>NC_083684.1:36747500-37372500 GCF_033118175.1 Dama dama
ATCTAAACTTTAACATTTGTGTTGTCCATATGAATGGATAGTTAAGTATTGATTTTTAACATTTAAAATTTTCCATGTACTATACTATGATTTAGCTGATTTTATCATATTTTGTGTATCTAAGTTAATCCACGAATAAAGGTAAAAACTCAAATAGTGCCAAAGGATTTATAATTTAAAAAAATATATGGTTACCCTTTCTCAGTCTTGCTTCTAAAAGGTGGTGAGTTTCAACTCATCGAGATGTTTCTTACAATACTTTATTCCATAAATCTAAATTAGATATGATAAAGTAACCTTTCTTGATTTATAAAATCTATACACTTTTTATTCTTCTATATCTCTTTCCTATTTCTCCATCATCATTCAGGTAATACTTTAAAGTCACAATTATCATTTAAAATCTACAGTGCATACAGTAATGTAAAGTTTAGTTATAACTGAGCCAAATATTACATAGAATTTTAAACATTATATTCTTCTTAGAATTAATATTTTAACTTGGGTAAGGATTAACCTGTCTGAGACTGATCACTTGCATTTGTCTTTCCAGTAAAGGACTTTGACTCCTGCTGAACTCCAGAATGTAGACACCACCAAATACTTTTATCAGTGACAAGGTTGGAGACCAACACTCTGACTTCAGTAGAAGGGCTGATCCTCTTCTCACTATACACAGTGAGATCATGCCATATCTTACCACGTCACAGAGCTGTACACTCAAACTTGGATTCTAGATGTTTAATCATTCCAGATTGCTGAGCTATCAGGATAAACTTGGAGACGTGGTATTGCCACATTCTGTTTCTATTACATTGAGCCCTTGATAATGGTAGGTGAGGAGCTAATGATTCTCATATCAGACACACTGAAATTCTAACAGCACAAAGTTCTGGGTCTTTTTCTGGACGTCAAGTATCCAATCCTGCTAGGTCTCTATGTTCTGACCTTGAAAGTTGTGACAACTCCCACATGCTGTTTATCATTTTCCCCATGTGATTTCCTCTCTAAGAAGCCTGTGTATGTGTCCTTGTTCAGTTGACACTGAGCAATATACCCCCTTAATGTTGAAATGTACAGCATACTTTGTCATAAGCATTCCCCTAAGACATGCTTCCTAGAGTCTTTTGTGTTTGTACTGCAATTAGTACTGGTGGTTCTCTTCAAAATCTACAATGGAAATTTGAGATTGCAGAATCATGGGATAATCATTTGCCATTCTCTTGATATGGAGTGCTTTTTCCTATATTTCATGAATTCATTTAAATTTATCACAGAACTTCATTTAGGTATATTTCTAATACATTCACAAATGGATATGTGTGTGTGTGTGTGTGTATTTCTATATGTGTATATTTCTATTTAGGTATATTTCTAATACATTCATAAATGGATGTATATGTAAATATATGTGTGTGTGTATGTGTGTGTGTGCTATATTACTTCAGTCATGTCTGACTTTTTGCAACCCTATGGACTGGAGCCCACCAGGCTCATCTGTCCATGGGGATTCTCCAGGCAAGAATACTGAAGTGAGTTGCCATGCCCTCCTTCAGGGGATCTTCCCAACCTAGGGATCAAACCCGCATCTCTTATATCTCCTGCATTGGCAGGCAGGTTCTTTATCACTAATGCCACCTGGGAAACCCATATAAATTTACTTACTTCATTGATAATTGGGTTAGATATAGAAATCTAGGCTGCAAGTGATTTTTTGTTCTTATGAATTTTGAAGGCATTGCTGCAATCTACTTTATTATCCAGTGATACTTGAAAAGTCTAATACTATATACATTTACATTACTAAATAGTTTACATTATTTTGGCCATGATCTTTTAGACTTTTTAGCCTATCAAAATTTTTCTCTTTATCCTTGGTACTCTGAAATTTCATGCTTGTATGTTTTGATGTATGTGTGTTTATCTGTGTGTGTGCAACAGTTTATTTTTCTGTAAGGTCCTATTGATCCTTAGATTTTCCTTCCCTTTACTTTTACTTTTTCCATCTGAAACTTGTTGAATTAAGTGTTGAGACTTCTGATTAATCTTTTTCATTTGTCTCTTCTACTCCCCATATCTTTATGCTTTTGGTTTACTCTTTATAAATTCTTTCAAAACTATCTTTCAAACTGTCTAGTGATTAAGGATTAAGTTTATATGTGGTCCTTGTTGCTGTTTAGTCGCTAAGTCATATCCAACTCTTTGTGATCCCATGGACTATAGCCCTCCAGGCTCCTCTGTCCATGGGATTTCCCAGGCTAGAATATGGAGCAGGTTACCATTTCCTCCTCCAGGGGATCATCCTGACCCAAGGATCAAACCCATGTCTCCTGCATTGGCAGGCAATTTCTTTACCACTGAGACATGAAACATTCATCTTTAAAGGTTTTTTAGTTTTTACTTGCTCTTTACGTTTCACCAGTTTCTAATTTCTTTGTATTTGTCACTCTCTTGTTGGAGGATTTCCTCAGATATCAGGTGATTCTTGTCTGTTCATTTAATAAAGTAGTAAACCTTGTGCAAGGGGGTAAATACTGATGGTCAGTGGTCCTCAGTTTATTGTCTGCATATAAGTGCATGCCATTGTCTTGGAGATGTGTGTGTGTGTGTGTGTGTGTGTGTGTGTGTGTGTTTAATTGGCTTCATTCAGTTTCTGTACAGATGAATCCTCTTAATTCCCTGCTTTGGTAGGCATAAGCTATACTTCCTGAATTTTGTGATTAGTGTGGAAAGTGTCCCACTGCATAGTATATAGACCATACATTTTTCACTTTTATTTAACTGCCCCCTCATCTCAGCTTCACATTTCAATTAGTTTGGCTGAGCCCAGGTCTTTTGATTAAACATTTTACATAGTGTGCTGCTTATCTTCCATGAGGGGGAGGATTCAGTGGGAAATGAAGGAATAATCTAATCTCCTGGAGTGTGGGATGAGGGGGAAACCTGAGAAATGGCAACTGCTCTGTAAATAACAAAAAATATATAAAGAATTCTCCTATGTTCACACCCTCTTCAATTCATCTCCAAATCCTGAGCCCCTTAGGGGTTATGCAGAGCAAATTACACAATTTCTCACTAGTCCTCCTCTTCAGAAGCCACTTATGTTTTAACTTCCTTCCTACTGTGACAATTCCAACTCCTCCATTGATATTCTACCTGTCAAATTTGTTGAAAAAATTAATCTACTCTTGTCTTCTCACATGTCTTATCATTTGGATAAATAGTTATTTTATCCACCTTTTCCCATTAGTATATTGAGGTTTTAGAGGGAGAGTAAATTAAACTGTATGTGGCCAATCCCCTGCATTATGCATATAATGAGTGAGAAGTTACACAAAATATGTGTTATGGAAGAAACAATACATTGATCTCAGTCTAAAACAATTAAATTTGACAGGAAAATGTTAAAACATGTAATAACAGTAAGGTGCATAGAAGCTTTATGGATCGTCTCTTACACACATTAAAACATAAAACACACAAAATAGGGAACTTTTGTGGTCCAGTGGCTGAGATTCCAGGCTCCAAATGCAGGGGGCCTGGGTTCAATCCCCGGTAAGGGAACTAGATCCCACCACCCACAACTAAAGATTCTGCATGCTGCAACTAAGACCCACCACAGTCAAATTAATTAATTGATTAGAAAAACCACAAAATATACATTTAAAAATATAATGGCTAACACAGAAAAACTGATTGATTTTCCCAAATCAGGAAAATATTCAGGAAAATGAAAATAAACTTTTCTACCTTTGACTCATAATGCTCTGTACTAAAAGGAGGGTAGAAGACAGACATGCAGATATTGATAAGGAAAAGTGAACACAACACTCTGGAAAAATAATATAACAAAATGAATAAAGAATTATTTGTGTACTATTTCTTTTAATAACCCTGATTTTGGCAATCTAGCTTACAGAGTAGCACTGAGAAACAATTACCGTGATAATAATTAAATATAAATCATATATTATGAATTAAGGAAGGAAGGTAGAAAAAAAGGAAGATGAAAGAAAAAAACTGGACACAACCTAATAACCAAGGCATTTACTGCACAGACATAACATGTTAGTTACATGTGAAAAACTATATGAAGTTGTTCAAAATAATGATCTCACATAGAAGAAGAATACTATCTACTAATGTTAATTTTTAAAAGTAAAACACCAAATTATATTTTGCACGCAATATGACCAAAGCTATGTCATAATTAGCACTGAAAGAGCCTAGAAAAAATACATTAAAATGTATCCAATGGCTGGTTTTGAGTAATTAAGAGTGATTTTTATTTTTCTGCTCTTCTGTATTTTTTAAGTACTGCCTAAGCAATTATATTACCTCTACATTAAAACAGCAAAATAAAATTTTAAAAATTGGGTTTGGAAGAAAATGACCCAACGGTGTGTTTATGGAAAAAAAGGGCCCTGCACCCCCCTTTTCAAGCCACTGTTCTCATGCAAACTCTGAACACTAGCTTCTGCCCACGCAGGAAGTCCTTCTCTCTCCACTCTTTATTGACTTAGTAGCTGAGAACTTACCTTAGACTTATTCTGACTTATTTTAAAGCCTGGGTTGTACTCCCATACCATGCTTTCTCAATCTTGACACTATTGATATTTTGGTCTAGATAATTCTTTGTATGAGTAAAGGGGTGTTATCTCATGTATTTTAAGAAGTTTAGCAGTGTCCCTCATTCTACTTACTAAAGGCCAGTGGCATATCTTTCCATGACAATCAAAAATGTCTCTAGACTTTTCCAAACGTCCTTGAAAGTAAACCAGCCTTCTTTTGCAAACAACTGCCATGCTCATTGTGTGACTCTGGGCAAGTTTTAACCCTTCTATCTCTATTTATAAAATTAGGCTACTAATACATTAGCTTTTGGGGCTTTCCTGGTGGCTCAGACAATAAAGAATCCTCCTGCTATTCAGGAGACCCAGGTTCGATCCCTGCATTAGGAAGATTCCCTGGAGAAGGGAATGGGTACCCACTCCAGTATTCTTTCTGGAGAATTCCATGGACAGAGAAGCCTGGCACGCTACAGTCCATGGAGTTGCAAAGAGTCGGACACCACTGAGCAACTAACATACAATAACATATTAGTTTTAGACGTGTGATCATTAAATGTGTCCAGTGCATCTTGGTATATTATATGGTATGTTATCTCGTAAGTGTTCGGGAACTCTTATCTGTTATGAAGAAAAAAAATAATCAGTGTTATTGTTTTTTAGTGTTTTTAAGGGTTGAATTGTATATCACATAAATTTATAGGGCAAGCTCCTTACACCCAGTAACAGGGAATATGACCTTATCGGGGGTTCCAGTTTTTATGTTTACAGAGGGTAATCAAGTTAAAATGAAATTATTAGATTGGATCCCATTTCATTATGACTAGTGTCCTCATAAAAGAGGGAAATTTGAAGACATGCATGCATGTAGGTGAAATATTTTGTGACAATAAAAGCAGCTATTGGGGAAATGCTTCTACAAGCCAAAGAACATAAAAGACTGCCAGAAAACCACCAGAAGCTAGATGAGAAGAATGAAAAAAATTCACAGCCTTCAAGAACAAACAAACTTGTGGATATCTTGATTTTGGACTCCTCATCTCCAGAACTTTGCGACAATAAATTATCTTGTATAAGCCACCTAGTTTGTGGTATTTTGTTTACGGCAGCCCTAGCAAATAAATTCTATAATTTTATTGTTGTTGTTATAACTATATTTCTCCATTAATCCCCCTATATTCCATAGAACCTGACTCCTGTGCAGATGTTAGTGGGGCATTAGAGGTTCTTTTTGCTTGTCAGTAAAAGATAAGAGAAAAAAAATAAAACCTCTTGAATTTCATTATAGTTCTTCAACAGTCATCAGGATTTATTTTGGAAAACACAAAATTCTGCTGGATCCTGACTCAAGTTATAAATGACAAAAATTTAAAACTTTTGTTTTCATTTCCTTGGAGTTACTCAGTTTTACAATATAAAGGGTCACAGAGACTCGAAAAGTCACCCTGTAAAATTTTTCACTAGAACGTAATTGTAGATCATGGAAAAAGTCTCTAAGGAAATCTACTTTATGGGATGTTGGGCAAACTGCATTCTAGTCTGGGTTCTTTTATTTGCTCAAGGACTTACCACACGTCAGTTTCATATAGAGTTGATGTTTCCCAACTATATATATTGCAAGATAGTTGGACAAAATGATCTATAGATACCCTTGCAGTATTGATATTTTATATTTCAATATGAAGACACAGTGAGCAGAAAAGAGACAAAAGCTAACGATACCATTTTAGTCCTCTCGTCAACATGTACCTCACATAGATTATATATTAACATGTTCTTCATGTATAATACTTGACTCTTTTGATTATATTTCCTGAAAGAAGTAAAACACATATCTCTCTCTCTCTCTCATACACACACACACTTCCTAAGAAACTGTGTAACCATCCTTATCTATTTATCCTATAGCAAATGAGTAAAATCTTCTCAGGAGAAAAACATTAATATTGTTCTTTCACAGAAAATGTCTATGATCTTTCCAAGAGCTCTGTCATAATGAAAAACTATCTTTATCAGCTGAGAAGACTACACAATGAGTATCCTAAGGATTAACTTCATAAATGTCGTCATCTTAAACTCAAGGTAATAAATAAAAATAAATAAACAATTTCCCCTCCTGTTTTCTTGAGCCAAAATTATTTCATTGGTGATATGAATAAAAGTATGTTGATAAGCCCTTAAAGCAGAAATTACTTTAAAAAAATCTCTCCAAAAAGACATATCTGCCAAAACTAATGGAATAAATGTTCTCTATGGAATAAATGTTACATATATACCTTCTAAATAACACTGGTAATACAGGAAATTAAGGTTCAAATTAAGAATCTTCCTAAATGTCATTGTCTATATTCTGAGTATCAAATATTTTGCTTTTTCTCCTTTAGTATAGTGTATGAAAGGACAGATAGATAATAGTGATGATGATACTAGATGATGTTAGATGAATAGATGGATAAGTAGATGCATGGATGGAAATAGACAGATTTGCAGATAGATAAATAGATACATACAGCCACCAAATGCTTTAGTTACATAAGGCCATTTAGAAATATTTAGAGGTGACGTCTTTTTTGATTTAACTTTTCTTTTAGGATAAACATGCTTCAGATGAAATTCATGTGTCTAACACTGTGTTGTATATTTATGTTCAAACATGCTGTCTTTATTTTTAAACTTTTATTGAGGTATAGTTAACTTAAAATGTTGTGTGAGTTGATGTTCTTCTTTTCTGATTGAAATCTAATTTTTAAACCTTAAATGTTGATTATTCCATTTATCTGGTCTGGACTTATTGCTGATCCGGACATACTGTAGTGATCTTGGAGGGGGTAGGACTGAAAAAAAAAAATCTTAGAAACAAGAGAAAAAAAGGTATAACTCAGCACTGACTTGAGAAACTCTCTGAGTTTGTTGCTACCTCTCCTCCACCCCCAAAATATACATACTGACAAAGACACGCAGAGGAAGGAAAGCAAGCAGCAAACACACCCATCAAATGCATACAGTCTTATCATACTTGGTCATTTCTCACTTTGGAGTGCTACTGCCTGCCACATAGTTCTGCCTCTCCTGTCCCCTCTGCTTTTAGATATCCCACCCATTTGGGTTTTCTCTTCTTTAAGTGCCTTTCCTTAGATAGAACCGCCGGATTTCCCAATGATAACTGAACACTCACTCAGTGGGCACTTGAAAGCTACATTAATTTTGAGACTGGGAGGGAGAATTCGGAATATATTACTTAAAAGTATTTAAGTCAAAGCACATCCTTGTGTTGTTTGTTTCAACAACTCTTAGGAGAGACGGATTTTAAATAGGAGAACTTAAATCATAAATTAGAGAAAAAATACTACTTCAGATGTTGCTTATATTTCTAACTTAAATACATTTCAAAGCATCTTCAAATATTGATGACATGAAGCTTTGACATCAGATAACTCTTGTGAAACCTAGAAACCTGGGCTGTTCATCTGTCTTGGGTACATCCTCCTATTGAAAGTCCTATTGAAACATCACCACTACATGGTATCAGAGTAAAACTGGGTAACTGCGGTTGCTGATGGTACCTGTAAGGCAAAAAAAAAAAAAAAAATCAACCAGCATCTTTCTCCTCTTTCTGGCATTAGACAAGATGTCATTTACCTAAGTAGAGGTTGAAACATTGCTTAAAGGATGAAATTTACACCTTTGTCATAAGAAAAAATGGAAACAGCCCATATCAATTTTTATTTAATATTAGTAAAGTTCTGTCTTGTAGGAGTGTGTTATTTAGTTATAGAACAATCAGAGTATTCACTTCAGTGACAGTGAGCATTCAGATACATTATAATTCATCACAGCATTAATTGACTTCTCTAGTAAAAGTCTAAAGGACAATACAATTGAAATCATATTCATTTTGTTCCCAATTGATTAGTTTTATCTCTCAAGAGGTGAATTACCTAGCAAGATAAAATAAGTGTTTATTTGAATGTGTGAGTTTAACCATGTAGCCCCAGCTCTGAGGAATAGAATGCAGACTTCTGTGTGTCTCTCATAGTCTTCATTGCTTTGTCCTATTTTCTTTTCCTAGTTATTAATCATAATGCTCACTGGTCCCCAAGTGACATGCTGTGTAAGTAGCATTGTGCTAGAGATTGCAATTTGGGGAAGTCATGTGATAGTACAATGAACAAGGGGAAGACACCAAAAGGCCCAGAAGCAAGGGCATATGGTTCTCTTTCACTACTGCTTCCAAATTGTCCTGAATCATAAGAGGTGCTCCCTAAATATTTTTATAAAATTAAATGATGAATGAACAAGTGAACTGGAGTGTTGGCATTTTGTAATTTGTTTCTATTTTTAAAATATTTTAAATATTAGATTCTTTCTCACAACCTCTCTTTCTCTTCTTCTTGGGTCTCTCTCTCTCTCTCGGTCTGTCCATCTGTCTCTCTTGCGGAGCTTAAAGTTAACCAGTCTTAGGCCTAAAATAGGTCCATCAATAAACATTGAATGACTGGTCTTTCGTGATCTCTACACTATATCCCTGATATTCTGTTCTCATCCTGGACATTCTCCCTAGTCAATTTGATTCATGTCAGTGGTTTCAGCTATTATGCCTATGCAGATAACTTTCAAATAAAAATCTTCAAATCAGATTCTGTCTGACTTCCAAATCTGTGTATAACTCTGCCAACTCGCTGTCTACTAATATGACACTGGCTCTGTAGAATGAATATTTTCAAAATCCCCTGCTTTTTCATGCTCTCCATCCATAATATTTTGTTGTATTTCAGCTTTCTTGTCATTTGGCATCTTGATTCTAGTCATTGTCTCTTGCTTCTAGTCTTTGCTTTATTTAATCCAGTTGCTTTGAACCATTCATTATAATGCAATTTATTAATTTATTATTTTGTTAGCATTCTTCTGTAGCTCATGATGATATGTATTACAATTTGAACCTTTTTTTAAAGCCTTTAGATATCTTGTAATGTTATAACCATGCCTTCCAAACCATTCCATCTTTGATCTGATAATTTGTCAATTTCCAATGATTTTATGGAGCTTCCCTGGTGGGTCAGCTGTAAAGAATCTACCTGCTAGTGCAGGACATGCAGATTCTATCCCTGAGATGGGAAGATCCCCTGGAGAAGGAAATGTCAACCCACTATAGTATTTTTGCCTGGAGAATCCCATACACAGCAGAGTTTTGTGGGCTGCAGTCCATGGGGTCACAAAGAGTGGGCATGACCCAGTGACTAAACAAGAGTGACAATGATTTTATGGCTATTTGAAGCATATTTGTACTTTTCTGAACAATTTAAATGAAAGTCTATGCATCTGGCATGCTCTTTTAAGCCTATCTACATAACAAACTCTTTCATCTACTGCCTCATCTCAAATATTCCCTTCTCTGGAAAGTCTTGACTGAGCCTCCAGGGGAGTATCTGAGATGCTATCCTCTTCATATCATGGGCACTGTGTGCAGCCCTCTAACATTCTGGTGGGTTTAAGTGGAGGTGGATGAATTTAGGGAGTTCCCAGAATGAATGCACTGGGGAAGAAGCAGGGAGGTTCTGCATTTTCCCCAGAGGATTTGTCGTTAAGGCCACATATTCATATTTAAAAATTTGCATGAAACAGTGATAAGGTTAAATAAGAAAACATTAGTTCAAACTCAAATTCCATATAACGGAGTTGAAAGGATCACAGTTGAGTTATGGTGCTGAAAGAACTGACCAGGAGAAAATCCAGGAGAGTCAAATGAATACATTAGCACAAGTAGGCAATTAGCAGGTGGCAAAGTTCTTAACTTCCATTATCAAACTCTATTGTAATAAATACTGCCACCTTCCTTATCTGTGTCTATTTGTTGAGAAATAACCAGAGAGAGAGTAAGGTACACAGTAAGGAAATACCTCCAGCACATAACTACTTCATGGTGTATTTTATAATCTTTAATTAATGTATTTCTCCTGACTAGCATATAAATTACTTGCAAATAGATATGGTATTTTATTTACTGCATCAATTCTAGTACTTAGACCAAGATCTGAGTTAGAATAAATGGCAGTAATTGCTATTTAAATTAGTGGATGTATAATTATCAGGCAGCAACAACAAAAAAATCACCTAATTATAAGAAAACTCCCCAGAAGTTTCCACTGAAATATTTTACTGACCTAGATAAATTAAGATGATACCACCTCCTCCCTCCCTCCCATCCGCATCTCTGCATCTCTATGCCACATCTCACATAAGCAACACCTTAAGAGGCACTTGAGTAAATCTTTAATGACTTTGGAGATGCATTCCCAGAGAAGCAATGGTGTGAGACGGCTGATTGCATGCTGCATTTCACTCAATTCTGACAGAGGGATTCCCCCATTCCTTGAAGCAGTGGGCACTTCGAAACAGCAGCCAAGAAAGACAGCAGCTGCAGGGAAAGGAATCTCCCTGCTGATGATGGGAGAGTTTTTAGAATAAAGCTTATTGATCCTTGGTAAGTGAATGTCGCAATTGTGAATTCTCACTCCATGATACAGAAGTTTAAAGCTCATTCTAAAAGAAGTTGTGCTTAACCCACTAAGCTGACTCTATTGAAAAAATTGATGAGGCTTCCCCATCCTCTAGTGATACATTCCTGGAAAGGCTTTCTTCCAGGATGTGAGTTCATTTCGAGTGATTCACATAGTTACCTACCTCTTAGGAAAGCACATCCATCAGACAATAATCTTTAAGGAGGGGAGATGGCATACTCTTACTTGCCAAAATGAACTGCATGCTAAGATTTCTGCTTTGAAATACCTTATGATAATTTTGCTTCACCAACTCAGCTATTATTGAGTTAGAAAGTTTAGCATTGTTAATTGCATTTTCTAAAAGCAACCAGTGATATGTTTCAGGATCATAGAATTTCCAGTTTCAGAGAAGACTCAGAAATGACCTAGTGGCATCTCATCTGGGTACTTGAATTCCTGTCCAGTCGCTTCTCTGAGAGGCCTCTGTTCGGGTTCTACCATAGACAGGAGGCACTGTTGCTGATTCTCAAGCAGTTGACATGTGATTTTAGGCAAAATGTTCACACAGATTGAGTGCGCACTGCAATTGGCTTCGGTCACTGGAATGACCACACAGGAGGTGCAAGCTATCGGGTTGAGATTTAACTGGTTATTTATGAATGGCTGTTATGCGCCATGGTTGCATTTAACTTTCACAATTTGAAAGTTCTACTACTGGTCACATTTTTAAAATAATGAAATTTAATCACAGATGATTTAAGTATTTTTGCCAAAAATCACTAAGATGAAGTAGCAGAGAAAAGATTAGAGACTAAGTTTCCTGCTTTCAGTCCTCATGTTATTTCCTATGCTCTCTGCATGTGATCTCCCATCTCATTCTGTGTTTACTTGACAGGATTTAGCACTTCATGATTAGACAGTGCCTAGTAATTTCTGTTTACCAGCTCTATTTTCTAAGCTTCTTATTATCTAATTTTATAAATACCTCAAATATATATAAATACATTTTTTCTAACCTCACATTACAAAAATTTCTCTCCCACAATTAAAACAATAAGTCAGTAAGTTACTTCCTGCTTTTTTGTAAAATTAAACTTTATTGAAACACAGCCACACCCCTCTGTTTTTTTTCTTTTTATCTTTTTTTTTAATTTGCCGTGGCTGCTTTTGTCCTGCAATGGCAGGATGAGTAGTTGCAACAGAGTCTTTGCAGCCTGCAAAGCCTAAAATATTTACAATTCATCCTCTTCCAGTGTTCTGCCATGGAACTGAGAATTCTAACTCTAAACACAACCCTTCAGTTGGTGTTCTCCCTGTGTGGCTTCTTTACTTGACTGTCTTAAGATGTCCTTGGATAATGCTGATGTACCCTGCACATTTAAAATAAACGCATTGTCTAAAAGGTTTGCTCACCCCTGGCTTAAATCATGGGAAATTATTCACAGATATTATTTGCACTTCTGTGCACGCACATGAAGGGATGAACACAGATTTAAAACATTGATGGATTCTTTTGGAGAAAGACTGGGTGGAAAATAAATGATTGCAAATGAAAGCTTTGTCTCCTATCTATCTACCTACCTACCTACCTACTATCTATCAATGTATATGTTTCAACTATCTCATGCCCCACTTTTCATTCTAGTCATGGATGTAAAAAACAAGCTTCTGAAAATATGTTTAAAGGGATTGGTTAGCTAGCCTACATTCCTTTCTCTTGCTGTCCAATGATTTCTCTGATGTTATAGTATGGGATGTCTGAAGGAACCTAATCCCATAAGTGCACAAATTTGGAAAAGCAAGGGCAAGAGCAACCCAGAGTCAATCCTTGATTAATGTGGTAGAAGAACTAGGTGGACAAATATTCCCTTTTCTGTTCCCTGGATGGACAACTCTGAGGCATTCTACATGGCTGCTTATTTTTATTTATTTATTTGGCTGTATCAGGTCTTAGTTGCGACACTCACAATGGTCTCTCTAGGTGTGGTTCACGGGCTCAGTAGTTGCAGGGTGTGGGTTCTAGAGCATGTGGGCTCAGTAGTTGTGATACATGGGCTTAGTTGACTGTGGCATGTGGTACCTTAGTTCCCCAACAAGGGATCAAACCCTCCTCCTCTTCACTGCAAGCTGGATTCTTAACCGCTGGACCACCACAGAGGTCCATACATGGCTCCTCAGATGTTTGCAGAAATGGAGATGCCCAGATGTCTATCACAATGACCACTTTGATTATGTACTCCTAGATTGGCTTCTTCTTCTTCCTCCTTTTCTGCTCATAATTCCTCACTCCTAGTCTCTAGGATCGCTTCCTGAAATAAACTAACTGCATTTACACACTCACTCAGACACACAGGAAATAGTGTATGAATATATGTTGCATATACTTAGTTTAGAGTTGGCAAAGGAGAATTAAACATGCAGCAATGTCCCCTTACTGTGACCATGGTAACTTTCATTATGCTTGTACTTCCCATGGCAGTTAGATGAGCCATCTGAATCCTTTCCAAAAAAGCATTTTAGAAAATGACTACTCAATATCCAGAGTTGCCATTAGAAATAAAAACTGTGTTTAACACCCAGTATACGCCATATTACTGAGTAATGTGTGTGATGATGGAAGTGAGTGAAGTTAAGTACTCAAAATTGTGTGCATATACTAGAGCATCCCACAATACATATTTTAAATAATATATGTATTCTTGCGTACATTAAAGCACTAACATTGCACTATATAATAACATAATATATGGAATAAATTTATTTGAAACCTTGCTATTTAAAAAAATGGTGATGTGGCAGACAATACGTATAAAACACTAAACAGGGAAATTTAATATAGAACAACATACTAATATAAAAAAGTGATATACTTTTCCAAGCATATATGATTAGATTTACTTATCAGAATTTGTTGCTAAACTCTCCTGTTTCAGAAATTGTGAATGCTAGTCTTTAATTTTTAGACAGACAAACAAGGGTAATATAAAACATACTGCAATTTAAAGTTACTGTTGTGTAGTAATATTAAAATTCATTCGACTAGCAAAATATCTCCTATTAGTGGACAGCATGATTATGTTTATCAGTCTTTCTGAATGTAACTGGCATCACCAAACATAACAGATTCTACTGTAAGTTTAGAGAAGACACAGATATGCTCTTTAAAATGATGTTTCTTATACTCACCTTCCATAAAATCTGATGCCATAATACTAAATCTTTACTCTGTGAAAATATTTTCATGTCAGCCACAGAAATTATGTCTCCTCCTACTATAAAATCTGTCCTTGATCCACAAGAGAGAGGCTTCTAGAGAAAATATATTCCTCCAACACAGGTTAGTGTGATAGAGAGATTATGGGGCCACGAGTCAAACGCAAGACTGAGTGCCTGAATGTGTTGTGTGCCCTTCTCTGACCCTCTTCTCATTCACAGTTTCTATTGCTGTGCAACAAATGACTAAAAACTTTGTAGTTCAAAACAACACATTTTTTTAAAAATTTCAGAGGTCTTTAGGTCAACAGTCAGACATGGGTCTCAGTCAGCTAAAATCAGGTTGCATTCCTTTCTGGCGGTTCTGGGAGTGAATCAGTTCTCTTGCCTATTTCATTTTATAGGCTTCCTGGATGGCTCAGTGGGTAAAGAATCTGCCTCCAATACACAAGATGTGGGTTCAACCCCTGGGTTGGGAAAATAACCTGGAGAAGGAAATGGCAACCCACTCCGGTATTTTTGCTTAGGAAGATCCATGGACAGAGGAGCCTGTTGAGCTACAGTCTACGGGGTTGCAAAAGAATTGGACATGGCTTAGTGACTAAACAACTGACTCATGAGCTAGACTGACTGTTCCCAAATTCTGTTCCTGTTATCTAGTGACTGATGACACTGACACTGTCTAGTGTGTCTCTTGACCTCTATGTTTTAAATCTTAATGTGCCAAATTTTCATTGCTCATTTAGCATATATCATTATTATAAGGAATTAAACTTTGATGCACATAAAGCAGTTAGAACAGTACCAGGCAGGTGGTAGAATAGTAACAAACATATTCAGTATTTTCAGACTCACAGTCAATGCTTCTTTGAGAACTTCTCAGAATCCTCAAGTCAGCTTCATTTTTCCATATCTTTACCATATCTTTACATTTTGAAATATATGTCATAGTAAATGTTACTGCTTTAAAATTATTTTCTTTCAAGTCTGTTTCTAGACTAGAGATTGCATCATTGGAGTTGAACCTAAGTTACTGCTACATTCTTAGTGGTTTTCAAAATGTGGGACACAGATTATGTAATCACAAAACAGAATCCAAATGAAGAAATAAATTAATCAATTCATCTGTCAAAATATTTGAGGCTTTTTAAGGTTAAGCACAGATATACACTATAAATTATATATATATATACATGTATATATATATATTATATGATTTGTTGTTGTTTGGTCACTCAGTCGTGTCTGACTCCTTGTGACCTCATGGACAGCACCATTCCAGGTTTCCCTGTCCTTCACCATCTCCCAGAGCTTACTCAACTCATGTCCATCGAGTTGGTGATGCCATCCAACCATCTCATCCTTTGTTGGACACTTCTCCTTCTGTCCTCAATCTTTACCAGCATCAGGGTCTTTTCTAATGAGTCAACTCTTTGCATTAGGTGGCCAAATTATTGTAGCTTCAGCTTCAGCATCAGTCCTTCCAATGAATATTCAGGACTGATCTTCTTTAGGATTGACTGGTTTGATCTCCTTGCAGTCCAAGGGACTCTCAAAAGTCTTCTCCAACACTACAGTTCAAAAGCATCAGCTCTTCAGTGCTCAGCCTTCCTTATGGTCCAACTCTCACATCCATACATGACTACTGGAAAAACCACAGCCTTGACTAGATGGAACTTTGTCAGCAAAGTAATGCCTCTGCTTTTTAATTTGCTGTCTAGGTTTGTCATAGCTTTTCTTCCAGGGACCAAGCATCACATGTGTATAAATTTTTCCAACATAACATATATGTATATATACATGAAGGTTAATATAAAGCAATAGAATATTACTTGGAAAAAATGTATAAGCTGAAATCATACTAAGCAGGATTTAAACAAACTCTGGCATCAAGCACTTGCTTTGACCTTCAAAGATAACTTAACCAACTGGAGTCTCTTTCTACCTACATTGCATCACTGTAAAAATTCATATAAAAATCTATAAATGATCTGACACCTTGAAGAAACCTAATGGCTCATAGCTATTGCATTGGCATTGCCAAAGGTTAGACGGCTTGACTATTTATAGAAGCACATTATGGATTGTTAGGAATAAACAATCTTGCCTGAAATGAACCACATTATTATTCTGTTTTTTTTTTTTTTCTAACAAAATAAGTGAAGTAATTTAGTACTTTCCAGATAAGCTCAACTTTCATATATTGTTACCTGGGGCCAGGAAGAATATCGGTAATAAAGCAACTGGTAGAAAGAGATATGGCTCTTTGCTCTCTAAGTGTCTTTGGGCTTGTAAAATGATGGTTCTACAGGCAGATTTCCCAAAGCCTGTGAGAGGATTACTGCTCTGCTAGAACTTTTACCTGTGCACTAAAATAGCCAGTGTAGCTTCTTTCATATAAGGAATCTTAAATTTGTCCATTTAATCCAAGAGATCAAAAAATCCCAGTTTCTAATTTTATTCCAAATATTAATCTGCCACTGATATGAAGTCAAATGAAAAAGTTTTACTCTCAAGGAAGAAATCACATCATATCAGAAAGTGCCAGATATATGTAGGGCCAACAAAGCTACGTTAAGTGGTTTATGTACATTCTTTTATTTAGCCCATACAAAGACCCTATGACTTAGATTCCATTATGCTTACATCATTTTATCGAAGAGGCCCCGAAACTTGCAATAGTACATTAAATATTCACACAAATAGGAGGTAGAAAAGAGATTTGAAAACAAACCTTTCTTACTCCAAAGACCTGCCCTTTCCATTAACTTAGACTGTCTTTCAAAAATTATTATTTAACTGGCATGCTAGTGAGAAACAACTAACTGAAAATCAAGAGACATAGGCTAAATTCCCTTATTTTAATTGTAGAGTAAAGAGCCATTTGCTAACAGGATGGCATAAGAGGAATATTCATAGGAAGACCTTTATCTCAGTGTAATTCTTGAGGTTAAAAATTATCATGCATTTAGGTTTGGGATATATGTAGCCTTGTATTACCTCTTGAGCTTCCCAGGTATCTCAGTGGTAAAGAATCTGCCTGC
Organism: Dama dama; assembly: GCF_033118175.1. Lineage (NCBI taxonomy): Eukaryota > Metazoa > Chordata > Mammalia > Artiodactyla > Cervidae > Dama > Dama dama. The sequence continues at coordinate 36,764,826 of NC_083684.1, forward strand.
CAATGCAGGTGCCACAGGAGATGTAGATTTGATCCCCGGGTCAGGAAGATCTCCAGAAGAAGGGAATGGCAACCCACTCCAGTATTCTTGCCTGTAGAATTCCATGGACAGAGGAACCTTGTGGGCTACAATCCACGGGGTCACAAAGAATCAGATATTACCCACGGGTCTAACACTTTTATTACCTTTATCACCTTTATCAGTTTTTAGCTGTGTGAATTTAAAATAGTCAGTGATCTTCATAAAGTTGTTTGCCCAGAAGCTAACCTTGTGACAATGATTTGTGTGCAAGTATTTAACATAAGAAGCCACCCTAGAACGCATAGTAGGGAAGATATGCATATGGGACAGACAAGGAAGTCAATATAAAGAACATTAATGAACTCTGTGGGTTCTTAGGGTATAAAAGTTCAGTCTCACTTGAAATCTCTGAGACAGTGCAAAGTATATGTATCAGAGTGTCAAGTGTCTCTGAAGAAGAGTGAGGAAGATGGCACATTTATCCACCGACTCCTGTCATCACTGAGCAAAGACTGCACCAGGGACATTAATCTCTATCATTTCTGGTCCACCCTGAGGAGGCAAGTCTGCTCCAACTGCCAGAGAACAACATCAGTCAAAGTATCACAAGTTCTGGAAGTAGAAAACCATAAATGAATATAGAAAGCAAGAGTGCTGAGAACATTAAGGGTGGAGCACTAACAGTATCCGCTGTACTCACAGAGGCTCAACTTTCTTATGGAGAAAATAAGGATAGTAATCCCTACTGTGTCCAACTAGATATTAAAGTATAAATAACACAGGTTCAGTAGTTATGCCACATGAGCTTAGTCACTCCATGGCGTGTGGGGTCTCGCTGGATCAGGGATCAAACCCATGTCTCCTGCGCTGACAGGGAAATTCATTACCACTGAGCCATCAGGGAAGTTTTAAAGAAAATTTAAAAGAAATAATCTCTTTTCATACCTGATTTATTGCTTCAAAAGAATAGTAATGCTCCTCCTTTTCAACAAAGAAGACCTTGGCATTGGTTATCTGACAGATACTTCTGACATTTGGCCATTTACTACTGAAAAATTTGAAAGATTATTTTCTCCCCTTTGAAGTGATTCACAGAACTCTTGTTGATTTAGTTGAATATATTCCCAGTAGCCTATTGTCAATATATAGGGCAAAGACATCTAAATGGCAGTTTAAGCATTTGAGGGACCCCAGCTCTTTTTACAAATGTAAGTTTGGTATCAAACAACAAAGCATGTATGGAGACATGTGTGGGTGCTAAGAGCAGCACGGTATTTGTAAGAAATCTAGAATTTCAGAAATGAGAAGATTAGGAGAGTCTAAAGAGCAAACTCAAGTAGCCAGGCAGGAAGGAGCTTGAAAAATATGCTGATCTGACTATGATATATACATTTTAAAGGATTTTCAGCAAGTGTAAAACGTAGCTAATGTTATATTGTAAAATATATGTTCCAGGTAGTACCAGATCCCAGGCTAGCACTCCCACCAATGAGAACTATAGAAGTGCACAAGATAACACAGGGTGACACTTTTCAGACTCAGAATGGGCAGTAATAGCTGTGTCATCTCTGATGGAAGAAGGGCTCAGAAGGTGAGTCCTGTTGCCCAGATATCTGTCTAGGAAAAATTTCTTACCCTATAAGGATAAAGCCCGGGCAGGGTATGGCTGTCCATTGAACTGAGGAAGTGGAAATCAGAGATAAAGGCAGCTGAGTCCGAAAGGCGCAACTTCAAAAAAGGGTCCCAGAATTCATGTGGGACCTCCTTTAAATTTGTGGCTGAAAGCTGGGTTGTACTATGCATGATGGGGCCACCCGAGCTTATCAGAGAGTATCTGCTATGTCGTTGAGAACAGAAAGAGATGGTAGAGATCAGACTGTGAAAGGAAAGGGTACTGTCTGAGGACTTAAGAGTTCCAGGCCCACCAGAGTGAAAAAATCTCCTTATGACCTTATTTTCAACCCTACACCACTCAGGATCTAATAAGGCAACAAAGATGACACACAAAAGTAAGATGTACTCTCCTCATGAAGAAAGCCTAAAATGAAGGACACGATTTATAAGGGGAAAAGAGTGGAGTTCGCTCTTTCATAAGTTAGCGGCACATGCAAAACACCTTGAATTGTTTTCTATCAAAGTATAAAGAGAAACCTACACAGGTTCAAGATGATTAGATAATAATTGAACATATAATTCTACACATAGGTATTTACCTCAAAGAAATGAGAACATACATTCACTCAAGTATTTGTACATGAAAGTTCATAGCATCTGTACTTACAACTGTTCCAAACTTGAAACCACCCATTGATCAACAGGTGCATAGATAAACAAACTGTGGTATATTTATATAATGAAATGTTACTTTTTATCAATAAAACAGAACAAAACTACAGCACACAGGCAAAATGGACACATCTCAGAAACATTATACAGAGTTAGAGAAGCAAAATACTGTAAGATCCATTTAAAAGGATCTCTCTAGACAAGATAGTAATTTACAGGGACAGGTTACTAGATTTGGCTTACTAGATTTGTTTTGTGGGTTTTTTTTTTTTTTTATTGTTCATGTGTTTTTGAGTGTATAGGTATGTTGGATGTAATGAGTCATAAAATTATTTTTTCTTGGTTAAGGAAATGTTTTACATCTGGGTGGAGATGGTGAAAGCACAGGTGCTGTAGAATGAATTAAGTCTACCCCAAATTCATGTGTTGAAACTCTAATCCCCAATGTGACTGTATTTGGAGACAGGACATTGAAGAAAGTTACATAAGGTCAAAAGGGTGGTATCTTGATTCAGTAGGAGTAGTGTCCTTATAAGAAGACATATCAGAGGTCACTTTCTATTTTTGTTTTGGATCCATCTGCAAGCCAGGAAGAGAGCTCCTACCAGAAACCAAACAGACTAGAATCTCAACCTTCAGTGTCTAGGCTCCAGAAGTATTAGAAAATAAATTTCTATTTTTTTAAGCTACCCAGTATATTTATCTTACAGGAGTTCAAACTCACTAGTAAAATCTGTATTTATACACCCATTACATTTAGAAAACTCTGTATTTAAACATGTATAAAGTTTATCATATATAACATATTTCAGCAGACTCAATTAGGAACAAGTTATTGAGACAGTATACTGAGAAAAATGTGGTTTATTGAGGAAGAAGGATGACTGTAGAAAGGAGAATGCCCAGTTATTGTTCATACACAGGTTTAAAGGAGTACCAAACAAAAAATTAAAAGGAAAAAAAAAAAAGAAAATAAAACAACTAATCTAGGATTTGGGCAGAAGGTGGAAAATGTGCTCAAAAATAACCATATTACCTAGAAATTATAATGAACATAGTTTAGAGTTTGACAAGTTGTGTTGTGGTGACAAAGATGGAAGAGTTTGGGGTGATGTCCAAGTTTCTGAATTTAGTGACTAGGTGAATGATGACATTTATTTGGAACACAGGGAACCATGTAACAGGCACATTAGGAAGAAAGATGCATTTATTTTGGATGTGATAGGTTGAGCTGTCTTGGGAATACTCAAAAGGAGATACATCTAGGGCACTAGACACAGAGCTTTGAATTTCAGAATGAGTTCACACTTGCCTATAAATGGAGTCATTAGCATAAAAATGAGAATTACAACCATGAGAGTGGATGAGATCACCCAGTCGGAGATGTTAAAGAAAGGAATGAAATTAGCAGAGAACACATAAAAATATGAATATTTAAGAAACACGCAGAGGAAGTGAAGTCCATGAATGAAGCAAAGACAGATAAAAGAGTGAATAAAGAAAAGTGGTGTCACAGGAGTCAAAGGAAGAGGAGTTTTTAGGAGGGCAACATCAATAACATCAAATGCAGCGGAAAAAGCCTACTAAAAGAGTCCACTTAGGGCTGAAGCACATTAATTGGATTTGGCACTAAGAACTGGGACTGGCCACAGATAAGAGAAAGAAATCTTGTTCTAAAAGCTAGAGTATCTGCATTCACATCCAGATTCCACATAATTCCTATATGACACAGAACACATATCTTTACCTCCATGAGCCTGAACACCCTCTTTTTCAAAATAGGATGACAAAAAACATAGGTTGTAGGAGGATGAAATGCAATAATGAGTGTGGAAGCAACTTTTTACTCCTGATGTTATATTCCTATATAAGCTATTTTACATGTTACTCTGCTTTGCAAGGAGAGAATAATACATCAGAAATATTATTCTATTACACCTCCCTCAGTTAGGAGAGGCTAAACTATGTTGCAGTAACAAAATATCACAAATCTTCATGGTTTGGCACAACTAATTGTATTTTTCATATTCATGTTACATGCCCAACACACGTTAGTGGTGAGTGTGGGCCTACACATTCACTGTATGCAGTTTTATAATATTATGCCATCTTTTCCTATGCTATTGCACACAAATGGCTTCAGATTCTTTGTGGCATGGAAGGAGACAGCTGAACAATCAAGTTCCGACAATGAAATGTCTTGTCCTGGAAGCAGCAGGCCTCTTCTTTTCATACATTCTATTGGCATAATTAGACACTTAACCATTCATAGCTTCAAAGGGTTAGGCAAGTTCAATTTTCTGATGTGCTCTTAAGGGAAGAAGAATTAGAAATATTAGGAATATATCATCACAGCACTGTTTATAATAGCCAGGACATGGAAACAACCTAGATGCCAATCAGCAGACGAATGGATAAGGAAGCTGTGGTACATATACACCATGGAATATTACTCAGTCATTAAAAAGAATTCATTTGAATCAGTTCTAATGAGATGGATGAAACTGGAGCCCATTATACAGAGTGAAGTAAGCCAGAAAGATAAAGAACATTACAGCATACTAACACATATATATGGGATTTAGAAAGATGGTAATGATAACCCTATATGCAAAACAGAAAAAGAGACACAGATGTACAGAACAGACTTTTGGACTCTGTGGGAGAAGGTGAGGGTGGGATGTTTCGAGAGAACAGCGTCGAAACATGTATATTATCTAGGGTGAAACAGATCACCAGCCCAGGTTGGATGCATGAGACAAGTGCTCAGGGCTGGTGCACTGGGAAGACCCAGAGGAATCGGGTGGGGAGGGAGGTGGGAGGGGGGATCAGGATGGGGAATACATGTAAATCCATGGCTGATTCATGTCAATGTATGGCAAAACCCACTACAATATTGTAAAGTAATTAGCCTCCAACTAATAAAAATAAATGAAAAAAAAAGAAAAAAAAAGGAATATGCAGATTTCATATTATGACACAGTAGAATAGTATCAGTACACAAGTCCTACAGAGTGACACTAAAAGAGACATCCACGCTTCTGTACTCTTTCAAAGCAGGGCTTTCTTGTCCCACAACTCCATCACTGATAGCATTTAACAATGTTCATAGACTTGTTAGAAAAACAGAATTCTTCCACTTATATAATCATTTAAGTTATCACATACAGTATAAAGACAAAATTGTTCATTGGAAACAGCATGGGTATTGGGTAAAGTGACAGGGATTTGAAATGTGGATATGCATTGTTTTTGGTTTGTTTAGTTGCTAAGTTGTGTCTGATTCTTTGTGACCCCATAGACTGTAGCCTGCCAGGCTCATCTGTCCATGGGATTTCCCAGGCAAGAATACTGGAGGCGGTTGCCATTTCCATCTCCAGGAAATCTTACTGACCCAGGGATCAAACTTGTGTCTCTTGCATTGCAAGTGGATTCCTTATCACTGAGCCACCTGGGAAGCTTGGATATGCATTATAACTACAGGCAAAATACCTCAACTCTCCAAGATCTACCATTTTTATATTTATAATAAAGACAATATATAACCTTCATAATTTTTTTCTGAAAATAAAACGAGATAAATAAAATCACTGAGCACAATATCTTGGAACTGATAAAGCATTTTCTTCATTGTTTCTTTTTGTAGTTTCCATATCCAATTTAGTCAGATACATTGGGTTTAGAGATAATTTTGTATCCTTCACCTTCACTTATATAATAGGTTCATTTCAGCTTCCTTGAACAGTTGATTGAAAATATCATTAAATGGGACTTCCCTGGTAGTCTAGTGACTAAGACTCTGTGCTCCCAATGCAGGGGGCCCAGGTTCGATCCCTGGTCAGGCAACTAGATCCTGTATGATCTGAACAAGCCAAATAAATAAATTAAATATTAAGAAAAAAGAAAATACAATTAAATAAGCATAGTTAGAACCTCTGGAAAAACAATCCTACTATTTTTCCACATTCCACCTTCCTCTAGCTCCCTTGAATATAGTTCATAGGAAAGGAGGACAGATTGTTGTCTCTGTGATATTAAGTTTCTGATTCAAAAGTACTTACACATGCTTTATCTGACTTATTGCTGTGTGTCTTCTATGGAACTGGGGAGACTCAGACTGTGAAGATGCACAGCGGTGCCTTCCCAGCTCTAAAGAGTACCTAACCTCAACCACCATGCACACTTTACCCATACTCTTCCACAAGTAAGAGAGAATACAGTATATTTTTCTTTCATTGTGGCTTGTGTGTTGTTTTCATTTAATTGCAGTTTTCCCAGAACCCATAAATTAGAGTCAATACTTTACTCACTTTAAATACTTTAATTAATGCTGGGCTGGATGAAGCACAAGCTGGAATCAAGATTGCCAGGGGAAATAGCAATAGCCTCAGATATGCAGATGACACCACCCTTATGGCAGAAAGTGAAGAAGAACTAAAGAGATTCTTGATTAAAGTGAAAGAACAGGGTGAAAAAGTTGGCTTAAAACTCAACATTCAGAAAACTAAGATCATGGCATCCAGTCCCATCACTTCATGGCAAATAGATGGGGAAACAGTGGAAACAGTGACAGATTTTATTTTGGGGGACTCCAAAATCACTGCAGATGCTTACTGCAGCCATGAAAGTAAAAGACGTTTGCTCCTTGGAAGAAAAGCTATGACCAACCTAGACAGCATATTAAAAAGCAGAGACATTACTTTACCAACAAAGGTCTGTCTAGTCAAAGCTATGGTTTTTCCAGTAGTCATGTATGGATGTGAGAGTTAGACTATAAAGCAAGCTGAGCACCAAAGAACTGACGCGTTTGAACTGTGGTGTTGGAGAAGACTCTTGAGAGTCCCTTGGACTGCAAGGAGACCTAATCCATCAATCCTAAAGGAAATCAGTCCTGAATATTCATTGGAAGGTTATTGATTGGAAGAATATTCATCGGAATAATCATTGGAAGGACTGATGCTAAAGTTGAGACCCCAATCCATTGGCCACCTGATGTGAAGAACTGACTCATTTGAACAGACCCTGATACTGAGAAAGATTGAAGGTGGGAGGAGAAGGGGATGACAGAGGATGAGATGGTTGGATGGCATCACCGATGCAATGGACATGAGTCTGAATAGGCTCCAGGAGTTGGTGATGGGCAGGGAAGCCTGGCGTGCTGAAATCCATGGGGTTGCAAAGAGTCGGACATGACTGAGCGACTGAAATGAACTGAAACTGAACTTTACTAATTACAGTGCTAGGTCAGCCACCCAACTTTTCAATAATCAGGCTATTACCCAATCAGTTATTTTTTGTCTTTTTGAATGAAATCATCAGAGGCAACATCTATATTTCTGTTGTGAAAGAATATCTGCTTTGAGGGAAATTAATTATATTGCTTCCTATAGCTCTTTCAAGTTTTTGTTCCACTGCAGCAATCCATGAGTGACTATGAATAAAGTGACAAGCATCTTCTCAAGACCAAAGAATGATGCTGGCAAATGATGCTGCTTGACTCTGATACAGATGCTCTTGCTTAGCATTCGATTAGTGTGTTGGGAATAAGTTAGACATCTGTGCTATGGTTTGATTTAGTTAAAAATGAAAGTGAAGTCACTCAGTCATGTCTGACTCTTTGTGACCCCATGGACTGTAGCCACCAGGCTCCTCCATCCATGGAATTTTCCAGGCAAGAGTACCAGAGTGGGCTGTCATTTCCTTCTCCAGGGGATCTTCCTGACCCAGGGATGAAACCCAGGTCCCCTGCATTGCAGGCAGACACTTTGCCATCTGAGCCACCTGGAAAGCCCTGATTTAGTTACCGTGTAGTTATGTATCTCAACTTATCAGAGAAGCACTTAAAATAAGTCTTGTTCCTATTTCCAAACACTGAATTAGAATCAAGAATAAAGGACCAAGTCATTTACCACTGACTGTCAATTATATACATCAATTGATGAATCAATGATAGTGATTCATCATCCCTGAAAGGAAAATCACTTCTATGTTCTTTGGAAAAGGAATAATAAACTTAAATTATTATGGTATGAAAATACCGTAACTGTAAAAATGCCGTCATCTTCCTTCCTGTAGAAATAATTTATTCATATAATATGTCACAAACTGAAAGATATATAGAGCATTAAAATATGATCAACCCTTAAAAATCAAATCAAATTTGTATTAGTATTGTGTGCCAAATAGCAATTTCCATTTTATAAGTGCAATTGTAAGTACTAACAACTGTGAACACAGATCAAAATCCAGCTTCATTTTCACAAATGCTTTTCCTGCTTATTTTTTAAAGAGATAAAAAAATAACCCATCTTTATTCCAATGAAGCTGGTTTTAAATGAAATTAAAGCTGAAGAGTTGATTAATAAGAAGTATCAACTAATCCCTCTAAATCCTTAAGCAGATTATGTGAAAAATAGATTGATTTCTGATGGCCACAGACAGTGCACCATGAATATATTGGAGTTTTAATATTTAAAAAAAAATGTTACTCTGCTTTTAAAAATAAATAATATTATAAAACCAAAACAACTCCCATTGATATTTGCTTAAACGATTGTAATCTAAATTTAGTTTGAATAAATTACATGTTGTATTAAAGTATAGAGTCATATGTTACAAATATAGAAGTTTGAATTTGACTTCTCTCAAGTACTTTCTAGAGTTCGTCTCTTTTACAGAGTTGTATTATGTAGGCTTATCTAGCGAAACAGAATTTATCTATCTATCTATCTATATCTATATCTACACATATATAGAGAGAGATTTTCAAAAACTGGCTCACACAATTAAGAAAGCTGAAAAGCCTGACATTAATACCTTCAGGCTGGGGACCTAGAGAAGAGCTGATGTTGCAAACTCAAGGCCAAAGGCAGTCTGTAGACAGAATACCCTTTTTCTCTGGGGATGTCATCAACACTGATTTCTGTTCCCATCATATTGGTCACTCAGCAGTTCCAGATCTAAATCAGTCCTAGTGAATAGGAGTCCAGGCCCACAACGCCTCTATCCCAGCATCTCGGCTAGTATGTTTGTGCACAGAGATGCATCTCTCTTTGGAAGAGAAAGAGGATAACTGAGGTCAGCTGGGTGATAATGTTGTGCTCTTGCTTTTTACTGTCTTTCTGGTGGTGGATGTTCTCTGGTGGGTGTTAACATATACTATAAAAATAATATACTCTGTGCTCAATCTTGTAAGTCCATCTGCATGCTTGCTTTCTGAAAAGTTAAAGTTGCTCAGTCATATCCAACTCTTTGCAACCCCAAGGACTATACAGTCCATGGAATTCTTCCAGCTGTAATACTGGAGTGGGTAGCTGCTCCCTTCTCCAGGTAATCTTCCCAACTAAGCAATCAAACCCGGGTCAGGTCTTCCACATTGCAGGCAGATTCTTTACCAGCTGAGCCACGAGGGAAGCCCAAGAACACTGGTGTGGGTAGCCTATTCCTTTTCTGTGGGATCTTCATTACCCAGGAATTGAACTGGAGCCTCCTGCGTTGCAGGCAAATTCCTTACCAGCTGAGCTACCAGGGAAACCCTGAGCTAAGATCTCCTTATTCATGATCTTCCAAACATTTTCTTTCTAGGCCCATGACCAAAGAGGTTATCCATTTGCTACTACCTATGAGTCCAAGTACATTCTTGTCTCAGTCCACTATATTTTCACACATATTGGATGACAATTACACCACCCAGAGATCTTCCAACTGTTTCCCGCCCCCCCTCTCTGCTGTCTTTCATGACTATTCATTAGTGGGAATATACTAGAAGAGTCAATATTTATCTCACACTCATATACTGAGCCAACCTTTGTAAGTAATAATTCACTTCTATTTCCTCTTCTATTAGGCTGGTGATCAGAAACTCTGGCCTTCAAGAGAGGATCTTGTTGCAATACTACAGAATACACTAAAAAGAATATGTGCCATTGTTTTGACCACCAAGTCAAAGGATGACATAAATACCTCAGCTTGAGTACTTAAACAGGCCTCATTATATAATTTATATTTTCATTTGATCTTGATAAATGAAAAGGGGCCAATAGCAGAAGAGGTAAAGGGATATATGTAGAGTCAATGTGATTAACATTTGCAATGCATGGAGGCATTAAGGGATATTGCATATCTCAGTAACAGTAAAACTCCCACGCTCTTCCACACATTTGGACAATGTCATGCTTCCATGCTTTTCTACTTGTCTAGAATTTTTTTAACATAAACTCATGCATTTATTGTTCAGTCACTAAGTTGTGTCCGACTCTTTGCAACCTCATGGACTGTAGCCTATGATGCTCCTCCGTCCATGGGATTTACCAGGCAAGAGTACTGGAGTGGGTTGCCATTTCCTTCTCCAGAGGATCTTCCTGACCCAGGGATCGAACTCCGGTCTCCTGCATTGTAGGCAGATGCTTTACCATCTGAGCCATGAGGGAAGTCCCCAGTTTATTTTTAACCACTAGTTCAAGCAATTTCTTCATACTTACTGTTTTCCCTGAACATATGTTCTGGCCTAATTTATGTTTTTACAGTTTTATTAAGGTATAACTGATATACAAGAAAAAAAAAAAAACTGTGTATACTTAACATCTACAATTAATGGGTTTGGACATGCACATATGCACATGATACCTTCACCACGATGAAAATAAACATATTCATTACCTTCAAAAATTTTCTCTGTGTGCATGTATATGTGTGTTAGGAACATTTAACATGGATCTGTCTTTTGACATTTTTTAAGTTAATGATACCATGTTTTTAACTATAGGCACCATATTGTACAGTAGGTCTCGAAGACTTATTCATTGTGTTCTCGTCTAATTTAAATGCCTATTTCTCATGTTTCAATGCTTGCTTGAGATTTCCTCTGCTAAGTTCTAACATTCACTTAGCTGAACTGTCTATCTCTACAGGAATACCATGATCTCATTAAGAATGGAGAGTTTCCTTATTCGTCTGTGTCTTCTCAGTGTCTTGCACAGCAACCTGCCCATAGTACATGCCAGAGTATTTTTGATGATTGAATAAACACATGTAGCTTCCTTGGCAGGAATACAGACAGACACTACGTGAGGGAACTGAATATAAATATAAATATAAATCTTACCTTCTGTTATCTAGCTTTGGGACTAAACATATTGGCAATAAGGAGTCATTAGAAGTTTTAAAAGAGGGAGAGCAGAGCAAATGCTGAGTTAAAACAAGAAACCTGATTAATTTGTTTTGAAACTCTTAACTGATACTCTGTTGACTGCTTTGACCTGCATCTGAGTTTTACTTCCAATTCTCATTTAAAAAAAAATATTAGTTTTTGAATCATCACAAAGATATTGAGATACCTGTAAAGCATACAAATTTTATCAAAAGCACAATTATACATAAATGTAAACAGTATATGTGAACTACTCTCTCTTGCCTAATATTCATTTTGAGATATTTGGACATTTCTGTTTACTTCACCTTTAACAGAATCACATGCATGGTCATTTTTATTTCATAGATGAGATGGCCACAGACTCAATGGAACACCTTGACCTTTGAACAACTCAGGTGTTAGTGGTACTGACCCTGTATGCAGCCAAAGTTCACATATAACTTTAAAGCCAGCCTTTCATATCTCTAGTACTTCATTTGTGGATTCAACCATTCATGGATTGTGTATTACTGTGGTATGTATTTATTAAAAAAAAAAACAAAACAGCTCAAACCCATGTTGCTCAAGGGTCAATTGCATTTTGTCTGAACCTAGCATTACTGAGCCATTCTAGAAGCTCTTATTATAATCATGAATTGAATTTTGATTATTCATGTGTTTCATAGTTCAAATGTGGAAAACTCAGAGCATTCATTACATGTGTTTAAATTTCGTCCTTGGCAACTTTCTTTGCATTTTCCCATTTGAAATACGCACTTTCCTTGCTAGGCTTCTCATATTAATTTTAGCTATTAGCTGTTCACACTTAGGATTCTGGTTGATTAAAGCTGTGACATTTCACTCTTCTTATTTCCACCATGTTTTCTATTCATCTTAATTGCCCGAGACTTTTATTTAAATCTGATGTATATGTGATCCTTCTGCGAACATGTTTTTAGCATGATGCCGATTTTATACTTGTCATATATTTGAGCCTTTCATTAAAAGGCAAATCTCTTAAATATTTAAAAATACTTGACTAATTAAAAGCCAAAAGTACATACAATCCTTATTCAGTACTCTGCAGTTTTGTAAAGTTGTTTATCATAGGAATTTCTGGGTTTTTATAAATAAAAGGTATTGCAAAAGTTTCCAGCATCAGTCATTGTCTATCCATTACCTCTCATTGTCTATAAATTATCATAAATTAATGTGCAATGTCCATATATCGCTGTGTGCACACAAGTTCTTTAGAAGAGTAATCATGTGATAACCATTCTTAGATTAGCCAAACCTTGGGCAAACATAAGTAAGCATAATTTAGATAAAATTAAGGCAAGAGAGAAGTGGAAAGATGGTGAAATAAGAGTCTAAATAGAAGGGGATGAATTGACAGTAAAATGAAAGAGAAACACGACTTTGTCTGCAGCTTTATAGTTGATGTTAAATTTGTGCATCAGATAATTATTATGCATTCCCTACGACTATGCTAAAACCTTTGTTTGTGTGGATTACAACAAACTGGAATATTCTTAATGAATATTCTTAACAAGATGGGAATAACAGAGCACATTACCTGCCTCCTGAGAAACTTGTATGCAGGACAAGAAGCAACAGCTGGAACTGGACGTGGAACAACCAACGGGTTCAAAATTAGGAAAAAAAGGAGTATGTCAAGGCTGTATATTGTTACCCTGCTTATTTAACTTATATGCAGAGTACATCATGCAAAATGCCAGACTGGATGAATCACAAGCTGGAATCAAGATTGTTGGGAGAAATATCAAGAACCTCAGATATGTAGATGATACCACTTTAATGGCAGAAAGTGGAGGGAAACTAAAGAGCCTCTTGATGCAGGTGAAAGAGGACAGTGAAAAAACTGGCTTAAAACACAACATTCAAAAAACGAAGATCATGGCATCCTGTCCAATCACTTCATAGCAAATAGATGGGGAAAATGTGAAAATAGTGTCAGATTTCACTTTCATGGGCTTCAAAATCACTGTGGATGGTGATCGCAGCCACAAAATTAAAAGATGCTTGCTCCTTGGAAGAAGAGCTATGACTAACCTAGACAGTGGGTTAAAAATTGGAGACATAACTTTGCTGACAAAGTTCCATATAGTCAAAGATAAGGTTTTTCCAGGGGTCATGTGTGGATGTGAGAGGTGGATCAGAAACAAGTCTGAGCACTGAAGAACTGATACTTTCAAACTGTAGTGCTGGAAAAGACTCTTGAGAGTCCCTTGGACAGCAAGGAGATCAAACTAGTCACTCCTAAAGGAAATCAACCCTGAAAATTCATTGGAACGACTGATGCTGAAGCTGAAGCTCCGATACTTTGGCCACCTGATGAGAAGAGCTGACTTATTAGAAAAGACCATGATGCTGGGAAAGATTGAGGGCAAGAGGAGAAGGGTGTGACAGAATATGAAATGGTTGGATGGTATCACTGACTCAGTGGGCATGAGTTTGAGAAAACTCAGGGAGATAGTGAAGGACAGAGAGGCCTGGAGTCCTGCAGTTCATGGGGTCACAAAGAGTGGAACATGACTTAGTGACTGAACAACAACAAATGTTCCCATAATATAAAGCAACAGAGGGACACAAAGTAAATAAAATGGAAACTGTCCACAATATATTCATAATCCATTGAGAGAGAAAACATTCTGAAAGTTATCAAGATGAGCTAGTTTTGTTACAAATTGTGTAAGAAAATAACAATGAACACATGGTTGAGTGAGACTGGTTTTCCTTTTCAGCCCCTAAATCATAAGATTTTATAATCCTCCAAAATGCAGTAGAGTAGACACAGGTTGAAAGCTGGAAATCTGTGGATTAAAATCTCCTGTCACTTTTAAAAATGTGAATTAGGTATATAACTTAATCTGTTGGAGTCTATTTCCTCAGTCATTAAAACGGGCATAAGCATTGAACCTTGTCAAGAGGACTATGGTTAGCCTAGTGTCCTGTACGTGGTAAATGCTTAGTGAATTGAGTCTATGGTCATTTAAAATAAGAGGCAAACGAGACTTCTGGCCCATGTTCTGTTGCATTTTACTTTAAGAGGTCAACCTCAATCTTTCACTTCTATTGCAAAGCCATCTGTATATCCTCCTGTTGAACAAATGCCTCCGTTATCCATCACACTCTCATCATTTGTGGCCAGGTGTGTATTTGGACTCTCTCTTTATTTCAATAGTGAATTCTTAGAAATAGCCTCAGTGTCCATCTGGCATTAATCCTAGGAAATGACAGATATTTAGAACAAATTACACAAGATTGAAAGGGCCATTTGTTCCGCTATTAAAACAATGAAAGGACACTTTTGTTGGGGGAAAAAACACCAATGTTCAGAGAAGAAAAAAATCTGTAAAAGATCAACATCTCTTCCTTTTGTCCTGAGGGAATAAAAATAGCAGCTTCATGTCATAAATATTTGAAGATGCTTTGAGATGTGTTTAAGTTAGAAATATAAACAACATCTGAAATTGTATTTTCTCATCTAATTTATCTTTTTAATTCTTCTTATTTAAAATCCTTCTTCTACCAGTTGTTGAAACAAAGAATACAGGATTTGCTTCGATTTAAATATATTATAGATTCCTAATTCCCCTCATAGCCTCAACAATAGAGTTCACTAAGATAATACGCTAAATTTAAGGGGAAAATTGCTCAAAAATTTTGTGACAAGCTGAGTCAAAAATCTGTTTTTGGTAGGTAGGGTAGTCATCTACTCTTATTAAAGAATTAGCTCTGAGGCCAAAATTAAAAAAAAAAAAAAAAGATACTTCACCCTTTCACCTTCCCTCTCTCTACCTATAACTCAGAGGGCAAGTAAGGTTTATTTAAGGTCATTTCAGAGTATGAAACTAGGGCATATCATACAAATTAGTGTTTTCTTAATGCAAATTCTAGGATATTCCTATCCATAGGAAGAATGTTGTGTGAAACTGGGCTTTGATCATTGTCTGATTTCTGCTTCTTGACTCTTTCAGTTTCTCAACATCAGATACATGGAGATATATCAGAGACGAGAGAGAGATTATAATCCTTAATCATTCTTCTGGAATCTCTCCCCACATCAGGAAGAATTGGACGGAGTTGGGCTAGAGAACAGACAGGCAAGATGCAGATATGCTTAGAATCAACCCTTCCCTTGGACCCAGGTGTATTTCCTTGTCTTAGTTCTCTCCCTTCCTGTGGAAAGAAATACCCAGAAGAACCAATTGCACAGAGAATCCTAAGGTAGATGACTGAGATGAGTTTACCCTGGACTCAAGCTGGGGCCTTAATTTACTTTAATTACCCTCTGTCATTTCATATTGAGAGTGTGTCCTTGTGTTCCATCTCTTTCTATTAAAGGCTATGTAATGAACTGTGCTTGTCCACTGGGCGTAGAACCAGGTCAGGCAGCTGGCGGGTACCTAGTAAATGTTTGTTGAACATTTGAATACATGCAGGCATCCATCCATGCGTGGATGGATAAACCAATGGTGGCATTTAAAAGACAACAAAGTACGCATTAATAAGTAATGCTCATGCACAAACTACACTGGCCCTTGCATTTAAATAGGTGTTTCAGGGGAGAAATCATATTGAAACAATTATAATTTTCAACCATTTCCCACTTGCATTATTATTATTTGTACCACTACTACTACTACCACTTCTGCTACTAGTTATCCTTAGAACTGAAGGCACCAGGTACCAGATATTATTAGTTTATAGCAAAGGCAGGAAGTGCCTCTATGACTGCATCCCTACTGGAAATGTCTCCGTTCAGTTCAGTCGCTCAGTCGTGTCCGACTCATTGCGACCCCATGAACTGCAGCACACCAGGCCTCCCTGTCCATCACCAACTCCCGGAGTTCACGCAAACCCATGTCCATCAAGTCATGTCCATCAAGTGATGCCATCCAACCATCTCATCCTCTGTCGTCCCCTTCTCCTCCCGCCTTCAATCTTTCCCAGCATCAGGGTCTTTTCCAATGAGTCACTCTTCACATGAGGTGGCCAAAGTATTGGAGTTTCAGCTTCAACATCAGTCCTATCAATGAACACCCAGGACTGATCTCCTTTAGGATGGACTCGTTGGATCTCCTTGCAGTCCAAGAGACTCTCAAGAGTCTTCTCCAACACCACAGTTCAAAAGCATCGATTCTTCGGCGCTCAGCTTTCTTCACAGTCCAACTCTCACATCCATACATGACTACTAGAAAAACCATAGCCTTGACTAGACAGATCTTTGTTGGCAAAGTATATCTCTGCCTTTTAATATGCTGTCTAGGTTGGTCATAACTTTCCTACCGAGGAGTAAGCATCTTTTAATTTCATGGCTGCAATCACCATCTGCAGTGATTTTGGAGCCCAGAAAAATAAAGTCAGCCACTGTTTCCCCATCTATCTGCCATGAAGTGATAAGACCAGATGCCATGATCTTAGTTTTCTGAATGTTGAGCTTTAAGTCAACTTTTACACAGAAACAAAGTTCTAAGATTATGGAAGTATATTCATTTATAATGTTGAAATTCTCTCTTTTGCCAGAAGTGCTGAGATTTGGCCTCTGGAATACCATTTTGTTAATGGCAACTGTTATCAGCAATTGTTAAATGTATAATACTCAGAAGCATTGGAGGATAAAATTTCAAAGTCGATGTCTAAACACACAGAAAAATTATTATCTCATTGCTGGTCAGGTATTGTTAATTATTTGTATTTTTCCCTGGGACAGCAAATAAAATTCTGGTACAAGTAACAAGTATAATTGGGTAACACTCCTGTGTTTTCCTTGTAGTTTCTTTCTTTCTTTTTTATTTTAATCTGTTGAACAGTAAGGCTATTGCCATAAAGAACAAGGTAGCAATACCAGACCACCTGACCTGCCTCCTGAGAAATCTGTATGCAGGTCAAGAAGCAACAGTTAGAACTGGACATGGAACAACAGACTGGTTCCAAATTGGGAAAGGAGTAAGTCAAAGCTGTATATTGTCACTCTGCTCATTTAACTTATATGCAGAGTACATCATGAGAAATTCTGCACTGGATGAAGCACAACTGGAATCAAGATTGCCAGGAGAAATAGCAATAACCTAAGATATGCAATAACCTCACCCTTATGGCAGAAAGCAAAGAAGAACTAAAGAGCGTCTTCATGAAAGTGAAAGAGGAGAGTGAAAAAGTTCGCTTAAAATTCAATATTCAGAAAACTAAGATCATGGCATCTGCTTCCATCACTCCATGGCAGATAGATGGGGAAACAGTGGAAACGGTGGCAGACTTTATTTTAGGGGGCTCCAAAATCACTGCAGAGGGTGACTGCAGCCATGAAATTAAAAGATGCTTCCTCCTTGGAAGAAAAGTTATGAACAACCTAGACAGCATATATATTGTTTAACAGAAAATGACCATTTTATTATGCTGAAATGAATGGCAAGTGACATGACATGAATCCAAAATGCTTTTCATCTTCAAGAAGATAATCTTTTTTTTTTTAATTGGAAGCTAATTACTTTACAATATTGTGGTGGTTTTTGCTATACATTCACATGAATAACCCATGGGTGTACATGTGTTCCCCATCCTGACCCTCTCTCCCATCTCCCTCCCCATCCCATCCTTCAGGGTCATCCCAGTGCCAGCCCTGAGCACCCTGTCTCATGCATTGAACCTGGACTGGCAACCTAATTCACATATGATAATATACATGTTTCAATACTATTCTCTCAAATCACCCCACCCTCGCCTTCTCCCACAGAGTCCAACAGTCTGTGTTTTACATCTGTGTCTCTTTTGCCATCTCAGAGACATTACTTTGCCAACAAAGGTCCGTCTAGTCAAAGCTATGGTTTTCCCAGTAGTCATGTATGGGTGTGAGAGTTGGACTATAAAAAAAGCTGAGCACCGAAGAACTGATGCTTTTGAACTGTGGTGTTGGAGAAGACTCTTGAGAGTCTCTTGGACTGCAAGGAGATCCAACCAGTCCATCTTAAAGGAAATCAGTCCTGAATATTCATTTGAAGGACTGATGCCAAAGTTGAAACTACAATACTTTGGCCACCTTATGCGAAGAACTGACTCATTGGAAAAGATCCTGATGCTGGGAAAGATTGAAGGTGGGAGAAGAAGGGGACGACAGAGGATGAGATGGTTAAATGGCATCACTGTCTCAATGGACATGAGTTTAAGACTCTAGGAATTGGTGATGGACAGGGAGGCCTGGCGTACTGCAGGCCATGGGTCGCAAAGATTTGGACATGACTGAGCCACTGAACTCAACTGAACAAGGTAGCAAGAGGCTTCTAGGCCTTGGATCCCTGACGTCAGACTTTCCCTTGGACAAGTGCAAGATATTATGTCTGAAGTGGTCCTATTCATTCAGAGGTAGGAGTAGAAGGGGGCATAAGCAACTCCAAAGTCCTTGTATCTCACTCAACTAACTAGAGTAGACGTTTTTAGTGATTGTAAATGTGGTAGTACTCTGCAAAGGCAAGTTTATGTTATTTATAATTAAAGGATTCAAATATGATTCTTTTACTACTATCTGTTGATATCATGATTTCCTGAAACCTTGTTTTTTCCTTTATAATGTTAGTTGATAACACATTTTATCATATAACATGTCTGTAGGAAACAGGTAAAATAATATATTTAGCACTATCAATACTCAGAGAGAGATTAAAATCCCATTCTCCATATGCCATAGTTAACAAGTTCCCTTGTATCTGTTACTCTACAGCCTTATTTTAATGCTTAATAGGGAAAAAAAAAAGAGAGACCATGTCTCTGGTTAGAAAGCAGCAGGGAAATGCAGCCAATATTTTCCTTCTTTTATCTGTAGCCTGCTACCAGAAGCAGCTCTCCTCACTCAGCAAATTTTTATTTTTTAATTCATTTAGAATTTTATATTGGTATTTATCTTCCTATGTCTAAACAATACATGCAACCTATTATCTCCCACCTAGTCAAATCTGTTTCTCTTTTATTTCAGATATGATTGAGTTCTTTCATACTTCTGCCCTTTCTCCCTTCCACCAAATAAATTGCATCTCACTTTCTAGATATATATTTCATTGTTATTTCTGTTATCTATACAAATAGTGTCCATTAGTGAGCCAGGAAATAAATTATGACTTACTTGTCTGTTTTGAACAACTGTTTTTGTTTTGATTATTAATAACTGTTTCATTTTTAAAACCATTTTTCTGTGAAAATCCAAATTTTCTATATTTCCCAGGGCTCTTTAAAAAAGTTTTTTAGTATAACTCATTAAGCAGTAAAAAAAACAGACAATTTATTTGTGTCTTGTTTTTCTTTCTTCTTTTCCCTGAAGATCTCCATTGAGATTCCCATAGTCCCCTGTCCCAGGCTACATAGATTGCTTCCTAGACCTACTATAGAGGTGCATTTTGGAATTTTCCCTCCCTTTTCTTCAACAATGTTTTTCTCATCAGACATTCCCCTTGTATTTATTTTTCCTTGGTATATTTTCCAACTTTAGAAGCACTGATTCTTCAATAAGTTCTTGAAAATCATGCATGACATGGGAAAGGAATATGTTGTAAACTCAAAATGAAGTTGAGTGAAAAGCTATGCCCCTGGGAGGGATACAGAGGAAGCATAAATAATATTCTGCTTGAAGGATGGAAAGTGATGCTCTGAGCATCCAGTCCACACTCCTCATTGATCACTAGAGGGGAATGATCAAAAGGAAGTTAGCAGCAAATCCAGAGCTAGAACTCCCAACTTCCAATTAACAGCCAAGTCTTTCCTCCACTGTGCCAGGGAGTGTGCTCCATAACTTTTGTGTTTCTTTCAGTATCCAGTCCCTGCAAAGATACTGAGCTATGTGCCTCACTGAGACTATGACAGTCGTACAGGAAAAGAAATGGGGAATAAGAATTATAGAAGCTGATCAAATTGTACAACTAGTAAGTAGCAGATCAAGACTTCCAAACACACACACATACACACACACACACACAGATGATATCTGCATTTAAATATTTACTGTTTTTAAAAGCCATTTCTATTCATGAGCTTAAAACACAAAAACTGTTAAGTAACCAAACACATCTTTTTAAATGTTTCATGAGTTTTCCTTTGTTCAAAATTGGTAATAGTACTGGTGACACTCTGTGATTACTGCCAAGCTCCAGAAGCTCTGCTTTCTCTAAAGGTCAGCTAGAAATTTTTAAAAGGGCAAAGCTGATTCCACACACGCAATGCTTGTGCAAGAGGATGTTAGTGATGGCTTTCTGAATTGTTTCTCTCCTTAAGTGAACCGGTGTTCAAGGTACTTCAAATTCCTAATCTGTGTTTTTCTTTTTTTTTTAAGCCACATTGAGTACAATAAAATTTGCTTCACAATTTAAGGGGAATAGCATTGTCCCTATAAAGCTCAAACATTAACATAATAGTTAATGGAGTTTCCTGAGCAATGTGGATACAGTATGAACGTTACTTGGTGAAATAAAAATACATTAACGAGTACAAACTAAATTGACTTTCATTTGTTCAATAACTATATCCTGAATGTCTTCATGCCTGCCACCCTTGTTGACATCCAGCTACACAGATGAGCAAGCTACCCGCTGTCTTTAAAGTTAGAAATTGCTCAATTACAAAACACATGTGTAAGCCAGTAACTTAAATGCATTGTGAAAACGATGATAATTGGTTTATAAAGTACCATGTGATATAGAACAATATACAGTATTACAACTAGAAAATAAAAAATAGAAATAAATAATAATTTATACAGTTTAGTTTGATTAACAAATTAAAAGATAATCATTTAAATGTATTTGCTTAGGTTATTTCTCTTGGGTATACAAGAAGCTGTTGAAACACTGTACCTGGAATATAGACTAAGGAATTTGGGATAAGAGATTTACTATTCATTGTGTATAATTTTATGCTAACTGCTAAAAAGCACCATTTGCCTAAGATGAAAGATGGACATATGGGTTAGTTTTAGGGATTGAAGAAGTCTTTGCAGAATATGTATCACCTGACTTGAGTTGTCACAGATGAAGAAGAGGAACAAGGTAATGAAATACAAGAAGAGTTTTCAAGATAATGGGAACAATATGACATAAATGTCAGAAGTGGGAAATATTAGGACTCTACTACCAGGGGATGAGGCACATCTTGTGAGAGTGAAGCAGGCAAGAGAACAAAAGTTGCTTTGGGAAAGCTTTCTGTATTCTGTTAAGACCTTACAGTTCATTATAAAGAACTGGAAACTGCATGCCTGGGGATGGCAGTACTCACCAGGAAAGAATTTCATTGATTCAAAAGAGTAATGAATTTTCCAGGAAATTCACTTAGTAAGAAGTTCTGTATGTGGTAATACCTTTTAAGGATTGTTGTGCTTGTTAGTAGAAGTAGAATAATTTGACATTGTTTTCAGCCATATGATAGACTTAATTCCTGAAAAACTAACCATTCTAGAATCCTTAAAATATTGGGAAAACAATAGCAAAAGTGCATTCAATTGCTCGGTTGAATTTACAAGATATTAAGGGAAATCCCTAAGGGTCAAACTTTTCAGTAGAAGCTGAAAACCTTTGATACTTTAGCTATCCTGTGGGCATTAGTCAATTCTGATCCAATGAGCCTCAAGGGAGAAACGATAAAACAATGGACCAGACAAGGTCAAGTATTAACATTGAGACACTTGAAAAGCTCAAACTTCAGTGAAGAATAAAACTCTGTGTGCGTGTGTGTCTTTGACTCAGGGCTCTAAGGGGGGGAAAAAAACAACACACACACAAAAGGTCTTCCCTGAGAAGACATTCTTTCAGGTTTTCCCTTGTTACTTATCTATGGAGAGGTCATTTATACAGTATGGCATAGATGTCTTGGAAACTACAATTAAACCTAGAGATTGAGTGAGACACTTCTGTTTCTACCAGTTGGTAGATACCAGTTAACTAATTTTCACAAACTGTCTATGTGATACTAAGATAAGAATGAGAACCACCTTCAAATATATTGCTTTTGAAAGAACCCGTGTTTCTATTGCATGGTTCCAATAAGATCTCCTTGCCTGAGTCTGTAAGTTTGTAAATTTTCTGCCACCCTGTAAACCCATGTCTCCAATAAATTTATGCCACTGGTTTCTGGGACTTTAAGTAGACACATAAATAGCTCCTGAGATTTTGAGGTTTTTTTTTTTTTAGTATTTTTTAGTATTTTATTAGTACATGGCACAAATTAAAATGTGGGAGGAGAAAGACTGGGCTCAGTTGATTTCTATTTGAATTAAGTGGGGAAACGTAGCACATGTAATATTTTTTGATGGTGACGATTGAGATTCGGGGGCTTCCCAGGTGGCTCACTGGCTAAAGAATCTGCCTGCAATGCAGGAGATGCAAGTTCGATCCATGGGTCAGGAAGATCCCCTGGAGGAGGGCATGGCAACCCATTCTAGCTTCGGGAATCCAATGGACAGAGGAACCTGATCGGCTACAGTCCATAGGGTCACAGAGAGTTGGACACGACTAAAGAGGCTGAGCACATTGAGATTCCATTTCCCAATAAAGGATAGGTTATTTTTCCTTTGTGCCTTTCATTGTATTTATTTATTTTATTATATTCATTTATTTAGGCCTTTATATTTATAAATACTGAAGTTCACCGATAGAACTTTGTATTCTCCCTCAGTCATCATCACTGATTTTTCCTGTTTTTTCACTAAAAGGCTTTGCAGTTATTGTTATATCACAGTTGTTTCATGTAGGCAATACCCTACTGCAATTGGCAATGCATTTTTCTTAAGATGAGGATGAAGTTCCTGAGGACCTGATGACACCTTATTTAATCAGGGTACACTGAATGCAGGGACAATTCAATTCCCCGGGTCTCTGCTTTACAAGGTATCATGTTTATTATTCTCAATCATATGCATCTCCTGTAATGAGGAAATCAGGATGCAAAATGATATTTTATGATGCAAATGTTATGTGCCTATTAACACCTGGAAGTTTCCCTGAATCAATTATTCAAGTACGTTCTTTCATACATAATCTAAGACTCTCAAAAACATTTTGGTCAGATCGCCATAAGAAACAAAAAAATCTCATTCCAATCAGATATGTTTGACACCTTTCTGATATTTCATTCTGCTATATATACAAAATAAAGAAAAGCAAAATGTTGAAAAGATATTTGTATACCCATGTTCACTGCAGCATTGTCAACAATAGCCAAGAAGTGAAAGCAACTCAGATCATCTTATAGTGGGATAACTGGATAAACAAAAGGTGGCATACGCATACAATGAAATATTTTTGTTGTTGTTTCGTGACTAAGTCATGTTTGACTCTTTGCGAATCCATGGACTATAGCCTACCAGGCTCCTCTGTCCATAGGATTTCCCAGGCAAAAATACTGGAGTGGGTTGCCATTTCCTTCTCCAGGTTATCTTCCCAACTCAGGGACTGAATCCATGTCTCCTGCTTGGCAGGCAAATTCTTTACCACTGAGCCACCTGGAAAGCACAATGAAATATTATTCACCCTTAAAAGGAATAAAAAAAAAATTCTGTGGTGTCACATGCTACAATACTAATTAACCTGGAGGACATTATGCTGAGTGAAATAAAGAGACATATAAACATTGTATGATTCCACTTATATGAGATACCTAGAGTATTTACAATCATGGAAACTGATATTTTAGATAAAAAATGTCACAGTTTCTAAACAGTTGCATGTCAAATTCCTGATATCTTTATTTGATATTTTCAGGTTAGGAAAAGTGAGAACTAGCATTTCATCAACAACTACTCTATGCTATACATTATAGTCAGTAATTGTCTTATATGTTTATTATTTTTTTTGAATGAAGGCACATCTCCCTTTTAGAGTTGAGGAAATGAAAAAGTACCTAAAACTGATGATGTCCTAGTATCATATACCTGGTCAGAGGGTAAATAAATGACCGACTCAAGATCCCAAGTCTAACTTTCCCCAGTAGAAACATGCTAACAAGAAATTGACAGGCCTAAAATGGACAGAAATTGGTGACTGGAACCCAGCTGAGTTCTAAACTAATTGCTCAGATCTGATTCAAAGGTAACACTGTGGAGAAGGGAGAGTGGAGCTTGGGTATTTTCTAGGGATAAAAATCATCCTACTCCCTACTCCCACCCCTCAAAAAAAAAAACAACCTTTTCACAAGTCCAGATAGGGTAACTAAAATCTAATTCACAAGTTAATCAGAATCAGGTGAACCAGAGAAGTAGCATTGAGCACCATGCCAAAAGTCACAAATCAAGGATACCTGACCCCAGCTGGGTACACTCCAAGTCACAGGGCAGAAACCATAAGAAACTTCTGAAATCTTCTGGATTCTGCACCCAGTTCTGTTTATATATTATGAGTATTTAGTATGTCATCCAAAGTGGGCCATTTCTGACAGTGAAAGAGGGTCCTATTCATAACTAGACTTGGAGGTAAAAACTCCTAAACCAGGACAGCTCCAGCAAAGTCTAATATGTACTGATCATACATGTGTAATGGTAGGCCACTCCTAACAGGGCTTCAGAGCTTATTCGGATGCCAGTTAATAACTGTCCACATTCCACCAATTTCTCAGGTCACAGTTGCTCCTAGGATTGTATCCTGTAATGCCCTAGACAAACGTGGAAATCTTGTTTCCACAAAGGCCAACATTTCTACATTCTCTAAATTATTTTCTATCAAAAGGAAAGCCAACTTTCTTGCCAAATAACTAGGAAGAAATCATGAACCCTCTATCACTGGGGGGAAATGAAAAGTTTCAGAAAGAGAATAATTTATCTCATGTGTAAAGTCAACAATTAGTTTCAAAGGCATAAGAAAAATCCATGTAGGGCTCCTACAATCTGAGATAGATCCTCATCATCAATAGAAAACTTTAGGAGAACGGATGACAAAATAGGTCTGAGATTCTCAGCTGTGTGTTTCCCTTTCACAAATTAACATTTCATAATATTAACTCTTCATTGTTCTGTTGAGGAAATCTTCTGACAGTTGCTTCTCTAAGGCTGGCAAAGGAAAACTGTATTATTTACCTTCCCTGAAAAGTTAT
Organism: Dama dama; assembly: GCF_033118175.1. Lineage (NCBI taxonomy): Eukaryota > Metazoa > Chordata > Mammalia > Artiodactyla > Cervidae > Dama > Dama dama. The sequence goes on from NC_083684.1 coordinate 36,790,345, forward strand.
AAGGAGAAAACAAGTGAAGGACCTGGAATGATCAACCTCCATTCACCATTTGGATCCCCAAATCTGAGCTACTTCCTTAGGCATCGCTTTGGTTTTGTACATTTACCCTCTGCTCCAAGTTTGGTAAATGTTTGGGAATTAAATAATACTGATTCAGCAACAATGTTTCCATTTCTGTGAGCCCAGAATATATTATCACTAATGAGAGCCATCAGCAACACAAAATGACTACAATGAATCCTATCTTGAGTCATAAAAAAGAACTCTGATGTGGATAACTTCTTAACTCTATCATTGGAAAATGTAGAGTTCCTTTTGGAGTTCTAAAACACTGAGTGTAGCTCTCAAAGCTCCATCACTAAGTATATAGGAAGCAGGGGATCCCTGCTTTAATAACCTACTGAGACCAATGTCTTCATTTGAGAGAAAAAAGAAGTGTATCTCAGAGAGGGAAGGAACAGTCTCACTCAGGGTCATGCTCCTAGCAAGGATCAGAGTCAGAACCAGAGGCTAGGTCAGGTTGAGTCCTGCTATTTTGCATTCAAATCAGCCTTTTGCCATCATGGTGGTCTTTGTCACTCTGATACCTGCCAGAACTTCTAATTTTAATATCACTGTTTTTCTTCTAAATATGCAATCCTTTAATCTATTGAGTCTCCTATGGTAATACTGACCTTCTCTTGGCCTCTGTATCCTCTGGCCTTAGTTTTTCTGTATGTATTATGTTGGCCTCTTTGCACCCTCTTCTTATAAATGCTTCTATATAGTTTAACCTTTGATAACAGGCCTGTTAAAGCAGGCTTAAGAAAATATCTCTGATCTTTCTTATTTCCCTTTATATTTCCTTATATTGATAAACTTAAAATAAAAGTGCACAAAATTTTTAATGAAATAGTATCAGGAGAATAGATATTTTAAAGCCTTTTTTTTAACATTATAATGGTCAAATTCATATTTTAAAGAAAACAAAACTGAGAGTCATATAGGAGATGCTCTATAAATACACCCCAGATTTTGGCAACAGTCTTTCAGCTGGTTTCTTGGCCAACAGCCACTATCTTTTCCATTTCATTTCCATCCAACTGCTGAATTGATCTTCCTAAAATGCAAAATGCATCATTTCATTTACTAGTCTAATTGCCTTCTATGACTTCCTATTGCTCAGAGAAGAGAAGATGAATTTATTAACTTTGAGGTCCTTCTATACTCTGCCTTAATCTCATCTTTCTACTTTTGGTGCCCATCTCTAGTATCTACCAAAAGAAACATATGATGCTTCAGGAGAAAAAAAGAAATCCTTAATATACCATGACTTCATCAGCGACTGCACGCATTACTTCTCCCTCAAATTTGTCTTTTTTGAGTAAGAAATTATTTTTCACTCTGTGAGATTAAATTCAAATTTTAGAATTTCTAAGGTCTTCTCCAGTTATGCATTCTTCCTTTCCCTAATCATATATTCACTCAAAAAATATTATTGTGTATTTTCTTCAGCTCCAGACCCTCTTTGAGATGTCAGAGAGAACACGCGGAAAAAGACAGAAAAAAATGTTCCCTTGTAACACATTCTAGTGGATAGGAAAAATAGAAAATTAACAAATAAATAAGCAATACGTTTTAAAATGGTGATAAGACTGTGAAAAACTATGAGCAGAGCAAGAGTGAAAAATACCAAGGAAGAGTGAGGAGTACCATAAACTTGATTATTAGGGAGATGTCTCTTAGGAAATGATCCTTGAATGAGCAAATGGAGACAGAGTGGTACAGGCAGAGTTTCAAATATATGTAAAAAAATTACAAAGGACCTAAGTGTGACCAAGTTTCTTAAGAAAATAAACAATGACAGAAAGAAGAATATTTTGATTAGAATGTGGTAAGCCAATGGAAATGAAATGGATACCTTGCTCTCCAGGAGCTAAAAGAAAGTCTGTGCATTTTCCTTCTTCAGTGTTCTTATATAACTATTTTATATAATATTATCAAAACATTTTTCATATTGATTTTGCTTTGTATGCTCCAATGTCTAAGTTCCCTACCAGACTGTGAAATATTTTCATAAGAGTATAACTTGTACATTTTATTTTGTTCCCCTGTGCCTAGAATGGCCTGAGAAAACACACAGGATGTGTAGATTCATCTTTTTATTCATTTATGCATTTATTTATTCCATAATTATTTTTTGAAAAGCCCAGTAGGTAGCAGGTACCATGTAGAGACACAAGAGATAAACTGGTCAGTGAATATTATCACAGTCCTGTCTTTAGTTATAGAATTTACAATCTTGTAGGAGATTCAGCAAATAACCACACTGACACATTTAACATTAAAATCACAATAGGGAACATAAAGAAGAGAGATATATGTCACAGACAATCAGAGGCAAGTGTCTAAAGAGGTGGAGTCTAGGCTACCATCTCAACAGGGGCTTATTACATGAAAGTTGGGACTGAAAGAAGATCCTAAGTAAAGGCTAGAGGGGGAGGACGGGATTCAAGGCACTAAAACAGAGTTAGCTCTGCACACCATGTAAAGGATTTTGTCTTTTACCCTGAGAACAATAGTAAGTCATTTGTTTCATCTCAAGTAACCATCCAAGTATTAATTAATTCGGCTTGGTGAGAACCGACATTATGGCAAATCTATCTTAATGTCCTTACCCTCTTCTACAACCATAAAATATTTTAAAAATAATAAGCCAGTGTAATCTCCCTGACCTGTGTTCATGTCACCCATGTGGCTTTTATTGCCACCCCCCCATACGCAGTGTTATCACTTGTCTTTGTGCCTTTGAACTTCTGTGAATTTGTGCTGCCACACATAAATGAATACTTGATTGGAGGATCAATACCCTAGCATACAACTTGAGATAAAGAATCCTTTGAAGGGTCTTGTGTACAGGATTTATGATCTGGGGTTATCAATGACAATTGGATATCTGACCAACCAGAAATTGTTACTAGTCTAGATCCAGATACAAGGCTTTATGTTACATTTGCAAGGTTTTCCTTCATTTTAAAAAATTCGGATAAAATTGGCATACACATGAAATGCATGACCTCTGCCAATCATAATTAAAAGTTATGATCCTGCTAGGGTTTTAATAACAGGACTCAAGGCTTGGAAGACTATATCTCTAGTGCAAACCAGCCCACATCTTGCACACAGTTTATATAGTCAGACACATACAGAACTTCTAAGAAATAATTTAAGTATCTTGCAAGAAAAAAAAGATGAATCAAGAGTAATGTCACATACTGGGCACAATGTTCTAGCTTTATTATGACAATAGTCAGGGCTTCTCCACAAGATGTGGTTGTTTTATTGAACCCTGCTGACCACTAACTCTGACAAAACTCGAGAAATGGCTATGGAAAAATATAAGCGAAAAAAGAAGAGGCAAAAATAAAGAAAAATCACAGAATAGATCCTTTTGATTTGTCTTTGTCTCTGAGCACAAACAGATTTTTATTTGTTAGAAGCTGTATGTATATCAGGAATAGAATCCTGCATGTTCTTTATTTATTCATGACAGTGGGATTTTGCAACCTTGGAACTCTTGACATTTGGGGCCAGATAATGTGTTGTTGGGAGCTGCCTTTGCACAAAATCGATTTTTATCAGCCTCTCTTACCACCACCTGATAGATGCCCCTACCGTTCTTCAGCCCCCTAGTTGTGTCTTCATATATCACCAAAAGTTCCCTGGGGTCACAGGAAGAATCACTACATTATGAAATGAATTGAGGATCTGATGTGAACAAAGAAATGTACTAAATAATTCATTTTCCCAATTGCTGTTGTTGTTCAGTCTGTAAGTTGCATCCGACTCTTTATGGTCCAATGGACTGCAGCACTCCAGGCTTTCCTGTCCTTCACTATTTCCCACACTTTGCTCAAACTCATGGTAAAAGTTTCCCATATTTGTTATGCCTTTATCTTGGTATCGATGTATGAAGCAGAGGAGACTGTATATGTGTACCTTGTAATGCAATTCTTATATTATCTCATTTGATTCTCCCATATATTATTGACTCAGAATGTATCCTCTTACTTTCAATTCATGATGAACTAAACTTCAGAGAAATTACATAACTTGCTTAAATATAAACTATAACAGGAAGCATCAAGATAAAACTCAATACTCTCATATAAACCTCTAGCAAACTGTGAATGTTCTGAGTATATATAATCAAACGTGACACCTAAGTTTTTCAACTAAACCTTTGAAAATCACTAACATTACTTATATTTCACATCGACTCTACAAATAAGAAAGGTCTCTCATGTATGTAAAGAATTGAATAAATTTTTACAGCTCTTTCAGGTCATAGTCCCCTTATAACACTCATAACAACCCTGTCGCAGCACAGCAGGGGCTCTGATGCTCATATTATATCTGAGGAAACTGACGGTCAGGAATACTTAATGACTTACATAAGAATTTATAGTCTGATGTAATAGAAACTGGATTCATCTAACAGATACATGTGCACACTTTCATATGTGTGGGTATCTGTCTGAATATGTTGACCACTGAACAGGTCTCCACATATTAATTTTGAGCTCATTTCACAGCATCCCAGGCAATGGAAAGTGAAACCCGTTTTTCTAGGAAAGAGAAAAGCAATGTTTTATTCTTCTTTACTTAGTAAGCATTAGAACTGTATTTGCTCACATGCCTTTAAAATTAGATTTCTCATTTCTTGATCATAGGAAAGGGAGGAGATGTTAACTTTGCTTCAATATAAAATCATATGAATGACCATGAATACACACAAACCCTAATATAGAATTGAAGATTTCATGGGGATGATAGAGAAGTGTGCAGAAGTGTGAGGAAGGTGTTGGGGTGAAGGATGAAAATAATTTACTTAAGAAACAGTATAATCCAGTAAGAATGGAAGGTTAATACTAAAATCTATGGGAAATACAGTCAGACTCTTGGGTGGGACACACGAGGGGAACTTCTATGGTTTTGTTCTAGAACAAATCCACTTGGCAGTTTAAATCAAGGGAAAATTCAGAAACCTAAGAGTTAGGAGATATTTCTTGGAGAAATATACAGAATTATTTAAAGAGTAAAAGTTCAAAAAGATTAACTAGATTTACTGAGGGAATACAAGCACGTAGTCAATGGAGGGAGAGACTAAAACAATCCAAAATTTTACTTCTTTTTTTGGCCTGAATTTTCTATCAGTATGGTATCTTGGAATTTAATGAGTACAACTACTTCAAGTTTTAGGGAATACTCTTCTATAAATGTCACTTAGAGGACTTTCCTCGTGGCCCAGTGGTTAAGGGTTTGCCTGGGGACAATGCTTCCATCCCTGGACCAGGAAAATTACACATGCCTTAGGGGTGACTAAGCGAGCCACAACTACTGAGGCCACGCGCTGCAAATACTGAAGCCCATGTGCCCTAGAGCCCACGCTCTGCCGCAAGAGAAGTCACTGCAATGGGAAGCCTGCACACGGCCGACTAGAGAGGAGCTCCCCACCCACTGTGGCTAGAGGAAGCCCACGCACAGCGATGAAGATTCAATGCAGTCAAATAAATAAATAAACAAAATCTTAAAATCCCCATTTAAAAAAGAAGTCCACTAGGTGAAGGTGGATACTGATACGGTTCCAATCGTCTATATCCTTACTGGTTTTCTATTTGTTCTATCAATTATTGAAAATAGTATGGGGGTCTCTGATTATATTGTAGATTTATCTATTTCTCTGTACAGCTTTATCATTTTTGATTCATGTGTTTCAAAGTTATGCTATTAGGTGAATAAGTGAAAAGAATTGGCTTCTTTATAATTATGCAATGACCATCTTTGTCTATGAGAACACTTGCTTTGACAGCTACTGATTTTAATATTACATAATAATAATTAATTAATAATAATTATAATTATATAATTAATAATAATTAAAATTAATATCCAGCTTTCCTTCAGTTAGTGTTAGCATGGCATACCTTTTTCTATTCTTTTAACTTAAATTAATTAAATAAAAGTTATTTGTGTCTTTATAAAGAGTATTTCTTGCAGCCAACATATAGGTGGGTCTTGTTTTTAGCCTATGGGGTACTTACTGTTTGCTTTTAATTTAAATATTTATCTCATTAGCTTTATATCTATCAATGTATTACCTCATTGGTCTATACCCCTTCTGTTTGTGGTTCGTTTTCCCCTCCTCTTCTGCTTTCTTTTGAATTAATGTGACTTTTTTTTCTTTTGGTTCCGTTCTATCTCCTTTTGTGGGATTCAGTAGTTATAACTCTTTGCTTGTTATTTTACTGATTTCTGTAGGGTTTATAGCAACCATTCTAACCTTTCAAACATTTCCTTTCAGTGATACATCTTCACATCTAAAATAAGACAATTACAACAGTATACTTATACCCTTCCCTTCCAGGAAATATGTGTTCTTGTTGTCATGTAATTTGGTTCTATATATTATTATTTTTGTCTAAAGAGCCAATTGCGTTTTAAAGAGATTTAAATTAAAGAAAACTAGCTTGTATTTTACCCACATAGTTGTTTTCAGTGCTCTTCATTCCTTTTCATCTAGAGGTATATTTCCAAGTGGTACATTTTTCTTCTGTCTGAAGGACATGTTTATAACATTTCTTAGAATGTGAGCCCTTGGGTGATTACTCTTTCCGCTTTTGTATGTTGGAAAAGTATTTCTATTTTTATGGATATGTTCGCTGAATAAAGAATTCTAGGCTTTTTCTTTGTGTGTATGTGTGTGTGTGCACAACGTGTACTTTTAAGATTTTCTCTCTACAAACAGTCTTGAGAAATCTGAGTATGATCTGCTTTTGTGCTGTTCTTGGATCTGTGCATCTTTAATTTTAATCAAAATTTGAAATTATTCAGCCATTATTTTTTAAAACACATTTTTCTGTATTCTGTCTGACTTCCGGAACAATAACTACATGTATATTAGGTTGGTTTAACTTGTCTCACAACTCAATGGTAGTTTTTAAAATTATGTTTCTCTATTTTCTTTTAAAAAACAATTGTTATTGCTTTATCATCAAATTTACTATTCATTTCTTCTGAAATATCTAATATTCTATAACTTCCATCTACTCTGTATTTCTCCTCAGATATTATAATTTTCACCTGTACACAGATGTAAAGAACAGACTTTTGGACTCAGTGGGAGAAGGTGAGGGTGGGATGATTTGAGAGACTAGCATTGAAACATGTATATTATCATATGTGAAATAGATTGCTAGTCCAGGTTCGATGCATGAGACAGGGTGCTCAGGTCTGGCGCACTGGGATGACCCAGAGGGATGGGATGGGGAGGGAGGTGGGAGGGGGGTTCAGGATAGGGGACACATGTACACCCGTGGCTGATTCATGTCAGTGTATGGCAAAACCACTACAATATTGTAAAGGAATCAGCCTCCAATTGAAACAAATAAATTAATTTTAAAAAAGATTAAAAAACTTTTCATTTAAAAAAAAATTATCTTTTTCATATCTCTAATATTTCCACCTATCTTTGGTTTCATATTAAGGTACAGTCATAATGAGCATCTTAATGTTCTTGCCTACTAAATCTAATACCCATGATACTTCTGGGTCTCTTTCCATTTATTTACCATCTAGTAATAGATTCCACATTTTTTTTTTTTTGCATGCCTGATAATCTTATTGTATACTAAACATAAAAGTGAAAGTGAAAGTCTCTCAGTTGTGTCCGACTCTTTGCTACCCCATGGACTATACAGTCCTTGGAATTTTTCAGGCCAGAATACTGGAGTGGGTAGCCTTTCCCTTCTCCAGGGGATCTTCCCAACCAGGGATCGAACCCAAGTCTCCCACATTGCATGTGGATTCTTTACCAGTTGAGCCACAAGGGAAGCCTATAATGGATTTTATTTTGTTGAGTGTTAGAGCTTTCTCTAATCTCATATAATACTATTAAGCCTAATTATGGGACATAGTTCAGAAACTTGGAAACAGTTTGGTCCTTCTGCATCTTAATTTTACAATGTTTTTGTTTCTGTGTGTGTAGAACTAGCCAATGCTATTTAGTTAGTCAAGGAAAATATATGGGAAAAAGGTGGAAACAGTGACAGCTTTTACTTTCTTGGGCTCCAAAATCACTGTGAATGGTGACTGCAGCCATGAGATTAAAAGACACTTGCTCCTTAGGAAAAAAGCTATGACAAAACTAGACAGCTTATTAAAAAGCAGGATATCATTTTGCTGACAAACGTCCATATAGTCAAGGCTATGATTTTTCCATTAGTCATGTACAGATGTGATAGCTGGACCATAAAGAAGGCTGAGAACTGAAGAATTGATGCTTTCAAACTGGTGCTGAAGAAGACTCTTGAGAGTCCCTTGGATAGCCAGGAGATCCAACAAATCAATCCTAAAGGAAATCAGTCCTGCATATTCATTGGAAGGACTGATGCAGAAACTAAAGCTCCAATACTTTGTCCTACTCATGCAAAGAGCCAACTCATTGGAAAAGATTGTGATGCTAGGAAAGATTGAGGGTAGGAGGAGAAGGGGGTGACAGAAGATGAGATGGTTGGATGGCATTATCAACTCAATGGACATGAGTTTGAGGAAACTCCAGGAGATAGTGAAGGACAGAGAAGCCTGGCATGCTGAAGTTCATGGGGTTGCAAAGAGTCAGACACAACTTAGCAACTAAAAGACAACCAATGTTCAATGTAAGGTACTTCCCTGTGTATTGCAACCAAAGGAAGATAAACACCAATACAGTATACTAACGCATATACATGGAATTTAGAAAGATGGTAATAATAACCCTATGCAAGATAGAAAAAGAGACACAGATGTATAGAACAGACTTTTGGACTCTATGGGAGAAGGTGAGGGTGGGATGATCTGAGAGAACAGCGTCGAAACATGTATATTATCAAATGTGAAACAGATCACCAGTCCAGGTTGGATGCATGAGACAAGTGCTTGGGGCTGGTGCGCTGGGAAGACCCAGAGGGATGGGATGGGGAGGGAGGCGGGAGGGGGGTTCAGGATGGGGAACACATGTAAATCCATGGCTGATTCATGTCAATGTATGGCAAAAACCACTACAATATTATAAAGTAATTAGCCTCCAACAAATAAAAATAAATGGAAAAAAAAAGTTAGGAAAGAGTGACCACAAAAAATAAATAAATAAATAAAAGTTAACATTAAAAAAAAAAGTCCCATGAATTATAAAGCTTCCCAATCTGACTGCTGAGAACAAGCACTACTCTGGACCTCTATAAATGCCACGCTCTGTCAACTTCTATCTTTCTGTGAGGTCATTTCCCAGTTTTGAGTGATCTCCTCTCATGCATGTGTTGACCCTTGCGGATATATGTACTTTTCTCTGTATGTAGCTCTCTCACCAGTTCCCCTGACCTATGGACTTTATCCATCACCAATCCCACATTCTCAGCCCTACCTCTTCAATTCAAGGAGACCAATGCATGCTGCCTGGGTTTTACTGTCTGCACCATTGTCTGGAAACTTTCTCAAGACTTTAAGATTGGCCAAGAGCAGGGCTTTCTTGTTTGCTTGCCAACACTCAGGCCTGCTGCTTTTGTTGCCTGATGCCTATGTCTTGAAAAACTTTTATTTCAACTGTTTCATTTGTTTTATGATTGTTTCAGGTCAAAGTTAAATCCAATCCCTGTTATATCATCTTTATTAGAAGCAGAAGTATCATCTTTCAGTTCCAAGTTCAAATGTCACGACCGCCGATAAGGCTTGCTATGAACTTTCCTTCTTTCTTTTCTTCATGTCACCATCTATTAAATCCCTTCTATAATCCCTTCATATCAACTCTTCCAGTTTGTAATCACTTTTTAATTATTTGCATACTTGTTCTCTCTTCCCTCTCTTGACTAGACAATTTCATCCATCACAGGAGACTTCTAGCATCCCAGAAATTATCTGCATGGCACATAATAATTGCTCCTCAAATATCAGTTGAATAAATGAATATATCTCAGTTACATTTGTCTCCCTCATACTTGTATTTGCCTATCTTATTTAAAATTTAATATTCTATGCAGGCATTGTATACTGAAGAATTTTTTCTAAGCAGAATATTGGGTTAAACAAAGGGGCAAATAGTCCCTGGGCTTCTCCTTTTCAACAGCATTAACCAGGTGGAAGATCTGCGTCCAAAAACAGGGTACAAAACTGAATTCTTGTCCACGGAAAGCTCTCCAGGTGTCTACTGTATGAGCGCCGCCCATGCTGATGCCTTCCTTCCTGGGGCACTGTTCCCTGAACTGTGCACTTGAAACGAGTTTGCTTCAGTGGGAAGAGGAAAATAAGCAGGAGCCTGCTGAGAGGTAAACATGGTGAGGTAGACTCTCCTAGTAATGACACGGGGACTGACATACGTCACCTCTGCTGTGACCTTTCTCTCCCTCCAGCAACACGTACTACTCTGAAAAACGAACATGTTTAAAAGGAGAAAAAAATTTGAGCCATCAATGTGGGATACTGTTTAGTGGCAACCAGCTTGCTCACAGCCCCTTTCTGTAGCATGAAATGCTGTTGGACTATTTTATTTAGTTCCCTTGCTTTCCTTTCAAGGAGAGAACTCCAAATCTAGAGCTAATTTGAAGATAACCCTTTTCTCAAACTTCCTACTTTATTGAAATTATGCTATATTTAAATGGAGGAAGAAGCAATAATTATTAAGCACATACTAATTTCTAATGACCCTGATGCTTTCTTTGATTTCAGGAAACAGAGATGTGCAGAACAAACATGGGCATCACAGTCTAATAGGATTAAATAGGCCAGGTACAGCAATGCTAAAACCTTGATGGGTATTTGCATGCGACAAAAAATGGGTGAGAATAGACATGCCGTAGACTGTGAGGATACGGCATACAATAGTGGGGCCTGAAGAAAACATTGTAGCGGAAATTGTTTAATAATAATAATGACTATGTGGATACAGGCACATTAAGAGAAGTCTGATGTCACAGGAATGATATGGAATATAGGAGTCAGACAAATTTGATCAGATGGGGAAACTAATACTCAGTGAGGTTAAATATGACATAAGGTCATACAGCTAGTATGTATAAGAGTAAGGATTTGAAAACGGGTCTCTGAGATCTAAAAGCTGAGCCTCCTTGTTCCACCAGATTAGCTGTAAACAGCAATATTTGTGTTTTTTAAAGAATTTTCTCTTGTTGTGATATAGGCTAGGTGATCAAACTGTGTTAAATCAAATTCCTGGTGTGTGTGTGGTCAGAAAAATGTGCAGTTGAGTGACCTAAAAATCAACACCCAGAAGAGACTGGGCCTTTCTACCATGCTTCGTATACTGAGACTTCCATCAGCAAGTGATTTTCTTGCTTTAAATTTAATGCTGACTCTGTTCAAGCAGAAAATATATTTGAAGACAATGAAAAATGTACCACTTTATTTCCCTAAGGCCTTCCCTGCACAGTAGGCCTTGAACAAAACTAATTTTATAAGGAGAGAAAAACAACCAAGTTAATCTTCAAATACAAAAAATTATTGGTTTTTTTTTCTAAATTATTTTACTAACTATTGATTCCTTGATTCTTATTATTTATCTTTAAATCACAGGGCTCAGTGTAGAATTTGCTTACATTCTGGTAATAGAATTCATAATCAAAAAGGAAGAGAAAAATAATCCCACCATGGTGCATGTAATTTTTTTGTCCAAGGGAAACTTGTAAATTGCTGATAAAAATAAACTGCAGTGAAAGAGAAAATCATAAAAAGTAAAATATCAAAGGATTCTTAGTTATAACTTGGTCCAGTTATTGTTATTATTATTTTTTCACTTCCAAGGAGGAGGAAAATTGGTTTTCTGAGAGTGCTTTGATTGCAGTTTTTCCACATGGGTACCATACTTTGGAAGATTTTTCAGTGTACTAACACTACTGACAAATAATGGTTATTACTGAATTTGATCAATTTAGAAATGGGAAAACATGCAGAGTTGGTGATCATTAGTAACAACAACAACCAAAACAATTCTCTGAGGTCAATATTATTCTTGACCTTCAAGAAACCTATAAAGTCTAAAGGAATGATTTCCATGGATGATATTAGTGGGTTCTATGGTAGTGTATAGTGTATTCCCTCAAAGCAAGCTGAAAGAGAAAAAGACAGTTGAGCTATTTTTAGAGTGAGCGTAGAATAAAATCAGGCTGAGACCAAATTGCACCTTCTAAGCCTAAAGAAATTTCAGAAATACATTAAAATGGAACTGAGAATTAAGAGTATATGGAGGTAAGAGGTGTGGATAAGCTTAGAACAGAAAAAGGTTGCGATTTAACAAGATATCTATGTGAAACCGGAGATGGTGATGGCACCCCACTCCAGTACTCTTGCCTGGAATATCCCATGGGCGGAGGAGCCTGGTAGGCTGCAGTCCATGCGGTAGCTACGAGTCGGACACGACTGAGTGATTTCACTTTCACTTTTAACTTTCATGCATTGGAGACAGAAATGTCAACCCACTCCAGTGTTCTTGCCTGGAGAATCCCAGGGACGGGGGAGCCTGGTGGGCTGCCATCTATGGGGTCGCACAAAGTCGGACACAACTGAAGCGACTTAGCAGCAGCAGCAGCTATGTGAAGCCAGTGGATTGCACATTGGTGGTGTATGTTGACTACTTGGTGCTTCATAAGTAAAATAGCCTAAATGTCAGGAGAGAAGGCTAACTAGGAGCCTATAAAACACTTCCAGTCTTTAAATGTTTTCCCTGGGCTCTCAGATGTTTTAAAAATCACACACACACACACACACACACACACACATACACACACACAATATTCCTTAGCCTTTATTTCCTGTACTGTTAGAAAAATTTGCAAGAAGCAAAACCATATAACTATATGGTTATTAATTTTTAATACTTATGTAGCAGTTTTGTAATCAGATAAGGTAGGGGATCTCTGGAGAAAAAGAACCAGACATGACTTTCTTCATATAAAAGAAGTCATTTTTGACCTAAGACATTTTGAGATCTAAGCCTGGCCACAGTTACAACAGACACCACAAAAATACAAAGGATCATAAGAGACTACTTACTATGAGCAACTATATGCCAATAAAATGGACAACCTGGAAGAAAGAGACAAATTCTTAGAAAGTTACAACCCTTCAAGACTGAACCAGGAATAAATAGAAAGTATGGACAGATCAGTCATAAGTGACTAAATTGAAACTGATTAAAATCTTCCAACAAACAAATGTACAGGATCAGATGGCCTCATAGGCACATTCTACGACACATTTAGAGATGAGCTAACACCCATCCTTTTCAAATTCTTCCAAAAAATTGCAGAGGAAAGAACACTTCCAAGCTCATTTTATGAGGCCACCATCACCCTGATACCAAATGCACCAAATGCACACAAAATTCAACCAAAATGGTATGTATAAATGATGCTAGTCTGTTAGACATACTGTTTCACATTTTATTTTCATTTTTGAGCCTGATAATCAATCCTAAAGGAAATCAACCTTGAATATACATTAGAAGGGCTGATGCTGAAGCTGAAGCTCCAATACTTTGTCCACTTGATGTGAAAAGCTGACTCGTTGGAAAAGACCCTGATCCTGGGAAAGACTGAGGGCAGGAGAAGGGAGCAACAGAAGATGAGATGGTTGGATGGCATCATTGACTTCATAGACATGAGTTTGAGCAAATTCCCAGGAGACCATGAAGGACAGATGTATGAGGCTGTGCATGAGGCAATGCACGGGGTCACAAAGAGTCAGACACGACTGAGCAATTGAACAACAGTTTGGAGATTAGTGGGAAAGACAGTGATCTTTTAGCTTTGCAGTTAGACCATTTCTGACAGTCTGCCATTCTTCTTGTTGGGAAAAACTGTGTTATCTTGACCCAAGTCCCAAGGAATGTGAACCATTCACTCTGTCTTAGGAAGCATTGTGCCTTGATAGCACTATAATTCCATTAAATAACAATCAGGGATCTGAGAGAGCATGCTTGTGTGTGTGCTCAGTCATGTCCGACTTTTCGTGACCCCATGGACTGTAGCCTGCCAGGCTCCTCTGTCCATGAGATTATACCAGCAAGAATACTGGAGAAGGTTGCCATTTTCTACTCCAGGGGATCTTCCCAACCCAGGGATCAAACCTGTGTCTCCTGCATTGGCAGGTGGATTTTTTTTTTTTTTTTTTTAACCACTGAGCCTCTTGGGAAGCCCTTCAGGGATCTGAACTTTCACTGAAGTTAGGGAATCCAGTCTAAACCTCATCTATAACATTGTATAAAGACAAAGCATTTGTACTTGGTTCCTTTAAGTCTAGAGATAATCCAACAGGGACATCTGGGAGTTGGCAGAGCTGAAGATGCTATCCTACTTTCTCATCCATCACCTTGTCAAATCCTGATTCTTACTTCCTGCAGCCCTCAAAACTCCAACTGTCTCTCTTATTCTGGTAAATCTTACACTTGGCTTCCAGAGTAATACCATAACAGTAATTCTGATTTGTTCCTTTTAACCGTTTCATCTATATGACTTTTATTTTTTAGCTTTATTTTTTCACTGGTGCATTTAATTCTGCCTAAAATGCAGAGCTTACTTATTATTTAAACAGAAAAATCTACTTTGTTAATCATCACATGCTGATTTAACTGACTAAACTTAAAATTTTTACTTTTATATTTCTCCCCTACCCTTACAGATCCTAACACTGTCCATAAGATAGATGTTACTCAATAAATGTGTAAAAAAGAAATAAATTGAATTAACTCAGGCTAATGGTTGCCAAGATAGCAGTCATACCCTATTTCCTGAACATGCAGTTATGTCTGGATTTCCATGTACACGTTCACCTATAGGTGAATACTCCATCATCAACAAGTGTCTAAAGACATTGAATAATAGTACAAATAAGTTAAAAACCCTATATTTTGCATAGTAATGGAGCCATAGGAAAACACTTTCACATATAACCTTAAAATCCTGTAGTGAAATAGTTTAAAAACTAAGAAAATGTTTAATTTTAATCTTTCTATTAAATATATCATTTAGCTATGCAGCACCCAATCCCATCTAATCATTATAATTACTCTGAGAGCATTTAAAAAATATGTATTTCTGTATTATAATGACCCACGAGATTACAATTTGAAACTCTTAGGTGAAACCTATGTATCTGCATTAATAAAAATACTGAATATTCTCTAAGGATATTCCAATGATTATTCAGGTTTGGAAACAGTAATTTAGCATAAGTATGCTATTGCATTCATTCTAAGTCACTCAGTCATGTCTGATTCTTTGCAACCCACAAGGCTCCTCTGTCCCTGATATTCTCTGAGCAAGAATACTGGAATGGGTTGCCATGCTCTCCTCCAACGGGTTTTCCCAGTGCAGGGACTGAACCTGTATCTCTTATGTCTCCTGCATTGGCAGGGTGTACCTTACCCCAAGTGCCACCTGGGAAGCCCACACTATTGTATAATTTGATATAAAAATTTCTGCCTAAATTATCATTAATGAGACAGTATCCTCTAATCACTGAGATGACATTTTGTCTTTGATAATTAACCCCCAAATAATGAAAGTTCATGGCAAGACTATTCCATAAAACATTAGTTAAAAATCAAGGTGGGGTGGGGGAGTGCTTTCCTCCCACCCATAGAGATATTTTGCTAAATCAGGCTAAATTTGCTAAATATTTTTAAAGTTGACTAAAAAATTCCAATCAAATATTTTTGTAGTGATTAAAGTAGCTGACTACTGAAGGTTTAATTAAAATCTTTATTGCCATTTCACTTTTCAAACTCTATAAATTATCCATTATTTCAGCAAATGATTGGAGCAATGGAGAGTTAAATAGCTTGAGTGACCATACTTCCTATTTATGGAGAAGTTGGAAGGCAGAAGGGTGCATTTTAAAGACAGCCATATACACTGAATTTCAATATATATTCCAGCGTCCAGCATTCTTTTTTTTTTTTTTTTTAAATCTTTTTTTTTATTAGTTGGAGGCCAATCACTTCACAACATTTCAGTGGGTTTTGTCATACATTGATATGAATCAGCCATGGATTTACACGTATTCCCCATCCCGATCCCCGCTCCCACCTCCCTCTCCACCCGATTCCCCCGAGTCCTCCCAGTGCACCAGGCTGGAGCACTTGTCTCATGCATCCCACCTGGGCTGGTGATCTGTTTCACCATAGATAGTATACATGCTGTTCTTTTGAAATATCCCACCCTCACATTCTCCCACAGAGTTCAAAACTCTGTTCTGTATTTCTGTGTCTCTTTTTCTGTTTTGCATATAGGGTTATCGTTACCATCTTTCTAAATTCCATATATATGTGATAGTATAGCATTCTTATAACGGTATAGAAGTTGCTTTATATCTTCTAAGTTCAATATTTTCTTCAGTCAAGTGAAAGTGTGGATACCTATATAAAGCTAAAATCTTTAGAGTAAATGACTCTATGACTAATTCAACCATGTTTTAATGAGAGATGTCAACTGAGGACTTTCCTGGCAGCAGAGATGAGCATGCATTCCAAATACTGATAATCCAAAACATTCTCACAATTCATAAAAATGCAAAAAGGAGAATTAATGATTTCCCCTTTGGTGATGAATATATAAATTTGGCATTTGTTAGCAGTCTTCCTTCCTAACAAATGGAAGAAGTTGACGTATAGGAGAGGATGCTGCCAGTCCAGAGAGAGGCAAATTTACTGAGCAAAGGAAGAGAGCTATGGTGACTATCTCTTGTTTGGAGGGGCTATCAGGCTCTCTGATCACCTTTTCTCATTGAAGGAATTCCCTCTTTGTATGGACAGAATTCTTCCATGGAAAAAACCTCAAGGAGATGAGGCCAATTTCTAAGCTAGTCTAATTGGAATCTCCTCTCTCAGAGTCTGTCTGGATGTGGAAAACAGAGCAACTGTGCTAATGTTATTTGCTGATGTGGTATTGGTGACGATTTTTAATTTCAGTGGTGGCCCCATCCTGGTAGAGCATACGTGGCTTCCTAGAGAAACAGTCAAACTATATAAATAGCTAAGTCTACTGCTCTTTGGCATTCTGGAATTTCCTCTGTTTCTGTCATATTTCTAACTCGAGGTTCTAATCTATATTGAACAAGGGTACCTGATATCTTTCAAACAAGCTTTTCTTTTCTCTTTATTATAGCCAGAGCTGGTTTTCATAGCTTGCACACAGAACACTAGTGGCATTCGAGTTTCAGATTCCTTCGTGAAACCTTGAAAGCATAGCTCTTATTGCCTTTTCTGCAGTTATGAAAATTACGTAGTTTATTTTTCTTTTTCCCCAAAGTCATCTAAGTTAATTCTGACACTTTCAACTAGTAGAGTTTTGATTAATATAGATATATTAATATATGTCATAATATATTATTATGGACAAAAAACAAACTAATATATGCTATCAGTAGTTATTCTTTCCTTTGGAATTCTCTTACTAATTTCACAGAAAAACTGGGAAAACAGTATTATTAAAATTAGCCATGTAGAAAATTTCTATGTAGCATCTGCCCTTATCTAGGGAGTTTGTCAAAATTGCTTGGAGCACCTTAAGTTTTGACCTTTCTGATATCCAGCTTTTTATATTAATAAGCTTCTCCTAGGAAGAATTTTGTAGTATTCACTTTGTTTAACATTTGACAGAAAACAATTAAAATGGGTCAAATATGGCTCATAATTCCTCTGTAATGGGTACTACAGCAGTTGAAACTCCATGAAAGAAAAGCCTTGCCCCAAACTCCTCATACATAATTTACTTATTTTACATGTGCCAGTCTGCTTAACTCAAGAACCAGTTGCCCTATGAAGTGTAAATTATCGATAGCCTATGGAGCCTACTTACTATTTTTGTGTGGTTGCAAAAGTAGAGTACATAAAAATCTATTAACTAGGAATTTTTTTTTGATACAATGCAACTTCTCTTATTTAAAATAGTTAGCATATTGATGGAGATAAAAACGATTCTTTTTTTTTTTTTTTGAAAAAAGGAGTTCTAGAAAAACAGCAGAAATCACACATTAATCATTTGCTATGAATCAAAGTGTGTACTCACTTTTTTTTACAAAGCTACATGCTCTCTTGCTCTTGGTATTTTTAATCCCCGTTTAGTAAAGGATAAAACTATGACTCAAAAGATAAAGTAAGTAACTTGGTCAATGTTCCAAAGTTAATGACTGTCAGGAATAGAAACCTGAACCTACTCACTAAAAAGTCCCTGTTCTTCATTGTTGTTGAGTTGCTAAGTTGTGTCTGACTTTTTTGGACCCCATGGACTGCAGTATGCCAGTATTCCCTGTCCTTCACTGTGTCCCAGAGTTTTGTCAAATTCATATCCATTGAGTCAGTTATGCTCTCTAACCTACTCTTTACAATTGGTCATTCAACTTTCCCTCCAAGGATAAAACCATGTGATCAAAGCCATTTTGGAATCTCAATATTTATCTGGAGATTATGTTCTATTTATATAATTTGTATAACACATCGTTGAACATTCTGCTTTCTTCAGTGCCAATAAAATAAATATATGTATATATATATAATTTTTTTTTACTAAAATGTAGTCTTTAGCAACAAACAACAGGATACAACAAAAAGTAACTGAATAAAACAAAATATTTCACTTACAAAAGTAACTTCCACATTTAAAAGGTACTTTTAGAAACCTGACTTTAATCTTATTTTATGTTACATACCACTGCTAGTTCAGATGTGACAGAAGAATTATTTCCTCAACATTCTATTATATTTCCATAAACTGCTTCCTTTAGGAATAGCTAAAATAAAACATGAAAAGAAGCATCTGACTCTCAGAGGATGTCAGCATCTTTCATGACACAGAGGAGGTACTAAATAAGACTTATTCAGCAGTATTATTTGCTAAATAATGACCAGAGGAAAAGTCACTGCAGGAGATAATATTATAGGAGAATACATTAATATTGTATTAAAAAACTATATACAAAAACCCAGGCATTCTTGGGTTGGAGGCTACTTTTAAGAGAAATGTGTGCATGTGCTCAGTTGCTCAATCACGTCCTACTCTTTTCAACCCTACGGACTGTAGCTCACTAGGCTCCTCTATCCGTAGGATTTCCGAGGCAAGAATACTGGAGTGGGTTGCCATTTCCTCCTCCAGGGGATCTTCAGGACCCAAGGATCAAATTCAAGTTTCCTGAGGCTCCTACCTTGGCAGCTGGGTTTTTTTTGTTTTTTGTTTTACTACTGAGCCACCTGGGAAGGTCTTTAAGAGAAATACTTGCAAAGCTCATTCATATTTATGGAAAGATAAATGGATTGAAGTGAAATTAGCATTTTTACTGATTGTAAGTGTTTTATTGAGTATGTACTAGGTAATCAACACTGTTCTAGTCATTAGAGACAATTTACAAAACAAGAATACTACAAATGGTGTTCATGAAGCTTACATTAAAGCAGGGGTCCCCAACCCCTGGGCTGAGGCACAGTACTGGTCCATAGCCTGTTGGGAACAGTAGGAAGTAAGCAGCACATGTGTAAGCAAAGCTTCATCTACCACGCCTCACGGCTCACATTACAGGTGGAACAGTCCTCCCCGTCGCCGTTCACGGAAAAATGGAAAAATTGTCTTCCACAAAGTCAGTCACTGGTGCCAAAAAGTTTGGGGACCACTATAAAAGGTACTGTAGCATACATCAGACCACAGATAAAAATGCTGTCAGGACAAAAAAAAAAGTCAAAAAATGTCTTTGGCATTGATGGCTCAGCAGGGTTTAGGTGGAAGTAGTAGTAAATTCCACTCAGTGTGACAGAGGGACATGTGTTTATGTAACTGTGCCTGTGTTAATGTGTTTAAAATTTCTACAGTGAAATTGTTTCCAAAGAAGGATACAATTGTCAGAGACATATTTGCTATAACTTTATATACTTTGTTCTATTGACTATTACTTCAGTTCATTTATTGTTCACATAATATAAGGCTTCTGTTTCTTATTGAACCATTTCCCACCTAAGTTTCAGAGTTTATAAATGAGTAGTTGTGGTTTATATTGTGAATGCTATGTTGTGACTTTGACCAAATATTGGGCTCCTCAGTTGTTTGCCAACAAACACAAAGCTATGATTTTTCCAGTAGTCATGTACAGATGTGAGAGTTGGACCATAAAAAAGGCTGAGTGCAGAAGAATCGATGCTTTTAAACTGCAGTGCTGGAGAAGACTATTAAGAGTCCCTTGGACGGCAAGGAGATCAAAACAGTCAATGTTAAAGGAAATCAACCCTGCATATTCATTGGAAAGATTGATGCTGAAGCTGAATCTCCAATACTTTGGCCACCTGATGCCAAGAGCTGACTCACTGGGAAAGACTCTGGTGGTGGGAAAGATTGAATGTAAAAGGAGAAGAGGCCACAGACGATGAGATGATTAGACAGCATCACTGACTCGACTGGCATGAATCTGAGCAAACTCCAGGAGACAGTGAAGGACAGAGGAGCCTGATGTGCTGCAGTCCATGTGGCCACAAAGAGTCAGACATGACTTAGTGACTGAACAACAATAACAATATTGTTGAAAGAGCGTGGCCAAACATCCCCTGTGTTTAAAAATCTACCACTTTCTAACATCTGCTGGGGCAAGTGTTACCCAGAGACGGTTAATACCTCAGGAGATGGTGTAAGCCTCTGAAACTCTAGGTCTGCCTCCTAAGATATTTGGAAAAAACCTCATCTAAGCCTCCTAGGTAAATGGAAAAATAACCTACTATCTTTAGAATTTATTTTATACATCTGTAAAGAGAAAGACAGTGATCCCCTACTATAGTATCATTATAGTAGAGGTTAAGAAGTCCTAAATATGGGGAGGAAGGGGGTGAGACAAATTGGAAATTAGGATTGACATATATACACTATCATTTGTAAAACAGATAGCTAGTGGGAACCTGCTACGAAGCACAGGAAGCAAAGCTCAGTGTTCTATGATGACCTAGACGGGTGGGATGAGAGGTAGTAGGAGGGAGGGTATATATGCATGCTGCTGCTGCCGCTGCCAAGTCTCTTCAGTCGTGTCCAACTCTGTGCGGCCCCATAGACGGCTCTATCCCAGCTCTATCCTAGGCTCCCCCGTCCCTGGGATTCTCCAGGCAAGAACACTGGAGTGGGCTGCCATTTCCTTCTCCAATGCATAAAAGTGAAAAGTGAAAGTGAAGTCACTCAGTCATGTCCAACTCTTCCTGACCCCATGGACTGTAGCCTACCAGGCTCCTCTGCCCCTGGGATTTTCCAGGCAAGAGTACTGGAGTGGATTGCCATTGCTTTCTCCATATATGCATCAGTTCAGTTCAGTCGCTCAGTCGTGTCTGACTCTTTGCGACCCCATGAATTGCAGCTCGCCAGGCCTCCCTGTCCATCACCAAATCCCAGAGTTTACTCAAACTCATGTCCATCGAGTTGGTGATGCCATCCAGCCATCTCATCCTCTGTCGTCCCCTTCTCCTCCTGCCCCCAATCCCTCCCAGCATCAGGGTCTTTTCCAATGAGTCAACTCTTTGCATGAGGTGGACAAAGTATTGGAGTTTCAGCTTCAGCATCAGTCCTTCCAATGAACACCCAGGACTGATCTCCTTTAGGATGGACTGGTTGGATCTCCTTGCAGTCCAAGAGACTCTCAAGAGTCTTCTCCAACACCACAGTTCAAAAGCATCAATTCTTTGGCGCTCAGCTTTCTTCACAGTCCAACTCTCACATCCATACATGACCACTGGAAAAACTATAGCCTTGACTAGATGAACCTTTGTTGGCAAAGTGATGTCTCTGCTTTTTAATATACTATCTAGGTTTGTCATAACTTTCCTTCCAAGGAGTAAGTATCTTTTAATTTCAGGGC
Source organism: Dama dama (assembly GCF_033118175.1). Taxonomy (NCBI): domain Eukaryota; kingdom Metazoa; phylum Chordata; class Mammalia; order Artiodactyla; family Cervidae; genus Dama; species Dama dama. Next base: position 36,812,239 of record NC_083684.1, read on the forward strand.
TGCAATCACCATCTGCAGTGATTTTGGAGCCCCCAAAAATAAAGTCTGATACTGTTTCCACTGTCTCCCCATCTATTTCCCATGAAGTGATGGGACCAGATGCCATGATCTTAGTTTTCTGAATATTGAGCTTTAAGCCAACTTTTTCACTCTCCTCTTTCACTTTCATCAAGAGGCTTTTTAGTTCCTCTTCACTTTCTGCCATAAGGGTGGTGTCTGCATATCTGAGGTTATTGATATTTTTCCCGGCAATCTTGATTCCAACTTCTGCTTCTTCCAGCCCAGCGTTTCTCATGATGTACTCTGCATATAAGTTAAGTAAGCAGGGTGACAATATACAGCCTTGATATACTCCTTTTCCTATTTGGAACCAGTCTGTTGGTCCATGTCCAGTTCTAATTGTTGCTTCCTGACCTGCATACAGATTTCTCAAGAAGGGGGTCAGGTGGTCTGGTATTCCCATCTCTTTCAGAATTTTCCACAGTTTATTGTGATCCACACGGTCAAAGGCTTTGGCATAGTCAATAAAGCAGAAATAGATGTTTTTGGGGAACTCTCTTGCACTTACAGCTAATTCATTCACTGTATAGCAGAAACTAACACAACTTTGTAAAGAAATTATATTCCAATAAGAAGTACTAAATTTTATTTTGCAAATAAAATTTATTATATCAACTGCACATTTTTTAAAAAAGCTATGAATAAATATTATTTGTCCCATGCCTCTCCTTCAAAAAGTAGTCTCCAGCCCATTAAGATTTCATGAATTATTTTTAGTTTGTGACTAGCAGTGTGATCCAAGCTTTGGCTACAACAGAAGGGACCAAACTGATGAAAACAAAACATGATTCCAGCTTTCACTTTCACCCTTTCAATTTTTGTCTCTGGGACAAACTGAGTAATTTCAAACAATTAAAGTCATTATCACCATTTAAATCTTCTCTTTATCATAATTTATTGGGAATTTTCAGGAAAGGGTCCCAGGAAAATCTATTTCCCCAACTACAATTTCTGTTTTCTATTTTCAGAGAGCAGTTCTGAGTGGACCGTCCTACATTCTCTTGATCTAATTCATCTGTGGGTGTGATGCATGTAATTTTAAACTCCATATATGTTATCATCCATTTATACTCTTTTTCTTAGAAGTTTGTTAAACCTTATTTATATAAAGGATCAAATCAACAGTACAAATTGATGATATTTAATTTTCAAGTGCTTTTGCTTAGTGCTTTCCAAATGGATTCATCAATAACCAATATTACAGACCAATTTCAACATTTTTATTGTTCACATGCAAAAATAACCACATAAGTGATTTGGTTAAACATGGATTACTTTTCCTGGCTCTTCCATTCCTTCAGAAAAAAAAAATCAAGTGTCCATTTTTTCATGATTTTAAATCTAGAATGAATCTAGTTAATATGTAGGATGATATACTCTTTCCTATACTTCTTTCATTTATGAAGCTAAATTACACTCTGAAGTTTTGATTAGAGTCACACGATCTCTATCTCTGTCTTTGCAGGTAATTCATTTTCCAGGCACTCCAGACTGCTTTATTTTTATTCTTCCCTCCCTTCATTTTACTGATTTATTTTTTAAGTTTTGACTTTTTCATAAACACCCTCTTTGTTTTCTACTTAATACTACTGTTAAGAGAATATACTGATGAGAATAAAAATCATGTCTAGACCTCCATTTCTCACAGTACACTTCACTAGTCATTCTGGAAGACCTTTAGCCAATATAAAGACAAAGTGGGTAGGAACCAGGGGAATGGCCTACTATCTAAAGTCCTTTCTATGTCTGCAGTATCTGGTGAGGTTAAGTTTCCATGTCTAGAGTATAGAACTACAGAACGCCAAGATAGGTTTTACCTCCTGGATCAACTTAGGGCAATACTCTGTGGAAGTTGCACGAGCTTGAAAAAGGATCTAAAGGCTCAAAAGTATTCAGAAGCATAGTGTCATGTGTAAGAAACCATATTTGCCACATTTGTGTCAAACCTCTGGTGATCCTCACTGTTATTCCCTGCATGCTAAGTTGCTTCAGTCAAGTCTGACTCTTTGCGACCCCATAGACAGTAAAGGTCTGTCTAGTCAAAGCTATGGTTTTTCCAGTAATCATGTATGGATGTGTATGGATATGAGAGTTGGACTATAAAGAAAGCTGAGTCCCGAAGAATTGGTGCTTTTGAGCTATGGTGTTGGAGAAGACTCTTGAAAGTTCCTTGGACAACAAGGAGATCCAACCAATCCATCTAAAGGAAATCAGTCCTGAATTTTCATTGGAAGGACTGATGCTGAAGCTGAAACTCCAATACTTTGGCCACCTGATGCGAAGAACTAACTCACTGAAAAAAACCATGATGCTGGGAAAGATTGAAGGCAGGAGGAGAAGGGGACAATAGAGGATGAGATGGTTGGATGGCATCACCAAGTCAATGGACATGAGTCTGAGTAAACTCTGGGAGTTGACGATGGGCAGGGAAGCCTGGCATGGTGAAGTCCATGGGGTTGCAAAGAGTCAGACATGACTCAGTGAGTGAACTTGAACTTGAGATCGTACCCTGGCAGGCTACTTTCATCATCATACAGACACATCAATGTTCCCTGCTTCTTGCCTCTGTAATACACAAAATATCATGGATGCAGGGCCACTCTCCATTGGAACTCTGACTATGATGAACAAACAACTATGACTGGATAAAACTGTGGTTTAATGAGTTTGAGATAATTGTGTGCACACTATTACTTTCTACTTGAATATCCAACCCCCCCCCCCCAATCTCATATGGTGCTAGAGATATGTATTGGTGATTACTTTGCAAATGATATATCTTATGGAAATAGAGCTGTGGTAGGACTCTGAAATGCAAAGTGGAGAGATGAGAGAAGGATAAGCTGGAGAACAGGGAGGAAGTGGTGGGCAGTGATATAATGTAATGATAAGGGACTCTCAGATGGAAACATAGATAAGGCAGCCAAGTGTCTCTCAAACACTGAAAAGACTAATCATATAGTGCCCCATCCACATTTCAAAAGGACTGCTATTCCTGCCCCTGGGTTCCATGCAGTTCCTCATTCACAGCATCTCTACTTTCATTTTCAGATTATTAGAAAAGTCATCCTTTATGGCTAAACTCAAATGTCAATGCTGCTGGGAGGCGTTCCCTAATCTCTCAAACCCAAATTAATCATTCTTTCATTTCCGCTCTTGTAGAATTATGCTTATGAATTCCTTAAAGATTAATTTTACTCTACCATAATTTATTACTAATAAATCAGTCCTTCCTCCACTATAAAGTTCCATTAAGACAGCAATTACTTCTGGCATATATTTGTATAAACTAAATGTCATTTATACAATAAAATAAAAATAATAAATAATTATGAAAAGCTTACTAGTAAGCACAATAACAGGCTTTTAAAATATATCTTGAAACTGTTAATGCAACACTTTGTGACAAAGTTCTAATTACCATTTTGTCAATAAGAAAATAGAACTTAAAAAATATATGCACACAACTAGTTAATGGCGGATCTAAGATTCAGATCAAGATTTTCCTAGTGCTAATGTCCAATGCAACTCAATAATTCCTGAAATGAACTTTCTTTCCTGGCTTGATGGTCTAACCAAGATGAAAGTCTGACCTCGGATCATAAAATTTTGTTTAGATTAACATGAGATAAACTAACCCATGGTTTTATTGATGGCTATTAACAAGACTTTGATAGTCTTTGAAATCTTTCTTCTTTAGCAGCTTGGGAAATCTTTTCTGTAAACACTTCAAATAGATCCAGGTTATCTCATCTTATAAACAATTCTGTGCATATCTATTTGCAAGAAAAAAAGGTCAAGTTAAAAAAAAAAAGCAGTCACATAGACATTGTGTTATGTCTCTATGGGATCCTTTGTGTCAAGTGCCCACTGATGAAAGTGAAGGTGATAAATTTATTCTCACAGTGGAGTTGGAAGCTCAGTGTCCACTGGGTGTTTATTCAGATTCTATTAATCCAGTAAGTGTGATAATTCAAGTCCTGACAATTTGAACCACCTCATTTTAATGATGTCAGAAAAAATATGCTTAAATAATCCAATGAGAACTCCAAATAAGATCCAGGTTGCATAAGGAAATTATTTTAGAAAATTAAATTATGCTTCGACCACATTTAACAATCCGTACATTCTACACAGGAATCATGCCCTCCTGTTTTCAGCACTTTGCCCAGATGAGTCCATGTTGCTAAGCAAAATTCCCCTTTCCAAGCACTACTCATACCTTTACTTCTCCAAGCACCATCTCTGCAACAGCCACCCCAACATGTTCTCCTCCAAATCCTTGATATTTAGGCCCAAAGGTATCAATCCATCTTTCAAACTTCTAAATAATTATTTTCTCCTCTCTTATAAACTTGAAAGGAACTAACAGAGTGTAAGCAAATATCCTCAGCCTGGAATTGACTTTACTCTTTCTTTTGAGCACTGCAAATATCTGATGCTTAAATAAAGACTCAGAGAGATGACATAGTCATTCAAAACACACACTTTTTTTTTTTTTTTTTAATGTAAGGATTGAGATTTGAATCCAGATCTGACTTCAAATGGTATTCATTGTGTTTTTGCCATCTTGTTGCCTGTGGGATAATACTACGGGCAACTCATCTCTGTATCCAACTACAATGGTACTTATTATAAGGCCCTCCACATTGTAGATCTTAGATAAAAGCAAACTAAGTGTGGAAACCTATTACTGCGACACATCAGTGTACAGAGCTAGTGATATATATACAATACAGCAGTCTTGAAGTTTTCATCTAAATATTAAAGTTGGTTTTCATCACACATTGTTAGCAATTCATTGGAGTTAAAGTACACCTTCCCCAAACAAAATCCATATTTAAATATGTTAAGATAGTTAATAATTGAGATATTTTATTACTTCAACACAGCCACCTCTTAACACACAATTATTCCAAATTGATGGAGCAGCTCTGATAAGTGCTTGTGACTAGCGAGTGAATAGAGTCCTTCACAAGCAGGCTAAAAGACACCAAATCCCACCAGGGCTAATGTGGATAAAGAAACACCAGGCTACCAGTCTTTCGCGTGCACTTTAAATCATACACATATTTGCAGAGGATGTGAAGACTGTCAAAAGCATGCAGAGCTGACACTGAGATGACAAAAACATCTTCAAATTTCCTGATCCTCTTCTAAAACTAAAATTTACAAGCCCTTTGGGGCTTTAGGAAAGTCACTGATGGTGCTGAGTCTAGTTGGGAAGTAGAGTCACAGTGCCAGAAAATTAAGAGTACGACTCCAGGGCCCCAGGAAGTGTCTAACTAGCCTGACAGATCTAAGGCAGTGGATGATAGCACTTACAGCATCTTTACAATATCTATAGATGTTTTCTAGAATCCAGTAGAGAGCTGCTCAAGGTTTATCATACACACTAACATATACCTCCCCCTAACTGCACACAAATACAGACCAGGGCTCAATTTTTTCTACTTCTCTTTCCCCCCTCTTCCTCTGTTTCAGCCATGTTGAAAAGCCAAATTAGATTTCAAATCAAGCCTGGAGCACACAGAATTTATGCAAACAAATGAGGGTGATGTTTTTGAGAGAAACTTTAATTAGGATCTATGAAAAAAATGGACTAATTCAAAAGCGGGCAAAGCTAAGTTAATCTACTAGATTTTCAGGAGTATTGAAGAAGAAAAATTATCTAAAGGTACAGATGGCAGTGCCCAGCACAGCATAGGATGCTCAGTAATTGTTCAATAAGAAAACAAGTGGAATCCTTCGGCAGTCCAGTGGTTAGGACTCAGTGCTTTCGCTGCCATGGCCCTGGCTCAGTACCTGGTCGGGAAACTAAGATCCTAAAAGTTGCACAGAGTGACCAAAAAAGAAACAAATGGATGATGGTATGTGTATTGAAAGGCTTTAATGAAGAGTTTTGTATTTGTTTATTTGTCTTATGTCACACAGCTGTTTATCTAACACTTGAGTTAAAACAATAAAGTCAGAGAATATTTTAACTAGTCATATTTGTCTGCTAATATTTCTCTTCCCTTTGAAAACTCAGTGTGTTATTCAGGTCCTACATAACAATATCCTGGACAAAGCTAACTTTTTTTAAAAAATGGATCAAAAATTATAAAGACTTGAATTTGTAAGATAAAGTTGTGGATTCAATAGTAAAGAGATCCTGTATCTTCCTGAATTTTAGACAGATATATTAAAACTTTTAACTTCATGTGACATATAACTTATCAAAATGAATTTAGTAGATAATATTGTTCTCTTCTTCAAACAAGGCCAGCTAGCTATGGAAAATTTAGGTCTCATGTGTTAGCACCATGAAGAATTCATACCTAAGGTGATTGCTGGAGCTCCAACCATCACATCTGTGTTTCAAACAGCATAATGGAAGAAGGAAAAAGTAAATTATGACAAATAGAGGTCAAATAGTTCCCTATACAAGACTCATAAACCTCATGACACTTCCATTTTCATATTATTAAGGAGAGATCAGTTACTGAAATAAAACTAGTTGGGAAATGTAGACTGTTTTCACAGTCTGTGGCTAGCCAAAATTTGGGGTTTTAGTGTTATTATTAAAGAATAAGGGTAAAACAAATGAGATTGACAAATAAATGTCCTGACAACAACTAATATAGCACATAATAGGAGGTCTGCATCTTGGATATTTCATTCCACTAGGACAATGCCTTAAACATAAATTTATACTCTGGCATTCCCTTGGATGGGAAACGTGGAGACCCAACAGTGTAACTGTGGTCGATGCAAAGCCTTACACTGCATGCCTTCTGTTATTGTTGTTAATCCTAAAGGAATGTATTTTAAGGTTAAAGCAGTATTCATCCCTTGGACCAAATAGGAGATTGGTCAGCTGGTAAAGTGTGTGCTGTTTGTGTCTTTTTCTCTTTGTCCAAAACAATCAAGTATTTGTTTTGGTGTTTAAACATCTAGAGTTAGAGCATGTTTAATTCAGTGAAGACATATAGGTTGGTCAAGATTTGTTTTCACTGTGCTGGGTCTTTGCTGCTGTGCATGGGTTTTCTCTAGTGCAGTGAGTGGGGCTCCTCTTTGTTGTGTTGCGCTGGATTCTCATTACAGTATTTTTCTTGTTGTGGAGTGTGGGCTTTGCAGCATGTGGGTTTAAGTAATTGTGGACGTGGCCTCAGTAGTTGTGGTGCATGGCCTTAGTTGTTCCACGGCATGTGGGATCTCTGGATCAGGGATCTAATCCATATCCCGTGCATTGTCAGGTAGATTCTTTACCACTGAACTACCAGGGAAGTCCTACAATAAAATTTAAAATGGAACATTAATTGATAATTTACTTACACAATCATTCTGCATATAACAAAGTTCTCAGAACCACCCCCCGCCAACTCTGACACACACATATTCCCTGGATGACATCATTCTTTATTTGCCAAGGGTAGAATTGACTGTTATTCACAGAGATACAGTTTCCAGGTATTCAAAATAATCTATATCATTTTAAAATATTTTATATAATCTTCACTGTATCTAAGAAAACAAATATGTGTTTAAGCTTCTACACAGGAGATAATGTGTGATAGCAGGACATAAGTGCAAAATAGTACAGCAAATTGCAGGGTTCTATACTGCCTCTGCCTCTAACTTATTCTCATCCTTGGGCAAGTTAGACAAACTCTCTGGGGCCTGTTTCCTTATCTGTAAAATCAAGAGGGTGGGTTTCCTCTGGGCCCTTTCAGCTATTACACCCACAGATACATAGCTTTTTGTTGTCACTTTCAATCAAGTTTAATATTCTCCAAGAATTCATCTTTTCACCTTTGGATCATTTTGTAGGCCTTAAATTAATGCCTATGCCTCATGGTCTCAATATTCCCCAGTATTTACTCTAGCTTTATACTTAGAGCCAGCAAAGGGTCTATTTTTAGTAATTTCCCAAAGGAATTGGAAGAGCATCTCATCTTTGGCTCATTACCTCTGAGAGCCTGTTCACTGATGCCTGCTGTTTTTACACACTGTGCCCAGCTCCTGCCTGTAATTGTCACCAAGGTCAACACAGGTTCATCACCTCTGTCAAATGGGAGGATCAAAATGAGTTTTCTCATGTTGAAAGCTGACTTGGATCTGGGTCCCTAGAGCTAGAGGTTACTCCACACTGACTAAATAAGGAAAAGTCACACTAAACAGCTACAAAACACGCACACATGAGTTCAGTAGTTGCACTTTCATTTCTATCTCTTTCAAATTTTAAATTCTTACTAAAAGGAAATCATGGCTGCCTCCAGACATAGGGTTTCAAAGTATTTGTGCTTATAAAGGAAGAAGCCAAGCAAGCCCACAAGTTCTAACATATTGTTGTCTTCCCTTCCCATGAGGCCGCAGGCCTGGTATCCCAATTCGAAGGCCAGTGAGATGGTACAGGTGGAAATAAGAATGAATTACAAGCAGATGACTCCAGTAATGTTTGGGTATCCTTCAGTCATCAAGATAAAGTAGATTCTGCTTCCTATTTCCCAGATACTCAACTATAGCTCCATAACAAACCCTGATGCAGTCTCAAATCATGTTCGTGTACTGGCCATGACACAGGTATTAGGCTGCGATCTTGGCAATCCTGATACTATCCAATCACCCTCTTCAACCATCTCTAATTCTCTTAACTCTGTGATCCTTGACTTATTTCTGCTCTTGACTTCCAGAATTGAAGACGATTCTCTAGAATAGTGAACTGTGATTTTTGCCTCAGAGGCTATTTTTGCTTGTGGATAAAATCAGAAGTAAGCTTCGACTATCTCCAACTGTCTCAGGAACAAATAGACATTTCACTTTGTAATCTGAAGTTTTCAGATTGATTTTCTAGGTAGAAATGCAAATCCATGAGATTCTTTTTTAATAAAACTTCTGCTGCCATTTGTAGCAAAAGGGGAAAAATTGTTTATTTAAGATATGCTGTGTGATAAGGATCAAACCAGATATATGATACATACTGTTTCTCTAATCTTCACATAAAGTCGATTATGAACCTGTTTTATAGGTGATGAAACTAAGAGATCGAAAAATTATAAATTTAAGTTTACTCAGCCCATAAAGAAGTATACTTATATTTCAAAATCATGTTTGGTTTGAAATCTGAGCTCTTTCTATCAGTCTGATTATGGTAGTTCTAACTTGCTCACTTAATGCCATTATTCAGTTAGGCTAACCTTTGCTGATATCACTAGCTACCTATACATCTGCTTGTTCCTTATGCCAGTCTGCTATTAATGATGATTTCTGAATTCTTTTCAGTTCTCTCTGATTTTCATACTCAGGATCATGTATTTGATTCTTCCTTGACTTTTGGGTCCAGTATACTTGGTTTTTCCTAAAGAGTTGTAATCACTTTTCTTTGTTGGTACTTTGCATTATCTCAGGGAACGATGCCTATGAAGCCTTCTCACCAAGCCATGAGTACGACTTAGATTTCATTAGCTGGGATCTTGCTGAATCAAGGACCTTGGCAGCTGAAAAGTGAGACAATTTACACACTATCCATACATCTCCTCTTTTTACTTACTTTTAGTTTTTAATCTTTTAAAAATGTTTTCATCTTTATTTATTTAAGGGTGTCAACCTATCAACTTTCAGGTTTTGTTTTTAGCCATTGCCTTTGGAGAGCCAAGAAATTTTGCAGGCTGATACAGCTGAATATCATCAACTAGAAATATCATTTTGGGGAAGAGAATTTATACATTTCACTCCTTTTTTTATCTGTATTGAACCGCAAAGAGTGGAAAATTGAATCGTATGCTACTATCCGGCCAACAAATGTGTCCATGCAGGCAATGCTTTATGATGGCTTTTCAGAGCTGTAGCAAGTCCAATCCATGATTAAATACAAATTTTAACCTTCTTGCTTCACACAGAAAATGAGATTTGTGCTGTGGACTTTTTTCTAAAATGTTGAATCCAGCAGAAAGTCTAATCTTGCCATCCAGTTTTCCTTTCCACTATTTCTATTTGCATTCCATTAACATAATGTTGAAAAATGGAAGCCACTAATATTTTTTTTCATAACTGAGCATGAGAGAAATGGAATATCCTGCACTCTTTTCAACTGCCTATTACTTTAGGATAGGGGCAGTATGGCACATTAAATGATAACAAATTGATTTTTCTTGAGCTTACAGTCTTTCTATATCCCCTATTTCTAACCATACATACTATATGAGGAGCACAGCATTCTGAAATACATATTACCATTATGTGTAAACTCATATATCACTGAAAAGTGTGTACATGACATCTAATAAGTATCCAGCCTCTTTTGAGAGTCTCTTACTTAATAGGTCTTATCTAACATTCTATGTAGACATATTTCCCAGCCACAGTTCACACTCTGTAGAGATTAATGCCCCAATACATCCCTAAACAAAATTTCTCTATAGTGTTAAGATATCATGATTTGAGAACGGGCATTTTAGAAAAGTCATGTTTAAATAGTTAATGAAAGCTCTAATATATCCAGCTTCTGAGGCTTGACAGTGGCTCTTTGAACATATACATTTATATACATATACATATATATATCATACATATAAACACACATATGTACACACACACAAATATATATATATATATATGAACATAATTATACTGGCTCAAAATTTTCAAATATTTCAAATGGATATATTCAGGAATTTACATAAGAAATTTTCTTTCAGAGTCACAATAGTGTACATGTAGTGAGATCCTATGGGTTGTGATAGTGTGATAGAGACTAAAGGTATATTTTTTTACCTAAAAATGTATATTTGAATCAAATGTGTAAAATGTGATTCAAATGCTGGTGAAGATATGAATTAATTTATGTGAAATCACCTACTTAATGTGTTCAATCTTCTCAAGCAAAAAATGAAACAACCAAAAAACTCCCCCGAAACTGACCATGCATTTAACATTAACCTGGCTGCCAGCCTGTGACCAGTGCGTCATGGCTTTCCTGCTTCAATCATAAATACATTTACTCACAGAAATAGGCCTGCAGGGCTCTAGGTTTTTAACTTACAGTGACATAGGCCTGTTTGAGCCTGAAAAGAAGGTAGGTAACAGGTTTGGCAGCATGGCTACAAATCATAGACATATATGGACAGAGCAATATGCTGAGAAGGCTCTTTCCCACCTCCCACCAGAAAGCATGTAAATAAAGAAATAGTTCTGGTCACATATCCTGGTGACTGACAGTGTCCTCCTGTAACAGGCCTCTCCAGACACAGATGAATGAAAAGGTGCTGAAAGCTGGGTACCAGAAGCTAGAACCAGGACAGGACATCCTAGTATCCCACCTCAGTCAGTCTAAATAGGAAAGATTTGGTGGGGAGAGGAGAAAAACATAAAGGCCTCTGATCAGAATATGAAACAACATAACTGCAATAAAAATAAGAAGCTTTCTAAGGATAGTATGAAGGCTACAAATGAGAAAGAAAGACAAGACCGATTCTTAGAACTGGTCTCCCATCTTTTTTTCTGGACTATCACCCTCTTTCTCCACACTACTTAGTCAACTGCTTGAGAATCACAGAATGTGATCAAAAGCAACCTGTCTTGAGTGATTTTCCATCCAGAGATGAGTGAGGACTATTTAAATAAAACAGTGACTAAAGCATTCATTTTCACGAAGTCTGGTGTTCTCTGTGTGGTCCTGATGAACTCCCCTGAGTTCTTGTCCCTGACTTCTAATTGGCTAGTTTCTCGTGGTTAACAGAACCTTTCTAAACATAACTGACTGTTTTTCTTCTTTGTACTACCAATCTCTCTCTAGTCCAAGATCATCTTCTAAGACATCAGACAATAATCTTTAAAATCTAGTTCCTCATGCCCTCAAATACTATAGTCTCAACAAAGGCTGTACATGAAATTAACACTGACCATTCTCTGTGTATGTTAGGTCAGGGTCTATCAGAAGCAGATTCTTGGGGAATGATTCAGTGCTACTGATAAGGAAATGCTCCCAGGAATGCAGGGGTCCAAAAGAGGAAGGGGAGGAGCCAAATAAAGGTATGATTTCACATGAAGTCCCACGTGCAATGTGATCTCCTGCAGGGTTCATAAGAAGAAGAGATTACACCAGAATTTGTATCACTTTGAGGGAAAGGAGATGGGCTTTTGTACTCCCCCCACAGACCTTGGTTACAGAGTACTCTGAATTTTGAGGAGAGGGCAATAAACCTCTCAGCTACTTCTTGATCAGCTACTTCCCTTGACCTTCTCTTGTGCCCAAGAGTCAGCCTCAGAAGTTCAATGAGCTGCCTGTTAACAACAAAGCACATGGAAGCCAAGTGATGGGTTCAAAGATGTGAAGAAAATAGATCTTGTGAATCTGAGTTGGGTACCAACCAAGTTCTACTATTAGGAGTATTTAATTTTCAGAAAATAATATGATTTCTAGGTGACTTGGAGGTGGAGGTGGGGCATATCAAACTATAATCTTTTATGTGCTTATATATTTCAATCTAGGTTTACCAGAAAGGGAACGTGAGTCAGACTGGGCAGTCAGTTTCCCTAAGTCACACAGCTTAGGTCAGGGTCCACGTGATGGACTGAATTAAGAACCCAGATCTTTCTCCTTAGTCTCCATGTATGATGCTTGACATCCACTGAATATCCCTATAGTTGCCAGAGATGCTATTTAGAATTCTGAATGGCAGTGATGTCCATATGGTACAAGTAAGAGTTAATCATGTCTCAATCTTCTGATGAACCCTTAGTGCTTCACTTCAGTGGGAAACAGACAGCTTGCCATAAAAGTGAATGTCAAAGGAGAGCTGTTGATTCTAAGGGAGCATTTGATTCTGAGAGCAGTTGATTCTAAGTTCATATTGAGTTTCTTTTACTTTCTTTTTTTCATCAGAAGTTTTAACTTTGGATCAGACTATACATTATTAGACAGCCTATTTCATACAGGAATAAAGATTAATCATACCCTCCAACTGCTTTTACAGTAAAAATAAGCACTCTGATTATATTAAACATTATTAGACACAGCATTTTAGTGATTCCCATATCTCCTTCTAATCCTTATCTTCAGGATTTATATTCATTTTAAATAACAGAATGAGGATTTCTCTTTCATCAGAATTATATTTCTATCATGACACAGATTTGTTAGTTTTTTTAATCTATTCAATAAAAGATTCAATAAATTTATGAGATTCAATAAATTTAAGCACCTTGATGTGGATAGCCACAACTGTAACTTGCATTATTGGAAACAAACTTATTATTTCAACTACATTTTTAGCTCAAGTCTATCTATGAAATGCTTCAAATTCTTCTCATGTGGGATGATGGTTTGTAAGGTCACCAAGTTTAGAGAAGGGGTGAGCTTTAGAGTCTATCTGGTTCAGCAGATTCTATAGTCCACAGGGCAAACTGAGACTCAGACATGAGAAATAACTTTGCTACAGGGTCATAACAAATGTGACGTCACCAGTTCTCACAAAGAATGAACTTTCAAAGACATACTTCTCTAATGCAATGGTAGACTTTATCAAATTTCATCATGATTATTAAAACAAGCCAACTTCAGTTTCAATCCGCATACTATACCAAGGTTGCTTTAAATACTTCAATATCTTTATTATTATTTTTTGTGGCTCTTCCTTATCTTGTACCTCTGTACCTCTCTTATCTCCCCTCCTAACACTACCCAACATTCCTCCATTCCAAATATACAAATAACTCATATATACCAAATGTTTAATGTTCCTTCTTGCCTCCACACCTTTATGTTGGCTATTCTGTTAAACATATTTTCTGTCTTCTCTCTGGCTTTACCTGGCTAGGATAAATCTAATAAACAGCAACATGTCTGTTCTTTGTGTTCTCACAACCCTTGCTTATATTTCTACTAGAGTGTATATTACTGACTGTTGTGATGCTCTGTTGACATCCCTGTTTCCATCAGTAGGGTACATATATCCACAGAGCTAAACTCTTCTCAAAATCTCACTGGAACACAGTACCATGCTGATATGAAGTGTTCAGTAAATGTGCTGATTGTGGAAGATATGAAAACGATAATGTTCACACTGGAGACATACCACTCCTCTCTGGAAGGTCCAAAAGAGTCACTTGAAAGTGACTATGAAGTGTGGAGCTTGTGTGTAATAAATTTGATTTCTAATCTTCTGGCATAATTTACTCTGCTTGGTTTCTCCTGGTCATTTGGAGTCTAGTGATAGAAGATTCAGATTTTAAATCTCATTGTGATGCGACTAAATACACACAAACACCTCACTGGTGGGCTGATGGATGCTTAAAGGCAGACAAGTATCTCCATATACTTTGTATCATGCACTGTCCGGGACATTTTTGGTGCAAGCAACAACCAGTAAATTCGTAAAACAGAAGTTCTTGGCTCATCTGATTGGGAAGTCTAGAGTTGACACAAAGAAAGTCATTATCATATTGAGCACCTCAAGAGGTATTCTTGGCTTTTGCTCTCCCCTCTCAACTCTGATACTCTTGGTTGGTTAATTTTACTCCGTAGATGGTATCTCTTCATATGGTAGAGAATACATCTTCCAATGAACCTATATTTACCTACTCCCAGTTTAGGAACACCAGTACAAAGATTCCTTTCTTCCTGCTACCTGTGATTTGATCATTCCAAGGAAAATTCAGTTGATATGTCTTGGGCTGTATTAACTTCAGAGACCATCCTGGATCACATACTTATTCTTGTTGTATAAGAGGTCAAAAAAAGACAGTCTCTAAAATGATAATGGCTGATATGAGGAGTGTTTCATCTTAGGGATGGATAAAGAGCAGTCAGTGTTTCATAAGTTTGCCTTATGACTGATAAAGTATCTGATATATATGTTGAAAGAAAGTGAAAGGAAAGAAGAGGAAATATTACGGCCAAGACTATCACCCTCATATTTATCCAATATTTATGACTTTTTCTTCTATCTGTGCAGGTCCTTTCTATCTTCTGTGTTGGACAGTAGGATTAGAATAGTCTTGTTTTCAAAAGGACTATCATTGGAGATAAGGAATCTAAAGGGAAGTGATGTCCTTGTTCCAATGAATAATTCCTCAAACCCACAAACTCTTATGTGAGTGCACTTTCCCACATAAACATGTACATGCACACACAAAGTGAATTTCTGTTCACATCCATAGAATTCATATAACATCAGAAAGAAAACAGCGTATCATAAGTTAGGTTGTTTAGTTTAATAAACATATGTCACATTGGTCAAATATCAAGATATCTATCTGGACCTATAATCACCTTTTTATACAGCACATAGTAGACCATCATTCATTTATTTATATTGGACTGTGATGATATCAATGAAAGCTACCCAGGCAGGTATATTTAATGATTCACACTAAGCTATTTTAAATATTTCAGATATTGGTTTGGAAGCAGGTAAACTTGAGAATATAAAATCCTAAGCTAGTTGTTAAAAAGGAGGCCAGTGTTAATTCTATCTCTTACTAGTTATGGGATCATGAGAAGTCATTTTATCCCTAACTGCCATTATTCTTCATTGGTGAAATGAGGATAGTAATATCTGCTTAACGGAATTGCTATCATCAAAGTATAGAACCAGTAAAAGAGTGAAAAGAGCTATTCATTGTGTGTTTATCGATTAGTAATATTTTATTACTAATTTCAAGATTCTAGACAAAATATTTAACTCACTTTTTCTGTCACCTGTTGTTTATGTCTTGAACATTCCTACTGCAGATTTACAAATGTTCTTTATCATGCTTATTTTTCTGGAAATAAATGAAATGGATTCAGAGAGAGAGAGAAGAGGGAAATTTGCAAAAACATAACTCATGCATCTGACACACATGAGGTTGCAAATATTATTCAGCATCATTAGTATTATTTCACACTGGAGAAGTGAAGAAGTACTAATAATACTCACAGATTAACCTAATCATAGAATCTCTGTGCTGGAAAGATCATTAGAAACTCAGGAAGGGGAAATGCTCCATATACTTCTTGGGGTTACCTTTTCTTATTCTCATGGCAGAGGCATCAAATTCATCTCTACATGCATTACTTCACAATTAGATTCAATATCTCCATCCAGGGCTTTGGGCAATATGATTTCTCCTTTAGAAGGCCAAACAAATAATATCCATCTGCTATATCAAACTGATCCAGCCTGCACACAGTATAGATGAAAATTCCAGTACATGGAGAATCAATTGCCTGGAGGACAACAGCAAGCACACAACAGCAAATGCAGAGCTAGTGTTAGAAAACAGGCTTTCCTGATTCCCAGTTATGAAGAAAAGGATTTAAAACAATGTCACAAAACCAAAACAAATGTTAGGAACAAAAATGCGTGTGGTGACCTTCAGACATTTGTTTTTTGGGGCATCAGAGAAAAATCCTAGTCAGCTGCTGCATGCCTGTATTTTGGATAGCAATGTCTTTGCTAGCTATGGAAAGACTAAATAAACAAAAGCAACACATATTCTGTAAATAAATCGTGTAGAAAGGAAAAATCGTTAGCTATAAGTGAGCTGAGAGGAAAGGAGGCTCAACTTTTTTTTTTTTTTCAATTTAAAAGTTAACAGGGGAGTTTCTCTGCATTGAGGTGTTTTCTGATAAGTTATAGACATGATTTAATTACAGCATGGGCTTTCTAAGAAGAATAAAATGACCTTGATAGCAGGTCCAACACAAGGTTTTACAGTATTGTCTTCTAAAATTTTAAAAGTGTCTGTTAGAAGCAGAAACTGTTATGGATATCATTCATATATCATATACCAGACTAACAACTGTTCTATTTTAAAAATTTACAAATTTATAAATTGCACAAATGACTGTCTTTGACTGGAGAAATTACTCATCTAGAGTCACTTAACTGGTGGCAGGCAGAATACTGAGCTACACGATTCTGTTGCTTATTCTGCTTCCAGCAAAAGCAAAGCACTGAACCTTCATTTTTACTATCTCTTTTATTTTTGGTGCACATTACACTAAATTAGTTTATGTGGTGATTTAGTGGCTAAGTCATGTCCAACCCTTGCAATCCCATGGACTGTAGCCTGCCAGGATCCTCTGTCCATAGGATTTCCCAGGCAAGCATACTGAAGTAAGTTGCCATTTCTTCTCCAGTGGATCTTTCCAACCCAAGGATCAAACCTGGGCCTCCTGCATTGCAGGTGGATTCTTTACTGACTGAGCCAACAGGGAAGCCCCTCAATTAGTTAAGAATGTGTTCAATTATAGTGTATTTTATATACCATTTTTATATAAAAATAAGGCAGCACTTATTTAGACTCAAAGCACATTGACATGAAAGAATATATACAGGTACCCATCTCTTAGCTGTTTAAGACCAAATACAAGATTACTGGTTGAAATTCTTTCAAAAATTTTGAGTGTGTAAAATATAAATGTTTAAATAAATCTAAAATTATAAAATCTTCATTAGGTACTAAATACACACTATACCGTTATCTATTTTATAATTATTTCATGTGTAATCTATATCATATGACAATTATTGGGTTGTTGTCTTTTATAGAACACCTCCTCACTAACACATATTGACAGAACTGGTGTGAGTTTGCAGATGAGGCAGTGCAAGTTTCATATAGCTCCACCTACCTAACACATGAGAAACTCTTCTGTAAATGGAGCAATAATGCCTGTATTAAAGAAGAGTGTTATAGGTAGATAAAATGAGATACAGGGTATAAAAGTATCTGGCTAATAATATATATTAGCTATCTTTGGGTTTGATCAGGGATTACAAAGACAGATGAGATAACTGAAATCCACAGACACAGAAGTGTTGCTACAGAGAAGAAAGGATATGGGCTTCATAGTGAGACAGAATGTGTGGTGGAAATGCAGAATGGATATTATGTTTCCTGTTAGTGAATAAGGATTCAACAAAATAGGCAACCACTGTTGTAAAGGAACTCTCCAATGTCCACTCATGGAAGGTAGAAAATATTTACTACTGGACCCTATATTTTCTTGACATCAACCTTCTGTCCAGCTGTGACTCCCACCATGTGGACCTAAATTATTAAATTTCCCTGCAACTCAATCTTCAGTTCAGTCACTCAGTTGTGTCCGACTCCTTGCGACCCCATGGACTGCAGCATGCCAGGCTTCCCTGTCCATCACCAACTCCTGGAGCTTACTCAAACTCATGATCATCGAGCCAGTGAAGCCATCCAACCATCTCATCCCTGGTCATCCCCTTTTCCTCCCCCCTTCAATCTTTCCCAGCATTTTCAAATGAGTCAGCTCTTCACATCAGATGACCAAAGTATTGGAGTTTCAGCTTTAGCATCAGTCCTTCCAATGAATATTCAGGTCTGATTTCCTTTAGGATGGACTGATTGGATCTACTTGAAAGAGTCTAAGGCACTCTGAAGAGTCTTCTCCAACACCACAGTTCAAAAGGATCAATTCTTTGGCTCTCAGCTTTCTTTATAGCCCAACTCTCACATCCATACATGACTACTGGAAAAACCATAGCTTTGACTAGATGGACCTTTGTTGGCAAAGTAACGTCTCTGCTTTTTAATATGCTGTCTAGATTGGTCATAGCTTTTCTTCCAAGGAGCAAGTGTCTTTTAATTTCATGGCTGCAGTCACCATCTGCAGTGATTTTGGAGCCCCTCAAAAATAAAGTCTCTCAAGTCAAGGTGAGCCCCTCCCTGTCCCTGAAGTCCCACGGTATTTTTCTTCCTCTCTTTAACATATGGTAGCTTTTACCTTTGAAGGGAGTTATTTAGCTGGCGAGTTGAGGACTGTGTGTCACTAGAATCCCAAGGTTTGTTAAATGGCATGGATATACAGAAAGAGAACCTGAACCTCCTTCATTTCTCTCCTCATTTCTCTCCCAATGTTATGTGAACAAAAGACAGTTTAAACAATTTTATTTAGGTTTGCCAATGCTCAGGATCAAATGTAGTCAGTGTTTAGACCACATTAAGTCTGAAGAGTTATACTGAACTTGGGAAAGCAGGAAGCCTCCTATTCCTCAAAGTTGTTTCCTGTCCTAATTCATCAAGACTCACCATAGTTTTAGTAGATATTTCTCAGGAATATTCACTTTCTAAAAGAATGGCAATAGAAATACTCTTCAAGTTGAAATATACCCTAAAAAATCATAGCACAATTATCTTTTTTAAAAAGGCCTTTAAAACAATGCAACACCACACAAACTTCAAATATGAGAATATAGAAGCATATTAATGACAAAACAATGTTTTTATCACATGTTGTTAAGTTAAAAAGCATATTACAAACAGCATTTACATAATAGCCTTGTGCTCCTTTAAAAAAACTATGAGCATGTATGAATATGAATATTCACTAGAATACAACATTTAGGGGCATAGTGTTGGCACGTCAGGATTGGATATTCACTAAGCAGAGAATGTTATTTATTAACTAGATAGAACTAACTAGAGAAAGTTACTTCATCTCATTCTGCCCAATTTTTATTATTTTTAAGGTATAAATACTAAAAATACTCTGGTCATAAGATGGAACTCCACTCCACACCCCCAAAAGTATTGTGAACAGAAACTTAGCAGAAAAGCATTCAGTAAATATTAGGCATTTTATATTTCATATATGGAGACCAAAAGCATCTTTTTAGAATGGGCTGTCAATGGTTATATTTAGGTGGTAAGTCTTGGTATTTTCTTTTACTTTTATTTTTCCTTCTGGGTATTCTGACACTCTCTAATGAACAGGTGTTACTTTTTGAACCATCAAAATGCCTATAAAAAACAGCCCCTTCAAAATTCTTTAATTCCACCTGCACTGAGGACCTACATTGATTTCTATCAGAGTTATATGGGTATATGGAAAATATGTTACAATCACACAATAAAATGCCTTTTAATGTAAAATTAAAGCTAATGTGATATTAAAGTGACCTGCCAGCAAGTGTCAGTCCAGCTTTAGAAAAGACCAAGAATATCCAGTTTCTAGATAACCAATGGGTACCATATGTTACACTGATGTGAGCAAACTTAAATCCGACAGGGCAGAAGGCACCGCAATCTATTCAGGGCAACCCCAGCTTACAAAAGGGGAAAACCTGGGCACACTTACGGTTCCTAGAGCCTGAGGATCATGCTTTGTTCTCTAACACCAACAGCATGCTGCACTATAAATTCACCAAGTAGAAATTCAATAAGTATTTGTTGAATGGATGCTTGATGAACAAATATTGGGATAAAACCATAGAAAGATTTAAAGAGACATCGGATCTGTAATGCTGACTGTGTTAGACCCCTATTTTTAAAGCAACTCTTGGAAGATCTTTGGACGATTTAACCAGGCAGCTGTCCATTTCCCATATAACTACGTGCATGGAAGTGGAAGACATATGGCCAAGGTTAAATGGGAAGTCTTCAGCTTTATAGCCCAGTGAATATGATGCATCAGGCAAAAGCTGGTGGTAGGAATTCAGTGATCTTGGCTTTCCAATACTAGGGCGACCTAATGAGAGAGGGTGTCCCTGTAGAAATTAACTTGGAATATGAAATTGTCCATAAGCTTTTGTACCTGGGACTTTATAATATACACATATTTATTTGAAAGCAATGATTCAGTGTTTAAAACTTCTATTGAGTACTGCTGTCTACATTCCTGTGATGGTTAACTTGACAGGGCCATGAGGTACCCAGATATTTGAAAGTCCCCTGGATAGCAGGAAGATAAAACCAGTCGATCTCAAGGGAGATCCACCCTGAATATTCACTGGAAGGACTGATGCTGAAGCTCCAGTATTTTGGTCATCTGATGTGAACAGACCCTCACTGGAAAAGTTCCTCATCCTGGGAAAGACTGAGGGCAGAAGGAGAAGAGGGCATCAGAGGATAAGATGGCTGGATAGCATCACAAATGCAATGAACGTGAACTTGGCCTTCCCATCACAAACTCCAGGAGATGGTGAGAGACAGGAAGGCCTGGGGTCCTGCAGTATGGGGTCACAAAGAGTCAGACACAACTGGGCAACTGGACAACAAGAAGAAATAATTCTTTCTTTCTGTCTTACTATCTTGAATCTGAGACACCAGTCTTCTCCTGCCTTTGAACTCAGGCTGAAATACAATTGACTCTCCTAGTTTTTAGGGCTTTGGACTCAGAATGATACCATTGGCTTTACTGGGTCTCCAGCTTGCCAAGTGCAGATCTTGAACTCCTCAGACTCTTTAATAATATGAGGCAATTTTTTTTCCTTTTTTAAAATTGATTTATTTTTTATTGAAGGATAATTGCTTTACAGAATTTTGCTGTTTTCTGTCAAACCTCAACATGAATCAGCCACAGGTATACACATATCCCCTCCTTTTTGAACCTCCCTCCCATCTCCCTCCCCATCCCACCCCTCTAGGTTGATACCGAGCCCCTGTTTGAGTCAACAGGAATTTGCTGAATGGCTCAGGAAACTCAAACAATGAGACATTTTTTATAGTAAATCTCTTTGTATTTGCAAGATGCTTTGTAAAATAGATCACAAAATGCTAATTATTATGGACTAATCCCCAATTATTCTCATATGTATATATGGACTTCAATTGTTACCGATGACAAACAATGCAAAGGACATGTGAGTAACGAAATACAATAAAATTATTATGATAACTGAATTGAAGAATTAAGAAAGTACAGAGTTTTAAAGTTCATTGTATTCTTTGTGTCACAATTTTCAAGTTATCTTTCTCTGTTTTGAGGCACACTATATCTGGTTTCGAAGTTTCATATCCATTCTGAGCTCAGATGCTCAGAGTGGTGTGCTGGACAGTATTTGAGCCCAAGCTCTCCCTCTCGTTTATACAGGTACCCCTAACCCTTTGACAAGAAGTGTACACACAGAGGTACTGAGAAAATATTTGCTAAATAGACAAAGTAACCTTCTTGTTATTAGTCAAACTTGGTTGAGATTGAGTGCTTGCTTAACAACTTTTATAAGGTAATTCCACTTTAAATGAAATTAAAATACTATCCTGTATTATGTTGCATTTCTGGTTTGGCCAACATTCCTACTGGGATGCTTTGTCTGCATGCATATTCTACCCAAATTACCCATTCTAGAGAACCAGGGTTCTTCCATCTCCTACCCCACCCCCTCCCCAGGTTAAGTTCTTCATTATCTCAACAAGATAAAGGAGAAGGAAGAGGAAGGAGAAGGAGGAAGAGGAAGGAGAAGGAGGAAGAAGAAGGGGAGGAGTAGGAAGGGAAAGAGGAGAAATAAATTTCCTCAATGACTGAACTAGTAATTATTCTATCAGTCTTCACTTATTGTAGGTGCCTGGGTCCATTTTAGGTGCTAGGAGGTAGACAGTATTTGGTAAAAGAAAAAAAGGCTCTCAATTCTTTCACTTTAAAAGGGAATTGTCATTATGAACACATAGAGTATTTCTCAGAGACATTTTAACATGAAGCATAATAGCTATTACACTGAGTACCAAGACTGTACTTGTCACTTTGTTTCTGTATGCAATAGCTGAAATTCTCACCCCAAAATCAAATTAAGTCTTACTCTATTGCTGAGTAAACAGAAAATAGTTACTATAAATTTAAGAACCTATGGCTAGCAGTTGCTAAGATGAGTTTGGAACTTTCGCCATTTTGCTGTCAAAACCCTATTTCATTACGTCATATGACTTCTTTTTTTGGCATTTGCTCAACTTCTCTGCCTTAATGCCTTCAATGGGATAAAGTCTTTGCTTAAATTATTGGCAGTTTTCTCATTGGCATGCTCACCAAGATGATGACTTACCTCAATGGCTTTGACACTGAATTTTTCTTTTACATTATTTTCTTTAGTTTGCTAAGAATGTCCTGAATATTCATTGGAAGGACTGATGTTGAAGCTGAAACTCCAATACTTTATCCACCTAATTCAAAGAACTGACTCACTGGAAAAGATCCTGATGCTAGGAAAGATTGAAGGCATGAGGGGAAGGGGAAGACAGAGGATGAGATGGTTGGATGGCATCATCGACGCAACATACGTGAGTTTGAGTAAGCTCCGGGAGTTGGTGATGGACAGGGAAGCCTGGTGTGCTGCGATTCATGGGATGGCAAAGAGTCAGACATGACTGAGTGACGGAACTGAAGAAAGTAATAGATTAATTTGCTAGAAAATTTAAAAAAATAGGAATATTAAGAAAAGCTATGTGTTCCTTTGCCAGAGTTTCAAGGCAATTTCATCTCTATAGGGTGTTCAGATCCATCTAGTTAAAACTTCATACCAATAAAATTAGAATATGCTTCAGAGGTTATGCCCTTACATCTTTCTTCTGAAAAGAAAGTCTTTTGGCTTTGTGATTTTGAAGCATTATGCTTAATTATCCTGAACTCAGTTTCCGCTCTTGAATCAACCTCTCAGCCACTGGAGAGGATATTAGATAACTCACATGAATATGCTTTGCATATGAAAGTTACTTAAGAAATATCACTTTTTCTCTTTTTCTTCCTTTGTAGGACAACTTGGTGGGCTGTCCTGATGGCTCTCCAGGAGACACAGGTTCAATGCCTGGGTTGGGAAGATCCTCTGGAGGAGGAAATGGAAACCACTCCAGTATTGTCGCCTGAAAAATCCCATGGACAGAGGAGCCTGGCGGGCTATAGTCCAATGCGTTGCAAAGAGTCAGACACAACTGAGCAACTAAGCACTAGGTCCAGGGCAACTAGGTAACTATCACTGGTAGCCTGCCTTTGTTAATGTTTGTCTGTATTGGTGGTGGGAGCAGGGCAGTGAGAGTATCATTATTTAAGTTGCTCTATAGCACAGAATATTTGCTAAACCTGTTCATTTAAATTTTGATGTGACAGAACTTAGGCTCAAAAAGAACATTTATCTGGTTCCAAAGCATTTCTGTTTATCACACAATGACCCTCTCCATGGAGAGCACAGACACATTTTTTTAAAATGCCAGTTCATAATTAGCATAATATTTTTAAACAAATCTTCTAGAATCATATAAAATGAAAACCTGGTGTTTTTCAACAAATTCCACTCAGGTCATATACTCTGCCAGTGAAACAGTCAGTATCCATGAAAAGCTCCAGGCTTCTTTCTCATGCATTCAGAACCAATTCTCACTGATATCACCTCTTGCTTCTTTTAATATGTTAAATAATAACTGACACTCAACTACTCATCTCAATCAATTTCCTTTAGAGATATTTGTCACTTTGCTCAATCCAGATCTACTCAAAAAGAAGTTACTCTGATTATAAAAGATCACTTAATATGGACAAGGTTTTCCACATATATTGATTCATTTAATGTTAAAATCTTTATTTGATCATTCACTGAATATTTATTGAGTGCCTTCCACATTTTCAGTGCTGGTTTAAACCCAAGGGATATAATTATTAGAAAATAAACTTGGCTTTTGCCTTAACATTTGTAATAGGCTAACAGTCATAAAGACATCAATCAAATTAATCATGTGCAAGTGTAAAATTCAGCTAGAAAAGTGTTGTGGTGATGTACATGTTAGTGTAAGCGCCCCTCAAAAAAGGATTTGTCCTAGTCATGGAGATCAGGGAAGGATTGCCTGAGGAAGCAGTGATGCAGCTGAGATCTAAAGAATTAGCAAAGTTAATTCATTAAAGAGAGGAGGAAAAACAACTTTAAGAGAGTGGGAAGAGAATGAGAGAGGAACCTGTGATAACAGGGAACAAGTTGAATTAAATGACAGGGAGAGGGTGGAAGGAACAACAGCGGTTGGCATGACACAGTATAACAGGAAGAAAAAAGCCCATTCTCTTAGATCAGAAAAAGCTTCTTTGTCAAAATTCCATTGAGACATGACATTTCATGATAACTTTCTTATTTTACTTTTTTAAAAAAGTATCTATCAGAACAAGACTGAAAACTAATTTCAACACACAGTGTGTAAGCAGGCTAATTGTGCAATAAAAAAAAGTAACAGGAATAAAGCAATAAAAAAAAAGTGAGTGTTAATAAACTTAACAAAACAGTATTCCAAGTAAATGCCCTGGGATTTATATGATATTAGGTATTTTTAGAAACCTCAGACCAGCATATGTAGAGACAGAAAGAAAGAAAGAAAGAAGCCTTAAAATAAGTCCCTTCTATACCGTATAAGGCTGTTTGCCGGATTTTTTACAGGCAAGGAACACATACCTTCTAATGGCAGATAATTGGAGAAAAGATCCCTTTCACCAAATGCCAAATGAGAATTGCAATTAATTTCCTCAGTATCATTTAGCACTATTTATATGGATAGTTTTAATATTTTATATTGTGATATTTACATGTATTTAGCCAAATTTAAAAGATAAATTGATGTAACTGCCATAATACTTTACAAAATTCAATTTGATGGGATTGATGATATTTAAACTTCTTCTTGGAAGGAAAGTTATAACCAGCCTAGACAGCATATTAAAAAGCTGAGGCATTACTGTGCCAACAGATATCCGTCTTGTCAAGGCTATGGTTTTTCCAGTAGTCAGGTATGGATGTGAGAGTTAGACTATAAAGAAAGCTAAGTGCCAAAGAATTGATGATTTTCAACTGTGGTGTTGGAGAAGACTCTTAAGAGTCCCTTGAACTGCAAGGAGTTCTTGCCATCTCCTGCTTATTTAACTTCTATGCAGAGTACATCATGAGAAACGCTGGGCTGGAAGAAGCACAAGCTGGAATCAAGATTGCAGGGAGAAATATCAATAACCTCACATATGCAGATGACACCACCCTTATGGCAAAAAGTGAAGAGGAACTAAAAAGCCTCTTGATGAAAGTGAAAGAGGAGAGTGAAAAAGTTGGCTTAAAGCTCAACATTCAGAAAACTAAGATCATGGCATCTGGTCCCATCACCTCATGGGAAATAGATGGGGAGACAGTGGACACAGTGTCAGACTTTATCTTTTTGGGCTCCAAAATCACTGCAGATGGTGATTGCAGCCATGAAATTAAAAGATGTTTACTCCTTGGAAGGAACGTTATGACCAACCTAGATAGCATATTAAAAAGCAGAGACATTACTTTGCCAACAAAGGTCTGTCTGGTCAAGGCTGTGGTTTTTCCAGTGGTCATGTATGGATGTCAGAGTTGGACTGTGAAGAAAGCTGAGCACCGAAAAATTGATGCTTTTGAACTGTGGTGTTGGAGAAGACTCTTGAGAGTCCCTTGGACTGCAAGGAGATCCAACCAGTCCATTCTGAAGATCAGTCCTGGGTGTTCATTGGAAGGACTGATGCTGAAGCTGAAACTCCAATACTTTGGCCACCTCATGCGAAGAGTTGACTCGTCGGAAAAGACCCTGATGCTGGGAGGGATTGGGGGCAGGAGGAGAAGGGGGCGACAGAGGATGAGATGGCTGGATGGCATCACCGACTCGACGGGCATGAGTTTGAGTAAACTCTGGGAGTTGGTAATGGACAGGGAGGCCTGGCGTGCTACAATTCATGGGGTCGCAAAGAGTCGGACACGACTGAGAGACTGAACTGAACTGAACTTAACTGCAAGGAGATCCAACCAGTTCATCCTAAACGAGATCAGTCCTGGGTGTTCACTGGAAGGACTGATGTTGAAGGTGAAACTCCAATACTTTGGCCACCTCATGCGGAGATCTGACTCATTTAAAAAGCCCCTGATGCTGGGAAAGATTGAGGGCAGAGCAGAAGGGGATGACAGAGGATGAGATGGTTGGATGGCACTATGGACTCAATGGAGATGAGTTTGAGTAAACTCTGGGAGTTGGTGATGGACAGGGAGGCCTGGCGTGCTGTGGTCCATGGGGTTGCTGAGAGTAGGACATGACTGAGAGACTGAACTGAACTGAAGCTTCCTCTCCTGGAGGAGGAAATGGCAACCCACTCCACTATTCCTGCCTGGCATAACACTCCTCCTCATGGACAGAGGAGCCTGGCAGCCTGTAGTCCATAGGGTCACTTAGAGTCGGAATGACTGAAGTGACTTAGTACACATGCACACAGGACTTCCTCTCAATTTTTCTCTGCAACTCAGATTTGGGTCACTGGAAGGAATCTGATCTCCTTTTATATGAAAGCAAAAAGTGCAGGTTATAGTTGGGGATGAAATGGATTACTTGGTGCATCCTTAGTCTTTTTAACCTGAATAGAAATTGAAACAAGATGGACCGTTAAGACCTGAGTTCTGATTTCTTTCTTTATACATAAATGTTTTCCACTGTAAAGCTAATGACCATAGGCTCAGGGAAAAGAGAGAACAGAAATCACCATAGTTAACACTTCAGTTCAGTTCACTTCAGTCATTCAGTTGTGTCTGACTCTTTGTAACCCCATGGACGGCAGCATGCCAGGCCTCCCTGTTCATCACCAACTCCCGGAGCTTACTCAAACTCATGTCCATCGAGTTGGTGATGCCATCCAGCCATCTCATCCTCTGTTGTCCCCTTCTCCTCCTGCCTTCAATCCCTCCCAGCATCAGGGTCTTGTTCCAATGAGTCAGTTCTTCGCATCAGGTGGCAAAAGTATTGGAGTTTCAGCTTCAGCATCAGTCCTTCCAGTGAATATTCAGGACTGATTTCCTTTAGGACAGACTGGTTTGATCTCTTTGCAGTCCAAGTTAACACTACTATATGCTATACCTGAAAGTTGTTAAGAATGTAGATCCTAAAAGTTCTCAGACAAGGAAAACATTCTTTTTTTTCCGTTTTTTTTTTTTTAATTTTTGTATCTACATGAGATGATCATGCTAACTAACCTCACCACGGTAACCATTTCACGATATATGTCAAGTCTGTACGCTGTGCACCTTAAACTTATACCCTGTTGTAGGTCAACTATATCTCAATAAGAGTGGGGGGAAAATCACCTTTAATCCCTCTACCTAATCACAAGCAGGGGAAATAGTAATAATATTAACTGTAATTCATTGAGTATTACTGTGGACCTAGTCTTTCAAGTAAATTATTTCCAATCATTATACGAATCTTGCAAAGAAAATATAACTAATACCCTTCTTATATAGATGAGGAAAACTATTCAGAGGGATTATATGACTAGCCCAGATGAATTACAGAACCATTAAGAACAGAATCAAGTTAAAAAACAGAACTACCTTGCTTATGCTTTTACTGAAGCATGTGACTTTTTAGTCTTTTTTTTCCAAGTAACCATGTATCTTTTTAACTGCCTGTCTGTTCGGTTTTATTTTAAATTTATCATTGCATAATACATGAACTTTTACCCTTAATTTCTTAAATAATATGCTATTTAATTATTTAATTTGATGTTTATGAATTGCAGTGCTGAAGAAGACTCTTGAGAGTCCTTTAGATACCATTTAGTGACTGAACAACAACAACAAATTAATTACCTATGTTACTGTTAATACAATATCTATATCATCATTATTTATATACACTGAAAGTATATACTTTATTTTACCTAAACTGATTTATAATTTGACCACCTTGCTTATTCTTCTTCTGTGGACAGTTATATAGTAATTCTACTCTTATATAAAGGTTTTTTTTTCATTTTGAATTGTTTATTTGGGATCACTTCCTGGAAGAAATTACTTGGTCAAAAGGTATTTAATCTTAGCTTTCTAGAATTTTTACAATCTGGGGATAAAATAAAAAGAAATGTGCATGTGACAAAATTACAGTCATATTTGATGAAATTCTCTGATTCTGAGCTTTCCAAATACATCTATCAAATGGCTTCATCAAAGTAGTTTTTTCACTAAAAATGAATCTGTCATTCTTCTGAGACTGTAAGTAGTTAGCCTGCCTCGGTTCTTAAACTCTAAGGTTCTCATTTCTTTAAGAGACTAAAGTGGTGACATATGTAAACAGTCAGTAAGAAAAGATACTCTGTGTTCATTTGCATTTCTACTTGTTGATTTCTTAATAATAATTTTTTAAACAGCTTAAATTAATATGGGAGAATAAAAACTAATTATTTAGTTAAAGGCAGTGATACATGATATCAATTTTTATTGCATAATGTAAATAAATGCTTTTTCTTATAATATTTACCTTAATAAATGTTAACACAAAATAGACAAACATTACACATGCCAAACTATAGGTATCATTTTAATTTAATTTTGAATACTTTAATTTAATTTAAAAATATTAATTTTAGAATATTTAATTTTGAATATGTTAAGGCTATGTAGTTAAAATGTATACGCATAGTTTGTGTATGTGTGGGTACACAAATTTTCCCTTTAGAGCAGATTTCTGTCTTCCTAAGATAAATCTGAATCAGTGTCAATGTACCTCCTATTCATTCTGTAAATCCATGAATTCAGTAAAGCATCTATCCTGTATAAGATACTCTTATCACTTTCCAGGAACTATCAAGATAAAAATTTATTTTACAATTACAAACACTTTTTTGAAAATTCATTTTTTGTATGATAATTTAAAATGTAATATTCCAATCTTCATATCATCACAGTTGAAAAAATGTTATGGTCTTTTGTCCAAGATAATAAAGCTAGTGAGTAGATGAATAAAGATATTCAAGTTAGAACTAGATAGTTGCTGAAGAGTTGAAAGTGAAAGTTGCTCATTCATGTCTAACTCTTTGCGACCCCATGGATTTCTCCAAGCCAGAATACTAGACTGGGTAGCCATTCCCTTCTCCATGGTATCTTCCCAACCCAGGGATCAAACCCAGGTCTCCCACACTGCGGGCAGATTCTTTCCCTGAGCTACCAGGGTAGCCCAATATAGTTGCTAGTGGCAGAAATATAAACTGAACTATGATGCCTGTGTGTGTGTGTTTGTGCACGCACATGCATGTGTGCGTGTATTGGAGCTAATATCAATAACCTATTGTTGTAAATCAAGCCTCTTCAACACTTGGTGGCTTAAAACAGCAAACATTATTTTTACCCAAATGACTCAGGTATCCACCACCAGAAAGGCCTCAGGCAGGACGATGATGTTGCATGAATCCCATTTGCAGCAGATTAGTAAGTGCTGAGGGGGTAGGGGAAAAGTAAAATAAGCCTTTATAACTCGTAGTTTTGAACACTCTGGTGTTAACTCTAATTCATTCAGTAATACCAGGCTGAATATCTTTTAGATTATTGCTAGAGAGAATATAAAAGAAGACAAGAGAGAAAAAGCAGGAGCAACAGCAAAATAAATTGGTGTACTATGAGATGAAAATTTACTGCTAGGGATTCAGAAAAGCACATGCAGGTGTCTTTATGATTAAACACTATGAGGTTCTGAGGGCACAGCAGCCTGCGTGCTCTATATCATTCTCACACAGACAGGAAATGGACACCTCATTCTATAAAGTTTATCTTCAAAAGGCTGCTTATGAAGCTCTCAGATAAGCAAGGAAGAAAGTTAGTTGCCACTCCATTTTGGGAATAATTACCAAGTGTTTATTTTCACTAGGTTACTTTGTTACTTCAAGTGTTAACTTCTCCAGAGTTAATACTTCAGTGTATTTCCCATTCAGTATTATTTTCTCAACTCTTAAATAGAATTATGGTGTAAAACTACTCAAAAGTTGTTAAAACAACAAGTAAAACATTTCAAACTAAATGCATGCAACATTTTATTTTGCAGTCACTATGTAACAGTAAAACAGATACTAATGATTGTTGGTTTCTGGTATATTAAGTAGTTCTGAAATAGTTATCAAGGAGAAAATATAGAGGAGATATCCTCCAAAGGGTATTAAGCTTAAAGTCCAATTTGCTAAATCTTCCTTTCAGGGGGAAAATAGGAAGCAATTACAATGGACACAGCAGGATGCAAAGTTATACAGAATTGTTCTTACTATTAAAGAAACAATCCCACTAAATGATTCTATTAAAACAAGAGGCCAGGCAGGTTATATTCAATTTAGGATCAGTATTCTTACCCATCTAGAGCTTTAAAGAAAGGAGCTTAAATTCATCTTACTTCCTTTGTTTTACAAGTAAGAGAAAAATTTCAAGGTCGCAGTAGAAGTCAAAGTTAAAACTGAAGGCTGCACTTGGTTTCACCAGGTTTTCCCTTTTGGCATGGTCATAAGACTTTAAAATGTTATTAACAAACAACAACAACAACAAAAATGGGCAGAAGACCTGAGTAGACATTGTCATTGTCTGGGCGCGGGTTGGAAAAGAATTTCCAGACACAAGGTGGAATGAAAGGAGAATAAAGTTTATCAGAGTTGGGAGGGGAGAGTCGCTGACAGCACAGTGGGCCGGCTTTCTGATAGTCAAGGAGAGCTGATAGCGAACAGGGGTTTTAGATTCATTTTTTTTTTTTTTCCTGTGTTTTTTTTTTTTTTTTAATTTTTTTATTAGTTGGAGGCTAATTACTTCACAACATTTCAGTGGGTTTTGTCATACATTGATATGAATCAGCCATAGATTTACACGTATTCCCCATCCCGATCCCCCCTCCCACCTCCCTCTCCACCCGATTCCTCTGGGTCTTCCCAATGCACCAGGCCCAAGCACTTGTCTCATGCATCCAGCCTGGGCTGGTGATCTGTTTCACCATAGATAGTATACATGCTGTTCTTTTGAAATATCCCACCCTCACATTCTCCCACAGAGTTCAAAAGTCTGTTCTGTACATCTGTGTCTCTTTTTCTGTTTTGCATATAGGGTTGTCGTTACCATCTTTCTAAATGCCATATATATGCGTTAGTATGCTGTAATGTTCTTTATCTTTCTGGCTTACTTCACTCTGTATAATGGGCTCCAGTTTCATCCATCTCATTAGAACTGATTCAAATGAATTCTTTTTAACGGCTGAGTAATATTCCATGGTGTATATGTACCACAGCTTCCTTATCCATTCATCTGCTGATGGGTATCTAGGTTGTTTCCATGTCCTGGCTATTATAAACAGTGCTGCAATGAACATTGGGGTGCACGTGTCTCTTTCAGATCAGGTTTCCTCAGTGTGTATGCCCAGAAGTGGGATTGCTGGGTCATATGGCAGTTCTATTTCCAGTTTTTTAAGAAATCTCCACACTGTTTTCCATAGCGGCTGTACTAGTTTGCATTCCCACCAACAGTGTAAGAGGGTTCCCTTTTCTCCACACCCTCTCCAGCATTTATTGCTTGTAGACTTTTGGATAGCAGCCATCCTGACTGGCGTGTAATGGTACCTCATTGTGGTTTTGATTTGCATTTCTCTAATAATGAGTGATGTTGAGCATCTTTTCATGTGTTTGTTAGCCATCTGTATGTCTTCTTTGGAGAAATGTCTGTTTAGTTCTTTGGCCCATTTTTTGATTGGGTCATTTATTTTTCTGGAATTGAGCTGCAGGAGTTGCTTGTATATTTTTGAGATTAATCCTTCGTCTGTTTCTTCATTTGCTATTATTTTCTCCCAATCTGAGGGAGACAGGTTATACAGGTCAGGAAGACCTGAAATTCGTTAATAGTTACATCACTGGGGATGGGAGGGAAGATCAGTAAAGGTCTGGTTTTTCTGTTCCTGCATTCCAAGACCCTCCTTGGTTTTATCTGCTCTTTTGTCCTTGGGTCACCATAGATATTTTTCTAAAGAAGACATACAGATGGCCAAAGGCACATGAAAAGATGCTCAATAATGCTAATTATTAGGGAAATCCTAATGAAAATCATAGTGAGATAATCTCATACCTGTCAGAAGAGCTGCCATCAAAAAAGCCTACAAATAACAAATGTAAGCAAAGATATGGAGAAAAGGGAAACCTGTATGCTGTCAGTGGGAATATAAACTGGCACAGCCACTATGTAAAACAGAATGGAAGTTCCTCAAAACACTAAAAATAGAACTATCATTATGATCCAGCAATTTCACTTTTGGGTATACGTATTTAAAAAAATGTAAACAGGAACTTGGAAACATACCTCAAAGTTCATAGCAGCATTATTTACAATAGTCAAACTATGGAAACAACACAAGTGTCCCTCAATAGACGCATGGATAAAGAAGATTTGATATCTGTATGGGTGCATGCATGCTAAGTCACTTCAGTTGTGTCTGACTCTTTGTGACCCTATGGACTATAGCCCCTCAGGATCCTCTGTCCAAGGGATTCTCCAGGCAAGAATACTAGAGGGGGTTGCCATTTCCTTCTCCAGGGGATCTTCCTGATCCAGGGATCGAATCCATGTCTCTTATGCCTCTCTTTACCACTAGCACCACCTGGGAAACATATATAATCACATATAAACAATGGACTATTACTCAGCCATGAAAAGAATCAAATTCTGCCATATATAGCAATGTGGTGGGACCTAGAGAATGCTATACTTAGTGAAATAAGTCAAAGATAAACACTATATCATTTATCTGTAGAATCTAAAAGTAACATAAATAAATATATATAATACAATAGAAACAAACTCACAGATGCAGAGAAGAAACTAATGGTTAACAGCGCAGAGAGGGAAAGGAGGAGGGCTGAGACAGGGGCATGGGATTAAAAGAGACAAACAACTATGTATAAAATAATAAATAAATAAGCAACGAGGATGTATTGTAGAACACAGGGAAATAAAGCCATTGTTTTGTTGTAACTTTAAAAGATGTATTATCTCTAAAAATCTTGAATCACAATGTTGTATACCTGAAATTAGTATAATATTGTAAATCGACTACACATCAATAAAAGGGAAAAAATAAATGACTCTAGTGGCATTAACCACTTGGTTTTTATATGTAGCTCACATGTTAATTCCTCTAGAAAAAAGTTTCATTTTCAAAAGTCAAGAAGACTATATGTACTTGTTGTGAAACACATTTTTAGAATTCACTCATACAATATCTTTCACCCATTGAACAATTCTCATTTCCCCTGCAGAAACAAAGAGGTACATGGAAAGTTCAAGAGGTGCTGTATATGTCTATTTCCTTGCTTGTGGTGATGGTATCCCAGGTGATGACTTATGTCCAAACTTGTCAAATTTTATACATTATACATGCACAGTTCTTTGTATAGCAACTATATTTCAATGAAACATAAAAAAAAAAAAAAAGTCAAGAGGATGACAAATATAGTACTGCAGAAAGAACAGGTCAATCTTTATTGAGCATATCTATTCATTACAAAAAAAAAAAAATAGAGAGCCTGTCTACTGTCTCTCATAGTTCCTGATAAAATAAAACATATTGTCTTGTTGCTGCCTTTATGACTCAAAATATTTTCTCTGTCATCAGAAAATTAGAAGCAAGCAAATTTAACCTCTTGCCATTATTTTGTTCTGACATTTTACCTTTTCTAAGAAATTGAAGTTAAACTTTCTGCTTTTTCAACTTCCTGCTTAAAGTTCACCCCCTTAAGTTCTTTCTCACCACACAAATAGACGCAATCTCTGAGTTATCTGAACTTAACTGATCCTTCACTATTTTTCTTGCATTACTAGTATTTCTTGAGTCTGTGTTGATTCCTCATGTAAGAAATCTCTTAAATGAATGAGATAACTTTGCCTGATTTACATATTGGGTTCTTGTAACACAGGATAGTTTTAGTTTATTTTTTGTTTGTTTTGTTTTTACACTTATGAGTCTTGAGTTTGAATTTAGACTATAAGATTTATCACCTGTGTTAACTTTGGGCAATTACTCTTTTATAATAAGCCTCTGTTTCTCAAATGTGCAAAATGGAGATTATAATTTGATATAATCCATGATTTTAAAATATAAAATGACATTGTACCTATAAAGAGCTTTTAAAAATTTTTAGTACACACTAGTCATTTAATAAACATACATTTTAACTTGATAACACTTAATAATTATCAAGCACAGCAGCACTGCATTATATACAGAATGATCCTAATAAATCAATCATGGAGCATTGGGGGTATATCTTAGAATATGTTTTGGAATAATAATAATGTTATTAGTGGTATTTTTAGTGTTTAATCTTTAGGTCTGTCTGATACCAAGGAATGAATGCTTAATGTTTGACAGATAAAGTAGCATTTCTTTGTAGGCCCACAATCCTTTTATTCTCTCTCCATGGTATCATTGAAACTACAACCATACCGTGATGGCTCAGTCCTGGAACAAACACTATATCTTGATACCTCCAAATCATCACTCATGCTGTCCTCTTAGTATTTTCTCCCTTTCTCTCCCATTCATTTATTGAAGCTCATTCAAATCCTACCTTCCCTCTGTTATCTGTCACTTGGAATAAGAAAACCCTTCCAGCCAGCATTCTTAATTTAAATCCCTGCTTCTTATTAACATAGGGCACTTTTATATCTCTCTTATACTAGAATATTATTTATATAACAGTATTCCCCTATTAGTCTTTATATCACAGAGATGTAAAGAAGGGACAGGGTATTATTGGCACTGTTTCCCATATTAAACCACACAGTGTATATATAAGGCAACCCACACTGCTCAATACATTGAATGGATACCTAGTTCACAAAGGTGTCAGAATGTATCAGAGAATGTGGCCACTGTGATATTTACCTGTTGGCATTTATTAGCTTTGAAGCACCAGAAGAAAAGGAGATATCTCTCTTAGTGTTATTGTTCTGTGCAATCTCTGAAGAATTGTTTGCCAAAAAAAAAAAAAAGAATTGCTTTCCTGCTTAGTGGCAGCACTGGACTACTTCCCATCCATGTTTCTGTTATACACAC
This sequence comes from Dama dama, assembly GCF_033118175.1. Taxonomy (NCBI): domain Eukaryota; kingdom Metazoa; phylum Chordata; class Mammalia; order Artiodactyla; family Cervidae; genus Dama; species Dama dama. The sequence continues at coordinate 36,847,873 of NC_083684.1, forward strand.
ACAGATTAATTTCTGTCTGGTTCTTAGGAGATCTATTAGATTGTTTCTGATGATTAAACTAACGTAACTTGGAAGACCTTTGTACTGAAATTCTCCGACAGTCAGAATACTTGCCAAGGTGGGGTTTGTAGGAGAGCCAAAGCTTTTTACTATAGTTGCGATTAGTCATATGGTTGAGTGAGACAAAACCTTTATTTTTGCTTTGCAGAAGCCACTACACAACAAAATGAAGAGATATATTGAATAATTTCCTTTGATATTTATGTTGAATAAGATGGGATGTTCAATGGTGTATAACAAATACCTACTATGAACTACATACTATGCTGTTATTACCCATTTGTAATTTTATTTCCATCCCTCTACCAACCATAGAAAGTAGATAATGTTATTATAATTTTACACAGAAGGAAAGTGAACCAATTAAATTATTTGGATAACATGTAAATTTCAAAGTCCATGTGAAGAAGATGTCTTTGAATATTGCAAATGGCAAGATTTAGCTAAGGATATTAGGGGAAAATAGAATGTACTCACTGTCTATATAAGGGTTTTGTGGGGACACAATATCCTTCTTTTCTTAAGCAAATAATCAGTGCCACATTTGGAAAACATGTACAACACATTAATGCATAAAGATGAAAATTATAATCAGCCCAATGCTTCCACACAAAACTATATAAAGGCAACTGTTGCTTTGAATATTTTCAATAGGTACAAGTTTCAGTTACAATGCCTTATTAAATAATCCACTAGTCTTGTAACAACACAGTTCAAATGCTAGTTACCACGGCATAGTAACTGTGAGGAAATCCAAGAAGTAAAAACTCCTTTGTTAGACTTATGTCCAGACATCAGTGCATATATAAATGGGCACCATGATCAGTGATCAGTCACTTTGCTTCTTTCATGTCTGTCAGTGATTGAATACTACACATCCATTTTCACTTCATGCACAAAAAGGAAGCAAGTATTTTTTGCCATCTTTTCCTCCAATGATGATAACCTTTTACAAAATTGGATAACTGATAGAATTAGCCAACAACAATGAATGTGCAGAAACAAAACATAACATGATAATAGTGGGAGTAAAATTAGATGTGATTAGAACATGTGGAAAGGGTGACAGAAGCTAAGAACATCATGGGAGGAAGTTAAGAAGTATATGTATACAGTATGACAGAAATGTTTACCACACTTACAAATTGCCTCCAGGATCTGAATTGAATGTTATAGAATAAATAACTGACCTTAGGAACACTAATATTGACACCGTTTGAGAGACTCTGGGAATGCAGGCAGAGGAATTTAGTGAAGGTGAAGTTATTGACATAAATGAGGAAAGCTGTTGTGAAGAAAAAGATGAAAATGACCCAGAGGCAAGACTGGTCAAAACTTCATATTAAAGGAACTCTCAGATATTTCATGACAGTGAAAGTACAAAAGGTAGAGTGTCAGAAGATGATCCAAACTCAGATTTATAATACACTCTGTATGGTAAGTTACATGATGAGAAGCAAGATTGCTGCAAACCACTTGCTATAGTTGCTAGGTCGAAAGCAACACCCATATACTACTAATATGCTATTGTTTAACTCATTTGAGGATCAAGATCAACAAGAAGACACTGAAAACAAAATCAAATATTTAACAGCAATTGGAATTAAAAAAAAAATGAACATTTTGAAGATCTGTGTAGTCTAGAAGCAAAGGTATTTCCCCCATGACTTAATAAATATTTGTTGATTATCTTCTTTGTGTATCAAGGATAATTCTTAAAATGTTTTTTTTTAAATAAGAGGGGAATCCTGCACTAAACAACCAACCAGAAATCTAAGAACTTCTGCTCATAACAACATATTGACTCATCAAAATGAGTTAAACATCTGGATCATCTGTTATATTTTTTCCCTTCTCGTTTAGCCCTTTGCCCAAGTTTTAAAAATCAATTGCTAAGTACAGTGTATGATAACTGGAGGTGCTCTGTAATGTATGTCTTATTGTATCAATGATACATCTATAAACTAAATGAAGCTGAGTATTCAGGTAATACAAAGCTGGGTGTCAGTTTTAAAGACCTGGTCTAATTCATGCTTACACTTACCTGGACCTAAGCAGCTCAGTGTCACACCTGAGTATCTGGGTTACTTATGAGGGCTTCTCATCCTTCTGTGTTTAGTCACTCAGTCATGTCTGACTCTTTGTTATGCCTGGACTACAGCCCACCAGGCTCTTCTGTCCATGGTATTCTCCAGGCAAGAATACTGGAGTGGGTTGCCAAGCCCTGGGTTCCCAACCCAGGGATCAACCCCAGGTCTCCAGCACTGCAGGCAGATTCTTTACCATCTGAGCCACCAGGAAAGTCCTTTCATCCTTAATGGTCTCTGACGTCTATCTATATTTTCCCCCAACTCTAGGTCACTGCGGAAAATTCTGCTTAGCTTTCCAATCTCTATCTGGTTACTTTCTTTTTATCTCCTAAAATTTTTTCTCTGTTTGGAATAAATGGATAAACAGAGAGCTTAAGGGAAAAACCAAGAAATGGATCTACATAATCTTAGTAATCAGCCTTTAACACAAATGTAGTAAATACTTGTATGAAAATAGATGAAAAAAAAATGAAAAGTTTAACTAGAATGTGGTAACCCATTTAAAAAACCAAAGGAAAAATTTAAACTGAAAAAAAAAATGACAATTGAAGATAAGATTTCACTTGCTAGGGACTTCCCTGGAAGTTCGGTGGTTAAGATTCCATGCTTCCAATGCAGGGGGTGTGTGTTCAATCCCTGGTAGGAGAAATACTATCCCATATGCCACATGGTGCAGCCAAAGGATTTTTTTTAAAAATTCACTTGCTAGATGTCCCAACAGAGGACAGAACAGATTTAAAAAAAAAAAAAAATAGTGAATTTAAAGACCAGGGAAAGTAATACATTTAAATTGAATCACAAAGAGCAAAAAATGACAGAAAACACAGGAAAGAGTAAAACATAAAAGGGTGGTGGTTATACGTACTAATAAGTATAATTAGAGGCACAAAGGAGAAATGAGATTGGTGAAAAAGCAATGTTTAAAGAGATAACACATTAGATTTTTTCCAAAATTGGTAGACAACCTCAAACCATCAGTTTCAATATATTCTGGGAAATCTAAGCAGAAGAAGATGGGGGGGGGGGAAAGTATAGGTACATAATTATACTAAATACCAAAGACAAGAATAGGAACAAAGAACAAAGGCAGCAAATGGGAAAACAGTAACAAATATGATATATATTAATCCAACTATATCAGTTATGACTTAGAGAAAATCATTACTCTAAATTAATTAAATAAAATACAGAAATAATCAGAGTAGGTCAGAAAATAAGACCCAGCTACATGGTACTGACAAGAAACCCAGTTTAAATATAGATACAATTATCAATTAAAAATAAATATGAGGAATAAATATACCATACTAACACTAATCAAAAAAATTAGGAGTGGCTATATTAATTTCAGACAGAACAAACTTCAGCATAAGAAAATTTACTAGGGACAAAGAAGAGCATTATATAAGGATAAAGAAGTCAGTTCTCCAAGAAAACATAATACTGCTTATTAAGTATGTGCCTAAATACATGAGACAAAAACTGATAGAAGAGTCCACTATGTTTTAGATACTAATACCCTCCTCTTAGAAATGAACAGATCCAGTTGGCAGAAAATCAGTAAAGATGCATGTGAACTCAACAACACCATCAATTAACTGAGTATATAATTGACATCTGTAGACTACTTCATCCAAAAATAGGAGAATACTTATTTTTTCTCAAGCTGATATGAAATATTCACCAAGGAAGATCACATTCTGAGTCAGAAAGCACAATTTAACAAATGTAAAGGAACAGAAAGAATACAAAATCTGCTCTCAGAACACAGTGAAAATAAATCAGAGATCAATAACAAAAAGATAACTGGAAGTCCCAAAATATGTGAAGATTAAGCAAGACACTTCTAAACCACACATGGTTCAAAGAAGAAAGCTCAAGATAAGTTTTTTTTTGAAAACTGAACCAATTGAAAATCAAAATGCAATGTCAGTATTTTTGAGATACAGCAAAAGCACTACTTAGAGGGAAATTTATAGTGTTGAATACATATACTAGTAAAGAAGAAACATCTAAAATAAATAATCTAAGTTTTGACCTTAGAAAAGTAAAAAAAAGAAGAAATTAAACCCACGTTAGCACATTAAAAGAAATTAATTTGATAGAAACAAGAAATCAATAGAGAAAGTCAAAAAACCCAAAGCTAGTAAGTTCAGTAAGTCTCCAGTTAGGCTAACTTATGAAAAACAGAGAAAACACAAGTTATAATTATCAGAAATAAATGAGAGAGTAGCACTACAAATTCTATGGAAATTAAAATAATAAAGGAATTCTGTGAAAAACTTTGTTCCCTCAAATTTGAAAATCTAGATGATAAAATGGACCAATTTGTTATTAATAAAAGACACAGTTTGCCAAAAGTCACAGAAGAAAAGACAATATGAAGAGTGAAACATTTATTAAAGAAATTTAGCTAATTACCAATAACTTCCCAAAGCAGAAGCATCAGTCGCTGTATAATTCTACCAAACATTTAGGAAATAAATTATAAAAATTCTCTACAATCTCTTTTCAGAAAAAAGAATAAAAAAGCAGAGAGAGTATTTATTAATTCACTCCATGTAGTCAACATTACCCTAATGGGATTCCCTGGTGGCTCAGGTGTAAAGAGTCCTCCTGCCAATGCAAAAGACACAGGTTCAATCCCTGGGTCAGAAAGATCCCCTAGAAAAGGAAATGACACCCCGTTCCAGTATTCTTGCCCGGACAATCCCACAGACAGAAAGGTCTGGGGGGCGACAGTTCATGAGGTCAGAAAGAACTGGACATAACTTTGTGACTAAGCAGCAAACAACAAATATCAAAACTATATTCAGAAAGATGTTATAAGAAAAGAAACTTACAAATCAACCTCTCTCATGAACTTAAGTGTAAAAGTCCTCATCAAAATATAAAATCAAATACAACAATATATAAAAGGAATTGCATACCATGACCAAATGGGATATTCCAGTTGTGTAAGGCTAATTCAACTTCAAAAATCAGAAGTAAAAAAGAAAAAATCACATTATTATAGTCAGGAGATGCAGGAATAGCATTTTAAAAAGTTGAATACATATTCATGTTAAAAACTCACGGTATGATAGGAATAGACAGATGCTTTCTCAATCAAATAAAGAATATTTACCAAAAATGGTGGCTAACATCATACTGATGGTACGAAACTAGAAGCTTTCCTACCAAAATCAGGTACAGGGAAAGGCTATCCCATCTTACCAGTTATTTTCAACATTTTTTCTGAAAAATCCTTGCTAATGCAATAAAGCAAAAAAAAAAAAAAAATCAAAAAAGATTGGAAAGAATACATAAAATTGTCATTCAAAGATGTCATGGTTGTTTATTTTTAAAATTTTTAGAATTTGACAAACAAACAAACAACAACAAAAAAAACCCTACTGGAATCAATAAACAATTATAGCAAAGTTTCAGGATACAAGATTAGTATACAAATGTCAATAACATTCCTATAAACCAGCAGTTAACAGGTACAATTTGATATTGAAAACAGCTTATATTGGAACCCCTCAATGATGAAATATTAAAGTATGAATCTAACAAAATAGATAGATGTGTATCAGAAAAAGTACAAAACACTGATAAATTATAGAACTAAATAGAGTTATTTCATGTTCATAGCGGGACTCAATATTATAATAAAAAATGTCAGTTCTTCCCTACTTGATCGATAAATTCCATCCATCCTAAACAAAACTCCAATGAGGTATTTGTCAATATTGACAATTAGATTCTAAAATGTATATGCAGGGGACTTCCCTGGTGGTCCAGTAACTGAGACTGTGCTCCCAATGCAAGGAGCCTGGGTTTGATCTCTGGTTAGGGAACTAGATCCCACATGCCCAGCTAAGATCCAGTGCAGTCAAATAAATAAACAAATAAAATATTAATAAATAAAAAATAATAAAATTTACATGTAGAGTCAAAAGATCCAGAATACCCAGCACAATGTTGAAGAATAGGAATAAAGTTGGAGAACTGATACTACCTAATTTCAAGTCTTTCTACAAAGCTGTAGGAATAAACACAGTGTGGTATTTTGGTGAAATATTAGACAAATAGATCAATGGGACAGAACAGAAAGTCCAGAAATATTACTGCATAAATACAATCAATTGATCTTTGAAAAAGGAGCAAAGTTACTGAAATAGCTGGACATTCACACATAAAAAACAACAAAAATAAAAAAACAAACAACAAAGACTCTAAATCTTACATCCTTTATAAATATCAACTCAAAATTAATTATATATCTAAATATAAAATGAGAAAATTTAAGAGGCTTATAAAAAAATATAGGACCAATCCTAGATGACTCTGTGTATGGTAATGCCTTTTTAGGTATAATACAAAATCACAAAGCATAAAAGAACTAATTGATGAGCTATATGTCATTATTTTTAAAACTTCTTCTCTACAAAAGACAACATCAAGTTTGAGAAAAGAAGCCATGGATTTGAAGGAAATACTTAGAAAAGATAAATCGATAATGGATTGTTATCTGAAACATGCTTGAAAAGCACAAAAATAAGAAAATAAATAATCTAGTTAAAAAATGCACTAAAGATCTTAACAGACACCTTACCAGATAAGATCTGCACAGAGGGCAAACAAGCATATAAAAAGATTCTCTACCTTATATGTTATCAGGGAAATACAAATTAAAGTAATAATGAAACATTCTTGCATATCCATCGAAATGGCCAAAATCTGAAATACTGAAAACAACAAATGCTAGTGAGGATATGGAGCAAAGAGAATTCTTATACATTGCTGGTAGAAATGCAAAACGGTAAAACCACTTTGGAAGACAGTTTGGTAAATCCTTACAAAACTAAACATACTCTTAAACATATGGTCCAACAGTTATACTCCTTGATGTGTACCCAAATGAGCTGAAAGTTATGTCCACACTAAAACCTGCACACGGATATTTATAGGAGTTTTATCCATATTGATGTTTGCCAAAAACTTAGAAGCAAGCAAGATGTCTTTCAGTAGGCGAATGAATAAATAAACTGTTATAGAAACAGACAATGAAACACTAAAAAGAAATGGGCTATCAAGCTATAAAAAGACATGGAATAATCTTAAATGCATATTACTAAGTGAAAAAGGCCAGTCAGAAAAGGCTCGATTCTGCATGATTCCAACTGGAAAAGGCAAAACAATGAAGAAAACAAAGAGATCGGTGGTTGCCAGGAGTTAGGGATATACAGAGGGATACATAGATGGAACACAGAGAAATTTTAGGGCAGCAAAAATAATTTGTATGTTACTATAATGATGGATGGGCCTTCCTAGGTGGTGCTAGTGGTAAAGAACCTGCCTGCCAATATAGGAGACACAGGCTAGATCCCTGGGTCAGGAAGATCCCCTGGGGCAAGGCCTGGCAAGCCACTCCAGTATTCTTACCTGGAGAATCCCATGAACAGAGGAGCCTGAAGGGCTACAGTCCATGAGGTCACAAGAGTCAGACACGACTGTGTGACTAAGCATGAATGAGAACATAATGATGGATACATGCCATCATACATTTGTCTAAACCATTAGAATGCAAAACTCCAAGAGTGAATCCTAATGTAAACCATCGACTTCGGGTGATAAATGCTGTCCCAGTGTAGGTTTATTCTTGGTAAGAAATGCACTATTTGATGTTGATAACCAGGAAGCTACACAAGTGTGGGGGCAGGATATGTATAACAAATGTCTGTACCTCCCTCTCACTTTACAGAAAATAATGATAATGTCCTGTGAGAAATAAAATACATGCCAGAATTAACTCAAAAGAAAGGAGTTTAAATGGAGCTTAAATGTCCAAAACCTAATGTATGGCAGAGATCACTCCAGCATTGTAAAGCAACTATTTTCCAATTAAAAAAAAAAAAAAATGTCCAGTATCTTATGCTTTCTGTTGAACAGTAAAAAATAATAATTCATATCAGACCATAAAGAAGCAAGAATATGCAGTGTAATTTCTAGAAAATGTAACAAAAACTAGAATAAAAGTATCAAAATTTAAGAAGAGGTATGGGTCAGCAGTGGACTGCTGCGGGGGCAGGAGCTCTGCATGCAGCAGACCTGGGTATGACATAAGCCCTCTTGGAAGAGGTTGCCATTAACCCACCACAGAGCTGCCAGAACTTATATAGGGCTGGGGAAACAGACTCTTGGAGGGCACAAACAGAACCTTGTGTGCACCAGGACCCAGGAGAAAGGAGCAGTGACCCCACAAGAGACTGACCCAGACTTGCCTGTGAGGGCCCAAGAGTCTCTGGCAGAGGTGTGGGTCAGCAGTGGCCTGATGCAGGGGTGGGGGCAGTGAGTGTAGCAATGTCTGTAAGGGACCTTTTGAAGGAGGTCACCATTATCTTCATTACCTCCACCATAGTTTGGCCTCAGGTCAAATAATAGGGAGAGAACACAACCCTGCAGTTCAACAGAAAACTGGATTAAATATTTACTGAGCATGGACCGTTGTGGGAAAGAATCCCTTAGAGAGGAATCGGGTGGAGAGAGAGGTGGGAGTGGGGATCGGGATGGGGAATACGCGTAAATCTATGGCTGATTCATATCAATGGATGACAAAACCCACTGAAATGTTGTGAAGTAATTAGCCTCCAACTAATAAAAAATAAAAAAAAAATAAAAAAAAAAAAGAAATGGAATAGCCATCATAGTTAACAAAATAGTCCAAAATGCAGTACTAGGTTGCAATCTCAAAAATACAGGATAACGTCTATTTGTTTCCAAGGCAAAACTTTCAATATCACGGTAATCCAAGTCTATGCCCTGACCAGTAATGCTGGAGAAGCTGAAGCTGAACAGTTCTATGAAGATGTACAAGACCTTTTAGAACTAACACCCAAAAAAAGAAGTCATTTTCATTATAGCTGACTGGAATGCAAAAGTAGGAAGTCAAGAAACACCTAGGGTAACAGGCAGATTTGGCTTTGGAGTACAGAATGAAACAGGGCAGAGACTAATAGAGCTTTACCAATAAATGCACTGGTCATAGCAAATACCCTCTTCCAACAAACCCGAGAAGACTTTACACATGGACATCACCAGACGGTCAACACTAAAATCAGATTGATTATATTCTTTGCAGCCAAAGAGGGAGAAGCTCTATACAGTCAGCAAAAGCAAGGCTGGGAGCTGACTGTGGCTCAGATCATGAACTCCTTATTGCCAAATTCAGACTTAAATTGAAGAAAGTAAGGAAAACCAGTAGACCATTCAGGTATGACCTAAATCAAATCTGTTACAATTATACAGTTGGAGGTGAGAAATAGATTTAAGGGGCTAGATCTGATAGACAGAGTGCCTGATGAACTATGGACGGAGGTTCATGACATTGTACAGGAGACAGCAATCAAGACCATCCCCAAGAAAAAGGAATGTTAAAAAGCAAAATGGCTGTCTGAGGAGGCTTTACAAATAGCTGTGAAAAGAAGAGAAGCGAAAAGCAAAGGAGAAAAGGAACAATAGGCCCATTTGAATGCAGAGTTTCAAAGAATAGCAAGGAGAGATAAGAAAGCCTCCCTCAGTGATAAGTGCAAAGAAATAGAAGAAAATAATAGAATGGGAAAGACTAGAGCTCACTTCAAGAAAATCAGAGATAGCAAGGGAAATTTTCATGCAAAGATGGGCACAATAAAGGACAGAAATGGTATGGACCTAACAGAAGCAGAAGATATTAAGAAGAGGTGACAAGAACACACAGAAGAACTGTACGAAAAAGATATTCATGACCCAGATAATCACGATGGTTTGACCAGTCATCTAGTACCAGATATTCTGGAATGTGAAGTCAAGTGGACCTTAGGAAGCATCACTACAAACAGCTAGTGGAGGAGATGGAATTTCAGTTGAGCTATTTCAAATCCTAAAAGATGATGCTGTGAAAGCGCTGCTCTCAATATGTCAGCAAATTTGGAAAACTCAACAGTGGCCACAGGACTGGAAAAAGTCAGTTTTCATTCTAATCCCAAAGAAAGGCAATGCCAAAGAATGCTCAAACTGCACAATTGCACTCATCTCACACACTAGCAAAGTAATGCTCAAAATTCTCCAAGCCAGGCTTCAGCAATACATGAACCATGAACTTCCGGATGTTCAAGCTGTTTTTAGAAAAGGCAGAGGAACCAGAGATCAAATTGCCAACATCTGCTGGATCGTCGAAAAAGCAAGAGCATTCCAGAAAAACATCTATCTCTGCTTTATTGACTGTGCCATAGCCTTTGATTGTGTGGATTACCACAAACTGTGGAAAGTTCTGAAAAAGATGGGAATACCAGACCACCTTATCTGCCTCTTGAGAAATCTGCAGGCAGGTCAGGAAGTAACAGTTAGAACTGGACATGGAACAACAGACTAGTTCCAAAAAGGAAAAGGTGTACATCAAGGCTATATATTGTTAAACTGCTCATTTAACTTATATGCAGAGTACATTATGAGAAATGCTGGGTTGGATGAAGCACAAGCTAGAATCAAGATTGCCAGGAGAAATATCAATAACCTCAGATATGCAGATGATACCAGCCTTATGGCAGAAAGTGAAAAAGAACTAAAGAGACTCTTGATGAAAGTGAAAGAGGAGAGTGAAAAAGCTGGATCAAAGCTCAACATTCAGAAAACTAAGATCATGACATCTGGCCCCATCACTTCATGGGAAATTGATGGGGAAACAGTGGCTGACTTGTGACTTCAGCCATGAAATTTAAAAATGCTTACTCCTTGAAAGAAAAGTTATGACCAACCTAGACAGCAAATTAAAATGCAGAGACATTACTTTGCCAACAAATGTCCATCCAGTCAAGGCTATGGTTTTTTCAGTAGTCATGTATGGAGTGAGAGTTGGACTATAGAGAAAGCTGAGTGCCGAATAATTGATTCTTTTGAGCTGTGGAGTTGGAGAAGATTCTTGAGAGTCCCTTGGACAGCAGGGAGATCTAACCAGTCCTTCCTAAAGGAAATCAGTTCTGAATATTCATTGGAAGGATTCAAGCTGAAGCTGAAACTCCAATACTCTGGTCACCTGATGTGAAGAACTGACTCACTTGAAAAGACCCTGATGCTGGGAAAGATTGAAGGTGGGAGGATAAGGGGACGACAGAGGATGAGATGGCAGGATGGCATCACCGACTCAATGGACATGAATCTGGGAGTTCGTGATGGACAGGGAGGCCTGGCATACTGAAGTCCATGGGGTCACAAAGAGTCGGACACAACTGAGTGACTGAACTGAATTGAGGATTATTAAATAGTGAAAAATATAGACTTAGCTAATCAAAAAGAATGAAGAAAAAAATAAGGCAGGAGTAAAAGAAAATAAAAATTTAGATCACAGATTTAAGCCAAAACATACCACTAATATAAATTTATAAACTCTTTAATAAAATAAAATAAAGATTTTCAGATAAGAAAATAAATTTTAAAAAATCAGCTGCATACATCTTTCTTCTAAAAGTCACAATCTAGGTGTAATGAGAGAAAAATATTAAGAGTAAAATGATGAACTTTTGATTTTTCATCTAAGATGTATGGCGCTTGTAAGTGATCATTCCTATATCACAACAGGGAAAATTCTGAACAAACTGAAAACCCATGACTCTTTTCAGATTCATAAGAAAACTGAGGTCACATTAATGAAGACAATTTATTTAACATACTCAGGAATTGTATTTTACTTCTCTTAAAATGAGATTTTAGGACTAAACAATTTCTAATGACCCAATTGAACACTGAAATACTGCATATATACATATGTTAGCACACAGTTATGGCATATAATAGTTTCTAGAAGACAATCCATTAAAATTTAAGCCACAGAGAGAGATTCTTTTCCTAGAGTTATATACATATGAGGAAAACAAGAGCAACCCTAAATATTATCTATATTAAAGCTTTCTTTCTCCTCACCAACATGAAAGAGAGGGAAAAAAAAGAAGAAAGAAACGAGCTGTGCTCTGATATTAAAAAAAAAAAAAAAAAAGGGATCTCTGTGGAGAAAACATTCATAGTGGCTGCTTTGGTATGCGGGGAGTGTTAAAGTTATATTTTATCATTTTTCTTTTGGTCTCTTAAAAATTTTTCTTAAGAAGCACTGATAATGTATATTGTGTACACTTATACACATATTCACACCTAATAACCAAAGTGGAGAAAAAAAATCTATTCAAAACTCCACAAAGCAGTTGGATATTAAAAGTGATTTCTTTTCTTTTTTTCAAATAAGCTTGATTTAAATAAGCTTGATTTATTGATTATTAAAAAGCTCTGTTTGGTGCAGTGAACAGTGGTAGTTTGATCAGTTCACTGAACCAATATTATTCTCAAATAAATCAACGTGGCTCACTGAAGAGTCATATCTCCTCTTAAGGGTGATTTTGTTCTGAATCCTTAGTAAAGAGAACGGCATATTCTGACTTTTTTCCCTGGCTGCCATCTAGCCTTGGTGTAAGAAATCAATTCCACAGCAACCATCGAACTCTGATGTGCTGAAAGACATGTCCAAACTACGTTTCTCTAAATATCTTTAGCACAACTGACCTTTTGTTCTTGGAGAAACAGGCTCAATTGGAACAAGAAGGAACCTGTCATGCCATTTCCCCGCTACAATATTCATTAGTTGGGGGGCATGATCTTCTGTGTCTTTACAGAAGATTCTTGTTAACAAACCTCACGTCAGCAATCTGCTCTTTCTCTGTGCTTCAGCAATGTTTCATCAGGATAACTGATCCTTAAATGAGCCTTTCCTCACGGCACAATCTCCTAACACTTTTGGACAATGTTCTCTTCAACAGCTACTCTTTGATCACAAGGATTACCATCCTCCATAGCATGGTACTTGAAATGCCCCCAGGCCAGTCCTGTCCCACTTTCACTGCTGAGTCTGCCTTCTGGGCAATAGCAATTAGCACAAAGGAGAAGCTTGGTCACCAGGAATTTTTGCAGTTTTGGGTTCAATGTGTTCACCCAGAAAAAGATGAGTCAAGTTCCTTCTAGGTTAGAATCTTCAAGGAAGAAGATTTTTTTAAACATATATATATACTCACAAAATAATTTTGAAAATTGGCTTTAGACTCTAGACAAATATGGAAAAGAATCTATAAAAGAACACATTTTAGGTCAATATAGATTTCACTGAAAGGAGTGTTTGCCTTTCAGATTAGTATATATTTGTATGCCTGCATGCTAAGCTGCTTCAGCTGTGTCTGGCTCTTGGTGACTCTCTGGACTTTAGCCTGCCAGGCTCCTCTATCCATGGGATTCTCCAGGCAAAAATACAGGAGTGGGTTGCCATGCCCTCCTCCAGGGGATCTTCCAGACTCAGGAACTGAACTTGCATTTCTTATGCCTCCTGCATGGGCAGGTCAGGTTCTTTACCACTAGCACTCCTGGGAAGCCTGTATACACATATAATGCATCTTATATTTTACATCTATAGATTTCTTCATATTATGTTGAAATAGGGTGCATTGTGGGAGGGTTTAGGGACACACACATGCTGAAAGAAGACAGCTGGTCAAGAATAAATTATGAGGTTTTTATAGGAAAATTCAGCTGAAAGGAAATAGTGATCACAGAACCAAGGTGATAGATATAGAAGCATGATATCCTTTTGCTGGAATTTATTTGCTGAATAAAAATTATAAAGTGATGTATTTCTCATATCTGTGAGACTAGGAGTGTCTTGCTGTAGCCTTTTTGGAAGGTGAGTATATGTCATCTGAGGTCAGATCAATTGTAAGAGCAGAGCAGAACTATATTTTCTCTATCTCTGAAATCTTCCTCTTTTTCCCATTTCCAGATGTTCTGAACTCGGTTCTCCATTTAAATGTATGACTGAATGACAACATGAAAAGGCTAATGCCTTTTTAAGGAAGATTTTTATTAGCAGGAATAATGAGAAAGCCCAGGCCAAAACCTTTACTGCGTTTCTGCAAGAAAGGCAAGACAGGACAGAATAAATCGCTTAGAATTAGACAGTTTGAATAATGTACATGGGCTCTGGGCTACATGGGTGGTTTCTAACTGTCTGGTAGCTGGCCCTAGATTGATCTAGGGCAGGGAAAATAGTGTTTTGGTGGGTGGGAGTTAGATAAAGGGGATTTATATAGGATTTAGAATTAGGATAGGGCTTCCCAGGTGGCTCAGTGGTAAAGATTCCGGCTGCCAATGCAGGAGACGTGGGTTCGATCCCTGGGTCGGGAAGATCCCATAGAGGTGGAAATGGAAATCCACTCCAGTATTACTACCTGAGAAATCCCATGGACAGAGGAGCCTGGTGGGCTAAAGTCACAAAGGTTCACAAAGAGTCAGACAAAACTGAGCTACTGAGCACACACGCACTCAAACAGACCCAGGATTGGTTGGTATGTATAGGAAAGACGAGCTTTCTTAATTCAATTGCTTTCTCTAAAAAGACTGCCCTGGGGAGGCCTGTGTCAGTGAGGCCATAAATGTCAGAGAATCAAGAATAGAGAAAACAAGATAATAAACTCAGTATAATTGACCCTGTGATGAAAGTACACCAAAGAGATAAACACAGAACCCAAGAAAACAAATTGATTTTTTTTTTCATTTATTTTTATTAGTTGGAGGCTAACCATTTCACAACATTGCAGTGGGTTTTGTCTTACATTGACATGAATCAGCCATGGAGTTACATGTATTCTCCATCCCGATCCCCCCTCCCACCTCCCTCTCCACCCGATTCCTCTGGGTCTTCCCAGTGCACCAGGCCCGAGCACTTGTCTCATGCATCCCACCTGGGATGGTGATCTGTTTCACTATAAATAATGTTCATGCTGTTCTCTCTAAACATCCCACCCTCGCCTTCTCCCATAGAGTCCAAAAGTCTGTTCTGTACTTCTGTGTCTCTTTTTCTGTTTTGCATATAGGGTTATCATTACCATCTTTCTAAATTCCATATATATGTGTTATTATACTGTAATGGTCTTTATCTTTCTGGCTTACTTCACTCTGTATAATGGGCTCCAGTTTCATCCATCTCATTAGAACTGATTCAAATGAATTCTTTTTAATGGCTGAGTAATATTCCATGGTGTATATGTACCACAGCTTCCTTATCCATTCGTCTGCTGATGGGCATTTGGGTTGCTTCCATGTCCTGGCTATTATAAACAGTGCTGCGATGAACACTGGGGTGCATGTGTCTCTTTCAGATCTGGTTTCCTCAGTGTGTATGCCCAGGAGTGGTATTGTAAATTGAAAACCACACTTCTGGAGGTGGGTACATAGACCAAGTTTTAAATAATGTTAACATCATTAATATTTATTATAATTTGAAGTATACTTTATCTATATCAGAACCAGAAATATGCGTTGTTTATAGAGAACCAATTCCAGAGAATCTGGAATAAATGGCCGCTTTGGTCTGTCTTCCATGACAGAGCAAAGAACCTCTAAGAATGTCTTCAGAAAGGGTAAAGAGGTGTTGCAGAAGCAACAGAAAAGATGGAGAGAAGGAAGAGGAGAAACGGATCAGAGAAAGTTGGGACTCAGCCATGCATCATAAGTACAGTGAACACAGTCAAAGGCGATTCATGCTGTGCACCATCTTGGACCATGGAGTGTTCCTGATAAACTATAAGCTGAAGTTTTCTTCCTGAGAATGGAATGTCCATTTACACCCTTCCATATGTGTGATATTGCTGTAAAGTTAAGGAAACAGTGGCATCTTTGAAGAACTATTAGATTGTTACATGTAGATTGGATCCATGCAGGACAAGAGTTAAGACATGTTGGTAAAGTCATAGAGGGTGTTTCTTTGGTTGGTGGTAGTTTTAAAAGGAAGCACTATTACTTAGTGAAAATGTTAGTCACTCAGGTGTGTCCAACATTCTGTGACCCCATGGACAGAGCCATGGGATTTTTCCAGGGCATCTTCCTGACCCAGGGATCAACCCCAGGTCTCCTGCACTGCAAGCAGATTCTTTACCAACTGAGCTACAAGGGAAGTCCCACTAAGTGAAAAAGAGCCACTCTGATACCAGCCTTTTTAGGTTACCTGGGGCAACTCAAGATGCAACTAAGATATTAGACAGTGCTTCTAATTTTCTACTTCCTTATCAGAAATTTCACCTTACTTCAATACTTTTATTTAAGTATGTTCATCTTTTTACTTATTAGGAAAAAATAACTAAAATTCTGTAGGTTTATGGATCAACGGAATAATAATTACAGTATTGCTGAAAATAGTAGCTTATACCAAAAGAGCAACTGTGAAAATGTCATTCTTGGGATTAAAAAATAAAATCCTAGATCTCTTTTTCTTAAGAAAGTGTCTTTAATTTCAGCCATCTCTGTTAATTTCCAAAGATGCTAAATTCCATCAGAACAGATAATGTCAAGCAGCTGGTTATGGCACCGTTAAGTGTCTCACTACCTATAAAAGGGCCCCTTTAATTATGTCTCAGTAAAGCAATATAATATTTTTAATTTAATCAAAACTAATCAGAATGTATTCCTTTTTATTAATGTAAGCCAAGTCCTTCTGTGGTTATAGATCTTTAAATTAATCTTGTATTGGAGTTTATATACTAGAAATAGAAATCCTAAAATGGAAGGCAGTACATATATTTTTAAAGGATATAAGAGCTATTAGCAATTGATGTAAATTTTTAGCTGAAAATACTTGGATTTTTTCTAATGCCACATAATAACTATAATTTTACCTGATGGAAGGTAGTTTTGTGCTCACAAAATTTCAGCCTACAAGTAAAAACTAGACAAGGGACAGAATCCAAAACCCGGCTACCCACTGTTAAAGAAAAATTACACCTAGGAAGACATTTTATTCAACCCACCAATTACATGCAAAAGATTTAGGTCAGGTATTTCCTGTCTGAATTAAGTACCTGAAGGTGACAGACTGCATTCAGACCCAATATTGTTCTTTTTAAAAAAAAATTAAAATATTATTTAAATTTCTATAACTTGGAACTTAAAATAGCAATGTACAAGAAAAATTTAAGCAAAATGATGGTCTTTCCCAAGTATTATTTATATTTTATTTTCATCATGTTCCAAAACTGTGTCCTAACTTCTCTCTATAAAGAACATGGAATTGAATTGTAAAGGAAATAACATGAAATCATTCAATCATTCATTTATCAATGCACTATTATTACGTGCCAGACACTTAATACATTATCTCACTTAACTTTTACAACTTTCAAGGTAGTCTATCAACCACCTCTTTGGAAGATGGGAGGAATTAAGAAGCTGAGGCACTATTCAAGGGCATAGTACTGTGTGGAATAGCAGGAATTTAACAAAGTTTTGTCAGACTCCAGATTTCTACTATAGCTGCTAATGAGTTGTCAGAAGTTGCTCTTTGAAAAGAGAAAAGTGAAAACATAAGAAGAAGTCAGAGAAGAGAAAAATATGAGAGCAGATTAAAACCTTGTGACCTTGTAGTCCCTTTCAACTAGCACAGAATCCCTCAGTAATTCTAAAAGAATTATTCTGTGCTTAACTATAGTTAATGTCTAAGCTGAAAACCATTCTACTTGCAATTATTTTTATTTTAGTCTCTTTGATACTTCCTTAAGCATATCTGGGGGATTTTAAGCTGCTGTTAGTGGAATATCCCCATCTAAATTTTCCTTCAAACCCGAGACTTTATCATGGTCATTTAAAAAGAAATGTCATTGAAGAGCTAACTGAATATTCTTTAATGTTTTGTTTCCTCTTCTCCTCGGATGGCTGACTTTACCAGCTGGCCTACATCTGAGGTGTTGGCCTTGATAAATATATCCCTGAGGCAGCTTATATAACTCTGTCTACTGCTTGACCTCTCCATGTATTTGGTGTAACATGGAATTATGATCATGCCATGGCCTCTATACGTTTTCTGAAGAAAACAGAAATGCTATGCCTTTAAGGTGAGAGTCAGGAAGAGATATATATTACGAATTGTCACTGCTGAAAATGATCCCAGTGTTGGAAGGTAAGAGTTACCTTCTAATTTTGGACACAGGGATGGACACAGCCATTTACATCCTCAGTTCATTATATATAAAATGAAGATAGTATCACCTCCCTTATAGGGTGGTTGGAGGATCAAATTACTTAATAAAAGTGAAGGACTGAAGATAGTGCCTTTTACATGAGTGCTATAGAAATATTAAACATAATGGTTACATTCAGGGTATATGAAACTCTATCTGTGTTCAGATGAGCACTGAGTACTACAAAAGAGCAGTTAAGATTTGAGCTCACCTTTCCATTTGCAGAACAATTGTTTAGAGGATAAGAGAGTCTAGTTTTAATGATTAGGCTGAAAATGAAGTCAAGTTGACATAGTGAACATCCTACTGGGAACATGAAGGCAGACTTTGCTATTTTATGTATAGTTGTTCTTAAAGCAAAAGATTTGGGCTGTTGCTGCTTTAATTCAAGGTATCCATATTAATTTCACATTTTATAAATGCCATATACCCACTGCTTAAAATCACTCAATAGCATCACATTTCTCAGAGTAAAGATCAACCTACTTATCAAAAATATTTGGCATGGCATACAGATCCATACAGAAATCCACCAGCTTCACTATAAAGCTGTCTTTGTTTTTCTGAGCTTCAGCTACTGTGCTCTGTTGGGTAAAGACTCTGTGTGACCTCCCGTCATAGGGCCTTTGCTTATGCTACTCGGTGTGAAAATTTTATTTCAATTTTGTCTATTTACTTACTTTCATTATTAATATTTTATATAAAATACAATTTCATGAGGAAAAGCTTTCCTGACACCTGAGAGGAAACAGTGGAAACAGTGACAGACTTTATTTTGGGGGCTCCAAAATCACTGCAGATGGTGATTGCAGCCATGAAATTAAAAGACACTTGCTCCTTGGAAAAAGTTATAACCAACCTAGACAGCATATTAAAAAGCAGAGACATTACTTTGCCAACAAAGGTCTGTCTAGTCAAAGCTATGGTTTTTCCAGTAGTCATGTATGGATGTGAGAGTTGGGCTATAAAGAAAGCTGAGCACCGAAGAATCGATGCTTTTGAACTGTGATGTTGGAGAAGACTCTTGAGAGTTCCTTGGACTGCAAGGAGATCCAAACAGTCCACCCAAAAGGAAACATGACCTGAATATCCATTGGAAGGACTGATGCTGAAGCTGAAACTCCAATGCTTTGGCCACCTGATGCGAAGAACTGACTCACTGGAGAAGACCCTGATGCTGGGAAAGATTGAAAGCAGGAGGAGAAGGGGATGACAGAGTATGAGATGGTTGGATGGCTTCACTTACTCAGTGAACATGAGACTGAGTAAACTCCAGGAGTTGGTGATGGACAGGGAGGCTTGGTGTGCTGCAGTCCATGGGGTTGCAAAGAGTCAGACACGAAAGAGTGACAACTGAACTGAAATGAAATTAAGGTCCTATATGCCCTTATAAACTTTTATCACCTTTCTTCATATTAATAACCTAGTTAGAAATCATTGTTTGGGGTAATAATTTGATTAAAATATATTTACCCAATTAAACTCTAAGATCTGTGAAGTCAAAAGGGGTTTCATCTGCATTTGTTCAACATTATAATCTCATTATATTTCCCTATAATGGATCCCCAATTAATGAAGGAGTACATACACGGACACACACAAGTATGTGTTAATATGCACATATACACATTTGCATGTATGTATATATACACAAAAAACTTTTAATAATCCAGAATTTATTATTAACACATTTATTAACTTATCCAATGGATATTTGAATATGTATTGAGCACCCAAAACATGCCTGATACTATATTTCAGAGGAATACAGTCATGAACTAAAGGGACAAGCTTCCATTTTTGTCGAACTTATTTTTCTCATGAGAGTAAAGGTAAGAAAAACCATGTATAAAATCAAAATGTGTAGACTGTTAATCTGAAGCATGCTATATCATGTAAGGAATGGCTGACAGAGGTAACTGGGGAGACTGCTTCTGAAGAGATGGTATTTGACCATAGATCTGAATAAAGTGGCAGAGTCTGTCTCAGGGAGATTCCACACCTAATTACTTTTACATTCTTGGATGTTGTTCTTTCTTGCCTTAACTTCTAGGTATACTAATTGGCACTATAGCCCTAAAAACACTCAGGCAGGCAAATTCATCTGGAGGTAGGGATGGATTCACTGTTGCCTATCCAGCATGAGCTAAAGCCCCTTCTCATGGTTTACTTTTGTCCAAAGATAAACCTTAATATAAAAGTGAAATTACCAAGAGTGAAATAAATTCAATGAGGGGTTGCAAAAAATGATTTGTTTTCATGACATCATATTTTCCACTTAAGAACAAAACAAATATGTGACTAGACTAACTATGTGTCTGTCATAATCTCTTAGAGCTTTGGCTATTTAAATTGATTACTGAAAAGTTGACTACTGCATAGCATTCATTAAAGCTGAAGTATAAATTATCCAGAGGAAAAGCATCCTTTTAGATAACAAAAATGAATTTCCAACCATAGATTAGAGATTTCCCTCCAGGCTGAATGGTTAAAATCACTCTCCACAGTATAGCACATTTAAGGCAAAGTACTTTACAATAACAAGTATTTGAAAGTATACACTTGGAACTAATCACCAATGGTCAGTTCTTATAAAGTATGACAAAATGTTGACTTGTAATTTCCAATAAGGTAGCCACTAACCACAAGTGACCATAAAGTACTTGACATGTGGCTTAAGATATGCCTGAGGAACTGCATTTTTCAATTAATATTAATTTAAATTAATTTAAGTTTACATTGAAAAGTGAAGAGTAACTTCTTATTCCATTGGAACATTCATTGGAACATTAAATGTAACTTTGTCAGGATTGCATTTTATCTGATGCAACATGTAAGATATTGCTGCATTTGGGTGTGCATGTTAAATGTGAATGTCATTTTGAGTATTACACAAAATACATCACTGATCTACTTGGAGTCAACAGATTCAGTTCAAAAGACTTTTTCCATGTATCAGTCTAATGTACTGCAATATGTTTACTTGAATGTTTTATGCAGACAGCGGTACTTAAAATGATACCACTGCAATTGGAACTGGTAATTAAATTGCAACATTATAAATTTTCACTGTTATAAAAGAAATAAGCATGGACACATTTTTACTTAAAACCAAAGTATTCTAATGATGCAGAATTGAGCGCAGAAGCAGCAGAGGATCTGTAACACATCAAAGAGAGGAAAAAAAGAAAGAATACTAGATGCAGGCATATCAAATATTTCACATTGACTAACAAATGCAATTTACTGTGGCAGAGCAAAAAGAAAACTTCATTTTTCCATGTAAAATATATTCTTTTAAATAATAAAGCAAATAATATTTGTTTCACCAATTATTTTTAAAAAAGGAAGAGGAATTGACCATGACTTCAGATTTCCTGTACTGTATTAAGGAGTCTGGAAATTGCCTCTCTGTTCTAACAATGAGTAAATAAAAAATCAACAACTCTTCTTGAATGCCTCAGAGGGGTGAGGTCACAGGGCAAACCACTCCTCCAAGACTATAAAGACAGGTGGAAACAGGGAGTGACACCTTACTGAACAAGTTCAGGAGTAGAAACCTCCATAGCAATCGCTGCCAGGGTAGGAGAACATAAACTGCAATTGATGAATTGCTGGAAACTCAGTATAGGCTGTCTGAGAGTTAAATACTTCAGAGCGATTTAGTCATAGGGAACACCCCATCTCTGGCTTCCAACAGGGGACGGGTTAAAAGGAATCATTTTGAAATACACCAGAGCACTCTGTTCTTCATTACAAGCACTGCCCGCAAGAAAAACTAGTTAACCAGAGCCTAACTTGCTCTATTTTTCTATTCTTTTTTTTTTTTTTTAAATCAGAGCCTAGGGCTTCCCTTGTGGCTCAGTAGTAAAGAATCTGCCTGTCAATGAAGGAGACAGGGGTTCAATCCCTGGTCTGAGATGATCCCACATACTGTGGAACAACTAAGCCCATGCGCCACAACCACTGAGCCTGTGCTCTCTGAGATGCAACTGCTGAGGCCATATACCACAACTACTGAAGCACGCATGTGAGAAGCCACCACAAGAAGAAGCTGCGCACTGCAGCTGGAGAGTAGTCCTTGCTCACCGCAACTAGAGAAAAGCCAAAGTAATGAAGATCCAGCACAGCCAAAAATCAATGAATTAAAAAAAAAAAAATCCTAACTGCAACTGCTTGTGTGTGTGTTAACTCACTCAGTGTGTCTGACTCTTTGTGACCGCATGAACTATAGCCTGCCAGGCTCCTCTGTCCATGAAATTCTCCAGGTAAGAATACTGGAATGGGTTGCCATTTCCTTCTCCAGTGGATCTTCCCCACCCAGGGATCAAACTCTGGTCTCCTGCATTGTGGGAAGATTCTTTATCCTCTGAGGCACCAGGGAAGCCCAGTGCTAAATGCTTGGGGGAAGGGATATAACCAAGCACAGTCAGCTCTAATTTTTTACAAAGGAGAAGAGAAATATTCAGCCCTAGCCCATTCTAACCATTCTGGTCCACCAAATGGGAGTGGGAGGGTGACTCATAAATATTTCAAGTTCATAGTCCAGAGGTGGAGGCTTGCAAAAATACTGAGATCTAATCATACAACCATAGAATGCTTCTTCTCTCCCCCCACAACTTGCCACTACACTACTGAAGGCATATTTATGGCAGCTCTTTTTGTTCATTACATCATATCCAGCTATCTGGAAAACAAACAAACAAACAAACAAAAATTACAAGGCATACTCAAAGGCAAAAAACACAATTTGAAGAGACAGAGCAAGCGCTAGAATCATAAGTGACAGAAATGTTGGAATTATTAGACTGGGAATTTGAAACAAATATGATTAAACGGTAAGGGCACTAAGATATAAAGCAGACCGCATGCAAGCACAGATGGACAAATGTGAGAGGAAAACTGGAAAACCTAAGAACCAAAAGAAATAATAGATATTAAAATAATAATAATAATAATAGATTAAAAAACGAAGGGTTTTGAAGGCAAATGGTAGACTAGATATGGAAGAGGGGTGAATCTCTGAGCTTGAGAAAGCCTCAACAGAAATACCCAAATGGGACTTCTCTGGTGGTCCACTGGCTAAGACTTTGTTCTCTCAATGAAGGAGGTTCAGGTTCAATCTCTGGTCAGGGAACTAGATAACACATGCTGCAACTAAGAGTTTGCAAGCCACAACTGAAGATCCCTCATACAGCAAAAAAGACCCAGTGCATCAAATAAACAAACATAAACAAATATTTTAAAATAAATAAATAATTAAAAAACAAATATCCAAAACTGAGAAGCATAGAGAAGAAAAGACTGAAAAAAACCAAACTACAAAATATCCAGGAGCATGACACAGCTATAAAAGGTGTAATACACATACAAGGCAGATATCAGGAAAATTTTTTTAAAAATGAGAAGGGGATGGTAGAAATATTAAAAATTAAAATGACTGAGAATTTCCTCCAAGCTAATATCATGCACTAAATCAAAGATCCAGGAATCTCAGAGAACACTAAGTAGGATAAATGTGAAAACAAGCAAACAAACAAAGAAACCTAAACTTGGTGATACTATTTTCAAAATACAGAAAATCAAAGATGAGAAAAAAAAAATGTCCAGAAAAAAATATGAGGGCAAATCACCTTATCTATAGAGGAACGAAGATAATAATCACATTCAACTTCTCACAAACCATGCAAGCAAGAAGTGGGATGAAAAGAAATATTTAAAGTATTGAGAGAAAAAAAGAAAAATAAAAATGCACTCAGCATTCTTTACTCTGAAAGAATATCCTTCATAAAGGATGAAATAATTGCACAAACAAAATAGAAGAAATGTGTTACTAGTAGGTCTGCATTGCAAGAAATATTAAATAAGTCCTTAAGGGAGAAGTAATGATGCAGGTTTATTTTGGGGCTCCAAAATCACTGCAGATGGTGATTGCAGCCATGAAATTAAAACACACTTACTCCTTGGAAGGAAAGTTATCACCAACCTAGATAGCATATTAAAAAGCAGAGACATTACTTTGCCAACAAAGGTCCATCTAGTCAAGGCTATGGTTTTTCCAGTGGTCATGTATGGATGTGAGAGTTGGACAGTGAAGAAAGCTCAGTGCCGAAAAATTGATGCTTTTGAACTGTGGTGTTGGAGAAGACTCTTGAGAGTCCCTTGGACTGCAAGGAGATCCAACCAGTCCATCCTAAAGGAGATCAGTCCTAGGTGTTCATTGGAAGGACTGGCACTGAAGCTGAAACTCCAATACTTTGGCCCCCTCATGCGAAGAGCTGACTCATTGGAAAAGACCCTCATGCTGGGAGGGATTGGGGGCAGGAGGAGAAGGGGATGACAGAGGGTGAGATGGCTGGATGGCATCACCGACTCGATAGACATGAGTTTGAGTAAACTCTGGGAGTCTGTGATGGACAGGGAGGCCTGGCGTGCTGTGATTCACGGGGTCACAAAAGAGTCAGACACGACTTGAGTGACTGAACTGAACGAAACAGATCAGAAACTTGGATCTACCATAAAGAAAGGGAGAACACCAAATTAGGAATAAATGAAGATAAAAACTTTCATTTTTCTTATCCTTAATTGATCTAACAGAAACAAGTTTGTTCAAAGTAATAATAGCAAAAATGTATTTGATGATGTATATTTACATATACATCTTTGTGTGTGTGTGTGTGTGTGTGTGTATGTGTTATTCATACTACTCATGAAGCAGCATAGTGTTATTCAAGAATAGACTTTGGGGGCACTCTCTGTCCCCCTTCTCATGTTTATGTCAGAAGCTTTCTCTGTCCCTTTTAACTTTAATAAAACTCTGCTATACAAAAGCTCTTGGGTGATCAAGACTGGTCCCTGGTCCCGAAGTTAAATCTTTGGAGATCACGAATCTGACACCATTCACCATAAACTATCATCTTGGGGGCTTGTCCGGGATCTTCAGCACAAGGAAGGAACACTCCAAGCTCTAGCTTTTCTGCAATCTCAGTATACAAGTGTTCTGCTTCACTTTACTAACTCTTCAGTGCACTTGTGTGAATGAATGACACACCCTGCACAAAGCAAGTGGTGAGCCCTGCTCTGCAGTTTCATGGTGCCTTGTAATGACTGAAGGCAGTCTCAAAAAGGGGAGCCTTGTCGGGGGTTTATACTGACCTGCCAATGCCAAGAGACCCCCAAGGTCCCTGTGAGGGGAGCGACCAGAAATGGGCGAAGCATGTGGGCTGAACTTTCCTTTCTCTGTCACCTTTTCCTAGTCTCTTTGGCCATTTTGTAATTGCGTGGGGAATTAGAATTACTAACATAATCTGTCGGATCACAGACTTTCAAGGGACTTGTGATCCATGCTGCTACTAGTACTTTATTTAGACCCCATGTGTGGAAGCGCCCAGCCTTGCTAGTAGTTGAAAGTTACAAGAGCACATTTGGGAGTGAGGTGGAGCTCTCCCTCCAGGAATGTCTCTTAGGCTAGAGGTCACTCTCTCGGCTGCCTTCTTCAGGGGCCAGCAACCTGAGAGTGAGTCTTTGTCATGGTTGTGCCTCCTGTCTATGTGGATAGAAGCGCTGCTAGCGAGCAGGAGGTTTCTGAGGACATAGATCAAAATCGGAGGATCTGTTCAGATGGGAAGTGCAGGGGGCTCCTACCTTTGCTAGTGCTAGCTGTTAGCAGACCAGAGAAAGCTCTCCAGTGGCTTCTGTCTCAACTCCCTAGATATTCCTTTTGTGGAATCTGTGGAAATGAGCTGGAAGTATTGGCCCTAGTAGCTCAAGGACAAAAATCACTTTTTCCTCATTGGCCAACCCTCCACAACCACTTTTGCTATCACATATACTGGTGTGGTGACACTCAGAAGAGACAGCTTGGGTTTTTTGTTCATCCCTTTATAACTTAATGCTTCTATTGTGGTCAGGACTGTACTCAGGAATGTGTGCAGGCACATGTAAGACAGATGCTTCCCCTAGTAGTCCTAGCTTGGGAAACATTCCGGAAAGCTACTCTGTTACACTCTGGGTGGCATCAGAGAAAAGGGAAAATCAAAGGCTTGGTGGTAAGGAACTCGAAATCAATTTGGGATGCCATCAGATCTACCCCTGGTGCATCTCCACCTCACCTCAGTGGTAGAACTGGGAGGGATGAGTAAGGTGCCTGTTTAGGTAAGGGACGGACTAAATCTGACCAGGGAAGGAAAGCTTCGGTGGAGGGTCTGTCTACACCCCCATCTAGAACGGGGAGGGACATCTCCGGTGCAAAGAAGCCATGGCTGTGGATGCCACTTTTTCCCCTCTCTTACAGATGGGAACTAGCAGTTCCAGAACCCCTCCTTTACAATGTATTTTAAAAACTGGGACAAGGTTGAGCCCCAGAGTTTAAAAAAGACACACCTGATCTTCTGTGATACTGAATGGCCATGGTATCCTTTGGAAGAATGGAACGCTGGCCAGTTGAAGGGTCTCTTAATTACGATATTGTTTTACAACTAGACCGGTTCTGTAGAAAATAAGGGAAATTGTTAGAAGTGACATATGTGTTGCTCTTTAACTCTCTGCGAGACATGCCAGACTTCTGTCCTAAGGGTGCAGATCTGGGTGTGAAACCTTCAGCTGCCTCCTGTCCTCTTACTTTGCCCCTGTATCTGGGGCTCCCAAATGAACAGGTTGATAATCAGTGTACCCTTCCAGGAGGGGTTGCCTCAGTTTCGGTAGAAATTAAAACAATACCAGTTGTGGTCGAGACCATCGAGAGGATCCAGAAAAGTACATAGAAGCTTTTACACAACTAACTTTACTTTATGAACTTACTTGGAGAGAGGTAATATATGTCTTTGAAGAAGGAAACGGCAACCCACTCCAGTACTCTTGCCTGGAAAATCCCGTGGACGGACGGAGGAGTCTGGTAGGTTTCAGTCCATGGGGTCGCAGAGTTGGACACGACTGAGCGACTTCACTTCACTTCAATGTGTATCTTGGGACAGATTCTGACTCCTGACTCAAGAGCTCAAGTTTTGGGAGAAACTACTACTTTTGGAGATGAATGGCTTGAACATGAGACAAAGAGCCCTTCTCCATACTGGGAGCCAAGCAGTTCCCATGACAGAGCCAGACTGGAACTATAACATGGCTAAAAGAGGGTGGGATCAGAACCAGTTTGCCAGATGTATTCCTGAAGGACTCAAGCGAGCACACACTAAGACTTTAAACTATGCCAAGTTGACTGACATAGAACAGGGAGAGAAGGAAACTCCTGGTAAATCCCTAGATAGACTATAGGAGGCTCTCTACAAGTTTACTGACATTGATACCAAAAGTTCGAGGGAGAAGTACTCTTAAAAGATAGATCTCTCTCTCAGTCAGCTCCAGCTATCCACTGTAAGCTATCTAAAATGCCAAAAACAGGTGTTTGGACCAAATCGGTCTTTAGAAAAACTGCTACAGCTGGCTCAGACAGTATATTACAGTAGAAAATATGAGTAAAAAATAGGAAGAAAAAAGAACCAGGCAAAAGACTAAAGCCCCAACAATGGCTGTTAGATCTGCTCTGAAACAGCATGAGGAAAAATGCCCAGAGGGACCCAGGTGAAAGGGATGAGCTTGTTATCACTGAGGAAAGGAGGGGCATCTCAAGCAGGATTGCCCTCAGGCATCTAAGCTGCCCCAGGCTCCATGTTCTGTCTGCAAAGGACCATACTGGAGAAGAAACTGTCCTCCAAGGTGTAGGCCCCAGGGGTTGGACTCTCAGAACAATCAGGACTGAAGGTGCTTGTGGGTACCCACATAAGCCCCTGTCCTAATAACACCTGAGGAAACCTGGGTATAAATAACTGTGAAGGGCCGATCAATCGATTTTCTTTGGACACTGGGGCAACTTTCTTTGTGTTCACTGAAACCCCTGGTCTGCTTTCGTTCTGATCCACTACCATAATGGGGCTGTCTGGACAAACCAAATGCTATATTTTCAGTCATTCTTTAAGCTGCAACTGGGACTCTGTGATATTTTCTCGAGTTTCTAATAGGGCCAGGCCCTTCTGGGGAGGGATATACTGAGCAAGGTCCAGGCCTCTGTTTTCATGAATATGGAACCCACTCTTTTTAATTGAACAAAATGTAAATCTTAGAGTGTGAGCTGATGAAAAAACTGTGGGTCGAGCACAAAATACTGTTCCTGTCATTATTAATCTCAAAGGCCCTCACATATTTTCATGGCAAAAGCAGTATTCACTAAAGCCTGAGGTTAAGGAATAGGCAAAATCTTACTGTACTGACTTCTCATGATGTAAGTGGGATCTTAAACTCTAAAGTTCAGAGCAACAGTGATCCACCTTCAAAGCTATTGTAACTCAAGGGGTGTCAAAAACTCTAGGAATAAAACATCACATGCTGTTCTGGAAGACCCCAATTTTCAGAAAAATTTAAAAAGAGACATTATTAAGAGGCATCTGTGTAAGGCAAATCAGGAACAAGACAGTTGGCTTAAAGTTTTACCCATACCTTTAATGAGGGCTTGAACTTCCCCCTCAAAAATGGGATTATCTCAATGACAGACCGTTTTTGTGCACAGATATTGTCACAGATCCTGAAGCCTTAGAATTAACTAACTATGTGACCCAGCTTTCAGCTTCTCAACAGACATTATGAGAACTCTGGGGGGTGACCCCTGACTCAGCCTCCACAATCAGTCTAATTGCTGGGTCTGTGGAGTACTCTCCCTCTTCATTAATTGAAGACTTCCCATGGTGGGATTCTCTACCTCAAGGATAGGACTTTCTTCAACTCTGTGAAAACCTTCACCAACAACAATCTTATGTGACACCTCTTCTTGACCTGATGACATCTAACAATCCTAAAATGGACTCATGTAACTATGGACATAATGTCATTTTTAATTTTGATTATGTTTTAGCTTGGTTTAATGACTTATTTTGCTCCCTATATCTGTAACTGTGTAACTGTATTTGTTTCTAACCGCCTGAAAGCTTTTAGGTTACAAATGGTTGTCCAGGTTGTTACCAGTGTCATAGCCTCCTCCAACTATTACTTGGGGTCCCTGGATCAGAGACCCTGAATATGAGGGTTAGGAGAATATGTTGCCTCAATAGTTTAGGGACAGCACCCCTCAACAGCAGGAAGTAGTTATG
Organism: Dama dama; assembly: GCF_033118175.1. Classification (NCBI taxonomy): domain Eukaryota; kingdom Metazoa; phylum Chordata; class Mammalia; order Artiodactyla; family Cervidae; genus Dama; species Dama dama. The sequence continues at coordinate 36,877,213 of NC_083684.1, forward strand.
GAATGAAAACAACACCACTTTCCCTTGGCCACATAATTCTCCTAAAGGAAAAGAGGGGAATGAGAGAGTCAATTCCTAGGTAGGTTGATAAGAAAGGAATACTCTCAACAACTCTATGCTGACAAATTTGATAACCTAGATGATGAAATGGACATTTCATTTGTTAAAAGGTAATTTGCCAAACCTTACACAGGAAGAAATAAATGATTTGAATAGGACTATATGTATTAAACTAGCTAAATCAACTATTAATAACTTTCAAAAATAGAAACCACCAGGCTCACATGGGTTTACCTGTGAATACTACAAAATATTTAAGGGGAAAATTATACTAATTTTCTACATTTTATTTTGAAGAACAGAAGCATTTGGGACTGCTTTTAACTCACGTGATGAGGCCAGACTTGCCTTAATACCAAAGTCAGACAACTGACTCTCCTCAAAGTTGAAAAATCTATGTATAACATGGAGTTGGCCATCTGTGTCCATGGTTCTTCTGTATCTGTGGTTCCACATGTATAGATTCAATAGGCTGCAGTCAGTACTGTAAAATTCACTATTGGAAAAAAATCCACAAACAAGTGAATCCACACAATTCAAAACCATGTTGTTTAAGGGTCAACTGTATAGCAAGGCTGTGGGATAAAGGCTAGCATACTAATGTCAATAATTTTCCTCTATACCAGAAAAATAAAAAGTGAAATTTGACAGTAGTAACAAAATGCTATTTATATTAGTACTCGAAATGACAAACTGAAGTAAAAATGTAACAAAATGTGTATAAGATCTATATGAGGAGCACTAGAAAATTTTAATGAAAATCAAAAAAGAACTAAATAAAGAGATATTCCAATTTTGTGAATGGGAAGATTTAAAATTGTCACGATGTAAGCTTTTACCAACATTATTTATAGATTAAATATGATCACAATAAAAATTCCAGCATGTTATTTTGTGGACATTAACAAACACTGCAAAATTTATATCAGGCAAAAGACCCAGAATAGTCAAGATAATTACTGAAGGAGAAGAAAAAAGTTGGACTGATATTCACTTCAGGATTTGCCATGAAACTACAGCAATTAAAACAGTATGGTAATGATGAAAGAAGAAACAAACACATTAATAGACCAGAGTCCCAAAACAGGCACTCACACATAAAAGCAATTCATATTCAACAAAGGAGCAAAAGCAACACAATGGAACAAAGGTAATCTTTTCAAAAGATGGGGGTGGAAGAACTGAACATCTACATTCAAAAGGAAAAAAAAAAGAATGAATCTAGAGGCAGACTACGTTTATAATGATGGATTTGTCCAAACACAGAATGTACAACACCAAGAGTGAACCCAAATGTTAACTATGGACTTTGGGTGATGATGATGTGTCAATGTGGATTCATTAGTTGTAACAAATGTACCACTCTTGTCAGACATTGATAACTGAAGAGGCTATGCACGAGCTGTGGAGGATATATATGGGAACTTTCTGTACTGTTCCCTTAATTTTCCTGTGAATCAAAACTGCTCCAAAATAATTGTCTTTAAATATGAAAGAAAAAAGAGAATGAACTTATATAGTTGTTGGAAATCAGAAACAAATGTCAACAAACACAAAAATGTTAATGATGTGCAAAAGAATCTGAGCTTGTAATATTGGTCAGCCATAATAGTGTTTGGGTTTGTGCAAAAAAAGAAGCAAATATTTTTTCATAGATAGTTAAAGAAATACTTATACTGGCTATTTTATTAATGTTTTGATAAAAAAAGTAAAAATATATTTTACATAAAATGAAAGATTCTCAATTAAGTCAGCAAATTATTGTCTGCATAATATAAAATATTTCTAACAGCATCAATTATCAACTGACTCAAATTTTGAATAATTGTAATTACTTTTCCCTACTTTTAGTCATGCAGTAAAAGAGACACTGCACAAATTGTATTTGGCTACATTTTAATTTCAAAGATCTCCCAAATTCACAATGAAATGCTGTCAATTTATAGTCTAAAATATGAAACTCATGACATACATCCTTCTGAAACGTCTGCATCTGAAGAAGAGAAGTGAAAGTCACTCAATCATGTCTGACTGTTTGCGACACCATTGGCTATACAGTCCATGGAATTCTCCCGGCCAGAATACTGGAGGAGGTAGTCTATCCCATCTCCAGCGGATCTTCCCGACCCAGGAATAGAACTGGGGTCTCCTGCATTGCAGGCAAATTCTTTACCAGCTGAGCTACATGGGAAGCCTGAAGAAGAAAAATCTTAGCTAAATATTTTTTACTAACATTTCTATGAAGTGAATGGTGTTCCAGGTATATTACGTTAAAAAACAATTATTCCACTTTAAATTAGGAGATCGATGTTTTCCCTTACTGTGTCATTTAACTGCTCAATGACGTGTTAGTTGCTCAGTCATGTCTGACTCTGTCTCCCCATGGACCGTAGCCTGCCAGGCTTCACTGTCCATGGGGTTCTCTAGGCAAGGAGAGAGTGGATTCCCTTCTCCAGGGGATCTTCCCAATCCAAGGACTGAACCTGGGTATCCTGCATTGCAGGTAGATTCTTTATTGTTTGAGCCACCAGGGAAGCCCAGTTGTATGATACATGTGGAAAATATTGGTTCTCAGTTACCTGAAAAAGACTCTGTGAAAAGCTTCATGAATACAATTTTTCAAGTCTTTCATTCAAAGTAAACAAAGAATTTCATAGCCTCATGTTCTTTTACCAAAAATGCTCATTTGTTTATGTCAAAAAGTTTTACATAGTTTTACTGTACTATTAATTCAGGTTCAAGTTTTTCTTGAGATAATAGAATGTTTGCTAAATATTCAATAATCAGAGACAAAATGTGGCAGCATGAATTATGTGATTTCATCAATGTTAAGTTGCATATGGAAGAACTAAATTTGAAGCACCCAGGGGAAAAAAAGGCAATCGGTGACTTAGGTAAGAAAACTTATGTCAAAATTGAATTTTTTTTTTTTTATGAAACAAATCATGAACTATGATTTATAACATTTTATAAAATATGTCAGTGTGCAAATTTTAATTGCAAACGACAGCATCATGCAAACTGACTACAAAATGTGGAAAAATGAAGAATGCTTTTTGATATTGATAAATTTAGTGCTGTTTTTCATTTTAGAAAACATTCCTTTGAATTTGATGTTTAACATAATAAGTTGACCCAAGTGTTAGTCAATTTATTAAACTTGGACAGATGCAATTTTGAAATTAATATGCTTTTGCTTCAAAGTGAAATCCATCCTTTTAAAAATTATAAACCAGTTTTGTCAATGTTTATGTCTTAAAATAAAGGTATCTTGGAGCACTCAATTCTGATATTGGAAAACTTTTAAGTATATTTAGCATATTAAAGTATGCCAATTGAATTTATCAACTGTAAATCCTATGAAATCTAAGGATAGATCAGTGTTTTCAATGAAAATTTAGCATCTTAATTGAGATTGTGCTAAAGTGTAAAATACATACTTCATGTTCAAAAAGTAGTATGGATAAAATAAAATATTTTGTTAATACTGTTACATATGGATTACATATCAAAATTATAATATGTTGGATATAATGCATTAAATATAATATTAATGTATTATTATAACTAACTGTGTATGTTTCTTTTTACATCTTTAACATGACTACCAAAATTTTTAAATAACATATGCATCTTGCATTATTATTTCTATTGTTCAGCACTGGTCTAGATATTATCAGAAAATCTCACTGAATTGTGACAAATGATCAAGTGATTATTTAGCAATATATACATTAAATAATTTGCTCATTTATAAATATGATTTTCAATTCAGGTTTAATTTATCTACATTTCCACCAAGTTAAGGTTACAAGATTTTACATTACATTTCATTTTATTATTTTTTCTCTTTTTAATATTCATTCTGATAATTTAATTCTGTTTCAACTACCACAATTGAGAAAACTAAAACATTAAAAATATTAAAAAGGGATATAATGAAACCTGGATTTATATTGAAAGAAAATAAAAGCTGGCAAAATGGCAGATGTGACACACATCTTAATTTCTTCTAATGACACAGCTGGATGGAGTCATTCAGTGGATACTCAAAGTAAATAACCAAAGTGAAATGGATGTGCGATTACCACACTGTATAACATTGGACTCAGGAATTGGCTAGATGCTCCCATCTTAGGTTGAATGCATGGATCATTCTTTTCACATCATAGGAGACTTGATTAACAACATTGCCATCATTTAAATTTTATTAAAGAATTATTAATAAATTTTTATGCATTGAACTTAGTGCAAGTTCTTTAAAGGAATTTTCTCATTTAATTTTTACATCAATTCTAGGAGGTAAGTTCTCTTATTACTCTCATCATACAGATAAGAAACAAGCTGAGAAATATTAAGTCATTTGTATAATGTCCAAGAAAATCGGAATATTAGTGACAATGTATGTGGACTTATTAAGGGAAAAAAATCTCATAAAAGATGCTATCTATAGCTTTTTAGGCTATCTTCTTGGGATTAATGTTTATTTAAGACAACAATGATAAGTTTTCTTCTCTATCTAAGAAATTTATTGAATATAAAATATGCTAAAGAAAAGAATGATCCAATTGTGAATTTAATCTTAGAGCAAAAATGCAGATTTTCTTTAAGGAAAATCCAGTCCAATTCTGCATCTTTGCTACTCGCTCAATCCAAAGAAAATGTAGTTTTGCTATTTCACTCTCTCCTGAGCTTCCCACTTAGCTAGAATGTTTTCCCACATGGTACTTTAGTCTCCTACAGTCAATGGATCGGGCTTTCCTAGTGGCTCAGATGGTAAACAATCTCCCTGCAATGCAGGAGACCCAGGTTTGACCCCTAGGTTAGGAAAATCCCCTGGAGATGGGAATGCCTATCCACTCGAGCATTCTTGCCTGGGAAATCTCATAGATAGAGGAGCTTGGTGGGCTACAGTCAATGAGGTTGCAATGAGTCGACACAACAAGGCAACTAACACTTACACTTTCATCATCAATGGATCAGAGCGAACACTCAACCTAGCATATATTTGCCATTCTTGACTTAATGTGACATCTCTGTAAGAAAATTTCCAGGACAATTTAGAAGAAGGGAAAGGAAAATATTAAGTAATAGGACCAATAAGAGAAGTCGATCTCTAGGTTGTCAAGCAGGAGACCACTTCATAGTTTCCTGACACCCTCCTCTGAGAACCTTGACAGATGAAAAAAGACATGAAAGGGCAAAAATCAAGAGCCCAACCTTTGCAGATTCTAAGATGCACAGGTATCCTAGCAACACAAAGGGATTTTTCTCTTTTTTTTTGGTGAGGGGTTGTTAAAGGCTAAAGCCATGCATGTATGCCACTTGTCCCTGGTCCATATGCTGTATGTGTGTAATTAGGAGAATGGCTGTCCTGGGTGTAAATCCCACGTCACCTGTCCTTTTGGAGGGGCCTAACTTCTGAAGGTGTAATCCAGTCCTCTCATGTTCTGTGAATGTGTGTGCATTTTATGCCTTCATTCTTGGTTTGGGATCTGTATACTTGCTGTTTCTTCTTTCTGAAATCTTTCTCCCTATGACCTAGGTGGCGCTAGTGGTAAAGAACTTGCCTGCCAATTCAGAAGACGTAAGAGATGTGTGTTTGATCCCTGGGTTGGGAAGATTCCCTGGAGAAGGAAATGTCAAACCCACTCCAGTATTCTTGTCTGGAAAATCCCATGGACAGAGGATCCTGGTGGCCCAAAGTCCACAGGGTCACAAACAATCGGACAGGACTGAAGCAACTTAGCATACATGATCTTTTTAGGTTCAGATTAAATGCCACAGAAAAGAGAATCAGGAGCTCTCACTTGCCATGCTTACTGGTAAATTCACTGTTGGATAGACTAGCACTTGATGGATTATAAACCCTCAAATATTTGAAAATATGTGAATGTCTATGTGAAAGAGGGACATTAATTTGGAGGGGACTTCTTAGATTTCAAAGTTTTTTTAACACTTGCAAAATTATCCAAAAACCTTAGGAGATTAATATTTTATCGTATTTAATTTTCAATTGAGAAAATGAAAGCTCAGATTAGAAAACAACATGTCCGAAGTCCCTCAGCAGTTGGGAGAACAAGATTTCTGATTCCATGATTTTACTGTTTTAAAAACATCAAAGAAATAGATATTAGGATTTTGTCTGGGTCTACATTAGATACAACTAACATAATCTTCAATCTGTATCTACTCTGGATACAGATCATTAAGAATTGGAAATTTTATGACTGATGTCCACATTTTGGTCCTTGCTCTCAAATTTGATAATCTCATTGCCCCTGTGAGTCCTGAGACCCTAACCTATTAAGCACGTATAGTTCTTGAAATGTATCTTCTGTCTCTGATGCTTTTGTATTTTTATATATATTTCTCCCTCCTTCCAAAATGCCCTTCCTCCCTTTGCCAGCTCTTCAAAGTTCTATTTCATGATATATTTCTCTAGATAGATTTTACTGAGCCCAATACCTACCTGTCCCGCATTGGTTCCTATCTATTGTGTCTGGTACCCACTCCTACTATTGGATTTTCAAGTTTTATTTTGCTCAGATGCCTACCTGATCTTCTCACTAGATAGAATTCATGTATTAGATATCTGTGAACACACAGCACCTAGCAATTTATGTTAAAAGATTGATTTGGGGAGCATGACAAAAGTCCAAAATGTGATTATGCTATGTGGTATGGAAGGACTTTTTCCTAAGTATATAGAGAAACAGAATCATTCTCAACAATTGAAGGAAGAAATCTAACACATCCCTACTGAGTAACAGAGGAAAAAAAAAAAAAACCTGAATGCTGTAAAATAGAAAAATATGCAAGATATAAAGCAGTAATTAACCTCCTCATATGTGTGCCCAACAGCAATCTTCCACAAGGGTCAGGCAATTTGCAATGAAGATGAAGTTTAGGACATAAAAGGAAGAGAGATAGATCTTATGAAAGCTCAGTCTCACAAACACCTTTGGGTATTTCCAACCAACACAGGTTCTTAACATACACATTTTAAATTTTTTATTGCTCTATTTTAAAAAGGGAGATGGCTTTAAAAAATACTTGCAAGAAGAAAATGCACTCATCTCTTATTTTAAGCAGGGTTATAATGGGGAGCCTTATTTATTATGCATGCATACATGCTCAGTCGTGCCTGACTCTGTGTAGTCCCATGGACTGCAGCCCACCAGGCTCCTCTGTCGGTGGGATTTCTCAGGCAAGAATTCTGGAGAGGGTTTTCATTTCCTGCTCCAGGGTATCTTCCTGACCCAGGGACTGAACCTGTATCTCTTGTGCCTCCTGCATAGGTAGGCGGATTCTTTATCACTACACCACCATTATTTAGATACTTTCTTGGTGACTCAGACAGTAAAGAATCTGCCTGCAATGCAGGAGGCTTGGGTTGGATCCTTGAGTTGGGAAGACCCCTGGAGAAGGAAATGGTTACCCACTCCAATATTTATGCCTCGAGAATCACGTAGACTGAGGAGCCCTCAGGGTCACAAACGGTCAGACACTGCTGAGCAACACCCCCCCCCACACACACCCCATTATTTATTATAGTTATGGCTTAAATACATACACTGGAAATCTATAGCAACACTAGAGAGAGAAGGGTGTGCAAAACTCAATGGCAAAGAAGATATTCTGAGTTCATCTGAATTCATATCACAGAAAAAAGGGGAAAGAGACAAACATAAAATCATATTTGGTTGAGTGATATATCAAGCAATCCTGGGTCAAAACACTAAACAATACTTACAACTCATACAAACAACCCGATTCTGTAAATTTCTTTCTAAATTGAAGAGCAGATTCCTGCAGGCTTTGAAAGGGAATTCTTTTCTAAATTACTAGGCAATTTTCTCCACTCCAATTGAGCTATATAATCAGACATGGTCAAAACATTGTACTAGGAAGCATAATATAAAATGATTTCAACAAAACCATGACTTTATGGACCCATCACTGCAGAGAGGGGTCAGGAATGAAAATGGCAAATGCATGAGCTGGACTTTAGCTGGGTTTTGGTTGAGAAAATATCCACTGTTGCACTCTATTCATGAAGCTTTCAAATTATTATATGTAATTGAAAATACATTGTAAATTGTATATTTTACCATATTAGACCTTTAGAAATCTGAGCCCATAGTGAGATGTGATTCACATGCTCTTATTTCCTATCCTAAAGCTAATTAGAACAAAATGAGATCCATGAGACTGAGCAGATTAGTACATCCAAAATGTCTTTCATAGTAAAGATTTAAATTTCGCTTCCCACCCATGCTTAGAACTGAAATAATACTTCCCTCTGGATATATTTTGTTTGATGTCAGCTCTCTAAAAAACTAAAGTGCACAACTCACCTCTACCCTCCCAAAATATGACAACTGACTTTCAGAAAAAGCACGTGCTTGTTTCGGTGCAAACCACGTATATAAACAATTGTTGTTGTTAAAAATGTCTGTTTGTTCCTAACCCTGCTGGTTATGAGATTGGGTAGCTCTTCTGTTTTAGCATCCAGAAATGGGAGAGAATTCCAAAGTAAGCCCCTTCACAATTGCTTGGCCTGATATCCATATATTCTTAGCCTTGAATAAGGACAGAAAAGCCAAACTCTTGGCTAAGTAAGTTAAAAAAAAAAAAAATGACTTACTGAAAGAAAGCCTTTTCCCCCATTCACTTTCTCGTCAGGGTAATGCCCCTGCTATTACAGAGATCTGGCTGCTGTCAAGGCCACAGGTTGTTGGACTACAACTGGCAAGTGGCATTACAATAGATAACTCTCCTTCATTCATTCAGTAGGTATATTTTGTGCTGGAAAACATTCTAAGCACTGACAATACAAAGAGCAAAGCAGACTTCCTCTGCACTCAGGAAACTTGTATTTATTTTCTAGAAAGCAAACAATAAAGAACTTTTATTGGAAGACACTCTATTAAAAAAAAAAAAAAGCTGTCTCCATAATGATAATTAGAGTTTTACAAACTAGGATGAAGTAGTAGTTAGAGAAGAACTTCCTGGGAAGGTAGGATTTGAGCTAACAGCTGAAAGATGAGACATAACTAACCAAATGAAGAGGAAAAAATGGAGGTAAGTTAACAAGAAAAAAACAAAACAAAACCCTGAGCATTTAAAAAAAATATTGTAAAATTTCTGGTCCTATTTTGGGAAGAAAGTCTATAATCAGACAGGCATACATAATATAAGAACACCAAAGCTCCACATAATCTAAAATATTCATTACAAACAAGTGTTTCTAGGTTCTGTGGCCCTTATGAGCCAGAGTCAGAGGTTAGAGATCAGGGCTTGAACAGGGGAAAGGTTTATGAGCGAACCAACTCATATGGATCTGAGGTCTTAAAGGCTATGTTCTCAGAGTGAGAAGAAGTCAAATTTGTTTACAGGGTTGATCTCATATTAACTGTTATTACCACAATAAAGTACAATTTAAAAATAAAAGACATAAGGAAGAAATAATTGCTTCCAGGAAGAGCTGAAGACCTACCAGGAGCAGGGTGAAACCAATAGAAGTATTCACTTAACCTTTTGGAAAATGGTTCACAATGTACTGCAGAGTAAGACAACATTAAGGAGTCTTAGGAGAATATTTGACAGTGGATCTCTGCTTACTAGTTCGTGGAATTTGACAACTCTGGATCATCATACTAGTGACAAGCATGCAGTGATCACTATACGGAGAAAGGGTGATTTTAATACATTTATGAATTATTTGTGATTATCATTCCCAAATCCAGGTAAGGGACCAAAAGCAGAGAGGGGTTGAGAACTTGCTCAATGTGATAAAGCCAATTAATAGTAGAACTGTGGATGACAAGTATGCATACTTATCAGTGAAGGGCCTGCGACATAACACCTTGAAAAGACACACACACGGGAGAAAACTGTCCAAACTTGAACACTGTTATTTATATTTTTAAAAACGAAAAAGATCATTGTGTGCTAACCACTTACTTGATTCTGTTCTGCGATGGATGTAGACAGTTATGCTTGAGCTTTGTATTTTGTGAGAACCTTAATGAAATGAAGAATTCCAAAGACAAAAAAAAAAAAAAATAGAACTGTGATTAAAAACTCGGGCATACTGGCAATGAGTCCAAGTTCTTAAATATATTCCAGAAAACTGAGTCAAGAAATGAATGAATTAATGAATATTTGGAAATGATGAAGCACACAATCATGAGGCCATTAGACTATGTGGATTACATTATTATAAAAGAGATACATGTATAGGCCAATGATTCTTAACTTTCTTAATCATAATTTTGTCAGTTTTCCAAGAGGGCATTTCTCATTGTCTGGATATATCTTTGGCCTTCACCTGAGGTCAGGGGCCAGTTACTGGCATAGAATGGTAGAGGGAAGGGAAGCGGCTAACATTCTACACAGTGAATAGGATAGCACTTCACAACAAATAATTGACTACAATGCCAATTATACTGCTGTTGAGAAATCTTGTTCTAGACCTTGTGTAAATCATCCTAAATTTCCTGAATCTCAGATTCCTCATTTATTAAGAAGGAAGAGCCACATCTACATAGTTGTCATATAAAAACAAAAACAAAAACAGATAGATCATGACATCTATAATAGTGCCTGGCACATGGTTAAAAGCTTTAACATTTTAGATTTAAGCAGGCAAATTACATGTTTGTTTTATCTTAAATGGAATTTTAGAAAGATCATTCTAATAGAAATGTTAAGAATGAATAAATGGATAAGGTGAAATTTCACAGGTGGAAAGCAATCAGGGAGATGACAGAAAGTGTGCACATCTGAACTTGGGTAAATGCAAGAGGGGTCTTCCAACTTAACTAAGACTCAACTAAGACTCTACTGACATATCACACATTAGAATATGAGGTTGTTTTCTGTTTGTTCTGTTGTTGTTGTATTTACTCTTGCTACTTCATTTCTTATTATGAATCTGAAGATAATACCAAATGAAACCTTTTTTGCAAACAATGATGCTTCATTTCTTTTGGCTAAAAACATTTTAATCTATGAAATGAATTATATGTTCACAAATCAGACTGTCATCTTCAGGTGAACTGTGTGTTTATACACACATACATACATACACACACACACACACACAAATCCAATTTGAAGTTGTGATTTATTATTTGAAAGGTGTAGGTTTCACATGAGCAATTTCATCATCTGAAATTGCCTTGTCGTTGAGAATAATAAGAATTAAATTCAGCTGCTGAAAGGAACAAAGACAAATATTGAAAGATGGGAGACTTTTCTAATCCACTGCAGAACTGTAGAGTCCTCTGTGAGATTAGACTGAGGCACCATTTGCAGAAATCACTAACTGTTTCAGTTTATTAAAAGATTAAGAGTAAATCTATTTGGGTAATATGTGCTTTGCAAGACAAGAAATTTCTTCAAAATCGATGCTTTTGCTTTTTCATTTCCTCTCAACTCACTGAGAAGCAATCAACATGGGAGTAGCTCTGATTACACTAAGAGAGCATTCTGATCTTCATTAGTGCAGGGTCGATGCAAGAAACTTTATTTCACATCAAAATCTAGAGGCGGTTCCCCTAGATTTAAAACCCTTTTCTGTTTTAACACATCAAGCCTCCAGATTTCATAATCCCCATAATTAATTCACTACCACGCACACAACTTTCAAAATAGGGTTCTGCAAGTTGCAAATGGAAGCTGCATGTTTGAAAATTGATAAATAGATATTTATCTTTATTTTTAATTTTTTCTCTTCCTTTTGGGAATTAAGGGAGGCTGGGAAGTGACATAGTGGTAGGAAATGTCAAGAAAATTACATTTCCTTAGTCTCTAGTTTTTAATATTAACTTCTTTGTGTGCAACATTTTATGAACTAAATGAAATGTAGGTTGCTTCCCAGTGATTGTTTTTATTTAGTTATTAATGTACCAATGAATCAATAAAATGTTTCTTGAGCATATGTGCTGGTCATCGTGATGGATGCAAAATGCCCAACCAACACAGAGTCTGTTGGCTCTAGGAGGTCAAAGTCTTGAAGACAAGCAGGTACAGAAACACAAAAATGTAATAATAACTATGTGAGAAGCACCATGGCTAAAGTAAATATATAGCACTCAGATAGCAATGATGAAGGACTCTCAGCCTGTTTTGTGTTACATGTCTGAGAAAGTTTTAATATAGCAATGAGCTGTTTCAAATTGGTTGTGGTCAAAATATGAAGAGACAATTCAGTGCCTGGGTAAATTTTATCTTTTATATAGGAGGTAGGAGGATTAATGTGGAATGAGAATTTTCATTATGTTCCTAAAGAGTATAGAATTTTATTTCAATAAATAGTAAATCAGTTACTCAAAAAACAAGGATGTTTAGTTTTTTGTGTGTGTGTGGTTGCATGATATACTTGCTCTGTCTCGTTTGTGGTGATTTCAGAGTGACCTTATCTCTCGCTTGTTCCATCATGGTTACATAGTAGCCTGCCTGAGTATTATTCATATTCTCTGAAAGTTCTTCATGTTCACTAGGGAATATTGCTGACCTGTCAACTCCTAGCTGTCAGCAACCAGCTGCCAGCTATCAGGATTATATTTCTAAATCTATTTTCTCAACACACTGAATGTGATTGAATAATTCCTCTACACAAAGATATTTATATTGTTCTCAGTTTTTGCTCTTTGTCATATGCAACACTGCAGTGAATATCCACATACATACTCAAAGATGAAATTTCTCAGAGGAGCCTGGTATACATATATATATATATATATATATTTGTGTACATGCTGTGTGCTAAGTCCCCTTAGTCATGTCCGACTCTATGTGACCCCATGGACTATAGCCCAGAAAGCTCCTCTGTCCATGGGATTCTCCAGGCAAAAATGCTGGAGTGGGTTGCCATGTTCCCCTCATATATAAGTATATGATCATTGCTTTCATTAAATTCTCCTGATTAAACACTTATTTAGATGTTAAATTTCCCCATAGTTTTTCTTGTCTGTGAATTACTTATCCCTTTCTCTAAATTTCCTCCAATTATATTTCTCCATACTAATGTTTAAATAGTAGTTCCTATATTTTATGGAAGCAAATCAGTTGCTGGTAATTGACATTTGCATTTAGTATGCCAATTATTTTTAAGTTAATGTATATTCTTTTTCAGAGTTTTTTTTGATGAAGGCACTTGGATTAAAATAAATAAGATCTAGAAAAAAAGTGGAAATCTAAAAAAAAGAGTGTTAAGGGAAAACATGGCATAATTTACATAGATACATAAACCAATAGATATTCTATTTAGTCTTGAGGTTTAATTTAGATTTCTGCTTTTTACCTCTATGAAGCTTACCAGATAAAATTTAGTCCATGACATTATAATGAACTCTGCCCATGACCCTATGTATATTTCTTTCAACATTTTCCACTGATTTATCTACTACAGTGGAAATGCTCTCTAGCTTTAAAAATAATGTATTCCACATCTTCACAATAGAAGGGAAGATACAGCTGAGTTTTTATTTTCCAGTATTTTGGGTATGGAGTATATGCTGAAGAAACATTTATTGAATACATGAAAATTGTTGAAATGTTGATATCCCTTATTTGAAATTCTTTTGACTGCTATTTGCTTTTGAAATCACTTCAGTGGACAGGCAGAATTTTCCTGTACACATTTTTTTCATATAGAGGCAGCTCACCTTAGACTTCAGAGTCAGAGCATTCTGGTCTTTGAACCTAACTGTATCACTCTCAGCAATATAACCTTGAAAAGTAAATAGGCTTTTTAATATTCAATTTCCTCATCTATGAAAATGGGGAGCTGCTATCGTAAAATTATAATATATGCTCTTTATATGGCAGTGCAAGGAGGCTGTAAGTAAATATCTTGTTTTCTTAGGAAACATGTGCAACTGATATATATGACTATTGTGCTTAGGCAAGGCTAAACTTGTAAACTTTGTTTAAAAGTATTTTTTTCTGGCTCTTACGACAAGAGGTCACAGCGCAGGAAAACTGGATGGAGAGAAAAATTTATACTATTGCTTTTAAACTCTACCTTTGAAATCTACTGTTTAAATAGTTGAACAAAATAATCTGCTTTTCAGAGAAACTGAATTTTAAGAAACATTAATCTGTTTTCTGATTAAAACATTTATTTCAGTGTGGTTGATGTCCCTTTCCCCTTACAAAACTCCAGTATTATTTAGACATTCTGTGCCTTCCTTTTATCCCAGATAAAGTGAACCAACCTCCTCTTTAATTTGTGAAATGAAGTCACTCAGTCGTGTCCAACTCTTTGCGACCCCATGGACTGTAGCCTACCAGGCTCCTCTATCCATGGGATTTTCCAGGCAAGAGTACTTGAGTGGGTTGCCATTTCCTTCTCCAGGGGATCTTCCTGACCCAGGGACTGAACCCAGGTTTCCCGCATTGCAGGTAGATGCTTTTACCGTCTGAGAGACCAGGGAAGTTCCCCGTAGACCTGTCTAATTCTAAATTGATCATGGAAAAGCCCCTTCTCTTTGTTAGTAGAGCTGATTACATAGTCCAGTGTTGACCAGTGAGAAGTAAGATGAGGCCTAGATGTGGGCTTATGGTAAAGGATTCAATTTCTCTTAAGAAAAGACACATGACAGAGGAGATTGCTCTTCCACTCTCGGTCACTGAAATGCTGCATGTGATTTATAAAACCTTGCACCAAGAGGCCACCCACTATAGAGAGCTAACCAGAGAAAAAAGCCCCAGTATTAAGGAGAGAAAATCATGGGCTACTGAAAACATATGAGGTAATTCACCTTTGAGCTCCCATTCTTTAAAGTCATTATGATCTGAGTTAATAATTCGGTGTTGTTGATTTCTATTGTATTGGTGTTTTCCAATACTTGTAATCACAACCACTTAAACTGCTTATAAAATGGATATAACACTGTTTTCATTCATTCATCTAATCAGTGGATAACCGTTGAATATCAACTATGTCCCAGGAACCATGTCTGGCCTGGGGATTCAAATGAGGACAAGACAATAAGATCACTCTCCTTGTGCATGATGTAGGATTGAGCCTAATGTTTCTAAAATTGCTCCTATTAAACCCAAGAAGTAAATAGCTCATGAGCTGATAAGCTGATGTGTTGGAAGAATAATGTGTTCTCTTCCATCTATCAGAAGGACATGGTTCTACCTATAATTACACTCACAATTTACTCTGAGAATAGAGCATCATAGTAATTGTGACAGGATAACACCAGGCAGCAAACATGACGTGGGACTGTGGGTACTACAAAGTGGGCATTCTGCACTCACTCTTTGAGTTTTAGGTCTAATGTTGTTGTCATTTTGTAGGAAATTGGTAGTATCTAATTCTATATTTGATACGTACTCCTATTTAGTCATAGGAGTTCTATTTATTAGATCCTTATAAAACTAACTAAATTAAATGTCTTTTCTCCTTACATGAAATACAGAAATGCTAGTGAGAGGAATATATCTGGAAAGGAGGACTTGGCTGGAAAGCACTGGTATACTATGGAGGGAGGGAAAGACGTAGTTACTGTATTTGAGTGATTATTGCGTGTCAGACAATTACTTTACTCTCAAAATAAGTATGCATGTTTATCTTCATTTGGTTATGAGAAAACTGAGATACAAGAAACATAAATGATGGTCCTTCAGGCTGGAAACTGAGATTCAGATATGCCAAACTCCATCCTCTCATATCAGGCTGACTCCAAAGTTCCTTCATTTGCAGGGTGCAATAATATTGTTTCATGAGCTGAACTGAAGCTTTACTTTTTATTAGCTATGGGGGAAAAATATGAAAAATGATTTCTTATATCCATGAAATCTCAAAGGGAAGATTTAGGCCAAAATCACAAACTAAAATGCCTACGAAGGGCAGGAAGGCATGTGAAATGAATACTTGTGAAATATCCAAAACAGTGAGGCAGGGATTTAGGCTAACTGGAGAACTCATGTGCCAGTGAATTGTTGCCATGGAAAAATGAAAGCTCACTGTTGCCAGATGTCAACTATTTTGACACAAGCCAGAAATATAGGTTTTTATGTACTACAGTGGACAAGTAATTGATGTTTACAAGACTGTACAGCAATTGAATTCTGATAGACACACTTAAGAATATACGTATGCAGCCAATAATTTTTAGCAAGTATAATTACTACGTACAAGGAATTCTCAGTGAAAATATTTGTTAAATATGGTAGTAATATTTCAAAAAAACTTCACTGAATGTCATATGCAGTATGAAAATAATTTTAACATAATTATTGTCATTAATTAAATTGAATATCATATATCTTATAAAATTGAGGTAAGGCTAAAATTCTTTGCAAATTCAGTTTTCTATTATTTCCACTCAGAGAAGTTTATGAGGTAAAACCGCATATTTATTAGAAACGTATCAAGTAATTACTAGCACTAGCCATGATTGACACTAGAAGTTAATATCGTGTCTTGTGATGAGCATAATCTTAATTTTTTCACATTTTATTTGGAAATATATTAAAATTATACTTACAGAAATGTAGCAAAAACAATACCAAGATCTTAAGTATACTTTTCTCCAGTTTCTCTTTCCCTTCCACCAACTCTGTTCTCTGTTTCTCTCTCCCTCTCACTGCCCCCCAACATTCTCATGCATGTTATTTTTTTCTGAATCACTTGAAAATACATTACATACACAATGTCACTTTATCTCTAGGAAATTCAGAGTGTATTTTCTAATAATAATTATATTCTCTTAATCACAGGATTATCAAAATCAGAAAATTAATACTGATATAGTGTTATCAGCCAATCTACAAGCCTTATTCAAATTTTGCCATTTGTCTCCCTATTGCCTTTATTGCAAAAGAAAAGGAATTTGGCCTGTTATCAATCTGAAGGTCAAGAGATGTATTTGTCATATTGCTAATGTTCTCAACCTAAAATATTCCTCAGTGTGTCTTGGTTCTTCATTATCTTGATATTCTTAAAAGTAAAAATATTTATTTGAGAATATCAAAGAGAACCAGACTGTGAGATATTTTTAAAATCTGTTAAGATCCTTATGCTGGGAAAGACTGAAGGCAGGAGGAGAAGGGGACAACAGAGGATGAGATGGTTGGATGGCATCACTGACTTAATGGACATGAGTTTGAGCAAACTCTAGGAAATGGTGAAGGACACGGAAGCCTGGTGTGCTGCAGTCCATGGGATTGCAAAGAGTTGGACACAACTGAGCAACTGAGCAATTGAACATCAACAACAAATTTAGTTGAATGTATTAATAGTTTATTCTATGATTAAAACTTTGGGATCCTATTTAAGTATACCTTTCTTACCCCCAAAGCAAAGATATTCTCCTATATTTTCTTTAGAAATTTTATGTATTTACTTGTTTGTTTTTTTCTCCCCATTTATTTTTATTCGTTGGAGGCTCATTACTTTACAATTTTTTTTAACCTTTCAATTAAGATTAAAATTTTATCTGGAAGTGTGTTTTTGTGTATGGTATATTGTAAAAGTCAGGAAAGAATTTTTCTTTTATATATGTATATACATATGTATGTACATATACATGTTATACAGAATTGGGTGTACATTCTGAGTGAATATATACATATATATATATGTTTGAATTGTTAGATGGAAGGTAGGTATACATGGAATTGTGTATACATTCTTTAACACCATTTATTGAAAAGAGCATAGTCAGAAACATAATGAAATGTCAACTGCATATATGGAATACATTCTCCTCATCAATATTTTCAAATTTAACAACATAGAATTGTTACTGTCATTATATTATTAAGCATTCATTAACTACATACCTGGAGCAATGACTTCTGTTCACAGTTGTCTTCCATTTTTATTTTATTTATTTTTTTTGAATGGACTCATATCAAAGATTTATTTAAGTGAATAATGAGGGAACTTGGGTTTCAAAGAAATGATAGAAAAATCACACTGAAATGTCTGCTGAGCTAGAGACTAACTGGCTAATTCCTACAGGATAATAAAACCATAACCATTGTGTTTGTTTTTTTCTACTAGATTGAAATTATTTAAACCTCTACTGGAAAAACCTTTGCAAGTTAACATATAATTTCACAGTTTGGGTCCTAATCAATAGTAAGTAGAAGTCAAACAAAGGCATATCCCTCTAACTAATTAAATACCCTTGTATTAGCCCACTAGACAATGCTCCAGAGTAACATCAAAAGGACTTCCTTCTTATTTTATTTATTTATTTATTTTTTGTTGTGCTGAGGTGTGTAGGATCTTATCTCCCTGACCGGTGATGGAACCCACACCCCCAAGAGTGGCAGTGCAGTGTCTTAACCATTGGTCTGCCAGGGAAGTTTCAAGCCTTCTTCCATTTTTGAATTCTTGATAAGTTTTATTACAGGTTTGTCAATATTATTAGTCTTTCTAAAGCTAACCAGCAAATAATTTACTTTGAATCTTGTACATCCTCTATATATTTGATTTCTATTCCATTTAAATTTGCCCTCAACTTTAATATTTTTTCCTTCTACATAATTTTATTTTGTTACTCTTTCACAAACTTTGTTCTGAAGCTTAGTTCATTAGTTTTATTTCTTTCCTTTTTGTAACATACAGTTCAGTTCAGTCGCTCAGTCATGTCTGACTCTTTGCGACCCCATGGACTGCAGCACGCCAGGCCTCCCTGTCCATCACCAACTTCTGGAGCTTGCTCAAATTCATGTCCATCGAGTTGGTGATGCCAACCAACCATCTCATCCTCTGTTGTCCCCGTCTCCTCCTGCCTTCAATCTTTCCCAAAATCAGGGTCTTTTCCAATGAGTCAGTTCCTCACATCAGGTGGGCCAAAGTATTAGAGTTTCAGCTTCAGCATCAGTCTTTCCAATGAATATTCAGGACTGATTTCCTTTAGAATTGACTGGTTTTAACATATAGGGAAAGCTTTAAATTGTGCTGCAAGTACTGCTTTCAGTGAAACAATTTTTTGATGAGTTATTCTCTTTATCATTCAAGTCAATATATAAGCTATTTTTATTTATTTGCTGTTTTCACTCATAGATTATTATGCAGTACATTTCTAGATTGGGCTTCCTTGGTGGCTTAAATGGTAAAGAATCTGCCTGCAGTTCAGGAGATCTGGGTTCATTTCCTTGGTAGGGAAGATGCCCTGGAGAAGAAAACACAACCCACTCCAGTAATCTTGCCTGGAGAATTCCATGGACAGAGAAGCCTGGCAGGCTACAGTTCATGGGGGTCACAAAGAGTTGGACATGACTGAGTGAATAACACTTTCACTTTCTCTTCTATCATCTATATATTTTGAGACCATGTTACTCAGTGGAAAAAAGTAATTAAAATTGTGATTTTTTTCACTCACAACTTAACATTTTCAAGTAACAGATACCTTTATCTCTGTAACAGACTTTGCCTTGACTTCCATTTTTCTGTTAATAATATAGATACATGAGCTTAATTTGTTTAGTTATGGCATACTTTTGTTCCCTTTTGTTTTAGTCATAAGCTTCCTCATTATTGTTGCTTGCAATTGCCCAATAACATTAAATTTGGGTTCCTCCTAGAAACACAGATTAATATGTCTTTCTCTGGAGAGACAGTCTGATTGTTTCTGCTGAGTACCTAGAGGAATGTAAGATCTCTTCCACTAAGTACTGCTTCCAATCTTATATGAAGATTAAGAGTCCCAAGACCATCAAGGATATGAATACTTAGGATAGATAAAAGAACTAGGTCCAAAGGATGGGAGAAGTCAGTTATAGATCCAACTTCCTCACTCTAAAATAGGCTTTAAGACCCCAGATCCATATGGGTTGGGTTTGACCTCCTCTGACTCTGGCTCATAAGGGCCACAGATCAAAAAAAAAAAAGAAAAGAAAAGAAAAATCACTTGTTTATAATGAATACTTTAGGTTATGTGGAGCTTTGGTGTTCTTATATATTCTATATATTCTATATATAGGTTTGCTTCCCAAAATCAGCTAGAAATTCTGCAATATTTTTTCACGTGTTCAGGTTTTCTGCTTGTTTTTGTTTTGTTTTAACCTAACCACAAGGAGGTCAAAACTTTCAATCCTAAAGGCTATTTAGTCAATGGAAGAACTGAGGCTGAAGCTGAAGCTCCACTACTCTGGCAACCTAATATGAAGAGCCAACTCATTGGAGAAGACCTTGATGCTGGCAAAGAGTGAAAGCAAAAGAAGAGGGCAGCAGAGGGTGAGATGGTTAGATAGCATCACCAACTCAATGGGCATGACCTTGAGCAAACTCCAGGAGATAGTGAAGGACAGGGAAACCTGGCGTGCTACTCTCCATGGGGTTGCAAAGAGTCAGACATGAATGGGCAACTGAAAACAATAAGAAAACTCAGTATTTGATACCCATTGTTTGGCTTATTCTATCCTGTCTCCACCACAAACATAAACTGACGTCCTTTCACAGAGATTCTCTATTCTTTTTTATTGATTCACTCCTGTGGAGTGAATTGTGATTTTACACAATGCTAGCTCATCAGTTTCAATATCTTCTTACATTTATAGCTAAACAAGTTTCCTGATATGGGGTGGGAATCACACAAGGACTACAGCGATCTAATTCCCATAGACAAATTATGACTAAATTAGGGTTAGTTTACTAGGTCGTTTACCTTTACTTCCTGGCATTCACACACATGCATATCATCACTAGGTTTGTCAGTCAAATCCTACTTTATGAAATACAGGCCAATACTTTGACTTTCCACCTCCCCCCACTGAACCTGGAAAGTAACTCCAGAGTACTCACTTTACTTTTTGTAGAAATAAATCAGTATAGTCTAATGTCTGGCACATATTAGACTTTTAATATGTTTGTTTAATATATGTTGTAGAAGTGAATAAAAGTGTTAAATTGTATCTACCAAATGTCAGATAAAAATTCAGTGGTCAGTTTGTTAAGCTGTTGTTTGATGTTTATACTTCATTTAAGAAAATGGATATCTAAAAATCATAATAGGAACATAATTAAATTTTTGCACACTCTATATTTATATCTACATATATATACATAGTGTATATATATATATATATGTATATGTATATATACACACAATATATTGTTGCTGTTTAGTCACTAAATCATGTCCAACTCTTTTTTGACCACATGGACTGCAGCCCGCCAGGCTCCTCTGTCCATTGGATTTCCCAGGTAAGCATAATAGAGTGGATTGCCATTTCCTTCTCCAGAGAATCTTCCAGATTCAGGGATCAAAGTCCATTTCCTGCATCTCTTCCATTTCAGGCAGATTCTTTACTGTGAAGCCACCAGGGAAGCCCATATGTATATAAATGTGTATATAAATATTCCTCTCTTTAAAAATTTGGCAATGCTTTGTTGTGTTTTTCACATGAGTTCTTAAACACATGAATTAACACTGAATGTAATTTCCGTAAAAGTGAAAATTGCATTCACTCTAGGGAGTATGTTTATCCCTCCTATCAATCTTCAGCTTTTAAAATGGAATGTTAACATCATTCTGGGATGCACCAAGGTGTGTTCATGTGTGTGTGTGTGTGTGTACAATATATTTCAAAACTACAGAAAAACAAATTGAGCAACACATCATTGCTTTAGGCACAGTTTTTAACAAAGAAATAGTTACTCTGCTGGATATTGCCCATTGCGCTTCCCATGCCTACTCTCCTCCCTTCTCTTTACTACTCACTGTCCTGGGAGGCTGAATAAAAGAACTGCATCTGCAGACTCTTTGATATGCTCTTTTAGCTTGTGTTTAGATGAATGGATGCACTGGTGGGCATGAAGGGAAAGAAGACAGTAAATGTATAGATTGTCTAGACTGTGTCATTCACCCAGAAGTCACTGTGCCTCTCCAGGGAAATTTCTCTTTGCATCTCTGGTTCTGGGTTCTTGGTACCTACTCTTCCCCCCAATTCTTCAGGATTTGCAGTAGCTATATCTCTATTTTTGCTAATCTTGGGTTTCTACCCTATTTTCTTGTGTTCTCCTGCTCCCTGCCTGTACTTTTATGAATAGTACTTAATTAAACTTTCCTCCAGTTACACTAATTTGAGTGGTTCATTTGTTTCCTGTGGCCACCCTAAGTGATTCAGCAGAGTAGACTCTCAATTATCCAGGACCCACAGTAACTGACCAAAGTCTTTAGTTAGTATGCAAAAAGACATCGTTTAATTCATACAAAAATTTCCATTCTTAGCACAAATACCTCTGGACCGTTGACTCCCCACAATTAACATTAAGGTGAAAATGTTACCCTAACATGAAACTATGAAAGTAATCAGCAGACAACGTTTTGAGTATTGGCTTTGCTCCCTGAGCATTCTCTAAAACAAAGGGATGCTCTCCATAGAAAAGACTTTACCACAGCCTATCCCAAATGAGAAAAGGGTATTTATACCATTACAGCCTACAGTAGCCTTCCTATCTCAACAACAGTGGACAAATATAAGAACTACTTGTAAAGGTCACAGCCTAGGAACACAAGTCCATTAAAGACTGATATTTAATCATAAGATTGTTATAAGTCTTTGTAAAATTATTTTAAAATTTATAAGGAAAGGCAAAAGACCTAGAATAATCTACAAAATACTAGAGAAAAAGAAAAAGGAGGAAGAGGAAAAGGAGGAGAAGGAGAAGAAAGTTGCAGGACTCACACTATCCTTTTTCAAGATTTACTATAGAACTACAGTAACCTAGACTACATAATATTGGTGAAACAGTATCAATGAAACAGAATAGAGACCCCAGAAATAGATCCATATATATGTGGTCAAGGTTATGTTTGACTAAGAAGCAAAGTCCAACTAATAAAAATTATAATCACTTCAACAAATAATAATGGAGCAATTCAATATCCATGTGCCATGTGCAAATCTGAAACTGGAACACACTGTAACACTTTCATTAAAATGAAATTTTAAAAGTGGATTATAAATATGGATGTGAAATGGAAAACTATAAAACATTTAGAAGAAAACATAGAAGAGAGTCTTAAGAACCTAGGTGAGTGCTGACGTGTAATAACAAAAGCATAATTTACAAGAACAAAATTTAATAAGATAGACTTCATTAAAATTTCAAATTCTATTCTGTGAAGGACACTGTTAAGATAATGAAAAGGAGAAACAGACTGGAGCACATTATTTGCAAAAATCATCTCTGATAAAGGACATACATATCAAATATAGAAAGAACTTTTAATAAACAACAATGTACCCAAACAAATGAGCAAAATGTCTACAAAGATGTCTTACCAAAGAAGACATGTGGATGGAAATAAGTACAATTTTATATTAGGGAATTTCTACTTCAAATAACAAGACTTCACTTCACACCTATTACAATGTCTAAGATGTCCTTTCCCCCCAAAAATAAATAAAAAATAAACCAAAACAAAACAAAATCCTGACAATATCTACTGTTGAAGAGCATGAGGAACAAAAGTAACTCATACTCTTTGCTGATGAGACCGCAAAATGGTAAGGACACTTCTTAAAATTGTTTGAGAATCTCTTATAAAGCAAAATAGTCTTAACTTGGGATCTAGTAATCATGCTCCTAGGTATCCATTCAACTTATTTGAAAACTCATGTCCACATAGAAGACTTCACAAAAGTGAATGGATTCAGTCTGAAAAGACTACATACTTAATGTCCTCAATTGTAAACTATTCTGGAAAAAGGAAAACTATAAGTATGGTTTAAAAAATAATAACAATAATCAGTGTTTCCTATGAGTTTGGGAGGAGGGGCTGCTAATGTAGAGATGAAGTACAAAGGATGTTTTGTAGGTGAAACTTTTCTATATGAAACCATAATGGTGGAGGGGAGCTAAGATGGCGGAGGAATAGGACGGGGAGACCACTTTCTCCCCCAGAAATTCATCGAAAGAACATTTGAACACTGAACAAACTCCACAAAACAACTTCTGAATGCTGGCAGAGGACATCAGGCACCCAGAAAAGCAGCCCATTGTCTTCGAAAGGAGGTAGGACAAAATATAAAAGATAAAAAGGGAGACAAAAGAGTTAGGGATGGAGATCCGTCCCAGGAAGGGAGTTTAATAGAGGAAGTTTCCAAACACCAGGAAACCCTCTCACCCACCGGCGGGTCCAGGGGAAGTCTTTGAATCTTGGAGGGCACCTAATTGGGAGGAAAAATAAATAAATAAAACCCACAGATTACATGCCTAAAGGCAACTCCCAGCAGAAAAGTAACCCAGAGGCTCGCATTCACCACCAGCAAACGGGGCCTGAACAGAGCAGCGGCATTGCTTAGGATAAGGACCAGGCCTGAATGTCCTGAGGGCAATCTGGGGGAGCTAACATGAGATAGCAACCTAAACTGTGGGACAGCAAGAGAGAGAGAGAGAATCAATCGGCGAAAAGCCCTAACTGAAGGCACTACCCGCCTGTTCACAGAACAAAGGACTGAGGGAATACCAGAGAAGAGCTAGCCGGCTGCAGACCGGCCCATCCTCAGCTGGAGGCAGGAGGCAAGGGGGAAGGGAAAGAGGGAAACTCGGTCCCAGAGACGGCACCCCTACCAAACTGCAAACAGGCCTCCAGTCTCTAACCAAAGGCTTACTGAGATTCTGGATGGTTGACATCCACCGGGAGGGTCGCGGCTAGAGACCAGCTCCCCAGAACAGACACAAGGCGCACCCGACCGGCTTGCCCGGAACTGAGGCTGGGACCACGGAGGGGATAAGGCACACCGCACCGGGGTAGAGTGCGCTCGTCAGCTCCTGGCTGCCTGAGCTGCTCGGACGGGGCAGGCACAAAACGCAGGCCCAACCGAGTCTGGGCCTTTGTGGAGAACCCGAAAAGCTGAACCTGAGCTGCTTAGGCCTGGGAAGTGCACACAACTCAGGGCCTGCTCCCTGTAAAGCAGCCTGGAGCCTGAGCAGTGTAGACGGGGAAAGCACACACGCCGCGAGCGGGGGCAAACCCAGTGTGGCCGGACACTGCGAGTGCTCCCCACACAGGCCAGTGATGTTTGTCTGCAGTGCCCCTCCCTCCCCACAGCAGGACTGAACAAGCAACCTAAACAAGAGACCACCTCCACCCGCTTGTGTCAGGTCGGAAATTAGATACTGTAGAGACCTGCAAACAGAAGCCAAATAAACAAAGGGAACCGCTTTAGAAGTGACAGGTGCAACAGATTAAAATCCCTGTAGTTAACACCGACTACACTGGAAGGGGCCTATAGATATCGAGAAGTATAAGGTGGAACAAGGAGCTATCTGAAACTGAACCTAACCCACAGCTCCAGAGAAATTCCTAGACATATTTTTACTATTATTTTTTTTAATTAAAATTTTTTCTTCTGTTTTTAAGTCCTCTATTACTCCTTTAATTTTCATTTTTATAATCCACTATTACCTTGCAAAAAAAAGAAGGACCCTATTTTTAAAGCTAACTTCATATATATTTCTTATACTTTTTGTGGTTTTGTTTTTTTAATATTGTATTTTTAAGAGTCTAACCTCTACTCCATTTTTTAATCTTTGTTTTTTAGTATTTGATATCAATTTTGTAGATTTAAGAATCCAATCTTCAGTACCCATTTTTTACTCAGGAGTGTGATTACTGGCTTGATTACTCTCTCCCCTTTTTGACTCTCCTTTTTCTCCCCAAGGTCACCTCTATTTCCTCCCTCGCCCTGCCCTTCTCAATCCAATTCTGTGATTCTCTGTGGGTGTTCTGGGCTACGGAGAACACGTAGGGAACAGAGTACTGCCTAGATCTGTCTCTCTCCTCTTGATTCCCCCTTTTTCTCCTCCTGCTCACTTCTATCTCCTTCCTCCCTCTCCTCTTCTTCATGTAACTCTGTGAACCTCTCTGGGTGTCCCTCACTGTGGAGAATCCTTTCACCATTAATCTAGAAGTTTATTATCAGTGCTGTATGGATGCAGAAGTCTTGAAGCTACTGGAAGAGTAAGACTGAAAACCAGAGGCAGGAGGCTTAAGCCCAAAACCTGAGAACACCACAGAACTCCTGACTCCAGGGAACATTAATTAATAAGAGATCATCCAAAAGCCTCCATACTGACACTGAAACCAACCACCACCCAAGAGCCAATAAATTCCAGGGCAAGACATACCACGCAAATCATCCAGAAATGCAGGAACATAGCCCGGAACGTCAACATACCGGCTGCCCAATGTCACACCAAACCCATAGACATCTCAAAACTCACTACTGGACACTCCACTGCACTCCAGAGAGAAGAAATCCAGCTCCACCCACCAGAACACTGACACAAGCTTCCCTAACCAGGAAACGTTGACAAGCCAATCATCCAACCTCACCCACTGGGAGGAACCTCCACAATAAAGAGGAACCACAAACTACCAGAATACAGAAAGGCCACCCCAAACACAGCAATCTAAATAAGATGAAAAGGCAGAGAAATAATCAGGAGGTAAAGGAATACCAAAAATGCCCACCAAACCAAACAAAAGAGGAGGAGATAGGAAATCTACCTGAAAAAGAATTTAGAATAATGGTAATAAAAGTGATCCAAAATATTGAAAACAAAAAGGAGTTACAGATAAATAGCCTGGAGACAAGGATTGAGAAGATGCAAGAAATGTTTAACAAGGACCTAGAAGAAGAAGAAGAAAAAAAGAGTCAATTAATAATGGATAATGCAATAAGTGAGATCAAAAACACTCTGGAGGGAACCAACAATAAAATAACGGAGGCAGAAGATAGGATAAGTGAGTTAGAAGATAGAATGGTGGAAATAAATTAAGCAGAGAGGAAAAAAGAAAAAAGAATCAAAAGAAATGAGGACAACCTCAGAGACCTCTGGGACAATGTGAAGTGCCCCAACATTCAAATCATAGGACTCCCAGAAGAAGAAGACAAAAAGAAAGGCCATGAGAAAATACTGGAGGAGATAATAGCTGAAAACTTCCCTAAGATGAGGAAGGAAATCGTCACACAGGTCCATGAAACCCAGAGAGTCCCAAACAGGATAAACCCAAGGTGAAACACCCCAAGATATATATTAATCAAATTAACAAAGATCAAACACAAAGAACAAATATTAAAAGCAGCAAGGGAGAAACAACAAATAACACACAAGGGGATTCCCATAAGGATAACATCTGCTCTTTCAATAGAAACTCTTCAGGCCAGAAGGGAATGGCAGGACATACTTAAAATAATGAAAGAGAATAACCTACAAACCAGATTACTGTACCCAGCAAGGACCTCATTCAGATATGAAGGAGAATTCAACAGCTTTACAGACAAACAAAAGCTGAGAGAATTCAGCACCACCAAACCAGCTCTTCAACAAATGCTAAATGATCTTCTCTAGACAGGAAACACAGAAAGGTTGTATGAACGCAAACCCAAAACAACAAAGCAAATGGCAACAGGACCATACTTATCAATAATTACATTAAATGTAAGTGTGTTGAATGCCCCAACCAAAAGACAAAGATTGGCTGAATGGATACAAAAGCAAGACCCCTATATATGCTGTCTACAAGAGACCCACCTCAAAACAAGGGACACATACAGACTGAAAGTGAAGGGCTAGAAAAAATATTTCACGCAAATGGAGACCAAAAGAAAGCAGGATTCGCAATACTCATATCAGTAAAACAGACTTTAAAATAAAGGCTGTGAAAAGAGACAAAGAAGAACACTACATAATGATCAAAGGATCAATCCAAGAAGAAGATATAATAATTATAAATATATATGCACCCAACATAGGAGCACCACAATATGTAAGGCAGATGCTAACAAGTATGAAAGGGGAAATTAACAATAACACAATAATAGTGAGAGATTTTAATACCCCACTCACAACTATGGATAGATCAACCAAACAGAAAATTAACAAGGAAACACAAACTTTAAATGACACAATGGACCAGCTAGACCTAATTGATATCTACAGGACATTTCACCCCAAAACAATCAATTTCACCTTTTTCTCAAGTGCACACGGTACCTTCTCCAGTATAGATCACATACTGGGCCATAAATCTAGCCTTGGTAAATTTAAAAAAAATTGAAATGATTCCAGTCATCTTTTCTGACCACAATGCAGTAAGATTAGATCTCAATTACAGGGAAAAAAACTATTAAAAATTCAAACATATGGAGGCTAAATAACACACTTCTGAATAACCAAGAAATCATAGAAGAAATAAAAAAAAATCAAAATATGCATAGAAATGAATGAAAATGAAAACGCAACAACCCAAAACCTATGGGATACTGTAAAAGCAGTGCTAAGGGGAAAGTTCATAGCAATACAGGCTTACCTCAAGAAACAAAAAAAGGTCAAATAAATAACCTAACTTTACACCTAAAGGAGCTAGAGAAGGAAGAAATGAAGAATCCCAGGGTTAGCAGAAGGAAAGAAATCTTAAAAATTAGGGCAGAAATAGATGCAAAAGAAACAAAAGAGATCATAGCAAAAATCAACAAAGCTAAAAGCTGGTTTTTTGAAAGGATAAATAAAATTGACAAGCCGTTAGCCAGACTCATCAAGAAACAAAGGGAGAAGAATCAAATCAACACAGTTAGAAATGAAAGTGGAGAGATATCAACAGACAACACAGAAATTCAAATGATCATAAGAGACTACTACCAGCAGCTCTATGCCAATAAAATGGACAACTTGGAAGAAATGGACAAATTCTTAGAAAAGTATAACTTTCCAAAACTGAAGCAGAAAGAAATAGAAGATCTTAACAGACCCATCACAAGCATGGAAATCGAACTGTAATCAGAAATCTTCCAGCAAACAAAAGCCCAGGACCAGATAGCTTCACAGCTGAATTCTACCAAAAATTTAGAGAAGAGCTAACACCTATCTTACTCAAACTCTTCCAGAAAATTGCAGATGAAGGTAAACATCCAAACTCATTCTATGAGGCCACCATCACCCTAATTCCAAAACCAGACAAAGATCCCACAAAAAAAAGAAAACTACAGGCCAATATCACTGATGAACATAGATGCAAAAATCCTTAACAAAATTCTAGAAAACAGAATCCAACAGCATATTAAAAAAATCATACACCATGACCAAGTGGGCTTTATCCCAGGAATGCAAGGATTCTTTAATATCTGCAAATCAATCAATGTAATACACCACATTAACAAATTGAAAGATAAAAACCATATGATTATCTCAATAGATACAGAAAAAGCCTTTGACAAAACTCAACATCCATTTATGATAAAAACTCTCCAGAAAGCAGGAATAGAAGGAACATACCTCAACATAATAAAAGCTATAGATGACAAACCCACAGCAAACATTATCCTCAATGGTGAAAAATTGAAATAATTTCCCCTAAAGTCAGGAACAAGGCAAGGGTGCTCACTCTCAGCACTATTATTCAACATAGTTATGGAAGTTTTGGCCACAGCAGTCAGAGCAGAAAAAGAAATAAAATGAATCCAGATAGGAAAAGAAGAACTAAAACTCTTACTATTTGCAGATGACATGATCCTCTACATAGAAAACCCTAAAGACTCTACCAGAAAATTACTAAAGCTAAACAATGAATATAGTAAAGTTGCAGGGTATAAAATTAGCACACAGAAATCCCTTGCATTTCTATACATTAACAATTAGAAAACAGAAAGAGAAATTAAGGAAACAATACCATTCACCACTGCAACAAAAAGAATAACTTAGAATATACTTAGGAGTATATCTACCTAAAGAAACAAAAGATTGATATAGAGAAAACTATAAAGCACTGATGAAAGAAATCAAAGAGGACACAAATAGATGGAGAAATATACCATGTTCATGTATTGGAAGAATCAATATTGTGAAAATGAGTATACTACCCAAAGCAATCTGTAGATTCAATGCAATCCCTGTCAAGCTACCAACGGTATTTTTCACAGAACTAGAACAAATAATTTCACAGTTTGTATGGAAATACAAAACACCTTGAATAGCCAAAGCAATCTTGAGAAAGAAGAATGGAACTGGAGGAATCAACCTGCCTGACTTCAGACTCTACTACAAAGCCACAGTCATCAAGACAGTACGGTACTGGCACAAAGACAGAAATATAGATCAATGGAACAGAATAGAAAGCCCAGAGGTAAATCCACATACCTATGGACAACTTATCTTTGACAAAGGAGGCAAGAACATACAATGGAAAAAAGACAACTTCTTTAACAAGTGGTGCTGGGAAAACTGGTCAACCACTTGTAAAAGAATGAAACTAGAACACTTTCTAACACCATACACAAAAATAAACTCAAAATGGATTAAAGATCTAAATGTAAGACCAGAAACTATAAAACTCCTAGAGGAGAACATAGGCAAAACACTCTCTGACATAAATCACAGCAAGATCCTCTATGACCCACCTCTCAGAATATTGGAAATAAAAACAAAACTAAAAAAATGGGACCTAATGAAACTTAAAAGCTTTTGCACAACAAAGGAAACTATAAGCAAGGTGAAAACACAGCCCTCAGATTGGGAGAAAATAATAGCAAACAAAGCAACAGACAAAGGATTAATCTCAAAAATATACAAGCAACTCCTGCAGCTCAATTCCAGAAAAATAAATGACCCAATCAAAAAATGGGCCAAAGAACTAAACAGACATTTCTCCAAAGAAGACATACAGATGGCTAACAAACACATGAAAAGATGCTCAACATCACTCATTATCAGAGAAGCAAATGAAAACCACAATGAGATACCATTTCACACCAGTCTGAATGGCTGCTATCCAAAAGTCTACAAGCAAAAAATGCTGGAGAGGGTGTGGAGAAAAGGGAACCCTCTTACACTGTTGGTGGGAATGCAAACTAGTACAGACACTATGGAGAACTGTGTGGAGATTCTTTTAAAAACTGGAAATAGAACTGCCATATGACCCAGCAATCCCACTCCTGGGCATACACACTGAGGAAACCAGAAGTGAAAGAGACACATGCACCCCAATGTTCATCGCAGCACTGTTTATAATAGCCAGGACATGGAAGCAACCTAGATGCCCATCAGCAGATGAATGAATGAGAAAGCTGTGGTACATATGCACAATGGAATATTACTCAGCCATTAAAAAGAATACATTTGAGTCAGTTCTAATGAGGTGGATGAAACTGGATCCCATTATACAGAGTGAAGTAAGCCAGAAAGAAAAACACTAATATAGTATACTAATGCATATATATGGAATTTAGAAAGATGATAATGATAACCCTATATGCAAGACAGAAGAAGAGACACAGATATACAGAACAGACTTTTGGACTCTGTGGGAGAAGGCAAGGGTGGGATGATCTGAGAGAATAGCATTGAAACATGTATATTATCAATTGTGAAACAGATCACCATCCCAGGTTGGATGCATGAGACAAGTGCTCGGGCCTGGTGCACTGGGATCACCCAGAAGGATGGGATGGGGAGGGAAGTGGGAGGGGGGTTCAGGATGGGGAACACATGTAAATCCATGGCTGATTCATGTCAATGTATGGCAAAAACCACTACAATATTGTAAAGTAATTAGCCTCCAACTAATATAAATAAATAAATAAAAGCAAAAAAAAAAAAAAGAAAGAAACCATAATAGTTAATTCACACCACTGTGCACTTGCTAAAATCCATAGAACTTAGGACAAAGAGTGAACCTTAATGTATGCAAATTTTAAAAACTCATTTAGAATGTCATGGGATCCTTGGATAGAATTCAGAAGGTGATAAAACAACCTAACTACATTACACATATATGAACTAACCTTATTGCAGGATGTGGGGGAAAGGATGTTGACCTAAGTAACTTTGAAAACAAGTGGAATCTCAAGACTAAAGGCAAAATAAAATACTTGAGCAGTATGTATACTGGGGCTTCCAGGGTGGCTCAGTCGTAAAGAATCTGCCTGCAATGCAGGAGACATGGTTCAATCCATGAGTCTGGAAGATTCCCTGGAGAAGGAAATGGCAACATTTCCAGTATTCTTTCCTGGGAAATCCCATGGACAGAGAAGCCTGGCAGGCCACAGTCCATAGGATGGCAAAAGAGTTGGACATGACGTAGCAGCTAAATAACAATAACAAAGCAATATAGTAAGCTGATAAAATGGTTTCCTATGGGGGTACAGGTTAACAGCTGTGATACAGACTTACATGTATACTGGAAATAAATATTATGCAAATAAAAGCCCAATGGTAAGAGTTAGATTCCTCACTGTTGGGAGGTTACTAAAAAACAAGAGAAGGTTAGAATGATCCACGTGGTAATGCATTTAAATTGAATGTATCAGTATGAAGCCATGTTTAACTTAATATAGATGTAGATGTGTACAAATAGGAATATTTATACATATATGTATATACACAGTTTAGTATACTCGTATAGAAGTCTGTGTTTTACCATCTGAGAGGGTCCAGGAGCATCTATACTAGAGTAGCATATAGCACCCAGAACTTGGATTCAAACACCATTCTTCAATAAAAGAAACAAAGGCTCCCTGGAGCAATTGCTGATTAAAGTACGTGAAAAGAATTATACAAAGTGAGCTTGGAGCATCCTGTAGTAAGAAAATGTAAGAAAGTGCTAAAAAAGTATCCCTCAATGGTGGTAGTACCTCAAAGGGGAAAGAGAGCCAAATGAAGTGTTCCCCCCAAAAAAGCTGGAACAATTTTTTAAAAGTAGAATTGGATTATAATCCAAAGTATACAATAAAAAACAATGAGTCCATACAGATATAAATGAAGCGTTGGATGATTAAATAAACAGGGTAGAATAAACAAATATCCTGTTGAGAAGAACTTCAAATAATTTATAGATACTCTGCCCTCAGGAAGTGGATCAAAATTCCCCACTCCTTGGCTGAACACATGACTTCCTTCTGGAGAGAATAGTATGAAAAGGCAGAGGAAAAGAGAAACTACAGTGGAATTGCTAACATACTACCTTAGCCAAGTGATCAAAGCTAACATCAATGGTAATAAATCAAGTTGATATGTGCCTTTGATATGTGATTAAAAGGCCATTTCCCCTATGATATTCCTCCTCCAAACTCATAGTCTCAGTCTAATTATGAGAAAAACATCAGACAAATCCTCATTGAAGGACACTCTATAAAATACCTGACCAAAACTTAAGGTTATCAAGAACAAGAAAAGTCTGAGAAACTGTCATAGTCAAAAGGAGATTTAGGTGCATTATGAGAAAGTGTAACGTGATATTCTAGATGAGACCTACCTAGAGCATTTTTATTTTATTTTATTTTTGTCAAAGGACTTATTTTTTTATTTATTTTTATTAGTTGGAGGCTAATTACTTTACAATATTGTAGTTACCTAGAGCATTTTTAAAAAGGCATTAAATGACTACTAAGGAAGTGGAAAATTCTGAAAGAGATGGGAATACCAGACCACCTGACCTGCCTCTTGAGAAACCTGTATGCAGGTCAGGAAGCAACAGTTAGAACTGGACATGGAACAACAGACTGGTTCCAAATAGGAAAAGGAGTACATCAAGGCTGTATATTGTCACCCTGCTTATTTAACTTATATGCAGAGTACATCATGAGAAATGCTGGGCTGGAGGAAGCACAAGGTGGAATCAAGATTGCTGGGAGAAATATCAGTAACCTCAAATATGCAGATAACACCACCCTTACGGCAGAAAGTGAAGAAGAACTAAAAAGCCTCTTGATGAAAGTGAAAGAGGAGAGTGAAAAAGTTGTCTTAAAGCTCAACATTCAGAAAACAAAGATCATGGCATCTGGCCCCATCACTTCATGGCAAATAGATGGGGAAACAGTGGAGACAGTGGCTGACTTTATTTTCTGGGCTCCAAAATCACTACAGATGGTGATTGTAGCCATGAAATTAGAAGACACTTACTCCTTGGGAGGAAAGTTATGACCAACCTAGATAGCATATTAAAAAGCAGAGACATTACTTTGCCAACAAAGGTCCATCTAGTCAAGGCTATGGTTTTTCCAGTGGTCATGTATGGATGTGAGAATTGGATGGTGAAGAAAGCTGAGCACTGAAAAATTGATGCTTTGAACTGTGGTGTTGGAGAAGACTCTTGAGAGTCCCTTGGACTGCAGGGAGATCCAACCAGTCCATCCTAACGGAAATCAGTCCTGGGTGTTTATTGGAAGGACTGATGTTGAAGCTGAAACTCCAATGCTTTGGTCACCTGATGCGAAGAGCTGACTCATTTGAAAAGACCCTGATGCTGGGAAAGACTGAGGGCAGGAGGAGAAGGGGACAACAGAGGATGGGATGGTTGGATGGCATCACCAACTCAATGGACATGGGTTTGGGTGGACTGCAGGAGTTGGTGATGGACAAGGAGGCCTGGCATGCTGCAGTTCATAGGGTCACAAAGAGTCAGACACGACTGAGCGACTGAACTGAACTGAACTTAGTTACATCAATATTGGCTCAGTAATTGTGACAAGTTTGCCACAGTAATATAAGATGTTGATAATAAAGGATATTGTTTGCAGTTTGTGAGAACTCTTTGTATTATGTTGGCAAATTTTTAATAGCTAAAACTTTCTAAAATTAAAAGTTTACTTTAAGAGTTCAGTGGATTAATACTAAAATCCTCATGATGCAGGGTATGCTGTTAACAACACATACTATAAATTGTGAGGATATGAGACAATCCACCTTGACCACTGTTATTTCCTTTAAAGTAAAAATTTTCTATAATCCAGAAAATTCAGCCATGAGTTTGAAGATAATACTCGGGATCTGCTATGTTACCCTTTAAAACTGAAACAGGCTTGTTGCAAAAGTTTAATTTACACCTGCCATCTTCACATCCCTCAATCAACTAATCTCATATCACATGTAGAATCAAATGTAAAGAGGACTCAAGTAATTTTTTCAGTCATATCCTCTGAATTCTTGTGCTCATAAATTTTACACTTATTTGTCTTTATTTCTGTAGTGCTCTTTTTTTTAACCGCTCAAACTTGTACAATTTAACTTGTACTCCAAAATGCATTTATTTTATAGCTGTTCCTCTTTCTTTCATTATTTACATGTAGTTATTTCCTTACTGCCTCTAATTTTCTTTAAATATCAGTTTAAATATTAAATGTCTCAAAAATACATTAATTTGTGATGTTTATGTTATTATCTGCATGCGGGACAGTCTGAAACCTGTAATATCTAGTCTCGGCCAGTTGGTTAAGTCCCACATTTCTTTTTCAAAGAAAAAGAACTACCTTCCAGCTATCTCCATCTGCGTTTCCAACAAGTACTTCATATTTAGCATCCAACCCTCATTGAGACAGCAGTCTGTCCATTATCAAAGGCATTTAACAAGTGTATCCAAAATACACTTGTTGTTATGGATACATCTTTCTGAGTTCCTTGATTCTTTCTTTGTCCTTATGTCTTTCCTCCTCATGTTTTTACTTCAGTCCCTGGACATAATCCTCAAACTCCATTCTACTTGTGTTGCTTTCATTCCATTGACTACATTCACAGTGCTAACTTTTCTGAAAAGTATCTTTATAACTTTGTCTTTATTCTTCAAAAACAAATACGGCCATTGCCTTTGAAATGCCATCTGATGCTGATGATTTTTGTGATATGTACCTCATTTAAAAGATGTCTCAGAGGATACAATTACACAGTTTTAGAAATCAGAGGATTAAACATCAAACTCCCTGCTTCATCCCTTATTCCAAAGAGTAAGTAAGTGATAAAAGAAAAGAAGATGATAGACATTAAGAGAAATACAGAAGGTGAAGAATCAGAATGGGAGCAGGGAAAAATGATATGTAATTTTGCACATCTTGATTCCATATGGCCAAACAGAGTTCAAGACAATGATATCTGCAAAGATATTAATAATGCATATGTTTTTATGTTGGATGTTTTTACTTTATTACTATGTTATATAAATATATTACAGTTTTATATAAAATATTATATCATGAGTATATATGATTAAAGCGAAAGTGAAAGTTGCTGAGTCGTGTCCAACTCTTTGCGACCCCATGGACTGTATAGTCCATGGAATTCTCTAGGTCAGAATACTGGAGTGGGTAGCCTTTCCCTTCTCCAGGGGATCTTCCCTACCAGGGATTGAACCCAAGTCTCCCACATTGCAGGCAGATTCTTTATCACCTGAGTCACAAGGGAAGCCCATATATGATTAAGTGATCTGCAAAATGAAGCCATTTATATACAATTCCCATAAAAATAAATTTACATTAGAAGCCTTCTTACTATGTGTGTATACACCTTGTATGCACAAGGGTTCCTAAATCCCCAGTTCAATAATATTTTCTTTACTCAACCTAATGACCAATTGTCCACTTGATTTTCATTTGCTTTCTCCCCAGCCATTCTTATAGATCTTCATCTGTTACTTAGGCTCAATGAGAGGGAGTAACAAAAAATTTCTCTGTTAAATAACCAGATCCAGATTTCTATTTTCACTCTGATACCAATTTTCATTAATCTTAAGAGCAAGACAATTGCTTTTAAGTAAAAGGAACTCTATATTTTATTGGTTCTCCTTAAAACCCAAATTCTATATCTAACAAAAAATATTCACTATATTTACTATAGAAATGACATTTTAATCTAATCCATGTCCTTTAAAAGCTTTCTTTGCCCAAGTTCAGTTTTTCTTCCTTTCACACAGGGCCATAAGAAATTATCTATCATGGTTTACTCACTTATTTTTCATTACTAGAGTCATGAAAGGGGGATAAAATCAGTGGATGGAAAGGCACACTCTTACAAAGATATAAGGCATTTTCAATTTGACACATGAATTCAAAGAGATCCTAAAGATATTTCTCTAGTAAATTTGAAAAGTTCGTTTGCAAAAACAATCCAGACAGATAGCCTATTGGGAGGTAGGAAAAAAAGAAAGAAAATATATTAATAGAAAAAGAGCTTTACCATATATATGTAATAAAAATACAAAACATACATTTGAGAACACACATATTCATCCACATGTATACTTTAGTTCTGGTATAGAAATATAATTAGTTGTTTATATGATATACTGAATTCAGAATATGATAATGCCAACGTTTTTAAGTCAGCAAGAAAGGATGTGTTTTTTGACAAGTGCAATTGAAATAATTGGTTAGGATTTTAGGGGAAAGGAGGCAGTAAAATACATTTCAGTAAACATAAGATTAAAGGAAAATGCTAAACCTTAAGTGGCTAACAAAATGTGACATATTTATTTCAAAGTCTTACTTTGAAGAAAGACTTTTTAATAGTGACAGAAATTTAAACAACCATGATATATAATTTCACAATCATGATAATTCAAAAGTAAAAAAAATAAAAAAGTTGATTTAGAAAAATAGGTAATGAGTTAATTAACATCTATGCACCCCCATATGCACATAAAAACATAGTAATAAATTTTAGGTTGATGAAAGGTACGACTGAGAATGCGTGCATGTGTGTGTGTGTGAGAGAGAGAGAGAGAGAGAGAGAGAGAGAGAGATTAGTCCCATTTGGATATTTAATTTATCACTCACTTTTTTAACCAACTGATATTTCTTCCTCAACACTATGCCACTAATCTTGAAAATATCCCTGTCAGTTAAAGAAGGGAGAAGATATATTTTACATCTGTTGAACAGACTTAAAAAATAGAGAAATATTAAGCAAATTTTTAAAATTAAATCAAACCAGAAACAAGATTTATTATGATTCTCTGAAAAAATTTTGACCTAATTTTCTAGTGTACTGATAATTCTAGGATGAAAGACAATGAGGATGCATGAGAAAATAGTAACACCATACCTTAGACACAACTAAGGAAAATGTTAAGATGTTTCTCAGGGCTATTCAAAGAATAAGAATTGAAAAAAAAAAAAAAAAGTTGGGGGATAGGAAAAGGAGAGAAAAACCCATGAGAGGCACAGAAAAATGATTAATACATTTTCAATATTAAATATTCTAAATGGTCGATGAAATTTTAATTTTAAAAATTAATCCAGAACAGAAATGAAAATTTCAGAAAATATTTTTTGGCACTTTTGAAAATTATTGAGAATATGAAGCCTTTTATAATAGAAACTAAAATGAGATGCAAAAATGGGCAGCCATACAGCAACAGAATAGTAAGGCAACAGACCTAGACTAAAGAGAAAAAATTCAAAACAGTAGACATTAAAAGGACACTAGAAATTGTTTAAAAAAAAAAAAGGCAGTGTAAATAGAGTTCAAAATGGATAAAATACACAGAAAAAAAGAGTAAGAAGAAGGGTTAAGCTCTACTGCTATTTCCAGATTCAAATATACCAGCTTCCTCTCTTTTTTTGTCCACTCAAGAAACACCATAACTCATAAATTCCACAGAACTACTGAACAATGATATTTACAAATTCATTTTCTTGCATAGGTCTTGCTTTCTTCTCTTCAGTGAGCTAGCTTCTGTTCACCTCAGATCTCAGATGGAATGTTAGATCATTATGGTGTTCCCTTCCTGGTCTGTCTAGTTTGCAAACACCCTGTTTTAAAATTCACGCTCTTTTAATACCATGTTTTTACAAGTAAAAAAATAATATATATATATTACAGTATGTGTGTGTTTGTTGTCACTGAGATTTTACATGAATTTATTTTATTACTTGATTAATATACACTACCCTTTATTACACTATGCATTCCTTACCATGTATCTACAATGTGCCAGGACAAAAGTAGGAGTTTCTTTAATTCTGTAAAAACTTTCATATATATCTGTGTGTGTGTGTGTGTCTTCTAGAGGGGTAAAGAATCTGCCTGCAATGCAGGAGAGGGTTCAGTCCCTGGGTTGGGAAGATTCCCTGCAGAAAGGAATGGCAACCAACTCTATTATTATTGCCTGCAGAATCCCACCAACAAAGGAGTGTAGTGGGCTACAGTCTATCAGGTTGCAAAGAATCGGACATGACTGAGAGATTAATTATTTCCTAGAGTGGCCTAAACTATTTATTTTCTGAATCTATTTGATTCAGGAAATACATTCTGTGTTCTTCTTTTGGTTACTTGGCTGAGTTCAGATATTTTCCATTATCCTTTATGCACACCCATGTGGGTCTGTGTGTTTGTGAGTGTGTTTGTGTATGCTGTTTTCACTAATCTCATAAATGAGTGACAATTTAAAGTAAAAATATCACTGGCCTTGGTGTACAACAAAAAGTTTAAGAGATATTATTATGATTCACATCTAACATCATGTGCTTGGGAAGCAAACTCATCAGCCATCATTATGATTAACACCTTTATTATTACTACAAGAAAACAACAGTAATAAAAAAATCCTCAATGTATTAAATGCTTACCATGAGTTGTGCTCTGTATTGAGCACTATGAATACAGGATTTATAAGCCAGTGGCAACCTCCTTACTGCCTCCATATTACAATTGGTTAAAACCCACCATCCCTCGTGGCTCAGCTGGTAAAGAATCCACCTGTAATGTAGGAGACCTAGGTTCGATCCCTGGATTGAGAAGATCCCCTGGAGAATGGAAAGGCTACCCACTCCAGAGCTCTGGCCTGGAGAATTCCATGGACTGAATAGTCCATGGGGTTGCAAAGAGTCGGACATGACTAAGTGACTTTCACTTCACTTCACTTCACCATTGCAGATGTAAATAACAGTCTAGTCCACGTCAGAATTTGAATCCGGTTGGATAGAATCAAAAACCCTTTGCTTTCCCCTGATTACTGCTGCCTCTCTGACCCTCATTCCTCAGCATAAAAAAGAGGTGAGAAAGCCTAGTACAAGGTGTCTCTAAGGATTACATGCCATACAAGAACATAGCTATTCCAGGATCTAGAACATACCAGGGGTTCAATAAACATCTATTGAGGAACAAATTCTCAGCTGAGGAATATACCATTGAAGGGTTAACTACATATGTATGAATTTGACCTTGCCAAGTTGTAAACCCCGTGACAGAATACTTAGGATTTCCAACAACATTCCAAATGGAATGGTAAAGAAGTCAACACTTGGAGTCTAACTGGGGCATAGTTACACAGTCCAGTTGTTCAACAAACTGTCACCAAGCACTATGCACAAGCCAAAGTTTTAGACCCTGTAGAAACAAAAAGTAATCTATAGTTCATAAAGAGCAAGATCGTTTCAAGGTTCAAAAGCAAAGTCATAAGTACTAAAAAGGTGGAAGTTAAATGGCATATTGGCTACACCAACTTAGTTTTTTTTTTTTTTTTAAATAATAAAACTGCTAAGTTATAATTTAAAACATTATTTTTAAAACTTTCTTACTGCATAATTATTTTCCAAGAGAACAGTTATATAAATAATCTTTTCCAAATGGACTTCCACCTATTAGGTGGATAGTCTATTGACTATTATATTTAGCTCTGTCAGATAAATGGATGATATCTGTTCTTGCCTCATTTGCTTTCCTCAATAGTTATTCAATGAAAATAAATAATTCACCTAAATTGTCACAGACTGAAATTCAGGATCTCTGCTCACTCCAGCCATGAATTTAGGTAGTAACAGTATAATTACTTGTTAATTGTTCTTTGATTACATTTACCTTTATCTGTCACAACTTGAACAGGTACCCTAATTGCAACTCAGATAATAGTGTTCCTCCATCATGCTACATTCAGCTTAACTGCAATGAAGAATAGAGGTATTTAATTCTTTTGAGACAGGATCATCTCATTCTGGACATTAAAGAATTTTAAAGAGAATCAGTTATTAATGAGGAAAGCTCATGCTATTTGCTCTTGTCCAAAAGGGACATTTATCAGAAGACACAGTAATGTGTTAATGTGAAAAGACGCTCTAAAATTACACATCTAATTGCAAGCTTGTTTTGATCTTTTCTTTGTATAAAGGATGACTTGTGACTGAAATCTTTTTAGAGTAATGGTAATTGGGACAGCATGGATCACTGACAAGCACAACTAATATTGTTTATAACTGTCAATACACCGATGCCTTCTTAATGAGACAACTTTTAGCCCGAGGGAAAAGGATTTAGTTAACCAAATGGAGGAACAAAAACTGCCAAGTATTTTCTTAGACTCTTATCTGATTCTATCTTCCCCTCTCCCTCTGTCACTTAATCTCAAGAAAAAGAGTTAGTAGATGCTTTACTCTGGTGGTTGGTCTGTTTATGAAATATGACAGTACTTTTGTCCTATGCCCTGCTTAGCAGAGGTCACAGGTCCTGCTTGTCTCAGTCACAGGGATAATCCTGAACAGGAAAAAGGATACATTTGAAGCTATCCTCATCCCCTTTGGTGGATGAGACAACTTTGGGGCCTGAAATGAAAATTTACTTCCCACAAATCACCATGCCTTAATCCTCCATTTAGTTTCTTGAAGAGGAACCTGAGTTAGCTAGTCTTTCTGAAAGATATAAGCTAATTCAAACAGAAGGTGGGTGGGAGACTGGTCTATTTTGAGACCAATGTGTTAAAGAAGTAGTGGTACTACCTCAAGCAAAGCTTCCATGATAGTAGCTGATATTAACAATGAACGCTTGAGAAATGTGAATACAGGACTAAAATTTGATACTGTATGATTATTTTGTTGCCTTTCTTTTCCAGTAGGAAGTCCAACTTCCTCTAATACCAACTAGCACGGTATGCATACTTAGTGGTATATATTATATATACCATAATTTATTATAGAAGGTGACAAGGTAATGAGTTGCACTGAGGTTATATGCAAGGACTTTGAAGTCAGACAGCTCCAAAGGTTCATATCAGTTCAGTTCAGTCATTCAGTCATGTCCAACTCTTTGCGACCCCATGGACTGAAGCATGCCAGGCCTCCCTGTCCATCACCAGCACTCAGAGCTTGCTCAAACTCATGTCCATCAAGTTGGTGATACAATCCAGCCATCTCATCCTATGCCGTCCCCTTCTCCTCCTGCCTT
Source organism: Dama dama (assembly GCF_033118175.1). Classification (NCBI taxonomy): domain Eukaryota; kingdom Metazoa; phylum Chordata; class Mammalia; order Artiodactyla; family Cervidae; genus Dama; species Dama dama. Next base: position 36,919,190 of record NC_083684.1, read on the forward strand.
CAATCTTTCCCAGCATCAGGGTCTTTTCAAATGAGTCAGTTCTTTGCATCAGGTGGCCAAAGTATTGGAGTTTCAGCTTCAGCATCAGTCCTTACAATGAATATTCAGGACTGATTTCCTTTAGGATGGACTGATTGGATCTCCTTGCAGTCCAAGGGGCTCTCAAGAATCTTCTCCAACTGCACAGTTCAAAAGTATCAATTCTTTGGCACTCAGCTTTCTTTATAATTCAACTCTCATATCCATACGTGACTACTGGAAAAACCATAGCTTTGACTAGATGGACCTTTGTTGTGAAAGTAATGTCTCAGCTTTTTAATATGCTGTCTAGGTTGGTCATAACTTTTCTTCCAAGAAGCAAGTGCCTTTTAATTTCATGGCCAACCTAGACAGCATATTAAAAAGCAGAGACGTTAGTTTGCTGACAAAGGTCTGTCTAGTCAAAGTTATGGTTTTTCCCTAGTCATGTATGGATGTGAGAGTTGGACTATTTAAAGAAAGCCGAACGCCAAACGTTCATATAATTGTAGCCAATTACTTTTACCCTTTTGAAGCTCAATTTCTGAAAATATAACATTTGGAGAATAGAAGCAATAATGTACACTATTATTGTAAAGTTTGATTGGGATAATATATATAAAGTACTTACAATAGTACCTGGCACATAAAACACATATTATTATAATACTATAATATCATAATTAAACTTGTGCCATGATCTGAATGTCTAGTGGCAAGACTATTATTCTCTAAGTTCTGAATCCTATCTTAAGTACATTTATATCTTTTGCTATAATGTGAATAGATTTCATTATACTGTATATAGTGTGCATGTGTGTATGTGTGTGTGTGTGAGAGAGAGACAGAGAGAGACATATTTAAAATGGTAAACTGTTCTTATTCTATATTTTTGCATTTTCCATAAGTAGTGACATTTTCACAGTGACTGTAGTCTTTAAATGATTTTTCCTCTGTCTTATTGACATATGTATCAATTTCTAAATATATTTGCCAAAAAATGTTAATATTGGTGGACCTGTAACTTTGTAAGCTGATTATTAGATATAAAGAGGCAATGTATTCCAAAATTCTAGTTCTTATCTTACCTTCTTAAATCAATTGCTTAAGAAGAAATTTATATACCTAAAATTCACCCATTGCATGAGTATATGTATATACAGTAAATTCATATTCAGTAAATTTATAATAATACATAGCCAATATCCAGTTTTATAACAGTTCCATCACTCCAGAAGAAGTGTTTCATGTCTATTTGAATGTCAATCACCACTCTCACCCCAACTTCAAGCAACTATTGATATGCTTTCTATCTCTATAGTTCTGCCTCTTCTGAAATTGCATATAAATAGAACCATAAAGTAAGTAGTTTTTGAGTGTGTGTCTGATTTCTTTCATTTAGCATGCTTTTAAAGTTTGTCCATGTTGTGTACATCTATAGTTTTTTTTTTTTTTTTTTTTAATTCCCAAGTATATTACATTGTATGCTGCTGCTGCTGCTAAGTCACTTCAGTCGTGTCCGACCCTGTGCAACCCCATAGATGGCACTCCACCAGGTTCCCCTGTCCCTGGAATTCTCAAAGCAAGAACACTGGAGTGGGTTGCCATTTCCTTCTCCAATTACATTGTATAGATATACCTAATTTTGTTTATCCATTTAAGTACCGATACATATTTGGATTATTTCCAGTTTGAAGTTAAAACAACAATATTTCTTCCTATAACTTTCTCTGTGAATAAGTCTTATGAAATCTAAAAAATTTAGCTACTGTTTTCAGAGAAACATAAATGTGTACCTTGCCAAAAAAGCAATGATTCAGTTTCAAGTTTCACAGGCTTCTAGAACCCCAAAAGTCATCTATGGTTCCCTGGATCCAGACTAAAAGCCCATCCCTAAGAACATGCAGATCACTACTTTCTTTAAGATACAGAGAAAATTTCTTGTTTTCTTATATAAAATTATAGTTATACTATGTGTTTTAGAGAAACATACACATCATGGAGCAATTGACTTCCAAAGAACTACAACCTTTTGCCAAGCTAATCCTGATAAACCACACATAAGCAGAAAGGCCAGGGGACAAGAAAGAGCTGTGAGCTGTGACATCTGCTATGCTGACAATGTACAGACAAGGCACTAAAGAAATCTATACCCTCGCAAGACATGTTAATATAACGATTTGATCTCAAGTCCTGAATCCTGCATAAAGAAGGGACACACATCATCAATAATCAATGATCACTGTTTGAGGGAATGTCCAGGATACATGCAAACAGTTGGGAAGAAGATAGAGAGTGTCAAGTGTGGTGTCTGCCCACAACGAACCTGGAGTTCCCTGGTACTCAGAAATTACACAGAAAAACTCTTCTTAATGAGCTTTCAAAAAAAAAAAAAAAAAATAGCACCTAAGTACTAATTTCAACATCACTGGAGTCATTTTAAATTTACTTCCTATAAGATTTATGGAGCTGAGTTGTTTCTAAAAATAGAACATAATTATGTGGAGATGGTGCCTAACACAGATTAGGTATTTAATTCATTATGGCTGTTAGGACTTGTCTCATTCCATTAAAATCCTGATGTAATAGTTGGGGAATCTGATGTATAAATAAATAACTGCAAATAATTGATTTGGTGAAGGAATAGACAAGATCTATCCAAGCAGAAATGGGGAGCAGCTGCGGCAATTCTGGATGAGCGGGGGCGGGATTGGATGACATACTTAAAGAGCAGCAAAGAAGGACTGAGATTTGGAGGAGAGCAGAAGTTAATAGAGTGGATCAGTGGTAAAAATTAAACAGAATATTTAGGCAAAGGAAAAGCGTATAGAAAGACATGGACATGTGGAAATGTGTGAAGTATTCAAGGAGCAGCAAGTTTTCAAATGTGCTACAATGGATGCAACAAAACAAATGCAGTGGAGTTTAGGTCTAGCACTCTGAGCAGGCAGACGGGACAATCCAGTGATCTCTGCTCATGCCCTATGTTATTGTTTTCAGAGAGATGTTATCATAGCCTGTATCTGCATGATACTTCATGTTGCAGAAAATTTCCCATTTAGAATTATTTCATTTGCTCCTTAGTACTACCTGGAGATGGAGGTGACAAAAGAATCTTTGGCCTCATTTTTAACCAGGAAACCATTCCTGAGAGAGGTTAATTGATTTTCCTCACGCACACAGGCAGGTAGTTGTCTGATTTAAAGTTAACACTACTAACTGTAAATATAATGATGCTTTTCATCTGTCCTTGGTTTTTGAAGTCAGATTGAGTATTAATACAGAGAAAAGGAAGATTTCCAAGAATGGTGGTGATGATGACAATGTTAACTCACAAGATCATTTGATTGTTTATTCTCTAGGTTACGTATTCTAAAATATTGACTATATTAGACTCTATTGTATTAATCTCTACTGCAGGTTGAATAAATTATTTCTAGTCTGAAATCAGAGTGGATCTCATGCCACACACTTAATAAACAATGAGAAAAAGAAGATAAGGTATATTGAGTCTTTTTTTTTTTTTCTTCAGAAGATTGCTGTTGGAAGATGGTTTGGAATGACCATACTATTACACAGGATTATTACATAAATTGAATATACTTATTATACAACATTTCCCCAAATTTGAATTGTCAACAATCTAAGGGTCACAGAAAATCAAAAATATCAGTTAAAATTTCTGTCTCCTTCTCTCTCCCTCCCTCCCTCTCTCTGTCTCTCTCTCTGTCTCTCTCTCTCTCTCTCACACACACACACCACTTTAAAGATCACTAAAACATAATATATCCTTTTCACTAGAAACTTGCTCTCTAGCATGTCGAGGTACATGTTATATATATCACATTGTAGTTGAGTAGGAATTGCTATGGAAATGTTCAGTTGTAGTCTTTGTAGCACAGACACCTTCTTACCAGAAATGGCTAATGCTACCTGATGGGGTGCTTCCTGTGAAAGATGCTCCCCTCTTCCCTTCAGTCTTTCTCTACAACTACACATGTATGATCTGGTGCATTTATCAAACCAAAAGAAGACAAGGAATATTGACAAAGAGAAAGTATGTTGCTATTTTTATCCTTCAAAGGATAGAATTCATTGAAGTAATTACAAGGGAATAAGAAAATAAAATTATTTATAAACTAAAACATTTTTTGCAAACTTAAGCATTCACTTTTATTACTATATTGGCTTCTCCAGTGGCTCAGCGGTATAGAATCTGCCTGAAATTCAGGAGACAGAGGTTCAGTCCTTGGGTCAGGAAGATCCCCTGGATAAGGACATGGCAACCCACTCCAGTATTCTTGCCTGGAGAATCTCATGGACTGAGGAGCCTGGTGGGCTATAGTCCATAGAGTCGCAAGGAGTCAGACATGACTGGAGTGATTTAGCACTCAACCACAAGGTGAACCTCTCAAAGGACTGTTTTAGTGTTTAGAATACTGGGTAAGAAAGGGTTCCCTATCCTCAAGGTTTTTTTTCATGGAGAAGGGAGGCTGGGGAGAGAAACAAATAAATGGGTAACTGCCTGAAAATATCCCTGGTGGCTCAGAAGGTAAAGAATCTACCTGCAAAATGGGAGACCTGGGTTTGATCCCTGGTTTGGGAAGATCCCCTGGAGGAGGACATGGCAACCCACTCTGGTATTCTTGCCTGGAGAATCTCCATGGTCAGAGGAGCCAGGTGGGCTACAGTCCACAGAGTCACAAAGAGTCGGACAGGACAGAGCAACTAAACACAGTACAGTGTTAGAGTCTATGACGGGGTTATCATACAGCCCTGACAGATATTTAGGACAAATTCATATAAATGGAGAAAGTTTGAACCTTTTAGAATTAATTGAAATTAGGGATCTAGAAATTATGAGCTGAAAAAATAAATTTCCAGAAAGTGAATCAACTAGTAAAGTATTTTTTCCTAAGCTAAGTTAAATGGATGAGCAAAAGGTCCTCATAGATGGCATGCAAGGAGAACTAAAAAGGAGGCTGCAAAAGGGGATTTTTCTACAAACTCATGAATTGGGAATTACAATTTACCCAGTTATTCAGTACATTTTTTTCCTGAATTCCTTATCCCTTAGTGGCTGCAAGTGGAGTGGGATTAAAATAGATATGGTCCATGTCCCCTTAGAAGATATGAAACTGTCTAGTGGAGGAGGCAGACAATTCAAATAATTACACAAATAAATATGCAATTAATGCAATTTCATAAGGTTAATGAAGACTTTCAGAGTGGGGTGCAAGACTTTTCACCTTCAGGTCTTACTGAGCCATCAAAGCATGATGAGAGAATGAAAGTCAAATGTTCTTCAAGACTATATTTTTAAACCACATATGATAAAGTTGCATCATCAGAACTGGATTTGGTTCAAGCCATCTTCACCTTAGCTGATCTTTCAAAATCAGCAGCAGAGGAATAAAGAGATGCAGAAAATTTTAGCAGAACTCTCAGAAGGAAATGCAGTTGATGGTACATGAGGGGCAAGTGAAGAGAAGGAATTTACTGAGTTTATACCAATATTGACAGAAGCAAAATGCAGCCATGCTTTCTTTGCAAAAAGCCCAAGAGAAGAAAGCAGAATGTTGAAAGTAGAATTCAACTCAGCTTTCTCCCTCAGACTGGAGAAATACAAAAGTGTACCCTTGAATAACTAATATATTTTCAAGATTTAGTTCAATTTTAAATATAGACTAGAAAGGTTTCAACAAATATAGCATTGGTTTCCAATTTAATATTTACATTAACATTTTCTCACTTGGGTGACAGGTGACCTATTTGCAATGCTAATGAAGAGCTACTCTTCATTTGCTCATCAAATCATTAAATGAACAATTCCAATATACCAGATGCTGCAATAGGCATTTAGTAACAATAGTGAGAAGGAGAGAAGTCCCTGTCCTTACCTGGTGTATATAGTTTATTGGAGAAGCAGACATTGACTATATTGTGACAATGGTGTGATAGGTTTCAAGCCCTAAAGGTTAAGGTAGGATAGAGGGAAACATATTCAATGAAAGTTTTTATCAGGAATAACAGCAAAGCTTGAAAGGTCTGCAAAATAAAGCATAGGGTAGCTATGCTGTCAAGCAGAAAGGCAGGGATAGTTTCAAACATTCTATTACATTCCATATTTCAGGAGAAAAAGATCCTTCCTGATGGCCATAGAAAGGAGAACAATGATCATTATTAGAAAGTTAAAAGGTGGCAGATTCATATCAATATAAGGAATGATTCACTACTAATTAAGACCATCTGATAGTGCAGAAGTCTAAGTATGGATGTAGAGAAGTTGTTACTGGAAGCATTCAGTAACTGGAAGCACTCAAGGTGGAAGAAGAACTCTTCAAAATGGGTTCTGAGCGTATAGATTCAAACAGAAAGGGGCCAGACAATGCACATATATGAACTCAGGTGAAAAAAATTAAGAGAGATGAACCAATTGGAGAAAACACACATTATATAGAGCATTCACTTTTATATGGTATTCATTTTACACTTATAAAGTGTTTATACAAAAAAGAACAATTTTAAGATGTGAGAAGATTTTAGTTTGGTGTACTGTCCCACCAGCATAGGTTAGTGACCCTTGTTAGGTTATGTGAAATGTGAATGGGCAGCTAAAAATAGAGTACCTGAAGTCACAATTTTTCCTTCATACTCTGATATTGGTTTTAAAATTCACTGATAACATTCTAGGATTTTGAGAAGTACATTGCTAAACACAGACAATTTCCTGAAGTTCTTTAAATTATACCTTGTTTGTAACCACTGATGTATAAAAGCACCCAGAATACTCACTAGTTGTGATGCTCCAAGTGTCCGAGCTCATTATTGAATCTTGGTTTCTCCACTTGCAATTTGGGAAACTGCTCTTTAGCAGAGAGAAGTAGACACGGTCCTGAAAGTTAGCAGTCTTACTGAATGAGCCACAGCTTTGTCTGGGCACACAGCAGGGATGGGGAAGAAAGGCATATAGTCCTTTTATCCCAGTGATCCCTACACTGCCATTGCCACCTTGCTCCTATTGTCAGATACCACTCTCATGACTTCTCCCCACCTTGTCCATATAATCTTCAGGTAGGACTAGATAGGAACTTGAATGGCCCCATCTCCTAGTTGCTTAGCTCATAAATGATCACCTTATACAAATTAGGTCAATCATCCTGACTCCCACTGACCACTTTGCCCTAGAACTAGACATGGGCTGTGCTGATAACTCCCTCCCCAGACTTATTATTGGATGTAGGAAAAAGAGGCTAAAGGTATACTATTAAGAATTGTCAGGGGCTGTCCTTTCCATCATATTAAGAAAAAGAAAAAAAAAATTGGTCATGTACAGAAAGTAAGATGCATAAAACTGTCATGCAGGTAGAAGTCAAGGCACAAAACTGAGAGCTCCCCAAATGTCAACATCTCCACAACAGTTGCTCCAGTGGTAAAACCCACCTCTTCTGATGTGGATTGGTGGTTTTATGAGATTATTCAGTATCGTCCCGAGGCTCTCTTTTTCAGTAAAGTCCCTGATTTTGTCATCTATTTTACAAAGTCCTAATAAGCATATTGATATCACCTTCCTCAGAAGATGTTTTCCTAAAATATGCATTGGCAAATAAAACAAACAAAAATGGTGTGGTTTATCTTTTCCTTTTTCCTTTTTTTACTGGAGAACTCAAACCAAAAAGAAAAACAAAATGCCCCTGATAACTAAATGACATACTGCAATTAGCTCATTTATTTGACACATTCTATTAAGTGATACATTTTGCCCATTCTCATTCCAGTCCCTGTGAAGCCACAGGCTGTCCATGAGTTATTCATTAGGATGGCTACTTAGGAATTGGTAGACTAAAGTCTGTGTTTCTCAAAAGGTCATCACCTGGATGAGTCAAAGCCTTGGCAGGATACCCAAGAGATACGGAAAATGTAATTAACAAAGAAATATGGGACCACTTGCCCTTATATTTCTTGTACTATGTGGACAATTGTGCTAGCAATACCTGGGCAGATGTTATGAAAACAGATGGCAAATTGAAGCAAAGTGTGAAATCCTGGAGAGAGGAAGCATTTCAAAGAAAGAGAGACTCTGGTTCAAATCTTGACTTGACTATTCTCATTTGAGCCAGTGATATAGTTTCTCTGAACCTAAACTACCAACTGTAGTCATTATTGAATAATATATAAAGCACCTTGAAACTAAAGTGAGATCGGGTATGGAAACGCCCTTGCACACATAAAAATGTGATTAAAATGTTACTTCCTTACCCACTGGACCCCTCTAAGTTCTCCTCTGGGACAGTCTAACCAGAAAATTAGATGAGATGGAAAAGAGGAAAGAGAAGTAGAAGAAGAGGGTAACATAAACTCATTTTATCATTAGTCCCAAAACATCTGGCTAAAAGCTTAAGCAAAGATAGTTGCCTTTAAAATGCACATGATGTAAGGTGTAGCTGTTACCTTTTATCTTTCTGTTTCCAAGATAACTTTCCAAGGAGTATTTTAAGAATATATGATAGTTTTCCTGCAATACTCTCCTTATTCAAACTAGATACCTATCCTCAAGTGCCTTTAGGGCTGAAGAATAGACAATCAAATAAATATCTCACACCAATTATCCATTTTAATAACACACAAGAAAAACGGTACACTAGAGGGAAAGATTAAGGGTAATAATTATAAATCATATTTACTGAGCACCTACTTAGGCCCATCACTTTTCAAGTCACTTCCATCAATATTATGATTTTTAAAACTTTCTAAGAAAAATACCTGTGGATTTCACCTTATATTTGTTAGAAATGGCACATATGATACATAGCAAAACTTTTAAAGGTTATCAAGAAATAGTGATAGGCATAGGAAATAGAGAATTGAATAAACCAGTGTTCTTGAGGTCAAGGGGCCCAAAACAGAGAGGAAACAATCATAAATTAATAATAGCAGCTGCTGCTTATTATGCAAATGCATATCATGAACTATTTGTTATGTTTTTCGTATTTCCCTGCTTTACTAAGGAATAAACTGAGAGTCAGAGAATACACTTTATGGACCACCTCACTGTTTCAGAATCTCATATGCATAATAATATCGTTGGATATAAATATCACTGACCTACAAATATAGGACATTCAATATCACAGTAATCCAAGTCAATGCCCCAACCAGTAAGCTGAAGTTGAACGGTTCTATGAAGACCTACAAGACTTCTAGAACTAACACCCTGAAGGGTGTCCTTTTCATTACATGGGAATGGGATGCAAAAGTAGGAAGTCAAGAGATACCTGGAGTAACAGACAAATTTGGCCTTGGAGTACAGAATGAAGCAGGGCAAAGGCTAACAGAGTTTTACCAAGAGAACCACTGGTCACAGCAAACATCCTCCTCCAACAACACAAGAGAAGGCTACACAAGGATATCACTAGATGGTCAATACCAAATCAGATTGATTATAATCTTTGCAGCTAAAGATGGAGAAGCTCTGTACAGTCAGCAAAAACAAGACTGGGAGCTTACTGTGGCTCAGATCATGAATTCCCCATTGCCAAGTTCATACTTAAATTGAAGAAACTAGGGAAAACCACCAGAGCATTCAGGTTTGACCTAAATCAAATCCCTTGCAATTATACAGTGGAAGTGACAAATAGATTCAAGGAATTAGAACTCATAGACAGAGTACCTGAAGAACTTTGGAAGGAGGTTCATGACATTGTACAGGAGGCAGTGATCAAGACCATCCTCAGAAAAGGAAATGCAAAAAGGCAAAACAGTCATCTGAAGAGGCTGTACAAACAGCTGAGAAAAAGAAGAGAAGCTAAAGGCAAAGGAGAAAAAGAAAGGCATACCCATTTAAATGCAGAGTTCCAAAGAATAGCCAGGAGAGATAAGAAAGATTTCCTCCGTGATCAAAGCAAAGAAATACAGAAAAACAATAGAATGGGAAAGACTAGAGATCTCTTCAAGAAAATTAGAGATACCAAGGGAGATTTCATGCAAAGATGGGCTCAATAAAGGACAGAGATGGCATGGACCTAACAGAAGCAGAAGATATTAAGAAGAGATGGCAAGAATACACAGAAGAACTTTAAAAAAAAGATCTTCACGACCCAGATAACCACAATGTTGTGATCACTCACCTAGAGCCAGACATCCTGGAATGTGAAGTCAAGTGGGCCTTAGGAAACATCACTACTAACAAAGCTGGTAAAGGTGATGGAATTCCAGTTGAGCTATTTCAAATCCTAAGAGATGATGCTGTGAAAATACTTCACTCAATATGCCAGCAAATTTGGAAAACTCAGCAGTGGCCACAGGACTGGAAAAGGTCAGTTTTCATTCCAATCCCAAAGAAAGGCAATGCCGAAGAATGCTCAAACTACTGCACAATTTCACTCATCTCACATGCTAGCAAAGTGATGCCCAAAATTCTCCAAGTCAGGCTTCAACAGTATGTAAACTCTGAACTTCCATATGTTGAAGCTGGATTTAGAAAAGGCAAAGGAACCAGAGATCAAATTGCCAACATCCATCGGATCATCGAACATGTAAGAGAGTTCCAGAAAAATATCTACTTTTGCTTTATTGACTACTCCAAAGTTTGACTGTGCAGATCACAACAAACTGTGGGAAATTCTGAAAGAGACAGGAATACCAGACCATCTTACCTGCCTCCTGAGAAATATATATGCATGTCAAGAAGCAACAGAACAGTACATGAAACAATAAGACTAGTTCCAAATAGGGAAAGGAGTACATCAAGGCTGTATATTGTCACCCTGCTTATTTAACTTATATGCAGAGTACATCATGAGAAACACTGGACTGGATGAAGCACAAGCTGGAATCAAGATTGCCAGGAGAAATATCAATAACCTTAGATACGCAGATGACACCACCCTTGTAGCAGAAAGCAAAAAAAGAACTAAAGAGCTTCTTGATGAAAGTGAAGGAGGAGAGTGAAAAAGTTCTTAAAACTCAACATTCAGAAAACTAAGATCATAGCATCTGGTCCCATTACTTCATGGCAAATAGATGGGGAAACAATGGAAACAGTGACAGGCTTTATCTTGGGGGGCTCCAAAATCACTGCAGATGGTGATTGCAGCCATGAAATTAAAAGACGCTTGCTCCTTGGAAGAAAAGCCATGACCAACCTAGACAGCATATTAAAGAGCAGAGACATTACTTTGCCGACAAAGGTCCATCTACTCAAAGCTCTGGTTTTTCAAATAGTCATGTATGGATGTGAGAGTTGGACTACAAAGACAACTGAGTGTTGATGAATTGATGCTTTTGAACTGTGGTGTTGGAGAAGACTCTTGTGAGTCCCTTTGACTGCAAGGAGATCCAACCAGTCAATCCTAAAGGTAATCAGTCCTGAATGGACTGATGCTAAAGCTGAAACCTCAATATTCTGTCCACCTGATCCAAAGAACTGACTCATTGGAAAAGACTTCAATGGTGGGAAAGATTGAAGGCAGGATGAGAAGGGGGCGACAGAGATTGAGATGGTTGGATGGCATCACTAACTCAATGGACGTGAGTTTGGGTAAGCTCTGGGATTTGGTGATGAACAGGGAAGGCTGACATGCTGCAGTCCATGGGGTCACAAAGAGCTGGACATGACTGAGTAACTGAACTAAACAAATATAGATATGCCATTTCAATGTTAGGCATAGGTACAGCATCAAGGATTTAAAAATTCTGTTATCCCCGTCACCTGGAACTTAGTTCTTCAACCTTTGATAATTCTTTGTTAATTTCTTTTAAATATTTGATGAATTTCCAATAGAATCTGAGAAGTCTAAGACAAATAAAAACTTGAAAAAATTTCTGAAAAATTACGCAGGAAGACCCATAGAGCAATCAAACTATTGGAATTAGGATATAATTGGAAAGGTGCAAAACACTACACTAAAATCATAAAAATCAGTACTGGTCCATACTAGTGTCCTAAATTATATTATGGTTTTTCTCTCTCAAAAATGTTACTTCTATTTTACAGAGGAACTGCCCTGGGTTTGAGTTCTTTATGGAATAATAAGCTAGATGATACAGTTCTGTACTTGTTTCAGATGTTGAAAATACATTTTATAATGCATTATTTTATTTTGTGTTATTCCTCTGTAATTGCCCTGTTAGCCAGTAATAGGGTTTTGCTGGCAATTTTAGAACTGTGGGGAATGGGATATAATCTCATTTAGTTTGGAGCAGCAGCTCCACAGAGCCTGGAGAGCCCTGATTCAGGAGGTTTTCCTGGATATATTTGGAGTGGTGATGATGGAAGACAGTGAGGTGACAAGATTTTAAACCAATTACAAAATATAGGCCAAATAAGAATAGTTAAAAAAAAATGATGATGATGATAAAGTGCTAAGATAGCTCAGTTTGCAAAGTGAGGCCACATGAGAATTAATCTCCTGCCCTATAGACTTTTTTTCTTCTCTCAAAGAAGGACTTGCTTATTGTCAATATCAGAATTACCTGAGCTGTTGGTCAAAATGCAGATTCAGAGGACTGGAGGTTATGAAGTTGTAATATATGATATCCATGTGAGTGAAATGCTGAGGAGATAAAGTAATCCTAATCGTCATTTATTTTGTTTAATATTGTATTCCAATTCCTGACACAGTGGCTAGCATATTATAGATGGAGGAAAGGAAGGAAGAAATGAAGGAAGGATGGAAGGGAGAGAGGGAAAGAGGGAAGAGTCAAGGCAGAGAGAGGGATGGAGGGGAGAGGAAGGCAGAAAGCTGAGGGGAGTGAGGTGTGGGGAGAGGAGAGACAGTGAGAGGACTGGGAGAATCTTCCACACACCAAGAAGCCATATTATTTTCTTTTTTTCTTTTCATATTTCAAGTTAGAAGTTTCAGGTTTTCCACTGGACATGTGTGAGGTATATGTGTGTGTGGATGGCTGTGTTAATGGGGGGTGGGTGTGTTGGAGACGATCTGGGAAGTGGTTCCTCTGATTAGATATACATGATAATTAGTTATTAGTTATTAATAATATAAGAGAAAATGATTCTCTATCCCCCTCCAGTTTGCCTGTATTTTAGCTTTATTATTTTTTTCATTTGAATCATGCAAAATCATTTGGAACTTCACATTCAAGAGCTCAGCCCCAAGATGGTGCCAAAAGTCAAGCTTCCAGAGTACTCTCTACATCCTCTTTTGTAAAATCAAACTTGTTATTGATTATTTGTGTCATTTTAATATTTATTGCTATACCAGTTCATGAATAAGGACCTAGTAGATTACTTGGTGACAGTAGGTAGGCACTAGATAAATAAGTGCTATGTGTTTATGGGAAAAACTAATGATGTAAGAATCAGTACTGTATTGCAGTGACTTCATATCCACTCTTTATTTTTATATGTTATTATTCTGTGAGCCATTCATTCCTCCCTGAAGTTCAGAGTGAGCTAAAAGGACTATAAGACAGAATGTGCGTGGATTCAAGTGTAGAAGGCATATGGTTCACTAAAGAAAGAAACAACTTCATGGGGGAAAAACAATATATGAGACGAAGGAATTAAAATATGCTCTCGGGTATTAAAAATAAAATTGAAGATGACATAATAAAGAAACTAAGGGAAACCTTACCACCAAGACACTACTTGAAAGTAACAGGTTCTTCAGTGATTAATTTGGGTCTGCATCTCTGTTGTTGATACTTTTGATAGTCTTGCTTTGGTTACTGTTGGTATTTCTTGTTGCTGAGGTAACTGTTGTAAATTATGTGGTGGTTTTCCCTCTATAGCCCTCTCCCTTATATGATGCTTCTTTACGTCTTTAGTTTTTCTTGGCTAAGCATTTCTTAAATTCATGCTTAGAATTACTTTGTGCTTTATGCCATCTTAAAGGCCCTTCTGTTATCACATGGGTATTGTATAATCTTCCTTGTAATTAGGATATAGTTAAAATTGCAACTTGGTTTTGCAGCCAGTTGTTTTCTAGGTTCTGCGTGATCTTGGCAATCTCATCATTGATGATTCATGGTACACATTAGGAAGGACAATGGTGCCAGAAGTCCCCAAACATTCTCATACTAGTAATAGGTTTCAAGCTCATCACCAGTGTGTACACCCAAACACACTTGATATTCACAGGAGAAAGGTTAAACCACAGCTGAGGTTGAGCCCCACCCAGTTAGCACAACAGAGCTACATGAGAGCACATGCCAGGTCAATCTATAAAAAGAAGAGAAATTCAAATGCAATGCAACTATTAGGTCAATCTATACATTGTAATTGCTAGTTAAGAGAAGCACACTTTAATGGTGATAGGGAAAGAATTGGGATGTGCAAATGTTGAGACTTAAAATGTAATGACATTTGCAGAATTTTGTTCTTGTGAATTGACCTTCAACATGATTTTATCTATTTAACTTTTGGCTAAGCTTTCAATAAATCATTCATTTGCTCAACACAGATTTATATGTCACATTTCTCACTTGGCATCTCTGACTGTGTATACAAAAGAACACTTACTATGGACAAATACTCTTTCGGATCCTTAATCTCTCTAACCCATTTCAACCCTCTCATTCCTCAATCTTTGCCTTCAAAGAAAAACTATTTTTAGCCACTCACCTGACTAATAAAGCATTTCCTTTTGCATCTTTTCTTTCCTTTATACCACACATCTAAGATATCTACAAGTCATGCCCACATGTCTATTATTATTTCCTGATTCCAAGACACTTTATCTCACTTTTGGTGATTGAAAGGATCCTGAATAGTTTCCTCCCTCCATTCTCACTGCTGCTATGCTCCATTCTTTATACAGAAGCAAAAATAAGTTTCTTCTTTAAGAAAAGAAATTATAATCCTCTTTTGCTTAAACATTCAATATTTTCCCCAACAAACGAGAATAAAATCCAAATTCCTTTTCTTGGCTTGTATACTTTGTCTACTTTCCCCCCATAATATCATACCCCCTCTTTTTGACATTACTCTTAAGCTCTACTCACGTTATTTTTTTTTATTACACATGTCAAGCTTATTTCTAATCTGGGGCCTTTGCAATAGTTCTTCCCTTTGCTGTAATTCTTTTTAATTAAACTTGGTATGGTTGAGCTCTTTAGATCTATGCTTAGATAGTATCTTTTTATTGACATTCTCTTGGCTATTCAAGTTAAACTAGACCACTTGGCAATCCTTATCACTCTACTTACTGCATGGCATATTTTTATACTAGTAAACAAAGAAGAAAATGACACATACTGATTTATTGTCAGTCTACCAATTCTAGATTGTAACCTCCTTGGGAGTGAAACCAGGTCTGTCTTATTCAGCTGTGCAGGAATATGATAGTCATAATGCTTTTACAGAGATGGAAGTGAATTAATTACACTTGGAATTTTCAGGCAACATTTAAGAGGGAAGATGATTCTCAATCAAGATATTGATGGACACATAGGAATGTATTTGGAAGAATAGGATGAGAGGGAGAAACTCTGAGTAAAATGACTTTCATAAAAGCAAAGTATTGCGCTTTACTATTAGAAGTAGTCTGAAATTGATGGAGGATAGTGTGAACAAGAGGTGCCAAATTGTGACAATGCAAGAACAATGTGTTGAATAATGGAGAATTTAGCATTGTTTGCTGAAGAATTTGGATCTTACCTTGGTCAATTGTTTCTCAAATTCTTCAATTCATATATTTCTAATAGAAAGATTATTTCTATTAGAAATAATATATATTTATATATATATAAATATATATATATTTATATATATTATTTTATATTATACAATATATACAATATACAAATATACATATTTTGTATATATAGTCCCCACATATCCTCTGGGGACTAGAGATATAGTCCAAAATGCCACCAATAACATTGTTTGTTTTATACAATGTTCTACTTCAGCTTAAAATATGTGTGGATGCCATACTGTAACCATTTTGATTAGTTTTTATTACAAAAATAAATATCATGTTCAAATATTTGAAAAAATAAATTCAGTATCAATTCCTTATCCTGTACTGTGGATATCCTTGGCAGACCCCAGTACCCCTAGTGTTTGGGCACTGTAGTTAAAGTGATAGCTAACAAACAGCCTGTCATGGGGGGCAGTCTTTAAAATATAAGAGTGGTGAGATCACATTTGTGATTTAAAAAGATCACTCTAGCTGAGAATGTGGAAGCTATATTACAGGAAAGAAGTAAATGGACATTCAATAAATATTTGTTGCATTGCTCTAACTCTCACCAAAGCCAAGTTTACACAATCATATGCAATAACATTTATATGGTTTATCCAGGTTCAAATACTTTCTCTTGAGAAATAAACATAGGGCTCTGACCTAAGTCATCTGAGATCACAGCCTGTGCTAATCAATGCACTGCAGACTCATTTTTCACTCTACAATCTCAGGATGTATAAAAAATGATTATCCACCACATCTTTGAACTAGTATACAATAGGAGCTTATCACAGAATGAAAAGTTGTCCAATTAAGTAATTTCATCAAGCATTCACTTTGAATAAAGTTATGAAATTATTTTGAAAATGAGGATGATTTTTCCAATATGCAAGATTTTTTTCCCAGTTGCAAGATCTCATCAAAGCTGAAGACCAAGACAATTATAGCATTAGGAGTAACTATGGGGAGGAGATGTCAGCTCAAAGAACTGAATTTTCTCTTCATTGATCTTATTCTCACCAATCAAAACGCCTCATCACTTGTAGCTTGTCTTTTTGTTATTTTTGTTTTTTAACCTCAGGACCTTTTTCTCCAAAGTGATTTCCTTGATGATCACTTAAAAAGAACTCCGTTGGATCTGAACTGAGTTGCTGTTTTAGGGAAAAAAAACAAAAAAATAAAAAAAACAACTGCCTGATGCAAACTATCTGGAGTTGCATGAGGATAATCTTTCCTAGGTGGGGAAGAAGCCAAAAGAGGCAGAAGGCTTAGTGGGGAGAGGCCTGGGATTATTTGAGGTGATCTTGGAGAGATTAGAAAGCAATTTTTTTCCTACAGGATATACTGTAGACACTGTGGAGTTGGTAGGACAGGTGGTATGAGGAGTTTTGTGTGGCTTCCCCAGGGATTTTATGAAATACAGAGAAAAGAAGAAATAACTTGGACAGTGATGGGTAAGGACACAAGGCTTTCTTACAGCACCTCGAGAGAATCCAAAGTCTACTCTCCCCCTTTTCTCTATTAGGCTGGCTACTTTGCACTTTGAGTGCTTTTTTCTCTTACATATAATGTATATTATAGTCCCTACTGTTCAGGATGTTATAAGGTTATTCAAAAGAAAGTGCCTAATGTACCAGAACTTTCATATGACCTAGACATTCTTCATGTTCCACTAAAATTGAATAAACTGTAGGTGGGATTATTCCCTGACTACAGGTCACTGACCTCCCTTTACTGACAGCATTTAGGAAATTTTCAATTGTAAAGTCTTCTTCCATCCCTGTGAGACGTAAATCTTCTCCTTGCCTCTTGCCAGTTTTACAACCCAGGGATGTAACTCTCAAGGACCTGGAAGTCAATCCTTGAAATGATGTAATCATCAAGGAAAGTAGTGCCCCTGTCCCCTGTCTCTATGGTAGGAAGGGGCCTAACTTTCAAAGTGACAATTAACAAACACGGATGACTTGCTCACACTGGCCAAACTCCCCTGTGAAATCCTCCAGTACTTTTCCACTAGATCTCCCCAGCCCTCAAAACCCCTTAAATCCTTTGTTTCAGCAGAGCTGGGTTCAATCTCCCTTCCCTGCTGCAAGAGTCTTGAATGAAGTCTTCCTTATATAACTGTGTCCAGTGCAATTTTTCTATGACAAATGTATATTCATTCCTTGTAATTCAAAAATGCCTACAATTCTATGTAATGTTTCTCTTAAATATTTCTGCCTGAAAATCAATGGATTTTTATATATTCCTTAACTATGTACAAAGTTGCAGGCAATATTAAAATAAAAGTATTAATCAGAATCAGACATGGTGTCAATAAAAGCAAAGTGAGTATTAGAGACATTTGGGCAATTAGGTAGGTGGCAATTTCATGGGCAATGGTTCCTATTCTGTATCTACCATGAATCTGTTCAGTGATAATGAATGTAAAATAACTGACTTAATATACACAAGTAGAGAAGAAAGGGAAGAACATTTTCTTAATATTTGTTTGCATGGGAATGTAATGAATATAGCTGGGAGGATTAATATTTTCTCCTCTGAGTTCCAAAGGAAACAATTTGGATATGACACTACTTATCACCAGTTAATGTAGGACAGTTTGTGCAATAACTAAGAGGACAGAATAGGTAGATGGTAAGGATGCTTCTTAGCATAATAAGGGAAAGGTTAAAGATGAGTAGTTTCTATGAAATTCAGCACTATTAGAAGCTACCACAAATTCTCATATAGACTCAATAGAGGTTTGGAAAGAATATTATTTCTTATTTTGGCAAGATATGAATTTAGACACTCTACAAGATTAACTGCTACAGCCTTCAGTGGAAGCTCCCCTGCACAACATCCTTCCTTGGCAACTGGCACTCCCATTCCCACTATCTATAAGAGAGCAATTTACCATTTAACCTTCCAATAGCAAGGCCCAAATGTACACTTTTATTTGCCGAGCAGCAATAACTGGAGACCCAGGTTTGATCTCTAGGTGGGGAAGATCCCCTGGAGAAGGAAATGGCAACCCACACCATTATTCTTGACTGGAAAACCCCATGGACAGAGGAGCATGGCAGACTATAGTCCATGGCATTGCAAAGAGTTAGACACAACTTAGCAATTAAACCACCACCAATAACTGGACAGATACAAACCACTCCATAATCCCTTAATACCTCAGGATTTGATACTGTAAAGGTATAAGATAAGACTGAATCCTGATTACTTTGATAGGCTGGTTGGAATATTGTAGAAAGTGAATGGAAAAAGAATTTAGAAGAGTTCTATGCAAAGTTAAAAAGAATGGGTGAAAATAAGAAACAAGGGGATATCCTTGTTAGGTGTCCTAAAGGACTTCAAGATTGAGTCAAGTGTGTAAGATAGGTTCCCTCTAAACAAAATCTTAAAGGCAACCTATTAAACACTCTGCAAATGCCGCCTAAATTTTACTGGGTCTAGGATATGTGTGTGTGTGTGTGTGTATTACTATTAATAGTAACACATATATTACTATCAATAGTATTAATGATACTATTAATGTGAACTAGGAAAAGAGAGAACATTCCTCCTTAAGAATCAGTTAAGCTGATATTCTCAGTTTTTCTATCTACAAAATGTAGATAGGAGGTAAAAATAAAAGCAGACAACCATCAAAATTATATAAGCATCACATTTAATTTTGGAACTGATTAATTCACTCACATATTTGTTAAGCATCTATTATATAGTAGGCACTGTCCTTGATTTTGGAGATACGTCAGTGAAGATGCATAGCTTTTATCTAGCTCACATGAAGTTTATAATCTAGTAACAGGGGTGGAGATGGATGGGGAGGCTGATAACATAAAAAATAATAAATATAGACCATGTTCCCTAGGATTAAGTGCTAATATTTGGAGAAATAGCAAAGTAATCATAATGTGTAGGGTAAATGAGTAAAATAGAGAGTTGTAGGAGATAAGCTCAAAGTGTAGAGAAAGACCAGACCCTTATAGGAAAATGTAAGGAGTTTTATTTTACCCAATAGGACAGAAAGTTACTGGAAGGTTGTGCAATGGAAATAACTGACGTGTGTTTTTTTTTTTTTTTTTTCATTTATTTTTATTAGTTGGAGGCTAATTACTTTACAATATTGTAGTGGTTTTAATAGAAAGGTCCTTCTTGCTCTGGGATTGAAAATAGACCAATGTGTGTTGAGAAGAAGAAAAAAGGACAACTAAACTCCATCTAGAGGACAGAGAATAATACTATGAGAAATGGTCAGATACCAAGTAAATTTTGAAGACAAAAGCAGATGATATGATTTGATGATGCATTAAATGCAAGGGGGATAGAAAGAGAGAAATTGGGTATGACTTCAAGGGTTATGGTTGTGAAACACCAAATTAAGTTATTATTAACTGAGAAGGGAGATAGGGAGATGGTTTGGAAAGATGAGAAACCAGGTGTTCAGCTTTCAAGAAGGGTAGGAAGTTGGATACACTTGTTTTGAGGTTAGTGAATAGATCCAAATAGGTAAATATTTAGATGTTCAAGCACAGATAGTACTTAAAGTCATCATGTTGGATGAGACAAGTCATCTGCTGAGAGCAGGATGAGGAAAAGAATAATAAAGTTTTGAGAAAAGAGGCGTATGATACAGGAGATGGAAGAGAAAATGGACTAGGGAAACACAGTGGGACTGCCTGGCAGCACGGAAGCCTGGTTTGAGTTTCACATGGTGGATTTTAAGTGAGACCATTCAGCATGGTTTTGTGTGTCTCCTTTCTTCCTACATTTATGTTAAGCTGCAAGAATGTAGATGAACTGAACTAATGTCTGGGCTAAGCAACAGAGTATTCAAAGTCAGGGCCAGGGGGTGAGAATAATGGAGTTGACGGTATAATGATAATGATCAACTACGGAATCTAAAGTTGGAAGAAGTCAAGTGAGAATGTGAAATGAGAAAAAATTAAAGAACAATACTGTCAAAGTATTAAAAACCTCGGTGGAGTGAAAAATAATTGGAGTTTGTATATCCAAGGGTGTTCAATAGAATGGACAGAAGTTGAGATGCTTGAAATTTCTATTAAGGAAGGGATGCATATTTTGGTCGCATCAAAGTCAGTGTTATGAGCATGGATGGCACATGTAAGGTTGAAGATTAGATTACAGAATAAGTGGAAAAACTGAGAGGCAGGGGTCTTGCAGGATTATTTATATGGGTAATCAGTCATTATGAATTTTGAGTGCAGTTGTGTTCAGCATAGAGACAGTGAGCCATGGTTTAAAATCTTCAAGCAGTGAAGGGGAATGATGAGTAAGCTGAAGACGACTAACACAAAGGACTACAGTACAGCTTGACATGATGGCATGATGTTTAAACTCTGTGGCTTTCAGGGAGGGGACGGGGTAATTGCTAGGAAGCAGCCATAAAGTTCACTAAGATCTACTTAATCTTTCTGTCCAGTGGTATAAGAGATATAAAAGAGGTCACCAGGGAAGATCCTAAAAGGAAAGGGAAATGTTTGGAGGAGAAGTCGAAGATATCGAGAACTGCTAAAGAACTGCTGTGGGTTTCTGAAGGCAAAATAAAAATGTTTCAGGTGAAAAAAAAAAAGAAGGGGGGGGACTGCAAGATAGGTTTTTATCTGTTTCTAATACACATAGAAACTGAAACTCTAAGAAAGTATTTGATAAAAATCATAAAACTTGTACAATTTGAGACAGAATTTAAAGACCACTATCACTCCAAAGCTCAGGAACTTCTAAAGACTTTTCTTATCATGATGCAGAAACTATCTAATGTAGTTAGGGAAAGAGTCATTCTAGTGTGGAAATTACCTCTAACCATGTAATGTTCTCTTATTTTCCAGATGTATTCTGCATGATGTGTAAGAAACTAGGACATGTCTTAACCAATTCTAAGATATTTCTCAAAATTACTATTTTTTGCCTAGCTCATATGGAATATTTGATTATCTTTATGGATCTGCAACATGGTACATAATGAAAATGGACAGAAGTAGAACTGCCTAGGTTCACATCCTAACTCCAGCTCTTTATTAGATATGAGGTTTAGATTAGTCAATTAAATCAATGGTATTAGTCAATTAACCTGAGTGTTTTCCCATGTTTGTGATATTGGAATAACAATACCTTCCTTGTGGTTATACTATACTGATTCTGAGAGGGGTTAGGAAAGGAAGTTCAATTCAGTTATTTTTTTTCTTAATGGTAAGAAATAAATATGATTCATTATTAATGGGGAATGTTTTTCCTTATTCTCACAGAGACCAGTAGAGGAATGAGGAAGAAGAGGAATGACAGTCTAAAGCTGTTTCTAGACCTCCTGCACCTAGATTTGTGTCCTACTTTGCTGGATCTAGAATAGACATTCTGTCCTTTAAAAGCACACAGTAAGAAATGTTCAGATATCCAAATGTAAGCCTAGGGATGAATAGGAAGTAGAGAGGTGATTTATATTGCATAATAGGAGGAGGACTTGAGGTGTGGTAAAATGTTTGAAAATGGGAAATAGAAATTATTGAAAGAGAGAGAGAGGACTGAAGCACTATGGTGGGGAAGATAATGGAGTTTTATGAACAGGATGTTAGGAATGGGATTTCAGTTGTCTGCATATCTCTAATGTAGAATGGCTCATATATATATATCAAGCTTTTATTAAAGTCAGCTACAAACTCACGCCTTATTAGTAGGGGACTGAACCAATTGTTGGGAGACGGACCAAATCATCTTTTTAAAGCCATAAGTTATTTAAAGAAAGAGTGCTTAAATGCAACCCGTACCCTACCCTTGCCCCTACTCCTCCTTCCTCCCTCCGCTCTACCCCTGCTGTGGCCTCAGATCCCCACTCTGGGCTTCCTTATTATACAGGCAACCCTTCCCTTAGGGAGCTAACAGCTGCCTTGCATTTCAGGAGTCAACATCACCCAAACAGCTTTATGATGCAAGGCTATGAAGAAAAACAATTTAGCCTGATGTTTTCCTACTAAAGATTAAAAACATGGGTAAAAGTCTAAAGTTTTAACTGAAGTGAGAGTGGCTCAATCAGATTCCTGAGAAATGGGAGGGAATGGACTGTGACATTCCTGTGAATGATAGGGGTCTGGGAACAAACAATAAGTACGGCCAAAGAAGAGGAGAGTCGACGATTTTATGGAAGACTCTGAGGAGTTAGATATTAAAAATGGTAACCATGGAAGCAGTCAGTAATATTCTCTTAGACTGTTCAGTTCAGTTCAGTCACTCAGTTGTGTCCGACTCTTTGCGACCCCATGAACTGCAGCACACTAGGCCTCTCCCTGTCCATCACCAACTCCCAGAGTTTACTCATACTCATGTCCATCGAGACGGTGATGCCATCCAGCCATCTCATCTTCTGTTGTCCCCTTCTCCTCCTGCCCCCAATCCCTCCCAGTATCAGGGTCTTTTTCCAATGAGTCAACTCTTTGCATGAGGTGGCCAAAGTACTGGAGTTTCAGTTTCAGCATCAGTCCTTCCAATGAACACCCAGGACTGATCTCCTTTAGAATGGACTGGTTGGATCTCCTTGCAGTCCAAGGGACTCTCAAGAGTCTTCTCCAACACCACAGTTCAAAAGCATCAATTTTTCGGTACTTAGCTTTCTTCACAGTCCAACTCTCACATCTATACATGACCACTGGAAAAACCATAGCCTTGACCAGATGGACCTTTGTTGGAAAAGTAATGTCTCTGCTTAGACCATTAGTGGGTAATATTCTCTGAGAAGACTTCTGTGAAGTATGTACACATAACCCACCTATATAAAGAGTTGTGGACAGATAGTTGTATAAAAACTAGGACTGGGCAGATACATTTCATGCGAAAGGACAGAAATTAATCACTGAAATCACCAAGACTGAATGCTAGAGTCAGCGTCATGTACCCAGCAAAAGGTGGATCTTAGGAACACTAAATGATATAGCCGAAGGAGAGGGAGCTCTGATAGTGGGCACAAGTAAGAATCAGGAAAACACTGACAGGTAGGGTCTGATACATTTTTTGTTGAAAAGTTGATGTATCTGATATTTATGGAGCTCCACAGTCAATAACAAAATGAAATAAGATCATACAATTCATTTGCACATGGAAAGATAGGTATTTTATTGTGGTATAAGTCAGAATATAATTAACAAAACCAGATGATGTAGTGGGTAAAGAATCCACCTTCCCATGTAGGTGATCAAAGAGACTTGGGTTCCATCCCTGGGTCAGGAATATCCCCTGGAGAAGGAAATGGCAACCTGCTCCAGTATTTTTGGCTGGAAAATCCCATGGAAAGTGGAGCATGGCAGGCTATAACCATGGGGTCACAAGGAGTCAGACAGGACTGAGCAACGGAGCACAAGGCACAGTTATACTTTTATCGTTTTATAGTAAAGACCACAATAGTCTTTATAGTAAAGCCTGTAGTAACAGATTGCCTGAATTAGAGTTCTGGTTTAGAGTTAGTACCTATCTCAAAGGAATATTGCAAGCATTGAATGAGATCACATAAAATAGTTCATCATAAAATGAGTTAATGTGAAATAGTTGTAGGCACATAGGTGGAACTCATTGAGCACTACTTTCATCAATAATACCAATTTGCAACATTTGCCAACCACATTTTTCACTATAAAATGGAACTAAAGCTACCCAAAGTTAGGAAAAGTCTAATTTTATTATATTTGGACCTACTGGTTGGAGATCAGTCTCAATGTCTCTGGGGATAAACAAATACCTCAGCTGGGTTTCTTCTCCATATGGAAATTGCTTAGAAATATCTGGTGGTGTTGAGTTTGGCCACAAAATTGCTCACACCAAACTGTTTGTTGCTCTGATTAATAAATACATTATCTGTTTTCTAAAAAAAAGCTCAACCTTTCATGTGAATAAACTTTAGAGATCCGAAACATTTAAACTAATTAGATTTTTAACAGGAGGTCTTGGTTTTGTAATATTTCACAAGATAGATAGATGCTTCCTTATCCCATGACAATTGCCTTCTGGGGCAATTAGTCATCAACTAATTGAAGACTTCTAATACTAGCGCTTTTTTTTTTCAGCTTTTGGTATAGGGCATTTAAACAAGTTATGAAAGAAGAAAGAAAGAAAGTGAAGTCGCTCAGTCGTGTACAACTCTTTGGGACCCCACAGACTGTAGCCCACCAGGTTCCTCTGTCCATGGGATTTTCCAGGCAAGAGTACTGGAGTGGGTTGTCATTTCCTTCTCTAGGGGATGTTCTCAACCCAGGGATTGAACCCAGGTCTCCCGCATTGCAGGCAGACGCTTTACCATCTGAGACTCAGCTGGTAAAGAATCCGCCTGCAATGCAGAAGACCTCAGTTTAATCCCTGAGTTGGGAAGATATCCTGGAGAAGGGAACAGCTACCCACTCCAGTATTCTGGCCTGGAGAACTCCATGGACTATTCCATGGGGTCTCAAACAGTCGGACACCACTGAGAGACTTTCACTTTTCACTAAACAAGTTATGAATGTTTACTAATTTGCACTTTCAGAAAAAAAAATTCAAGAGGGCTTCTGAGTAGTAGAAGATATGTATATTTAGCTGTTTTATTGATATTAGGTATTTGCATATCTCCTTACTCTTAGACATATTAACCTATATTCCAAATTGGAATCATAGGGATGAGATGCAAAGTAAGAACATGTAGTTCATTAACGTTATGCAGCTGATGAAATCAGGAGTGTGTCCCATGTAATGACTGCTAATGTAGCTACTAAGATTAGCACTACAGGATTACTGTTGTCATGCCTCAGGTAGATTGTTTCCTACATACAACATCTTTGGCTCATGCTTTTATTCTGCAATTGAGTCACTATTATCCCCATTTGGCACAAGAGATTTAAATTTATAGAGTCCAAATACTTTACCTCAGACACACATTTATGAAA
Source organism: Dama dama (assembly GCF_033118175.1). NCBI lineage: Eukaryota > Metazoa > Chordata > Mammalia > Artiodactyla > Cervidae > Dama > Dama dama. The sequence goes on from NC_083684.1 coordinate 36,944,772, forward strand.
AGTGTACCCATGATCTGAATCCCGAACTTCTAGTTCTGATGTGCTTTCTACTACCTCCATTCTGAATCATTTAATGTATGTGAATGAATGCTTTTACTGGTGATAGTTGGAACTGTCAGCAATTCAACAGGAAACAGATGCTATGCTCAAATTAGGATGGTTTGAGGAAAGTTTATCTAAAAAGGGACTATATATTGGAGTGTGGGTGGTAGGATAACCACAAGAATGTTGCAAAAACCCTGGGCTAGTAATGGAAGAGCTGTTACTATCCCTGGATCTGAAGGGACAAAGGCAATAAGCAGTAACTGAAATATGGAATTGTGTTAAAAAGCTCACCTTGAGAAAACCAAGGGCCTTGAGCAGAGGACAAAGCAAGCTCAAGATGACCCTGCAAAAAGGAATCTGGGGACCTAAATCCACTCAGTTTCTTTTCCACGTCTTGTCTCCTACCAGGCTCCCTAACGTGCTAATCCAGCCCCAGAACCAGAGGCAAGAGAGCTCACTGATGTGCTTCATACAAGTCTCTGCAATAGGTAGTGGTGTAGAGAATGGAAAAAAATCAGAGGTGAAGCTGATAGACATGAGAGCATTGTTTACATTGAGCTAAGTGTGACCTGAAGCAAGGCTGCCTGTTTCAAAAGTAGTTTTTTTAGTAATATCTCTGATCTTCTGTCTCAGAACTCAATTCTGAAGATAATTCTTGATTAAATAATATGGTCGTTGTTAAAAGACAGTATAACTATACGTGTGTGTATGCATGTATATACACACATACACATGCATACAGGTGTGCATGCATGCAAACTCACTTTAGTTGTGTCTTTGGGATCCTATGGACTGTAGACTTCCAGGCTCCTCTGTCCATGGGATTCTCCAGGCAATAATACTGGAGTGGGTTGCCATGCCCTCCCCCAGGAGATCTTCCTGACCCAAGGATGGAACCCGTGTCTCTTGCATCTCCTGTATTTTGCATTGGAAGGTGGATTTTTACCTGCATATGTGTGTGTGTGTGTGTGTGTGTCTGTGTATGCATATATACATATGTTTTATTTTGTTTTTAAATCCTTCAGAATTTTAGAACAACTATCTAACATGAATATTGCTTTCTCTCCACTTATGATGCAGTGTGGTGACTCTTCTTTTTGCCAACAGCTATTTCCATGAGTGAAACGATGGTCTGTTGCCTACCAAAGGCCAAGAAGAGCCTTTGAAGCTGTTAGATATCACTACCGGAGTTGAAGTCAGGACTGGGTTTTTGAGGGAATCAAGCATGCAGGGGATGGTCAGATGCAAGTAACTGGGACAGCGGCTTTGCCTTAATACAATCCTCTTATAAAATTAAGGAAAAAAATAGAAACCAACTAATCAACAGATGATAATAATAGATTCCTCTGACATCTTGTTATGTGTATTCTTATTCATTGCATCTCTCAGTCATCAAGAGAGTAAGGACATTGTATGTCTCTTTAAAAGTGGACCTTCTTTTCAGACTTCTCTAGGTGAATCCACTTAGAAGTATGGGTTTAATATAAGCACTCAAATATTTGTCAAATTGACCAAAAAATGAAAATTAGTCATCACTTGAACATCAGGGAAAAAAAAATAGTCTGTTTGCAGAACTCCATATATGTTTGTAGTTATTAATGATACCTGGAAAATATCAAGAAATTTCCAATACTGGATGATATTTTAATTAACTTCACAGTACAAGAATGTTTTTTCTTTTCTTAAAAAATTTACTTAAAGAAATATTTTTGGCCACACCGTGTGGCTTGAGGTATCTTGATTCCCCAACCAGGGATTAATTATGAGTCACGGCAGTGACAAACCAGAATACTAATGACTAGGCTATCAGGGAACTCCCACAAGAACAGTTTTATCATTCCCATTTCACAGACAAATCATCTGATTCTTAGAGAATTTTAGTAGTTCCCATGGGATGATGAGGCTTACAAGTGACCACAACCTAATTGGAATCCAAACTCAGTTCTGCTGGCAAGAAAATTATATGCAATGTCTACTATGACCTTGTGTAGCAGAGGTTTCCCAGGTGAGATTGTTAACAGGCTTAGGTTTGAAAATCAAGAGTACACTCCACTACCAGTGATAGCACATTCAAAGGCGAGAGGAAAGGGCCCAGAGGCCAAGGCAGGTGATTGCCATTTAGTGATTCCAAAGTTGATCAGTTTCACTCAACTTGAATTGACTTTTAACCAACCCCCCAAATTCAGCATTTTCCTGTTATCCTTCCCAAATGCTATATCCATACCCAAGTCAGAAATCTTTGCTCTGAGTCTCTTCTTTTGATTGGAAAGGAACAATACTATAGGGTACTAACAATTTCACAAACCTCCTGATTGTAGAATGGAAGCCCACCACAAAGACTGCACACCCAAGATCTCTGCTATCTTTCATACATTCTAAGTGTGAAGCAAAGATACAATTAAGAGTCTAATCAATTTTTCATGCTTCCAGACTCATTAATGATGTATAAATGATCCTGCTTTAAATTTCTTGTTTTGGGAGGGAAAAAAAAAAAAACCTTTAAAATTTCATAATCTGACCATAGGTCACAATTTTTAGACTGAAGCTTAAAATAGTTCCAACCAAAGAAGAAAAACTTAGTGTAAGTTCTATTCAGAAATCATTATCACCACCACCATACTACATGGTGCCTCTATCTGCTGTCATTGGGTTCCAAATACGTCGCCCAGGACCTGAAAGGCTCATTCCAGTGAGTAACTAAGATTTATTAATAGTATTAAAAGAAAAAAGATAATATCAAGGTTGTTGTTTCTTAAGAGTGAGTCAACAGCTTAGCTCAGTCAAGAATGCCTGAGAGCCCTCTAAACATAAATACTCTGGGACCCACCCAGACTTACTAAGTCTCCAGGATTGAATGTTGTTGTTTAGTCACTAAATTGTGTCTGACTCTTTTGTGACCCCCATGGATTGTACCCCACCAGGCTCCTCTGTCCATGGGGTTTTCCAGGCTACAATACTGGAGTGGGTTGCCATTTCCTTCTCCAGGGGGTCTTCCTGACCCAGGAATCAAACCTGTGTCTCCTACATTGACAGGTAAATACTTCAGTGCTGAGCCACCAGGGAAGCTAGAATTTAAATTTATAACAAGGTTCTCATATGATTCTAGAGCTTCCCAGTGGCTCAGTGGTAAAGAATCTGCCTGCAATGCAGAAGACCTGAGTTCAATCCCTGGGTCAGAAAGACCCCCTGGAGAAGGGAATGGCAACCCACTTCTGTGTTCTTGCCTGAAGAATCCCATGGACAGAGGAGCCTGACAGGCTACAGTTCTTGGAGTTGCAAAGAGTCAGACACAACTGAGCGACTAAGATGATTCTTAACACAAACTATCCCATCTTTACTTTCCTGTGCAGTCCTGTGCTGTCAGGGAGCTCACTACCTTGAGAACTATCAACCTCCATCCTTGCACAGTTTTTTTTTTTTTTTTTTTCTATTAGGGCATCTTTTTGTACCAGTTGATAGTGTTTCTCTGTAGCAGCCCACACATTACGGCAAAACAAAATCACTTTTGACAGTTTTATAATGAGTACAGAACTCAGTGTTCTGGAAGATTTCTCTAAGCCTTATACAGCTGAAGAAATATAACTGAGAGATCTTAAAAACAACAGAGATTCCCATTGACCAGAAATAGAGTTACATTATTCTATAGGAGAGTCAAATGCAAGGAGAAGTCATATCACTGGTTGGTTCCCCTTGCCAACAGAATCTCTTTCCTTTAATCCAAACTTCAACATTGTGAAAACCACAGATGTTAAAATGTCAGTGGGTGCTATCATCATCCCTCACATCTCTTTTCCCACTTTCCATTTAAAAAGTTGGTTAACCATTGGATTATTGATGGTAAAGCTCCAGTGTTCTGATTTTTATATTTCATTATCTGGTGTCAAATTCTCATACAGCTTCTTCTTCAATATACCACAGCATCATGCTCTAGAATCTGCTGGAGTGAGTTTCTCAAATTTCTAGTCATATCAATCTTTTCCTAACTCTCTAGCAATGAAAGAATTTCTCCCTTTAAATTAAAAAAAATAATAGGTTTTTTAAAATTAATAAATTTATTTTAATTGGAGGTTAATTACTTTAAACTTTTGTAGTGGTTTTTGCCATACTTGGACTGGTGATCTATTTCACATATGGTAACATATGTGTCTCAATGCTATTCTCTCAAATCATCCCACCCTCGCCTTCTCCCACAGAGTCCAAAAGTCTGTTCTTCATATCTGTGTCTCTTTTGCTGTCTTGCATATAGGGTCATCATTATCATCTTTCTAAATTCCATATATATGTGTTAATATACTGTATTGGTGTTTTTCTTTCTGGCTTACTTCACTCTGTACAATAGGCTCCAGTTTCATCCACCTCAGTAGAACTCATTCAAATGTGTTCTTTTTAATGGCTGAGTAATATTCCATTGTGTATATGTACCACAGCTGTCTTATCCATTCATCTGCCGATGGACATCTAGGTTGCTTCCATGTCTTAGCTATTGTAAACAGTGCTGTGATGGACATTGGGGTACATGTGTCTCTTTCATTTCTGGTTTCCCTGGTGTGTATGCCCAGCAGTGGGATTGCTGGGTTGTATGGCAGTTCTATTTCCAGTTTTAAAAGGAATCTCCATACTCTTCTCCATAGTGGCTGTACTAGTTTGCATTCCCACCAACAGTGTAAGAGGGTTCCCTTTTCTCCTCACCCTCTCCAGCTTTTATTGTTTATAGACATTTTGTTAGCATTCATTCTGACAGGCGTGAGATGGTGCCTCATTGTGCTTTTGATTTGCATTTCTCTGATAATGAGTGATGTTGAGCATCTTTTCATGTGTTTGTTAGCATCTGTATGTCTTCTTTGGAGAGATATCTATTTAGTTTCTTGGCCCATTGTTTGATTGGGTCATTTATTTTTCTTGTATTCAGCTGCATGAAAGTAAAAGTGAAGTCGCTCAGTCATGTCCGACTCTTTGCGACCCCATGGACTGTAGCCTACCAGGCTTCTCCATCCATCGGATTTTGCAGGCAAGAGTACTGGAGTGGGTTGCCATTTCCTTCTCCAGGAGATCATCCCCACCCAGGGATTGAACCCAGGTCTCCCACATTGTAGGCAGATGCTTTACCGTCTGAGCCACCAGGGACATCCTATTGAGCTGCATGAGCTGCTTGTATACTTTTTAGATTAATTAGTTTTCAGTTGCTTCATTTCTTATTGTTTTATCCTGTTCTAAAGGCTATCTTTTCACCTTGCTTATAGGTTTTCTACTTTCCTTGCTCCTCTGACAACCATACCTGCCTACTATAGACTGAATGTTTGCATTCCTTCCAAAATCTATCTGGTGGAATTCTAAAGTGACAGACTTTATTTTCCTGGGCTCCAAAATCATTGCAGATGGTGACTGCAGCCATGAAGTTAAAAGATGCTTGCTCCTTGGGAGAAAAGCTATGACCAAACTGGACAGCATGCTAAAAAGCAGAGCCATTACTTTGCTGAAAAAGGTCCATCTAGTCAAAGCTACGGTTTTTCCAGTAGTCATGTATGGATGTGAGAGTTGGACAATAAAGAAATCTGAGTGCCAAAGAATTGATGCTTTTGAACTGTGGTGTTGGAGAAGACTCTTGAGAGTCCCTTGGACTGAAAGATCAAACCAGTCAATCCTAAAGGAAATCAGTCCTGAATATTCATTGAAGGACTCATGTTGAAGCTGAAACTCCAATACTCTGGCCACCTGATGCAAAGAACTGACTCACTAGAAAAGACCCTGATGCTGGGAAAAATTGGAGGCAGGAGGAGAAGGTGACAACAGAGAATGAAACAGTTGGATGGCATCACCGACTCAACGGACATGAGTTTAATCAAGCTCTGGGAGTTAGTGATAGACAGGGAAGCCTGGTGTGCTGTAGTCCATGGGACTGCAAAGAGTCAGACACAAGAGAGCAACTGAACTGAACTGAGTGGGATAGTATTAGAAGGCAGAGTCCTTGGGAAATGACCAAGTCATGAGGGTGAAGCTCCCATGGACAGAATTAATGCCCTTACAAAAGACACACCAGAGAGTTTTTTACGCCATGTATAATGTGCTGACACAGCAGGAAGGCTGTCTATGAATCAGGAAGCAAGTCTCACCAGATACTGAATCTGTTGGTGCCCTGGCCTTGGACTTTCCAGCCTCCACAATGATACAAAGTAAATTTCTGTCATTTTCAAGCCAGTCATTCAGAGAAATTCAGAGAAATTCTGTTACAGCAGAATTGATTAAAATTAAGAAAGACACTATCCATCTTCACCTTCAAAGTCTGTGCACTTTCCAAGGGCCAGCTGAATAGTCTCTTTTCAGTGGAATCTTTCCTAATATGTGTAATGATACTATGTTTTAGCAAAATCTGCATTTGTATGATAGGCTGAAATCCTGCCAACTTCAGTAACAATGTTTATCATTTTCCTAGGTAATAACAACTATAGTTAAAATTGCAATTCCTTCTTCTTAATATATTCCCTGTAGGGAAGTCTGTATGATGGAATGGTGAAGATGGCAGGATTGTGTGTCTCACTTCCTGTGTTCACATACAGAGTTCATCACTGATGACTGCACCACACTGAGCAAGTTCCTTAACCTCACTGCGCTTTGGTGTCCCCACTTCTACAGAGGAAGACAGTAGTAGAAATCAAGTTTGAATACTGGGTAGTTTATGTATAATAAATTTATACTTGGTGTGTTAGTTGCTCAGTCATGTCCAACTCTTTGCAACCCCGTGGACTGCAGCTAGCCAGGCTCCTCTGTCCATGGGATTCTTCAGGCAAGAAAACTGGAGAGGGTTGCCATTTACTTAATATACTACTAAATATATTTAAGTATGAACATGAAAGTGAAAGTTGCACAGTTGTGTTTGACTCTTTGCGACCCTGTGGGCTATACAGTCCATGGAATTAGGCATCCCATTTTCCAGGGGATTTTCCCAACACAGGGATCAAACCCAGGTCTCCCATATTGCAGGCATCTTTACCAGCTGAGCCACCAGGGAAGCCCATTTAAGTATGAGTAAATAAATAATGTGAGGTTTAACCTGATGCCATCTGAGTTGTTCTTGGAACATTAAGTGAAGCACTTGATTAATTCTAATCATTTGAAACATTAGTAAGGTTAATATTATTTGAACTTATTTTTCTATTATTCCACTTCACAGACAATAAACTGAGACAAAGAACAAAGCTGTTTTGACCTACATTTTATAAATAATAAAAGGTGTGTTCTAACGGATACTTTAATATATGTGTAAATGTGGATTCCTCATCATGGATCTAGCACTGAGTTTATTTTCCACCTGAGGATCCTGGATATTACTTCCAAGCACCAGTAATTGCCATCTATGCCTAACCCTACAGAACACCTCTGCCAAACAGCTCAGATTTCATCATACAAGTTGTAAAATAGGTTAGGAATAAGTATAGCATTTTGTCAGCTGGCACCTAATTTAGGATATTAGTATATTAACAACACTAAATATTGTATATTCCCCTGTTACTCTTTTATATTTTATTGCACTGAATCATCAGGAATATTATACTGTTAAAAGATGCCCTATAAATTGAGTATGCTTTTCTTAAACTTATGACAGACCATGTTTTGATTAAATCATGATGATATTCCAAAAATATAAGTAAGAAATGTATATATTTTTAGGTAATTAACAGTTGGAATTAGGGATGAATAGCACTTCCTCCCCCTTACCAGTTGGCTGGTGATTATAACTGGTATTTTTGTCCAGACCAATTTTTGTCATCGGTCTTTCTTAAAGAAACTAACAGCCAGTTCATCTTTTCAGCTGCTGTAATTCATCCAATTTCATTTAAGGACTATGAAGATGAAATAAAAATTAGAGAAGAAAAACACCACTTCCCAGAGTTTTGGGCCTCACTCTTGTTGATCAAATGGGTTGTATTCAGATTATTTTCACAATAATTGATTAAGAGAGTTAAATAAATGTCTTTGCCTTCTCTTGCTATAGGAACTTTACAATTTTTTTTTGTTTGTTTGCTTTTGGTGGTTCTCACTATGCTTATTTTTTTTCTTTTCTTTTCAAATATGACAATGACAAAGCTACTCCTCACTTATACATCTTCAAAAGCAAGGATCATATGATTGGTTTGGCAGCTGTAGTATAGCCTGAAATTCTCTTTCCCCCAAGTCAGATAGGACAGATCTTTGGATTAGTGCTGGGATTATTATGATAAAAATATTCACCCTGAGTCAAGGCAATCTTAGCTAAAAAAGAGAGATGACTCCATTCATAGAAATATTTATTTTTCCAAAATCATTTGTTTTATAATGCACTGTAATGAACACTTAATGTATGTCATCATGAATCCTGACAAAAACTTGATAATTAGGTATTACTGTCCCCATTTCATAGAAGGGAAAACTGAGGTTATGCACGGTTAAGTTACTTCTCAATTTCATATAGCTGGGACAAATCAAAGCTAGGAATCAAACTTGGCTAAGTTCACTTGAATCAAAAACTTGAGTTCAATGGTCTTTTATATTTTCTACTTATACTGTGTTCTATGCTGAGGACAAAAAAAGAGAAAACTGCAGAATTAACAGCAAAGTTGGCATGGAGGCTGCGGGAACCTGAACTAAGAGAGCAGCAAGAGAAACAGAACCTGAGACGGGTCAGACAGGAACCAAAGAGTTGTTCACACTTATTTAATACCTCTTGTGGACTACAAAGTGTTTTACACACTACCCATCATTAACCCATGAGCTATGGATTGACACCACATTCGAATCCTAAGTTATCAGGATCATGATGATTTGTAAATAGGAAGCAGTAAGTAGAAACAGGAAGAAAAGAATAAGGTTAAACTCTTTCTCAGGTAACTAAGATATGTTTATAGTCTATGTGTCCAATTATGGGGTCTAAGGTCTGTGTAAAATTTTCAGAATGTTCCAACAGGTCATATAACAATAATGAAAAAAAAAACCATAAAATTAATATTAATTAAAAAATCAAAGGGATAAAAAACATAAGCTGTTTTGATATAAATTTTAAATAGAAACACAAATAAAACTAAAGGTTGATACTAGTCTTTTAGTTCATTTTACTTTAAGGTAAATAAATACATTTTATTTTACATGAAGGAATAATGGGATCATGTGTTACGCTTTCTCTACTCTCCTACAATTTTTCAACATATCATATCACTTTCAATTTTAAAGAGCAATTACTTTAAATTAAAAACCCTACATTATTAAGTGATTTCCATGTTTCAGAAAAATATTTCTTTGTATTTCTATGTTTTGTAATTATTATAACTGAATTTAATTCTTACATTTTAGGCCAGTAGCTGTTCTTGGTTCAAATCAAACTTTCAGAGAAAAGAGTTCAATTGTTTTGTATTAAAGTTCGGCAGTTATAAACTCCTTGGGTTTCCAATGACAAGCTGTTCCACAAGGTAACTCAGCATATCCACATGGTCCAGGTCATCAAGAAGCCTGTTCAACCCAGCCTTGAGATGGAAGTCAGGGTCACCATGTAATAATCTCTCTGATACTTCAGACTGTAACAGAAACCTTCCCTTTCTCTCATTGCAAGAGGCAGCATTGTGGAACCTGTATGTGAACATTGCCACATTCAATTGTTTTTAAGAAGCCCCTGTGTGTTTTCATCTTAACACTGTGTAAAAACGTTTTGCTTTGTGAAAGCGAAATTAAAATTAAATCCATGATTTTGGGGAAAATCCCACCTGCCTAAAAATTGCATAAACACTATAAAAGACTGTATTCTCCAATTAAAGACAACAGCAGTACACAGTTGGCAAATCATGGGTTTAGAGTTAGAGGAAGCTAGATAGGAAACCCAACTTCATGAATTAGTAACTGAGTGTCTTAAATTTAGAGTGCATCAGAAACAGGACTCTGGGGTAAGAATTAAAGTACAAGTTGTTAATCTGGGAAGTGATCACAGGGAATATCACTGGGTGAGGAAATGACATACAAGAAGGAAGGATATTGATTAAAGAGGCCTAAAGAAATAGGTTATTGCTATAGGCATCTGGGGTGCAATCCCATTGGAAAAGTCTGAGAAAAAAGTAGAGAAGGTGACTTGGAATTACCCCACTCAAAAAGCAAGAGACCTGAAGTGTTAGACACCTAATCCCCTTAGTCATTGGTGAAGAGCTGTTAAGAGGATGTTTTTTGTTTTTTGGTTTTTATATATATATATATTTTTATATATATTAAGTTGTGCATATGAAAGCTGTGCTGTGCTGTGCGCATCACCAAGTCATGTCTGACTCTTTGCTGCCTCATGGACTACAGCCCACCAGTGTCTCCTGTAGATGGAATTTCCTAGGCAAGAACACTGGAGTGGGTTGCCATTTCCTCCTCCAGGGGATCTTCCCACCCAGGGATTGAACCTATGTCTCCTGTGTCTCATTGTATTGGCAGGCAGAATTTTTTACCACTCAGCCCCTTGGCTACCTGGCACAAAGTTTGTGCTGTGCAGTTATTTTATTTCTTCACTCAGGGTACAAGGTGTTGACTCTGTACATATTTTGTAGGAAGGAATCCAAGAAATCCCTCTTTTCTCCTCTTTATTTTGCTCATCCTGGCCTAGGACATTAAACTCTTAAAATGCTTGTAATGATGATATCAAAGACAGCATTTCAAGGTTTTCCTAAGTGGTACATAAATAATAAGTCTGTGTTTCTGATAATGTCAATAGAATCTCTTGTTTAAGATGATCTAGGGTGGTAAAACTGTTATAGTATCATAATTCTTCAAATCATGCCTAACATTATCTAATCACTGTGATACTAGACAAATTGATTCATTGCTTAGTGATACACACTTCTCATCTAAAACAAACAAACAAACAAGCAAAAACGAGACTGTTGACATAATAGTAGTGTCAACAACTATAAGCCCCCTTTATTTCTAGGTTTGATGACTAACATTACACTAAAATTTCAGTATCTTCAACACAGGACTCCCAAAAAGTCATAGCAAAATAAAAGCTTTGAACCTACAGTGACCATAATTTTCATTTGATATTTAAATTACAACTAATCTCATTGTGTGATCTTATAGTCTAAAAATCTGAGAGCTTCTGTCTTATTTTAAGTCTGAGAATATCAAAGTTGTCCAACTCTTTGTTCAAATAAAATTCTACCTGAATTGCAACTGTGTAAGATTAGAAAAACTAAGCTGGTCCAGTTTAGTCACGGATGTGGATCTATAACTCTATGCTTAAGCATCCAAGGCACCCTACATAGGGATCCTGAGGCACATTTGAAGAATTCTGGAGCCCTGGAAATTTATTAAATTAGTCCTAATGAGTTCAGTTCGCTGGAACTCCATAGCTAAGGCCACACATAAGGCCAGGAATGAGAATGGGCACTGTGACTCCTGAATGGCATTCGTCCCAGGACTTGGGGTCTGGCACACATAATGAGCTTGGACACAGCAGCTCTCTGATGATAGAAGTCCTGTAAATCTCCTTAGCGGGCTTTCACAACACACACAAATCACTCTTGGTTAGAACTGCTCCACCATGATTTAGAGGGAGGAAACATCACATTCTCTATCATCACTGTGAAGATGGATTATTCCAAAAAGATATGTGCTGTCTTAGATAGTAGTTTCATAGTACACAGCCTCCACACAAAGTATATTACAGTGAATGACAGACCACCAAAGAGCACCCAGAAAAGGGAGAGGGAGATCATTTCTGCCCTCTACCTCCCCAGGTTCCACATCTACAGATAAAACCAACCTAGATGGAACATACTAAAAAAAAAAAAATAAAGAATTCAGAAAGTTCCAAAGAGCAAAGCTTGAGTTTCCCATCCCACAGCAACTCTTTACATAGCATTTCCATTGTACTAGGTATCATAAATGATCTAGAGATGATTTAAAGTATATGGGAGAATGTAGATACCAAAGGACAGTTGTATATTTAAAACAGAGAAACTGAGGCTAAATAAATAAGTAAATAATGTGAAACATGTTCATAGGAGAAAACATCATCACCCTATGATGGCACTTCTTACCAATGTCAAAGCTATAATCAGAGAAATCCAATATGCTGATAACTACACTATTAATTCTGATTTCAACAACATTTATCAGTTTTGGTAATTAAACTCCTTAACCCTTAAAAAGTGGTGGTGAAAAAAATTTTTGTGTATCCTAGAAAATTGTTGGAAAGGTACTGAGTTACAAAGACAGAATGACATGTAGACAGTGTAAAGCTGTTTGCATTATTTTCCCTCCTCTAAAATGGTCGCTTCACCTATATTTCAGTAAAGTCCTGACTAAAATGCAGTGCTCTAACAACAGAAGGCTAAGAACTTTAGTGTTAGCCAGAAGTCATCAAGATTAAAGTTCTTTTTTTGTTGGTGGGTTGATTTCTTTTTGATTTCTTACTTTTATATGATTTAGTTTTCTATAATTATACATAAAACATAAAACTTTGATTTTCAATATCTTTAAATATAAGTATTTCCATCAATTATCAATATTCAATCTACTTTAGTGCTATCAACAATTTTAAAATCTGTTTACCATTTTAACTCTTTTGATAGTGTTTGAAAATATTTCTTATAGACTTGCCTGAAGTTGAGAAACATTAATATCCTAATTATATAATCTTTCAATTTTCACATTAAATAAATTGTATCCAATCCTTACTTATCCATTTAATAAATTATTTGATTATTTTATTATTTGCTTTCCTAATAAATATTTATTGAACCATGACTGAAAATATAATGGTAACTAAGGTAAGCCAGGTAACTGCATTTATGGACATTACATTTAATTGAACCAATTTATTTTGTTTTGTCTTGCTTGGACTATTTCTCTTTTCATTTTATAGAGAGACTATTTTTGTGTCAACTGCCTTGTCAACTTCAATTATCTAGGCATCCTTACAAAGCTGGCATTATTATACCTATTTTCCTGCTATGGAAACTATAGGCTCTGATAGATAAAAGGATGCATATACAATAAAATGACCAAATTAATGATTCAGCTATATATGGAACCATCATCTTTTTGGCTGGCTGAAAAATACTATACCTATCATATCACACAATTCTTAGAGGTTTCCAAGGGAGGGAAATGATGGTTGGATAGCTCACAGGCAGAAGTAGGTAACTGCAGCTTAGCTTGGGAACAGAAATACTCACAGATCATTATTGTAGTTCAAAGTCATGGTATTAATAAGAACACTACTCCACATTTTACCTAACATACTATAGCTTTAAAACAGAAAGTCAACTCTTTTGTGGTCACCTCTGGGATTGCATGTTTTTCCCCTCAACCACATAAACTCTACACCTAACCACAGCATAATCTCTACTCCTTCACAATGCATCTGACTTGATTCATCCAGAGCTGAGCACTTAGTCAATTTTCTTCCTTTCTTTTTTTTTTAACAGAAGATGAGATAAAGTGTTGGGTCAATCATACAATATAAAAATAGAATTTGTCAGTGGTCATATTTCCCAGTATATGAAACTGCAGAGAAAAAAAAAACAATACAAAGAAAAATCTGCAGAGAAAAAATAATGTATCTGTAGAGAAAAAAAAAATAATAATGTGGCATAAAGAGAGTGATAGAGACAGGATTGTTCCAGTGGCTTTCAATCATGATTCCAATTGTTCTGAATGTCCAATATTTTGGCTTAACTTTGTCTTACATTATATGTACTTCTAGTCAATTTTTTTAAATTTTGATACATCTCATTTGACTTTTTACTTTCATTTGCTTCTAGGAAATTAGATAATCCTCACTACTACTAAAACTGTGTATTAACATACCCAAATTATTCTCAGATATGTTAATAATCTGAGTGAGAGTACTCAAGTGATTTCATCCTCTGGACATCTCTTTCCTAACCTGCAAAATTCTTAGCCATGGCTACTTCATAGAGATATGAGAATCAAATTGGACATCGCATGTAACAGCACTTGATGATACACAAGTGTATTACTTGCCTATACACATGTAAAGAACAATAAAAAATTAAGGAGGCAAACGTGTAGACATCTTCAATGGCTCTGCAAGGCATTACTTGTAAAACCCTTGGAGAGCACATGTTCACTTGCCTTTCCAGGAAGCTCTGCCCTCAGCCTGTACTTCAGTCATACTGAACTGCTCGTTGTTCTCCAAACACATCCTTTGACCTTTGCATGCACTATTCCCTCTACCTGGAATGATGTTTTCTCTCAATCCTATGAGAATGTATTTTTTCTCATTTTTCGAGATCAAATCATTGCTCCCTTTGTAAAGCCTTTGTTCTGTGACTCCTTTCCTAATAGGAAGAATGGATAGTACCCTCCTTTACTGCTTGGGAACAACTCTTTTGTAGAACTCATGGAATTCCTAATTAATGATTTATTTCTAACTGTGTCACTGTGGTTAGAATCTTTGGAGTCAGAGGCCATACTTTCTTCATCTTTAATTAACCATTCAACACTTTAAATTTCTCATCTTCAATTGCCCACAAAAAATATGCATTACATATAGATTCAAAGATGACAATTTCTGTCTTGGGCTTTTCTTTCCATTTTTCCCTTAGAACACTCCATATAAAGTGGTGATACCACTGTATTTGTTTTTATTTCCTCAAACATTTTATTCTGCCAGAACATTAATATATCTTGAGGATCTATATCTTTTGTTTAACTTTAAAAGAACTATGTCTCCCCCAGGGATGAATGATAAAGGGTCAACAAAAAGCAAACATCCTTCCTATTTATATTTAAGAGATCACTGTTTTCTTTAACTTGATCACATCTTAGCAATTCTGTCAGTTTGGTTTGTGTACCCTAAAAGATCAAAAGTGATCTGATCCATATTTTCTCAAAAAATTATTATCACTTATTGGAGAAATGAAACAAGCTTGTTAATTTGTTTATTGAAACAAATTAAACTTGTTAACTGTGATAATTGTGACCACAACTTGATACTGTTCATTTTTTCAACAGAATTGTTTTCTTACACCCAAACTCTATGCTAGATAGTTTGAGAAATTCTATGCTAGATTATTTGAGATACTGGTATGTTACTATTTATTTAAATTATTCTATTTCATTCTCCAATAGCACTGTGAGGATTTTATTAGCATCTCATCTAACAGATCAGGAATCAGAGACTTTATATGTCATGCTTGAGGCCATGCAGCTTTAGATATATAAAGGTAGTATCACCAGTACATATTCTCAATGGCTCCAAGGAAGAACAATCCTTTTGCTATTTGTAACTCTTCCTAAAGTCTAAAATCCCGTATGTGCCCATTTTCACCTTGTTAGTTTCTACCTGCCTCACGGATCTTTGGTCAGGAATCATATCCTTGACTGTTAGGCTAGGTGTGACACTCTTCTACTCAGCTTCCACGTCTGCTTGTGCTCTCTCTGCTACAATCTTCTTAAAACATTAGAAAAATGTTCTATGGATGTGTTTATATGATGATCTTACCCCAAACTGTTGAGGTACTAGAGGCTGTGAACCAACAATTAATTATATTCTTTTCTTCTCAGTACTTGGTACAATGTGCAGCATATTGATTGCACTGAATATATATTTTCAAACAAATGAAATGACATATCTTTAATTTCCAAATACCTGCATTCTCAAGTTGGTGATACACAGTCATATCTTCTGTTGTGATCCTATTATGAGATGTGACCATGTGACCAGAAACCTCTCAAGATGACAATGTTTGATTGCTCATCTGCTAACCAGGTATCTAGCACCTAATGCCTCAGAATGTCTTTTACTCTTCTGTACTAATAACTGGGACAGAATTACACAAGCTTAACCTTTTCAACTGAATGTATCCCCATGTATCTCTTAGCTTTCCTGAGCAGAGATTCTCTAAAGATGGAAAAACCTTCCTAAATATTTTTTCCAGCCATAGAAGAAGGAGAAGATATATTATTCCCTTTCCCCTGCCATACAAATTCCAATAAGTGGATCCTTCATGTGACTTTGACAAAGAGCAAGTGAAGGAGCATCAAAGAGCTCCTCCTGGAGGTTAGCATTGGGGTGGGCTATAGGGCTAATATATTGGAGAAGGAAATGGCAACCCACCCCAGTGTTTTTGCCTGGAGAATCCCAGGGACAGGGGAGCCTGGTGGGCTGCTGTCCATGGGGTCGCACAGAGTCGGACACGACTGAAGTGAGTTAGCAGCAGCAGCCGCGGCATAGGGCTAATACAAACATTACTACAACATTTTGAACCTCTACTACGTGAGACGTGCTCTATGCTTTATCATAGCATTCTTAAAAAAAGAAGAAGAAGAAAAATAACAACACTTGTAAAGTAAATAGCCTGTCTTATCCACAGCAATAAAGGTAACATCTTAACTGGGGCTCATTGAGGATAAGTACATGTTCCAAAGAGACCAGAGATGGCTATGCTTGAGAACTCCCTGCTCTGTGTCCTCAAAGCACATAGTGCAGAGCACTTTGCTCAAATTACCTTCCACTCGGCTGTAGCCAGAAGAGATAAATAAAAATAAGGAAGATTTCTTCAAATTACAGATTCCAGACTTTCTTCTTACTGAATCAGCACCTGAGATGGTCCAGGAATCTATACGTCTAACAGTTTATCAGTTGACCCTAATATATACCCACGCTTAGTGAAATAAAATGTTATTAATGATATTCTCTAAAATAAACTTAACTTCAGGCAGGACAATTTAGTATAATTTATTGAAATGGGTTCCACAAGCATTAGTGTATACCCAGTATATGCCAGGAATCTGCTGGATTGTAGCAACAAGAAAACTACAAGAGACATTGAAACTGAACCCAAGGTACAGCCCAGGAGTTGATAGGGAACTGGCTCAAAGACAAATAAATTGAAATGTGCAATGATAAACCAAAAGTAAAAAACCTTAGGATGAAAATATGAGAAAAGAGTGAATAATTAAGGATAAGGGAGGCTAGGAAAGCATCCATGTAGGAGAGGGTATATTTATTAAAAGTACTTCTTTTAAATTACTTGTAAGAAATATAGTATCTAAATGATACATTTCCAATCCAAGCCTTAACTGTTCACCAGAGAAAGTGAAAGTCACTCAGTCGTGTTCAACTCTTTGGGACTCCATGGACTGCATAGCCCATGGAATTCTCCAGGCCAGAATACTGGAGTGGGTAGCCTTTCCCTTCTCCAAGGGATCTTCCAAACCCAGGGATCGAACCCAGGTCTCCCGCATTGCAGGCAGATTCTTTACCAGATGAGCCACAAAGGAAGCCCAAGAATACTGGAGTGGGTAGCCTATCTCTTCTCTAGTGGATCTTCCCTCCCCAGGGAAACAGTTTGAATTTTTCAATTTTCCTCTCTGTTGTGTGTGTGTGTGTGTGTGTGTGTGTGTGTGTGTATAGTATGTATATATATATATATATATATATATATATATATATATATAAAATTATCTGTTTAAGACCCATATTCAGGGGATCTTGTGGTAACTCATGATAAAGTACACTGATGCCCATGCAGGTGAATTTATTCTTGTTATTTCTTCTATTTGGCCTTTTATTAGATAGCTTTATTTCAGCATGTGGAATATATAGTACTGTAGAATGAAATTTATGTTCTATTCTATGTATTTGGCTGGTTTATTTCTTTTCTTCTAAAATCTCAATATAACTTGCAGGAAAATATGATGAAACTGTGGATATTTTTCTATTCCTGATATTGTCTACTGAAACTACCTCTATCATTTCCTCTGGAACATCATGGGAGTTGAAGTTTACTGATTCCAGTTTAAAGCTGGTCTAGAATAAACTGCAAATGCAATCCATGAGAACATTTATCTGAATTAGGTTTCTTCTATTTCCCTCTGACTATATCTTCGTGGAGGTTTTCATAAATGACAAGTAGATTTCCAAGTATGGAAGTGGTTTCTAAAGTATTTACTGAATCTTTGACATTTACTGACAATACCAATGTTGTTCAGAGAGGGCAAGAGATATTCCCAAGAGTAAACAGCATCTCTAGCTCTCAAATTTGTCTTTCCATTTCAGTTCATAATCTTTTCATTTCATCTATTTCTTTGAAATAAAATGTTGGAGGTAGAGGAAATTTTTGCAAATAATATTTTTAGGCACAAAAGGATTTAGCCATAGACGTCTGACCTCTTGACTATGAAAACATTCATGTTGAGGTTTGGCGGAAAACAACAAAATTCTGTAAAGCAATTATCCTTCAATAAAAAAATGAATAAAATTTTAAAATTGAGAAAATCAACAACAACAACAAAAAAACATTATGCCATTTACTAATTAGTAGATTTTTTTAAAAGCACCATGGTACAGCTCCTTGAACCTAGAACGTATATTCTGGGAGAGGTTGACTTTTGATTGTTTTTCTTTTTGATTATGTATGATGAGAAAATCAGTACTATCACTCTCACTCTCTCCACCACACATCTTCCAAAACGTCTTTATGTTATGGCCCTGATATTTCCCTTACAGTATTCCTTGGGGGCAAGTTATTACTATTTTTTCTTGTGTATGGTATTTATTCTTCACCTTGAGGAGTAAGGTACATCTTTAAGTCAAACCAGTCACAGCACTGCAGCTTTAAATCATAAACAGAAGACAAACCATCACCATGGAAAACTAGAGAAAAAAAAAATAGTTATTCTATGTTGGCTATGGAAGAAATCTTCTGTAGCCTCTTATTTTTCATGGAAAGAAATGGCAGTGGTGATAGTAAGGGACTGCTATCCTACACCTATTTGAACAGTAGTAAAAAGAGGTGGTAATTATACCTGAGGTCTAGTCTTTCATTTCAACATGAAAATATGACCACATGTGCTTGGCCCTATGAGTTTCACTGAAGCTCAAATCAGACAGAAGCAGTGGGAAGCCTCTCAGAATTTCACACATCTTCTCAGGATTTGCAAATAAGATTGGTAAAGTGAAGAATAGTCTCTGGGCACAGCTCAGGGGGTGTGCCCAGATAAGCTCACTTCAGTTAAGCTGGGTATTAATAACTTCTCCCTCATGAGCTAGTATTGTTGTATTCATTTTTAAAATCTAAATTAATATATAGCACTCCCTTGTGCTACATTTCATTAGCTGGTGAATAATGCCAGATGCCTTCATACTTATAGGGAAAGTTTGGGGATATTGTCACATATATGCACCACTATCTTCATTAGAAAGCTCAATGTTGTCTGGTTTGAAAAGAAACAAACAAAAACAAATGCAGTCATGCGCAGGAAGTTGGAAAAATGCTGCAACTGAGACTAAATTACATTTTCCAATGTCTTAGAGAAGGGAATGAGTTAAGCCATTAAGAAAAATCACTTCACATATAGAGACATTTACCAGTGAGGTATTATTATTCTTATTCTTCCAAATGGAATTAGTAAGCTTTTATAAGCTGAGTATCTTCCAAGCTCCCACAAGCCAGTATGAGTGGGTAGCGTGATTCCCATTCTGTGTTCTTTCCACTGCATTGTGCTAATGGCTAGACTGGAATGAAATTTAAATGTCACATCTCCTCCATGACTCATAAGATGCCAAATGCCATTAGAGGTTGATTTATTGTGTGTGTCCAGAAAAGAATCTATAGCATAATAGACTATAAGAACCAACTATTAAAAATGACCATGTGTTCTCATTTTATGGATGAGGAAATGAAACATTGAAGGGGAAATGACTGCCAGTTGATCATCAATAGGATTTATTAAACTCAGTTCTGATTATATTACTCTCCTTTTTATTATTATTCAATGACTTACCATTGAATTTTAAATAAAGTCCAAATTCCTCACCATTACTTATGAGACACTTTGAGGTCCTTTTCTGCCTCTTTTTCATTGAAACAATTCAGTCCTCCTTTGGCTACATCAGTTATTATTTTTCCAGGACTAAGTTTTTTAAACATATAGTACATTCTGACTAAACTTATTTCCCTCTGTCCCTCCCTACATACACCATTTCTGAGAAATACCCATTTATAGTTTTATCTTAGGAAATATCCTTCCTAAGTTGAATGAGATTTCCTGCCTGGATTATTTTCTAATATCACATGTACTACTCTTTTGCAGTTATCAAATCAAAATTAGGTAATTAATAGTTTCAAAATTTCTGTTTAAAGTCTATATTCCCTTCTAGACTATAAACTCCATTAGGAAATAGATTATAAACAGAACATTTTGAATGACTCACTGAAAAAGACTCTGAGGCTGGGAAAAGAGATGACTCATTGGAAAAGACTCTGATCCTGGGAAAGATTAAGGGCAGGAGGAGAAGCAGGTGACAGAGGATGAGATGGTTGGATGGCATCACTGACTCAATGGATGTGAGTCTGAGCAAACTCAAAGAGATAGTGAGTGACAAGTTAGTCTGACACGACTGAGTGACTGAACAACAATTTTGAAAGAATAAATGTTAAATCAAAATTACTTGTAGTGAAAAAATATTTCAAAGTCAATTTCATATCCTCAGGGAATACTTAAATTTATCTGCATACAATTTCCCCCAAATAGCTCTTTAAAAAAACAAACAAACAAACAAAAAAAAACAAAAACTTCGTATCATCTTTACAATGGTGCATGCTTAGCCACTCAGTCGCATCCACCTTTTTTTGATCCCATGGGCCTTAATCCACCATACTCCTCTGGCCATGGAAACAATTTTAATATCAAAATAATCATTTACACAAAAACATTTATAAAAATAATTGGGAAAAAAATAATATATGAAATACAGTGAAAATAAACACAGAGATCTACAAAATGGCCAGTGTAACAGAAAATTTCATAGTGGAAGGCCCAAGTTTTAAAGTGATTTCTGTTCTTGGAATGTAATCTGAAGTAAGTCTAATGGTCAATCAGACTAAATATTCTGCTTTTCCTGTGTCTTTATTTCCCTTCCTTTGGTTCCGTGAGAACAATGAAAACCTCTCAATCTAACCTAACTTTTCCTTCTAATGAAAATACTGACTTTATTCTTCTCATTTCAGTAGAATTCTGTCCTCCACTGACTATCAAATAGGAGTCTCTCTCTCTCTCATGTATATATACACGTTGGGGGAATGTGTAATTTCCTTGGTTCTGTCTTGTTGCAGCAAAAATTTGAAAGGGGCAGGCCAGTGTTACCACTAGGTTACAGCTGAGTTTTATTTGGCAAGCAAAGGAAAATACATCCTTGAGGCTTAAGGGCGGGCCATCCCAAAAGAAGAGAGGGGCTCAATTTTGGCTTCTCTTTTTACATGTTTTCCTCCCCTTGAGCCTGCCCTATGTAATTGGGCTAGCCAGGAGGGCTGTTTGTTTCACATGACGTTCTCACTCTGGCAGACCTTCCTTTGTTGCATTTTTGCAGGCTTCTCCCGTTTTTGTCTTTTAGCCACTGGCATTTTGGACTCGTTTTTCCTATTCTAACTACCTAATATATATATATATATCCATCTCTATCTATCTATGTGTATATATGTATCTTTTCTACTCAAATTTTCATTCACAGCATTTATAAGACAACAGCCTTGTGTCTAACAGAACAGTGTCATAGGATTTTATCTGTTGACCTTCACTTTCAGAATTTTACATCCAGAGTACAATGTCAGTTGGTATCAAACATCAATTCAAGACAATTTTGTCTGCTTAATAATTTTAGTTTACATGACTCTGCCATCTCTCAGATCAGGCCAGAAGGATTTTTAATAAAATATAGTAAAAATAAAAATATTAAATTTTCAACATTTAAAAAATTATATATACACCTTAAGTAATTCTAGCCTGTATTTACAACAACAGTCTTTCCCTAAAGCAAATAACTTCAAAACTTTGGAACCTTCCACTTGAAATCCACATTAAGTTATCCTTTTCTCAGTTCTCTGCAGAAGAATGCTGATCACTTCTCTTTTAAGAATATAAGCACTTGACCCCTAAATGCTACATGATAAGGCAATGTAATCATGACAAATCCAAAGCTTTATAAAGGCATGATTAATAAAATTAAGTACCAATTGGATAATATTTAAAATTCTTATTGTTGATCAAATTGCATTTGTTTTACACGTGCACTTATGTAACTGTGTATGTGTATGTGTTTGTGTTCGGTGTGTGTATTTTCATGTGTATGTGTTTCTTTTAATGACACCCAAACCATCCACATTATCCTTTCTGTACAGGAAAATTAAATGTTTTTAGCCCATGTAATGATTATGTCATTTCATCCTCCCAATAATCCTGTGAAGTATTTTCATAAGCATGTGATGAAGAAATTGTGGCTCAGAGAGATTAAAAAATGACCCAAGGTCACATGTCAAATGGGTTATTAAATTCAAATCTGAAAGCAGGATTATAGAAATAGGAAGTCTGTATTGTTTCCAATCACCTCTCTGTCCCTCAAGCAGCAAAGAGCTGTATGTGTAGACGTTCATGTTCTTTTTCGTTGCCACTTAATCCAATCAATTCAAAAGAGACCCCAGAGCTCTATGTAGAATTTTCCAGACGGCAATGCATTGATTTTCAAAACATGGAAAAAGCTGTTAGACCACATGAAGACAAAAAAATGGAGACATATATTATTGATAGCCAAAATTTCCCAGAACAGATATTCCCCAGAAATAAAGTGAGAAAAATAAATTACCTATTGAATAAGAAAGCCATAATATCATTAGCTAGTTTTATGTACTGTTTTCTTCACTGCATTACATTTCAAAACTTAAAATATCCCAAAGCTCAGTCCAAAGTTTAGCAAATGAAGAGTTACAGAAATGTTGATGCTGTTACATCAAATAAAAACAACTTCAGGGACAATATAGGAAAAATAAAATAAAAAAGAAAAGAACAAAGAAAGAAAAAAAAGCAAAAGAAAAGGAAATAAGTTGGAAAAACACAGTCTTGGATTCAAGAGTCTGATTCTACTTTCATTTCAGGAAATGAAAGAGAAAAAATGTGGCTAGATTTCCTTCTATCATTTATCACTTATTTCTAGCTGCTATAGATGGTTTGAACCAATGGAGAGAGCAATGCCAAATAGCTGTCAGAAGGGATGATAATGACTATCAGAGTCATATTTAGTAGATTTTGGAAAGTGTTATCATACTTAACAATGGACAAATTTTAGTATAACTGAAATATCTAGTAGGTGCCTGTATGGAGGAACATCCTTGAAATTCAGTCATCCCTAGGTATCTTTTATCTTGTTTTCTGTTCAAATATTAAGCAAAAGGACAATGGGGGATTTGAAAACTACTATGCAGTGCACACTTATCCTATGAGAAGCCTCAGAATTTCCTCAATGAAGCATACATACAGCGTACTGATCTTTCCTCTTATTCATTATTTTTTCTAAACACACTGAATTTTTTCCCCCTGTAACACATTAAGGTCATTATTTCATTCATCTACATATTTATTGTATGCTTACTGTATAGTATATTCTGTTTTTATTCTAGGATTATACTTGTAAATAAATTAAAATATTTACCTGGCTCAATCAGCCTTTTAGTGAGGGAGATAAACAATAAACAAATAAATAAGGAATATGATTTCAGATGTTCTAAACTGCTATGAAAAGAGGGTGAGTTAATACTAAGCAATTTGGAGAGACAGGTCATTTAGGAAAGCAGAGAAAATTCCAGTGACAAGGTGATATTTGTGCAGGGGCCTGAATGACACAAAGGAGGTATCTAATGAACTGCATCCAGAGTTTTTCAAAAAGAGAGCAATGGGCCCTCAAAAGTACTGAGTTGAAAAAGAGCATGATTCATGTTCTCAGAGCAGAAGGGAAGGTATTGTCACTGAAATTTCCTGAGCATGTAGGGTTAGGTTTGAGAGTAACTCATAGGTTAGATCCAGTAGGGATACAATACACTTATTTCCTTCTGTGTAATCCACTCTGAATTCTCTGGATTCTTATCACCTATCTTTTATTCTGTGATTCTCAAAAGCAATGCATTTTATATTGAACTGAGCCATCAATATTCACTTGGAGTAAGTCCTAGCATTAAATTGCCTAGAATTGTCAGGGGCATATCTATATGCATCCTTTTTCACATGAGCATCTGTCAAGTGAAAATGTGCCAGGCACCATGCAGTTTCGAAAGCAGTGTGGGGAAATTGAAACAGACTGAGACGGAAGTCAGAGACCCACTTTCTCACTCCTTTCTTTCATGATCTCTGAAATTTCAATCAAAACATCTAGCTTCTCTTCACCCAAGTTTTCTCAACTGTAAAACGGGGATAACAGAGGTGGGTCTGGCTCAACAGATCATTATGTGGACATAGGAAGGACCTTGAACAAGAATAGGCTGCTCCCTGAGAAGGCAGACTTGACTAAAGGAAAATGCAGGCAAGGAAACAGCCAGCAAGGAAACCATCTATAGGACAGGGTTGGGAGAGCAGGAGTAAGCTCAAAATTTGTAGTCATGTCAAAAGAACACTGAGGGAGAACACTGCTATAACCTTAATAGAATAATCCAGGAAAGTCTGGGGAGAAGATGTGATTTAGTTTGCTTGGTTGGTTTTGTTTTTGTTTGTTTGCTTATTAATGAGACAGGGTCATTCTATATTCTATCCTGTCATAGTACTTAGTACGTGTGTGTGTGTGTGAGTCACTCAGTCATGCCCAATTCTTTGCAACTTCATGGACTTTAGCCATGGAATTCTCCAGGCAAGAATAGTGGAGTGGGAGCCGGTTGCCATTCCATTCTCTAGGAGATCTTCCCAACCCAGGGATCAAACCCAGATCACCTGCATGGCAGGTAGATTCTTTACCATTTGGGCCAGCAGGGAAGCCTTAGTGTATATATATACACACACATAGAGTATATATAGTGTATAGGTATATACATATATGTATATACATACATACATAGAGTATATATAGTGTGTATATATATAGTGTTTGTTGTTAATAACAAATGTTTGTTAGATGAATAAACAAATATATATGATAAACAGGTAGATATATACACCCACATAGACAATTAGCAAAGCATTCATGTTTGAATCATCCTCTTAAACCTTTCTGTGTTCAGGTATGCAACAGAAATTGAGTGAGCCAGATTCATACTAATGTCTTGGACCTAGAAATTTCTTCCACAGTATTAACTCTGCAGGGTCTCTGATAAAAGCTAAGTAACCATATAAGTAGTTAATATAATTAGTAACTGATCACAGGTCAGAAAATGGAAGTTCTCTTACGTGAGAGTTTTCCATAGTGGGTTCCTGGATCACCTGCTTCAAATTGCCTTAGGAGTGTCTTCAAAAACAAGTCACCAGGCTCAACATTGATCAGATTATAAGAACTTCTTGGATTGGAGCCCAAAATCTGTATTTTAAAAAGTCATATAGTCGATGCATATGTTCCCTAAAGTTTGATAAGCTCTGTTTAGTGGCTTAAAGGTATTTTCTTTTCCATTTAATTTGTATTTGTGGGTGATATAAAGTAGGGTATATTACTGACTTCATTGGGAAACAGAATAAAGAGAGATAACAGATATTTAGAGATAAATGTATGGTTTTCAAATTATATCCAAGAGAATTATTTTGATAAAATGAAATGTGAGAGGGAGAAAAAAGCAGAGACTCAATGCATGTATAAAGATTAAGGCTTTTAAGACGACAGAAGAGTGAATGTTAGTCACTCAGTCATGTCCGACTCTCTGTGACCCCGTGGACTGTAGTCTGCCAGGCTCCTCTGCCCATGGGAATTTCCAGGCAAGAATACTGGAATGGGTTGGCATAAGATGAAAGAAAATCTACTGCCAATCAACCATGTGATGCAAGTGATTCAAGAACTAATTAATTTTTAGCTATATTAATAGAAATTGCATACTCATGAGAACTGGACAATGATAGTCCCATATTTGTTAGACTACAACAGGAATGCTATGTTCATTTTTAGGTGCTAACTTTAAAGTTAAAATGCCCAAGTTAAAAGACCATGTCCTAGGAGGAATAACCAATGAAATTCAGAGTATTTGACTTAGATGGAAAAAACATAGACCATGATGAAGTTTACCTCCAAATTACTGGAAGGCTACCAGAGAGAATAACTAGATTCTCTCTGGGTGAAGACAGCAGGTGAAAATTACAGGGTGATTGTTTTGCCTCAATATGAAGATCTTCTGTTCTCTTGTCTATTTAAAAGTTATACTTAAATTATAGAAATATCATTTAAAATGTGGGAAGATGGTATCTGTAATTCTTTCTTCTAATATACATGTTCATAGTTGCATAATCTCTTCTGATTTTGTCCATAAGCAGGTCTATGTAAAAACAGTTGTATCATGGTACATGATGTTGCATGTCTTATTTAACATTACATTCTGAGGTTTTCATGTCAATTTGTATTTATCATTTTGGTAGCTGCAGAATAGTCTACCAAGTGACATTCTAAAATAAGCTACTTTTCTCCTAGCAGCTATATGTATGAACAGCTCCAGACCAAAAAAAAAAAAAAAAGATTTAAAAAATGAAAGGGGGCATCTCAAAACAATAGAATCTCAAGGATCAATAAATATTTTGAGGTCATTTCTACAGAAATCAAGTTTTATGAAGAAGAAATTCTGAGTAGCAGGAAGGACTACTTAGGATGTTGGTAAGTAGAACAACCATTTTTGCCTCCTCTTTTTCATCAGAAGACTGGAAAAAACCTGGTCCTTTTCTTTAAAATACTCAAGTAGGTCACAGTGATGACTTGCAGGGACATCATAAAGGAGGTTCACAGTATCAAAGGGAAGACATGCAGTGCAATCATTAAAGTCTTTCCAGTAGAAATATTATATGGCTTTGCATCATAAGGGCTAGTTACCATTTCATAGATTGGTCTCAGAATATTCCCCAGAAGAGATGCCTGGACTGAACAAATAAAATCATAGAAGTCCTCAGTTACAATCTGTCTTGAGCTGTATACATTGCTGTGGTATTCAAAATTGTGCATGCTTATGAATCTGGCACAAAGTCATTATAATCAGGGTATTCTAAATATCTAAATTGTCATTATCTCATTTATGCTTTAAAATAAAGCTGTAGTTACTACTTGTGTGATTTTTCCAATACTAGAAAGGTGGAGGAAAAAATGATATGGACTCAGGAGAGGCCACCAAAATACAATCTGAAGCAAGTTCTCTATTTCTTCCAAGGTTTCATCCTCCTGCCCAATCATCTCAAGTAAACACATTTAGCATGAAAATGAAAGGCTTCAGAATGTAACCAATGAGAGTTTGAGATATTTCCCTGGGGCTAATACCAGGTGTCTTGGTAGGCGTGGCATTATGCATACCAGATGGATGTTTTTATACTTCTTTTTTATTCCTATTTTTGTAAAAGTCCCTAAAAGTGAAGCTAATTAAATACAGTGTTTCTATTTTATTTGCAGAAGATATCTATTGCCAGATTTGGTCACCTATGTATGGCTGTCTATAATTTCTCAATTAAGAAGGTAATTTATTCATGACACTAATTGACAATGAAGAGATTATAAAAGCTACATAGCTTGCCATTCTTTTCAGTTTCTGTGTTGTTTTACACTGAGTTTGGATCTGTCTTTTCTGAATCTCATAATTATACGGCCATATGTAAATTACCCCATCCCACCCTTCTAATTTTTGAATGAAAACCAGGGATGGATTACTGTAGATCCATAACCATTTTATACTCTTCACAAAAGGATTTTCAGAGCTTAATACAAACTATAAGGTGAGGATTAATTTGAAAGAGTAGTTTTAGGACATGTTATCAAAAATTAACTTTAATGATAATTTTGGAGGGTTTTAAACTTAAGCCAGATGAAAGCTGAACTATTACTCATTTATTCTCTTTACTAACTTCTTGTTAGACACTCTGTGACTTGCCCTTTATTTTATGACAAGATATTTGAAAGGTTGATTTGCATGAGTCATAGACATAATTATTAGGCAGTATAAAAAGATAATAGATTCCGGAACTTCTTTTTTATTTTTTAAAGTCTTAAAATACTACCATGAACTTTTGAACTATGGAATCTAAAATAGGGTTTCTTAAGTGTCTGACTTTCTGCATCAACCTAAACTTCAAAAATGTGTAAAAATGAAACCCCATATTGACTAATATAAGTCACTTTCCATAATGTATAGATTATTGTCCTTGTGTATGATGAAGAAACTCAGGAATACAGAAAGGATTATCACCCAGTGTGGTGCAGAAACAAACATGTGGCTTTCAAGGAGTAGCTAAATAATGGCATTGCCTTTCTTTCTATTTTTTAGGCCAAAAATCTAAGTATGAGTCTTCTCTTTTCCTCATACCAACATACCAACATCTAATCAGTTAGAAACTCCTGTGGATTCATGCTTCAAACTACATAAAAGAGGATATTTCCCCACAACTTTCACAGCTGCACCATCATCTAAGACACCAATGTCTTTTGTCTGGAATATTGAATAACCTAACTGGTTTTCCTAGTTTCACCCTTGCCATTCTACAATATATAATATCTTCCGTTCAGTAGATGGATGGGGTGAACCCTTGAATATGAATAAAATAATGTCCCTTACCTGTAGAGAAATCTCCAATGGGTTCTTGTCACACTTAAAATGAACTTAAAGCTCCCTGCATAGCCTACCAAGTTAAGTACAGTGTCATTCCTACCACTCCAACCATATCCCCCCAAACTCTCCTGCTCCTCTCTTCAACTCTAGCCATACTCATTGTATTTGCAATTCTCAAAGTACAAATCTCATGTCTATGCCAGGGCCTTTACACTTGCTATTTCCTGCCGGGAACACTTCCTTGCCAGGTATCTGGGCAAGTTAACCAGTCTTCTTTCAGTCAGATATCCAGTGAAACACTACCTTCTCCAAGCAGCTGTCCTTTGGCATCAAAGTAAAACAGCACCCTTAAATTGTCTTTATTATCCTGTAGAGACCCTTTACTCACTTTACCTTCATGGTATTTACCACTCTGTTAGATGTGTTGCCCTGATAGTTGAGCTGGTAAAGAATCTGCTTATAACACAGGAGACTCCAGTTCAATTCCTGGGTCAGAAAGATCTACTGGAGAAGGGATAGGCTACCCACTCCAGTATCCTTGGGCCACCCTGGTGACTCAGCTAGTAAAGAATCTGCAGGCAATGCAGGAGACCTGGGTTTGATCCCTGGGTTGAGAAGATCCCTTGGAGAATGGAAAGGCTACCCATTCCAGTATTCTGGCCTGGATAAGTCTATGGACTGAATAGTGCATGGGGTCACAAAGAGTCGGACATGACTGAGTGACTTTGACTTTAGATGTGTTTAGCATATTCTCCCTCAATATAAGCTCAATAAAGTATCTTTCTCCCTAAGATGCAGAGAAATGCCTGTCCATGATGCATGCCAATTTAGTGAATGTTTGAACAGTAATAAGTAAATTGACAATTTATATAATTGTATGAAGTAGCAACATGTTTTATTTCTTTTCAAACCCACCAAACGTCCACATAACTGTGACTTCACTCTACTTGATCACTTTCTTTGGCTTCATGATTGAAGGTTCCTTTGACTCAAAATTTCTAAGTACATTCTCTAACATCTAAAAGTTCTTAAAATAGTCAACCCTCACCATCCTGTGAACACCATTTTCCAAAGTGAAATGGACTAGCAAGGTCTAGAACACAGCTTTAGTTCTCATGGGCTTTTATGGTATGATGGAAGTCTCTCATAAGTGAGACCCACCCAGACAAAACCTTTTAAAGGAAAATACATAAAATGAGAAAAAAAAATCATATTCATTTGTGATGAATCTCAATTTACAAGGTGTGCAGTTTAAAAGTAGGTACTATATGTCCTTCAGTTACCACAGTGACAAGTTATAATATGAACAAAAAGATCAGATCAGTAATAGGCTCTAAGGATAAACCAACGGTATTACACTTGTCTTCTCATATAAATCATCATCACCATTGTGATTATCATCATCACCATCACAATCATCATCATCATTACCATCTTCAATATTCTCACTAATTACATAGCAAAATAGAGGCGTTAAGTTTATTTCTTCAGAGGAAATAAGTCTCACTGATACTTATGTAATCTCATATAGCCTCTAACTGCTTCCCTGGTGGCTCAGACGGTAAAGTGTCTGCCTACAATGCCGGAGACCCGGGTTCGATCCCTGGGTTGGAAAGATCTTCTGGAGAAGGAAATGGCAACCCGCTCCAGTATTCTTGCCTGGGAAATCCTATGGAAGGATGGAGGAGCGTGGTAGGCTATAGTCCATGGGGTCACAAAGAGTTGGACACGACTGAGTGACTTCACTATCACTATATAGTTCATTTATAATCTTTTATTCAGTGCTTCCAATGGTCATTTTCTTGGTCCCCACCTTGGAACTTTAGGGAGTTAACCTTACTTTTTCTTATAGTGATTATACCTTTTGTCCTTTGACACTGGAGTGACTGACGCCTCTTTCTCTCAATTCCTTGAACATTTTTCATGTTTTACCTTTCTTATATTTATATGAGGTTCCACCTGAGTGAGAATCTGAATTTTTTTTTTCAGAAGTAAATCCAGGCTTTGAACTCCATGATGACTGAGTTACCATCCTCTGAGTCTGAATAGTCTATCTATCCTCTCTTCAGAATTTCCCTGTTACTTGTATTGATATCAGTGCTCTGAACAGGATGCCTGTCAGTATGTACAGCCATGAATGCTTTAAGGCAAGGCCTAAACATTACTATGCAGAAACATATACAGAGGTTGCATTAGATAGGTAGTTTAGTATTCACTGCCCTAATTATGAGTAAGCAAGAGACAAGCAAAAGGAAAAGATCCAAGGAAACAGGTTATAAAAGAAGAAAAATGACTGAGTATCTGCACTATTTCAAGTGATACTTTGTTTTAATTTTGTTTTCTTATTTCTGTTATAAGGCTGGAGATAACTATTGCTATTTCCTATGTTCAGACAAAAATAATGAGCCTTGCTACCTAAAAGTTATATGTTATTAAGAGCATATACAAGACTTCTAAATAATGACTTCAAGGTGAATAACTGAGTAGATATGTTCCCATGAACATGCTTCCCATGTTCCCATGAAGAAAGTGTCAAGATTTCCCTAAGTCTATATGTGTCACAAAATCCTTGCTTGTCCCTCCAGATCCACTCTTGAAACTTCTCCAAGGGGCTCAGTTGCCCTATTCACTGTTACCTGTACTGCTGATAATCTCTATGGAGAGGGTGAAAGATTTCCTTCTTAGTGCTGGGTGGCAGTGAATGTTCTAGAGAACCTAGGCTTCCACCTTTGCCAGGCTCCAATGAGGAAACCTCACTTTACTGTTGGGAGTGGTTTCTGAGAGTCCATATAGGCAGCAGGGACCTAGTTCCCACCTGGTTTAAGGAGTGTACACCCACGCAGCGTGGGGGAATGTCAGAGGAAGCCTAGTAGGGGTGGGTGTGTGCTTCCTTTAAACCCAGGTGGCGATTTAAAAAGTCTCCCCACGTGGCTTTTCCAACACTGCTCTGGTTTGGGGTTTTGGTGTCGCTTTGTTACAGTCTGGTAAGGGTGGAAGGCCAAACTCCCCACAGAGAACCTAGTGCGGATTAGGGTGGGGGACAGTTTTCCCTTGGTGTTTGGCTGAAGCAGAACATTTGTCGTCTAAATATTTTCTCTTTTGCTACACTACCCTTTTCTTGGTCATTTGTCCAGAAGAACAGGCTATCATGGATGGCCTTTTTAAAAATATGTGCTCATTGGGATTTCTGGTTTGCTAGCTTCTTCTACTTTATATCTAGAATATATGAGACAATGAAAACCAAGGAAACTCATCACTGTATTGATCCTTGAGTACCCAGATCTGTAGCTAGTGTGTCTTCTTAACATAATTTGGAGACTCCTTATGCTTATTTTATATAAAATGTCCAGAGTCGTTAGTTACACTTAGCAAGAGGAAAAGGGAAATATATACCTATTCCATCTTCCTGGAAGCAGAAGTCCCTGCCACATCAATTTAAATGAACTTTTATAAATCTTTCTTCAATTATCCGTGTGAACCAGATAATTGGTTTTGTGTGACCAGATATCTGGTCTGTATGAACCATCTATTTTCTTCTAGAACTCTAACTGATACAACTTATTTATTTATACTGATATTTTCTCTCTCCTAAAGAATGACTCTCAGTGGGGGGAAAAAAAAAGAAGTGTCAGTTACATTCCTATTTTTGATAAATACTTAAGAAAATAAGTCATTTAAAAGTCACAAAATATTAATAATTTCCCCATATTTGCTATTTTCTTTATTTCTGAGCTTTATAGAAATTTACAATAAAAGCTTTAAAGGAGAATAATCGAAGTTACCTCTGCTTTTAATTGTTTCCAGCTAGGAAATTTCTAGCCTTAAAATCGATAGAGCTCAGAGTAGGAGTGGGAAAGAACAAGAGTGCACAGTGGTGTTATTACGACTGGGAGCAAGAGGGACATTGAAATTGAGAATTATCCCCCATTGCAAACAATGATTACCTTGGTGTCACCATTCAAAGAACACTATGACAATTTATTTCTCATCTTAAGCTTTATGTCTTTGAATGTATAAACCTAGTCTCTGCTTTTAAATTGCCTAGATTAGTACCTCACAAACAGAAGGTGATTGGTAAAAGATATAGGCTGTATTTCCTACATGCCCACATGATAAATTTAAAAAAATGCTTGATGAAAGAATGAGTGTATAATATACTGTTTCCTGAAAGAAACATCTTTAGAAGAAAAAATAAGTATTTTCTTGCAAAAGACTTAATAGAGTCAATTAAATGGATATTATATCACATCTTTCAAGCATACATCAGCATTGTCCAAGGATAATAAAATAGATAAAATAGACATTAAAATTGCATAATTAAAGTAGCTGAATTAATGTCATCTTCTGAAAGAGTACACAGTGTTTCTCTATCATTCTATCATATTTTGAGGCTTAATTCTGAGTGGACTCCATAGAACCTTTTTCTTCCTTGGCCAATGAAAAGCAATCTTATGTATGTAACTTTTTTTTTTTGCATTATAAGATAGAGCCTTCTGAAATCATGTTTCTGAATTACCAGTTAATAAAGGTCAGTCATCCAGGAATTTGACTGGTTGAACCTGATTTCCTTAGGTATGATATGGTAATATGAAGAAAGCCCATCTTATTAAGATCAGCAATTTGAAAGTCAAAAATCATTTTGGAATAATAGCATGCAGAATTCTTCAAGCTATTGAAGTGTACATAAAATGTTAAAATAAACCATGGTGCTCTAAATGGAGAATTCACCCTATTTAAGAAAGATGAATTTATGCTAATTGTTCATTTGGAGTGGATAAAATTGCCTTCTACTTTAGAAAGCACTGAACTCAACAGGGATTTGTGAAGTTGGAAGTAGAAGAAAGTGACTTTTATTTTTAAAGAGCAGAAAATAATAAGGAAAATAAATCATTGCTACAGCATGCAAGAATCAAGTGCTACCACGAATATATTCTGATAAATATCAGGAACATATATGAAAAGAATTCTAACCAAATACCAGTGGTCACACTCATAAATTGTTTTCACACATGTTGTTAGTTCCAACTTGTGCATATTTTTAATTGCATATTTTCCATAGAAAACATCGAAAGCATAATCAAATTAAAAACAGTATAGCCATGCTGGAACTGAATTGAAGAGACCCAATAATACAGGTTCCTTGCCAAAAGATGAGATCATATCATGTCAGAATTCTAAAGACTGCATTCCCCATTACTTCAAACACTTTTCCATTACTAGGCAGGAGTAATGATTCCGTTTCCCCAAATGTTTTGGGGAAAATATATATGTAAATACCTTTTGAAAAAGAAAAACCACATAACTGTATTTGTTAGAAAGCCATCATGAAGGCAAGGTACTGCCAAACAAGCACACATGTGAAGAAATATGTACAGATAGGATCAGCGGGGCCCTTGACATGTTTAAGTGGGCTCCAAACATGCCTGTAGGATCAAGGTATTAAAACATTGTTTATGCAAGAAATTGGTAGATTATTTAAGCCATTCCCCACCGATTTTACAAGTGATAAAACTGACAGAGTCACAGAAAAGTGTGTGTTTTTGCATAATAAAACAATAATTTTTGTTGTTGTTATTGTTGTTGTTGCTTTCTTTTCACTCTAGGACCTTTAAAAAAAAGAAGAAGAAAAAGACTTAAGCTACAACTTATTTCTTGTGAACTTTCACAAGAAGGTGACAATTGAAAATTAAACTTCTTCCCAAACATCAGCAACCTTGTCCTCTCACAGCTCCAAAGGAAGTACACTTAAATTAGAGTCACTGGGTAGAGCCAAAGGAGTGGGAGGGATATATCTCTATATTTCTCACCTCCTCATGTATTTTTGCTGTCCTGCTATCAAATTCTAAGCACAGTGAAATGGTAAGAAAGGTATTATACAAGATTAAGTTCTTTAAAAAATCTACTCCAAAACAGAATTTATAATGCTTGCATCATTTTCGGGCAACTAGAAATGTGCCATGTCTCTATATGCATGAAAATGATTTAATTACTTAATTCTTTTCCTATTGGCATGTATTAAGATAATAATTGCACAGGTGAGGACATGCATGTACTTTGTAATAATATTCACCTTCCTGGCTCCCAGACTTACACTCCTGCACTGTTGTTGTTGTTTACACTCTAAGCCATTTCCAACTCTTTGCAACCCCGGGGACTGCAGTATACCAGGCTTCCCTGTCCTTCACTATCTCCTGGAATTTGCTCAAAATCATGTCCATCCGGTAGTGATGTCATCCAACCTGCTCATCCTCTGCTGGACTCTTCTCCTTCAGCCCTCAATATTTCCCAGCATCAGAGTCTTTCCCATTGAACTGGCTCTTCACATCAGGTGGCCAAAGTATTGGAGCTTTAGCTTCAGCATCAGTCACTACAATGAATATTCAGGGTTGATTTCCTTTAGGATTGACTGGTTAGATCTCCTTGCAGTCCAAGAGATTCTCAAGAGTCTTTTCCAGCACCACAGTTTGAAAGCATCAATTCTTTGGCACTCAACCTTCTTTATGGTCCAACTCTCATATCTATACATGATTACTGGAAAAAACCATAGTTTTGACTAGACAGACCTTTGTTCGCAAAACGATGTCTCTGCTTTTCAAAATGCTGTCTAGATTTGTCATAGCTTTCCTTCCAAGGAGCAAGTGTCTTTAAATTTCATCGCTGCAGTCACCGCCCACAGTGATTTTGGAGCTCAAGAAAAACAAATGTCATTGCTTCCACTTTTTCCCCTTGTATTTGCCATGAAGTGATAGGACTAGGTATCATGATCTTTGCTTTTTGAATGCTGAGTTTTGAGCCAGTTTTTTCACTCAAGTCTTTCATCCTCATCAAGAGGCTCTTTATTTAGTTCCTCTTCACTTTCTGCTATTAGCATCTTCCCAGGTGGCCTTAGTGGTAAAGAATCCGCCTGCCAATGCAGGAGACATAAACAATGTGGCTTTGATCCCTGAGTTCAGACAATCCCTTGGAGGAAGTCATGGCAACCCACTCCAGTATTCTTGCCTGGAGAATCCCATGGACAGAGGAGCCTGGTAGCCTACAGTTCATGGCATCACAGAGTCAGACACGACTGAAGTGACTTAGCATGCAAACACTTTTTGCCATTAGTGCGGTATCATCTGTATATCTGAGCTTGTTGATATTCCTCCCAGTAATCTTGATTCTAGCTTGTGGTTCATCCAGCTTAGCATTTTGCATAATGTTCTCTGCATGTAACTTAAATAAACAGGGTGACAATATACAGCCTTGTTACACTCCTCTCCCAATTTTGAACCAGTCAGGTCGTTCCATGTAAAGTTCTAACTGTTGCTTCTTGAACCACATTTAAGTTTTTCAGGAGACAGGTAAGGTGGTCAGGTCTTCTTATCTCATTGAGAATTTCCCACAGTTTGTTGTGATCCACACAGTCAAAGGCTTTAGTGTAGTCAATGAATCAGAAGTAGATGTCTTCTGGAATTCCCTTCCTTTCTTTACGATCCAATGGATATTGGCAATCTGATCTCTGGTTCCTCTGCCTTTTCTAAATCAAGTTTGTATATCTGGAAGTTCTTAGTTCTCTTCCTGCTGGAGCCTAGTTTGAAGGATTTTGAGTGTAACCTTACTAGCATGTGAAATTAGTGCAACTGTCCAATAGTTTGAACATTCTTTGTCACTCCCCCCACATTTTTTTTTTTTTGCACTAGTGCTGACCTGATCCAGCCCTCTGGCTACTGCTGAGTTTTCCAAATTTGCTGGCACATTGAGTGCAGCACTCTAAGGCTTTGAAATAGCTCACCTGGAATTCCATCACTCCTGCACCTTGCCCCTGCAAAAGGAATTCAGCTTTGTCCAGAGAGGAAAACATACATTATTTTTTTTTCCCCCTCTGGAAAGGAAATAATAGGGAAGGAAGAGAGAAATGGAATGAAATAAGAGAAGGAAGGGATGAAAGGAGGGGAGGAAAGAAGGAAGAAAGAGAAAGAAAAAATTTATTAAGTAGTTACAGATTGTTAAAAATCATGTGTTTTAAAAATTAGAACCACATTACCAGTGGACATTATTAGGTCATATAACTCCCTAATGTATTTGGATTCAAATATCAAATAAAACCTTAACAAATGCACTACATGTTTCATTTCTATACTGTATACATTGTACTCTAATGGTTATGCTAGTGTTAACAGCAAGGAAAAGAAAGAATATTCTATAATCTCCAACTTCACTATTTTCTTGGAATTCTATTAAAATAATGATTTGATGTGACATACAGAGCAATTAGGGTAGAGAGATCACTGTTATAAAAAGCAGAGACATTACTTTGCCAACAAAGGTCCGTCTAGTCAAAGGTATGGTTTTTCCAGTGATCATGTATGGATGTGAGAGTTGGACTGTGAACAAAGCTGAGCGCCAAAAAATTTATGCTTTTGAACTGTGGTGTTGGAGACGACTCTTGAGAGTCCCTTGGACTGCAAGGAGATCCAACCAGTCCATCCTATAGAAGATCAGTCCTGGGTGTTCATTGGAAGGACTGATGTTGAAGCTGAAACTCCAGTACTTTGGCCACCTCATGCGAAGAGTTGACTAATTGGAAAAGACCCTGATGCTGGGACGGATTGCGGGCAGGAGGAGAAGGAGACGACAGAGGATGAGATGGTTGGATGACATCACCGACTCGATGGGCATGAGTTTGAGTAAACTCCCGGAGTTGGCAATAGACAGGGAGGCCTGGTGTACTGCGATTCATGGGGTTACAAAGAGTCGGATGCGACTGAGCAACTGAACTGAACTGAACTGAACTGACCCCTGTTAATGTGTAGTCCCTGGACCACATTAGCGTTCCCTGGGAATTTGCTAGACATGTCATCTTAGGCTTCCACCTTAAACCTTGGACATATGAATCAGAAGTCCCAGGGGTACCACACAAGAATCTGTATTTTAACAAACCTTCAGGTGTTCTGGATGCATGCTGGAACTTGAGAACACTTCTTTACAACCATATAGAACATTCAACATTTTACAGTTACTCTCTTGGATAGTTTCTTAAAATATGTGGTGAATATATGATGCAGCAAGGATTTGTGTTTTTCTAAGCACAAAAAGGGGAAAGAAAATTAGAGACTGATCACAATGATTTGTTTCCATGCATTGTTATTTTCTTTGAAGTTTCAAAGGAGAAACTCAAATAATTAGAGTAAAAGAGCAGAAAGACCAAAATGTTGCTTCATCATATATAATTGTCAACATGATTCCCTACTCCAGAAGGAAAAGTCAGATAACCTTGTCACACAGGTAGATGTGAGGGTAGATATATATACCCATTTTATATATATATATATATATATATATATATATATATATACAATTGCAAGTCTTTGTGCTTATTAAATGTTACTAATGGTTAAAATGCAAATAGTTAAAGAAAAGTCAGTACTTTTACATGCAAACAGTCATTCATAGTTTGAAAAAATAGGAGATGAATGTGTCCCTTATCTCATAGTACTCACACAAAAAAGTAACTTAATATGGATTAAGGACTTAAACATAAGACCTGAAACCATAAAAGTACTAGAAGAAAACATGAAAAAAGCTCTTCGATGTTGGCTTTGTCAGTGATTTTTTTTTTTTTTTTTTTGGATCTAACACCAAAAGCTCAGGAAACAAAGCAAAAATAAACAAGTGGGACTACACTGAAATAAAAAGCTTCTGTATGGCAATGGAAACCACCAGCAAAATGAAAAAGCAACCTATAATTCAGAGAAAATATTTACAAAAGATGTTATCTGATAAGGGGCTTTCCAGGTGGCGCTAGTGGTAAAGAAACCCCCTGCAAATGCAGGAGACATAAGAGACGTGGGTTTGATCCCTGGGTTGGGAAGATTCCCTGGAGAAGGGCCTGTAACACTCCAATATTATTGCCTGGAAAATCTCATGGACCGAGGAGCCTTGTGGGCTATGGTCCATGGGGTCACAAAGAGTTGGACATGACTGAACTGACTTCGCACATATGTACACACATCTGTAAGAGTTAATATCCAAACCATATAAAGAACACTTAAAACTCAATAACAATGACAACAAAACAAAAAACAAAACAAAACTGTCTCATTTAAAACCAGGAAAAGGATCTGAACAGACATTTTTCTGAAGAAGATGTACAAATGGTCGACAGGTGTCTGAAAAAATACATCACTGATCATCATGGGAATGCATATCAAAACCAAAATGAGATAACACATCACAGCTGTTAGAAAGACTATTACCAGAAAAAAAAAAAAACCAGAAAAAAAAATGATGTTTTAGCAAAGATATGGAGAAAAAAGAATATTTATACACTGTTGGCATGAGTGTATATTGGTACAACCATTATGGACAACAGTAGAGAGATTCCTCAAAAACCTAAAAATAGAACTAACATGATCCACAAACCAATTTTCTGGTTATATCCTCAAAGGAAATGAAATCAGCATCTCTAAGAGGCATTTATATTCACATATTCATTGTAGCACTAGTCACAATAGCTAAGATATAGAAACGACCTAAGAGTCTACCAAGCAATGACTAGATAAAGAAATCTTGCAGTATCACTCCCGGAGTCCACCCAAACCCATGTCCATCGAGTCGGTGATGCCATCCAGCCATCTCATCCTCTGTCGTCCCCTTCTCCTCTTGCCCCCAATCCCTCCCAGCATCAGGGTCTTTTCCAATGAGTCAACTCTTCGCATGAGGTGGCCAGAGTATTGGAGTTTCAGCTTCAACATCAGTCCTTCCAATAAACACTCAGACCGATCTCCTTTAGGATGGACTGATTGGATCTCCTTGCAGTCCAAGTGACTCTCATGAGTCTTCTCCAACACCACAGTTCAAAAGCATCAATTTTTCGGTGCTCAGCTTTCTTCACAGTCTAACTCTCGCATCCATACATAACCACTGGAAAAACCATAGCCTGACCACATGGACCTTTGTTGGCAAAGTACTGTCTCTGCTTTTTAATATGCCATCTAGGTTGGTCATAACTTTCCTTCCAAGGAGTAAACGTCTTTTAATTTCATGGCTGCACTCACCATCTGCAGTGATTTTGGAGCCCCTCAAAATAAAGTCTGCCACTGTTTCCACTGTTTCCCCATCTATTTCCCATGAAGTGATGGGACAAGATGCCATGATCTTAGTTTCCGGAATGTTGAGCTTTAAGCCAACTTTTTCACTCTCCTCTTTCACTTTCATCAAGAGGCTCTTTAGTTCTACTTCACTTTCTGCCATAAGGGTGGTACCGTCTGCATATCTGAGGTTATTGATATTTCTCCCAGCAATCTTTATTCAAGCTTGTGCTTCTTCCAGCCCAGCATTTCTCATGATGTACTCTGCATATAAGTTAAATAAGCAGGGTGACAATATACAGCTTTGATGTACTCTTTTTCCTATTTGGAACCAGTCTGTTGTTCCATGTCCAGTTCTAAGTGTTGCTTCCTGACCTGCATACGGGTTTCTCAAGAGGCAGGTCAGGTGGTCTGGTATTCCCATCTCTTTCAGAATTTTCCACAGTTTATTGTGATCCACACAGTCAAAGGCTTTGGCATAGTCAATAAAGCAGAAATAGATGGTGATGGACAGGGAGGCCTGGTGTGCTGCAATTTACGGGGTCACAAAGAGTCGCACATGACTGAGCGACTGAACTGATTGACTGACTGACTCAGCCTTAAAAAAAGAGAGCAATTTTGCCATTTTTGAGAATATAGATTAACCTAAAAGAATTATGCTATGTGAAATAAGTCAGAAACAGAAAGAAAAAAACCTGCTTCATCACACTTACAGGTGGAATGTAAGAAACTTGAATACATAGGAGCAGAGTAGAAGGGTAGTTACCAGGGAGAAGGACGTAGGGTAAATGGGAAGCTGTTGGTCAAAGTGAACAAAGTTGCAGTTTTGTAGGATGAATAAGTCTAGATATCTAATGGATAGCATGATGATTATAGTTAGTAATACTGTATGAATACAGGAAATTTGCTCAGAGAATAGACTTCATGTGCTTTCATTAATTATATACAAAAATGGCTATATTAATTAGTTTGACTGTAATCATTTCACTACATTTATGGATATCAAATCATCATGGTGTATACCTTTTATAGGTGTATTTGAATCATTCCCTTTTAACAGTAATAACTTTTGAGTGAGTAGTACATATGAAGACTGAAAAGTTAGGCATTAAGAAATAATGTTTCTGAAATTATTATTATTATTAAAAACCACACTGGTAAACTTGTACATTATCCAAGAAAATTCATCAGAAACTGTTCCACAAGTCTAACACTGAAAAGGAGATATTTTCATTTTCATTTGGTTTAATATCTTCTACATTAATTTATTCAAAATTAATGAGTTATTTGGGAAACAAAAAAAGAAAAGCTAATGCACATTTTCTAGTCTATCAATAATTGCAAGAAAGAAGTGGAAAATTTAATCACATAAGCAACTGTTTTATGTTACTATATTAGCCTGAATTATTATTTTAATTGAAAGTACAATTGGCAATTAGAGAACCATATTTTGTGAACTTGGTGAGTTACATTATTTCTCTGCGCCTTGGCATTCTGTTTAAAACACAAAGAAATAAAATTAGACATGTAACGTCTATACGCATTGAATGCTTACATTGAGGGGAGCCCTCGATAATTGTGATAATTTAGAAGCCACCGTGGGGAAAAAAAGAAGGGGACTAGTCCAAGGGAGTCTCTTTCAAACCTTAACTGAAGTTAAAAAGTTAACATGAATTTAATGGTTACCACTAGCCATTTTTATTTCTCCCGTCATTTTAATTTCTAAAGTTCTTGATATCATTTTGGTTGTTAGGAATGTTTCTTCCAAAGCTTGAACATACTTGATACTTGAGAGATTTTGTTCATGTCTTGGAAACCAGAATAGGTTGATTTTTATTCCCCAAATTGAAGGCAAATAATAGTGTTCTGGGTTTATGTGCAGATTTACCAATTTGGTTTCCCATCAGAAA
This sequence comes from Dama dama, assembly GCF_033118175.1. Classification (NCBI taxonomy): domain Eukaryota; kingdom Metazoa; phylum Chordata; class Mammalia; order Artiodactyla; family Cervidae; genus Dama; species Dama dama. The sequence goes on from NC_083684.1 coordinate 36,986,295, forward strand.
GATAGTGGAAATTAGCACAAAAAAAGATACATTTCAATTTCAGTATAAATGATGTGTCACAAAGTATCCCTACTAAGATGTTTTTAAAGATGAAGCATAGCATCAAATTATATAAAAGAATTTTCTGGTGAACACATAATTATCAGCTAGATTCTACAGTTATCATTTTACTATATTCCTACTAACATTATTACTATTTCTATCCATTTATAGACTGCTTCATTTATCCACCAAATAAATGCAATTCGGTGTAAATTTTTATAATAGTACACATAAATACTTCAGCATTCATATTATTGACTAGTGTGTGATATTTATCTACAGTACTTTTTTCCTTTTGAGGCAGTTCACAGAACTGAAAAGTTAAATCCTCCAAACAGCCAGCATTCTGATTTTTTCCACCATAAATTTGTTTCTCCTTGCTCTAGAAATTCATATAAATAGAATCATACCTTACATACTCTGCATAAGTCTGCTGTCAGTCAGCATTAATATTTTGAAATGCATCCATGTCATTACATATATTAGTAAAGTATTCCCTTTGATCAATGACAGTATGTATCAATATGACATTTTGTAAAAAAAACAAAAAATGATTCTTTACTGATGAATACTTAGGTACTATTTCATTTGGGGCTAATATGAATAAAGTTGTTTCAAGCATTTTTGTATAGTCCTTTATATAAGCAGTACTTTTATTTCTCTTAGGTGAATACCTGCCTTTACATAATGAGGTATATGATTAATACTGATAAAAAATTGTCAATCTTAAAAAGTGGCTGCATACCTGTACATTTCCATCAACAATGTATGAGAAAAAACACATTTCTGTCAACTTTTAGTGGTGATCAGTCCTTATAATTTTAGCCAATTTAGTGGATGCATTGTGTTAATTCATTTTGATGTTAATTTTCACTTTCCTGATAACTAATGCTACTATCTTTTTAAATGTGTTTATTATAGGCCATCTGTATATCTTTTTCTTTGATATATGTGTTCAAATATTTCCTCATTTTGTATTTAAGTATCTTTTCATTATTATGAATTATATTTCTTCATATAGTTTGGATTCTGTGTCCTGTTCCAAAAATATAAATTATTAATATTTCTCACCTATGAATTATCTGTTTTTCTTAATGCTGCATTTCAGTGAATGTCCTTTATGATGGAATTTTTTTTTTTACTTTTATGGTAATTAGTTTCTATGCCCTTTAATAGGAACTTGACTACAAAAATCCACGGACATATTCTCTTGTATTTTTAAAAAGCATTATGGGTTTAGTTTTTATGTTGTCTATGATTCTGTATGCAGGTCAGGAAGCAACAGTTAGAACTGGACATGGAACAACAGACTGGTTCCAAATAGGAAAAGGAGTACATCAAGGCTGTATATTATCATCCTGGTTATTTATCTTATATGCAGAGTACATCATGAGAAATGCTGGGCTGGATGAAGCACAAGCTGGAATCAAGATTGCTGGGAGAAATATCAAAACCTCAGATATGCAGATGACACCACCCTTATGGCAAAAAGTGAAGAACTAAAGAGCCTCTTGATGAAAGTGAAAGAGGAGGGTGACAATGTTGGCTTAAAGCTCAACATTCTAGAAACTAGGATCATGGCATCTGGTCCCATCACTTCATGGCAAAAAATTGGGAAACAGTGGAAACAGTGGCAGACTTTATTTTGGGGGGGCTCCAAAATCACTGCAGATGGTGACTGCAGCCATGAAATTAAATGACACTTACTCCTTGGAAGAAAAGTTATGACCAACCTAGATGGCATATTAAAATGCAGAGACATTACTTTGCCAACAAAGTTCCATCTAGTCAAGGCTAAGGTTTTTCCAGTGGTCATGTATGGATGTGAGAGTTGGACTATAAAGAAAGCTGAACACCAAAGAATTGATGCTTTTGAACTATGGTGTTGGAGAAGACTCATGAGAGTCCCTTGGACTGCAAGGAGATCCAACCAGTCCATCCTGAAGGAGATCAGTCCTGGGTGTTTATTGGAAGGACTGATGTTGAAGCTGAAATTCCAATACTTTGGTTACCTGATGTGAAGAACTGACTCCCTGGAAAAGACCGTGATGCTGGGAAAGATTGAAGGTGGGAGGAGTAGGGGACAACAGAGGATGAGATGGTTGGATAGCATCACTGACTCAATGGACATGAATTTGGGTAAACTCTGTGAGTTCGTAATGGACAGGGAGGCCTGGCGTGGCTGCAGTCCATCAGGTTGCAAAGAGTTAGACATGACTGAGAGACTGAACTGAACTGATGATCCAGTTCAATTTAATCTTGTGTATGATATGAGGTTGAGGGTCAAGGTTCATTTTTTTTCTCATATGAATATTCACTTAATCCAGCACCATATGATGAAAGGGTCTATCTTACCCAGGAAATTACTTTATGTACTCGTTGAAAATTAATGGTATAAGGTTGGGACTATCTCTGGGATTGTTTTTTTTAAAAATATATTTCTACTATGTATTGATCCTTATGCTAACATTATAGCTTTGAGATTAAATTTGCTTTACAGTAAATCTTGAAGTTATGTAATGTAATATCTCCAATTCCGTTCCTCCTCTTCAAGTTTGCTTAGAATATACCAGGCCCTTTATACCTGGCAATAAATTTACATGCTTATAAATTTTTACCAAAGATTGTAGATATGAAAATGCTGGGTCAGATCATAACTCTATGTTTAACTTTTGACAATTGCCATATTATTTTCCAAAGTGGCTGTCATTTTATATCCCCAACAGAAACGTTTGAAGGTTTCAACTTCTTCACATTCTCAGCAAAACTTATTATCTTTATTATTATTGCCATCTGAGTGAATCAGTGAATGCAAAGTGTCATCTCATGGTTTTGATGTGCATTTCTCTAATGTCTAATGGTGTTGAACACCTTTTCATGTATTTATTAGTTATCTGTATATCTGCTTTGGAGAAATGTCTACTCAGACCTTTTCACCTGTTTTTAATTGAGCTATTTATCCATTTAGTGTTAAGTGGTAAGCATTCTTTATCAATTCTGGATAAAATTTCCTTATTTTAAACATGATTTGAAAATATTTTCTCTTTCTATGGGTTGTATTGTATTTTTATTTTTAATTTTAGTGTTAGATGATACATAGTTCTCTATTGTTTTACTTAAAAAGATAATAGATTATAATTTTTAGAGCCGGTTTAAGTTGACAGTAAAAATAAGCAGGAAGTATAGAGTTCCCACATACTCCTTTCCCTACTGAACACAGTTTCCTGTATTATTAACATCATGGATTCTATCTGTGGCCTTGATGAAGCAATATTGAAATGTTATTTTTACCTAGGCTACTTAGTTCACAAGGTTCACCTTGCATGGTGCAAAGCTATGGGTTTTGACAAACCCATAATGTCATGGTATCCGTCATTATAGTATTAGAGTATCATCCAAAATAGTTTAACTGCCCCAGATATCCTCTCTGCTCCACGTTTCCTTCGCTTTTTCCTTTAACTCTAAACCACTGACAACCACTATCTTTTTAACTGTTTTTACAGATTTGCTTTTTTCAGAATGTCATATGGGTGGAATCATACACTATGCATTCTTTAAAGACTGGCTTTCTTCTCCAAGCAGTATCTGCATATCTGTTAAGGCTCCTCCATGTCTTTTCATGTCTTCTTGTTTCTTTTTTTAAAAAATCTCTGAATAGCATTCTATTGTACTGATGTATCACAGTGTTTTTAATCCATTCACCTATTGAATAATCTTGATTACACCTAAACAATGGCAATTATAATAAAGCTGCTATAAATATGTGAATGCAAGTTTTTGTATGTACATAGGTCTTCAACTTATTTGGGTAAATACCTAGGAGTGGGACTATTGAATCATATACTAAGATTGTCTAGATTTCTAAATTTGGATTGTATTTTTACAGTTTTTAATGGTGTTCTCTGATGTACAAAAGCTTTCAACTTTTATTAAATTCATTTTTTTTTTCCTTTTCTTTTGTTGTTTGTGCTTTTGGTGTCACAATGAAGAAATCATTATATACTCCTATGTCATGAAGATTTATACCTATATTTTCTTATAAAAGACTTAAAATCTTAGCTCTTAACATTTAGGTGTTTGATTAATCTTGAGGTAATTTTTACATCAATAATCAGTCAGTCTAAAATTTGTCAGTGTAGGCTTTGTATTTGTGAATGTTAAGTTGTGGAGACTATAGGCCCTAAAATATTCCTCCAAATAGGATTGTGTGTTGTTTTGCTTGTTTGTTTGAACAGGTAATTAATTTGGTTATAGTAGACCTGCAAACACTCTTGAGGGTTATTTTAAATATTAGGTCATTTCCTTCATCTTTAGCTGACCTGCTTGGAATCCATCTTGTGTATGCTGAGATCAAAGATCAGCCAGATATTTGATTGGTGCAGACATAACATTTGTTCCCTCACCTATGACTTGCTCCTTTCATGGACTCCTTTCCCCCAATTTCAACTGCTATGGTTACTCAAGACATTGTTTTCTGATTTTCCAGGCCAGAAAGACAGGTGTTTTTTCTCTTTTAGACTCTCCCTATGGGATTCAGTTCAGTCTGTCTCTGGGCTAAATCTCATTGAAAAAGGAAACTCCCTCTTGATTATTTGCTATTGTAAGTGTCCAGTGCCCTCTGAAATGTGCCTGTGTTGGATATTTGCTCCCAAGTACTGTTCTTTGTTTTGGTATTTTTGTTCAGTTTAGTTATTAAGTGCACTGTTGGTTTAGTAGGAGATTACTTGATCATATCAGGGCAGAATTTTCAAATACAAATTAAAGTTCAGTTCTCAATGAAGTTGGTTATTCCTAAACTCCTCAAACTAATTGTCTTTTCTTGTTGGGTTTTATGGGCCTTAAATCTCTTTGCCTTCAGTCTTAAATTCAGTTCGTATGTAGGCTTACTTAAAGCCTCTAAAGCATGTTTCTATATAAACTTTCCTCCAAGTGATCCATTCATTGACACATTCATTCATTCATTCATTCATTCAAGAAGTTTATATTGAAGATAATATCTTCTTTTGGAATATACCATTTGAATTTTATTTAATGTGACTCAAAGATAGTTTGAGGGGAGCTATGGCTTTCCTTCTGATTTCAAATTTCTTAGAACCAAACTCTCTCTGCCACAATAGTAAATTGAAAGAGAATAAAACAATAATTTCTGTAATAAGAATTTTTATTGTTTGAGAGAGAGAGAGAGGAGAGTAGTTTGCTTGTATTTCAAACTTCAACCTATCTTTTCTGTTGATATTATTATTGTAACTTTTACTTTCTGTCGCATTTATATCTTGTTTTATGTACCTAACAGATTCATATTTCATTTTATGTGGCTTTTGCATCAACAACCCTGCCTCCCAATGTACAACCAATGTACAAACCATTTAAAGATGGAGTGCTCAAATTTGATAACTGTCTAACTTAACTGCAGATACTTATTTTAAGCAGTCAACACAAGAATAGATGTGTATTCTTAAGAAATGCCTGAGTTAGTTGGAAGGAGACACTGCATAATAACATGCAGTCCATAACTGTTCAGTGAAGGAACTTCTATCAGATTGCACTCTTGCTAAGAAACCAGTCTTATTATGCCTTGACAAAACATGGAACAGAATTTCAGTCTTTCAAATGGCCAGACTTAGAGCAAAACTGATTCCTATAGCACCGAGATGAAAGCAGCAATCTACATTTTACAGAACAGAAGGGGAGATGTTCCTAGATGAAAAAAGTAGAAGAAAGGCTTTAGTTTTCACTGGGTGTGACACCACTGCAAAGATATTTGTAAATTCATACAAAAGCAAACAAAGCTAAAGAAATAGTAGATGAAACCTTTGCTTTAAAAGTCTGAAATTTAGAAGTGAGGGGAAAGACTGGCAGTCTCCTATACTTGAAAATAAAGGCAGATTCAGGGGGGAAGAGGAAGGAAAACAGGCTTTTTTTTTCATTTACTTTTATTAGTTGGAGGCTAATTACTTTACAATATTGTAGTGGGTTTTGTCCTACATTGACATGAATCAGCCATGAATTTACATGTATTCCCCATCCCGATCCCCCCTTCCCTCTCCCTCTCTACCCAATCCCTCTGGGTCTTCCCAGTGCACCAGGCTTTTAAAATTCATTTCCTCTAGAGACTGGCTTTGGAACACATGAGGATTCTGTGCATATGCCTGACTTCAGGAACTAAAGAAAATGATCCAACCATGAGAGAGCAATTTCAGTTACCAGTGTTTGCTATGAATTTCACAAAAGTCTTTAACCAATAGTTGGAAGCTGATATCACAACCTTATGATACATTATCTGCAATTGTTCTTCTGTGTATATGCATACCAGACACATAAGCTTTTCAATTTTACTGCTTAGTTAACCAAAGAGAGTCTATAATTGAGATGTGAACTTGATCATTCTCAAAAAAACAAAAAATGTGCTTGCTCATTTCGGACATTCTAAGTTAAACACATGTGAAGCTCAATATCCCAAGTATGTTTCACCTAATGCTAGTTCCATATACAAACACACACGTTGCCATGATAATTGACAATTATGTTTGAGATGTGTCTCATACTTTATTGTCATCTTATAGATTTTCACTATTGAAGAACATAGGGAAAGCTCTGAGAACTTTGGCATCAAATAAAGTTGTAAAAGTTTCCCTTTCTTTCCAGTCTTTCCTTCTTGCTTTCCTTTCTTCTTTCCTCCTTTCTCCTTCCCTCCCTCTCTGTCCGTTACACCCCCTTCCTGCCCATATAGCATTTATTAACAGAAAAAACAACCTCTGAGACACTTCTTAGGAGCACAGGTACAAAAATAATGAAATAGATTTAAGTCTAACTGACCATTTCTTCCATGACTCCACTGATTAAAGATGATAAGCCAAGGGAAGATCCAGTAATGATTGGCTTATTGTTCCATAGACTCAAAATCTGTATCGAAATAAACATACTTCTTGACAATTCTGGAGAACCTAAAAACTAGTCTGAATATTCAGTGTTCCCATCAAGAAAATACAAATAGGGCCTCTTCTTTATGAGGCAAAATGCATGTCCTCACAAATCGTCTCTATTCATCTAGCTCTGCAGGTCCAATTCATGAACTAAGACAGCCTGTCCTTAAACGTTTTAGCAGCACTTAGTCACGATTCATCTCTACATGCTTTTGCAAAATTTCTGAACATTTCCCTAAAAATCTAGTGTGTTCTGAATGTGTGTTCACCTTACTACTCTTTTTCACCTTTCTTAGGTGCACTTCTTTCTTTTCTATTTTTGGACTGTGCTGTATCTTTGTTGCAGCGCAAGGGCTCTTCACTGTGGCATGTGGGCTTTTCTCTAAATGTGTCGTGAGCAGGGTTAGTTGCCCCGTGGCAGGTGGGGTCTTAGTTCCCTAGTGTCAGCTAACCAGTCGTGTCCAACTCTTTGCATGCCCATGGACTGTAGCCACTAGGTTCTTCTCTTCATGGAATTCTCTAGGCAAGGATACTGGAGTGGGTTGCCATTCCCTTCTTCAGGAGATCTTCTAGACCCAGGGATCAAACCTGGGTCTCCCGCATTGCAGGCAGATTCTTTACCATCTGGGTCACCAGTGACCCCCAACCAGGGATCAAATCTGCATCCACTGCATCGAAAGGCAGACTGGCAGATTCTTAACCACTGGATCACCAGGGAACTCCCCTAGATATATTTCCTTTGATTTCTTGCTATAAATACATATCAAATTGTTTTTGGAAGAGTGTTACTTGATGTTTTATCCATTTTTGTTCTCATTCACAGATACAAATAAGAGTTCTTAGAGCCACTTCGTTGGGAGAGGAAAATTTGATGATTCATGTATCTTCCCCCAAATCAAAGCAAGCTTTAAACTTGTTTTTAATACTTTCTGAATTGTGACTTAGGATGTTGTTTCAATTAGTGTTAGAATAGGTAAAGTATGTAAATTCTTTTTAAGAGAAAAGTGGTTGTAAGAGAGAAATTAAAAGAATCCAAATAATTAGTGCTACAGATGTAAATTGTGAAACTGTGAAACTCCTCTCCAAAGTAAGGAAACATGCTTATCAGCCATAGGAAACAAACATCACCTCAGCACAACTTCAGAGAGAATAGATTGCATTGGATATCTTAGGTCCAATAAACTGCTAATGGATTTGGTACTGAACACACATTTCTTCAACAAGTGATCTCATGCTGGTGGTCAGAAGTTCCAAACCACAGGCCACTATGATGTTTTGATTGATCTGATCCTCAAACAATTGTTGAAAGTCAAAAACTAATGATGTAGAGGTTGCCTTTATTGGATACAGTAAATTCCCTCTGAACTCTTTTATAATAAATCCATATTTTCCTCAGGGTGAAAATATCATTTAGATTATATTTAATTGTGATATATATCAGCTTTCAGAAGTTAAACAATATTGTTTCCAAAGTTTTTGGAAGCATGTGAATCTTTTTTTATCGGATCATGAATTCATGCAATATCTCTTTATACTTGATTAGAAAAACCCATTGAGAGTGTATGTACATCTATGTACACATGCCCACATCCTTCCTTGTGTGTCTATTTTAAAATACAGTTAGTTTCATTGCCTTGTGCTACCTGATTTCATGGGAGTTCCCATTGTGTAGGTCTTTGTATTAGGCAGTGTCAAAGGGGTAAATGTAAGCCATATTATCAAAATTTGACCCACCCTTCAGTCAGTCAGTTCAGTTTAGTTGCTCAGTCATGTCTGACTCTTTGTGACCCCATGAATCGCAGCACGCCAGGCCTCCCTGTCTATCACAAACTCCCGGAGTCTACTCAAACTCATGCCCATCGAGTCAGTGATGCCATCCAGCCATCTCATCCTCTGTCATCCCCTTCTCCTCCTGTCCCCAATCCCTCCCAGCATCAGGGTCTTTTCCAATGACTCAACTCTTCACATGGTGTGGCCAAAGTATTGGAGTTTCAGCTTCAGCATCAGTCCTTCCAATGAACACCCAGGACTTATCTCCTTTAGGATGGACTGGTTGGATCTCCTTGCAGCCCAAGGGACTCTCAAGAGTCTTCTCCAACACCACAGTTCAAAAAGCATTATTTTTCGGTGCTGAGCTTTCTTCACAGTCCAACTCTCACATCCATACATGACCACTGGAAAAACCATAGCCTTGACCACACGGACCTTTGTTTGCAAAGTAATGTCTCTGCTTTTTAAATCTAGGTTGGTCATAACTTTCCTTCCAAGGAGTAAGTGTCTTTTAATTTCATGGTGACAGTCACCATTCGCAGTGATTTTGGAGCCCCCAAAAATAAAGTCTGACACTCTTTCCACTGTCTCCCCATCTATTTCCCATGAAGTGATGGGACCAGATGCCATGATCTTAGTTTTCTGAATGTTGAGCTTTAAGCCAACATTTTCACTCTCCTCTTTCACTTTCTTCAAGAGGCTTTTCAGTTCCTCTTCACTCTCAGCCATAAAGGTGGTGTCATCTGCATATGTGAGGTTATTGATATTTCTCCCAGAAATCTTTATTCAAGCTTGTGCTTCTTCCAGCCCAGTGTTTCTCATGATGTACTCTGCATATAAGTTAAATAAGCAGGGTGACAATATATAGCCTTGATGTACTCCTTTTCCTATTTGGAACCAGTCTGTTGTTCCATGTCTAGTTCTAACTGTTGCTTTCTGACTTGCATACGGGTTTCTCAAGAGGCAGGTCAGGTGGTCTGATATTCCCATCTCTTTCAGAATTTTCCACAGTTTATTTCAATCCACACAGTTAAAGGATTTGGCATAGTCAATAAAGCAGAAATAGATGTTTTTCTGGAACTCTCTTGCTTTTTCAATGATCCAGTGGATATTGGCAATTTGATCTCTGGTTCCTCTGCCTTTTCTAAAACCAGCTTGAACATCTGGAAGTTCTCGGTTCACGTATTGCTGAAGCCTGGCTTGGAGAATTTTGAGCATTACTTTACTAGCGTGTGAGATGAGTGCAATTGTGCGGTAGTTTGAGCATTCTTTGGGATTGCCTTTCTTTGGGATTGGAATGAAAACTGACCTTTTCCAGTGCTGAGGCCACTGGTGAGTGTTCCAAATTCGCTGGCATATTGAGTGCAGCACTTTCACAGCATCATCTTTCCAGATTTGAAATAGCTCAACTGAATTCCATCACATCCACTAGCTTTGTTCATAGTGATGCTTTCTAAGGCCCACTTGACTTCACATTCCAGGATGTCTGCTGGCTCTAGGTGAGTGATCACACCATTGTGATTATCTGGGTCATGAAGATCTTTTTTGTACAGTTCTTCTGTGTATTCTTGCCACCTCTTCTTAATATCTTCTGCTTCTGTTAGGTCCATACTATTTCTGTCCTTTATCTAACCCATCTTTGCCTGAAATGTTCCCTTGATATCTCTAATCTTCTTGAAGAGATCTCTAGTCTTTCCCAATCTGATGTTTTCTTTTTTGCATTATCTTATTCCTCCCTTGCTAAGCTTCAGTATAATTCCAAATTAAGGAATAAAAAGATCTTGAGAGGGATGGTATTTTAAGGTAGTTACATTTATTGTGATGCCATAAATGAAGCTCCATTCATTTTTGGAGATATGTTCAAAAATTGTTTCTTTACCATGGAAACAAAAATTGAAATCACAAATTATTAGTAACATGTAGAATTATCTGCCAGAAATAACTCACACTGTGTCCATTCATTTCTAATATTCACTCTGCTTCTCATTATCCTTATGGGCCTCCAGTGACTATCAAGATTGCATTAACATAAGAAAAGAAAGGTCACAAAAGAATGTGGTTTTATGTTGTGTTTGGGGGGCAAGAGACCATAAACTTGTAATCTGTCTTAAACTGAAGATCATTCTTTGTGGGAAATAAAATGCATGCAGATAAAATAAGTAAAATCATATTTTAAGCAGTGGTATATCATATTTTTAATTACGCCAGGTTTTAAAACCAGTGTGCCTGGCTTAAAAACTTCTGCAATGTCTCTTACTACACATGCGACCTTAGGACACTTATGATCCTGTCTGTAACTGAGATTCCTCTGCAATGTGAAGATAAAACAAAAGGCGGTTTTGTTGTGGGGTTTGTGTGTGTGTGTGTGTGTGTGTGTGAGAGAGAGAGAATGAAGGAATACAAATATGTTAACACTACTATGAATACTGCCCAAACCATAGGAGGTAGAAAGTGTTAACTTTTGTAGTCATTATTATTATTAATGATGTAAGAAGATTTTTTTTTTTTAATTTCATATTCCATTGGGGGCATTTCATAGGTTAAAAAAATCACCACCACATACACCAAAATCCCTCATGCAACACAGGAGTAATCGCTGTGTGGATGTGAAAAAATATACTGTTCATAGAAACTGACTGACCTCCAAACATTCGCTCTTTCTTCTCACATATAACCTAGGTAATATAAATAAGTCAGAATCAATAAAATACATTAAATTTCATATGTTAAAACAGCCCTTAATCCTCTTTAATCTTTAACAAAGCTCTGAATCTTTTTGCCAAGATTTTTCACAACTATATGTGTGGAAACTCATACATTTTATCATTTAAATTTCCACTAAATCTTGACCTTCAATACTTGCATAATATTAACCTTTGAATAACAAATTACAAAGACATCTGGAAGCATAAAAGAGTAATACTCACTCAAAAGTACGAATTATATAGTATACAACATATATTAGAAGAACTAAAATTGCTAAAAGCTACATATTTAATTATGCATGACCTGAATATTTTTGGAACAAATTTAATATGTTCAAATAAGCACTGTTTCAAAGAGTACTTTGGAAAAGAAATGTAAACTGACATCCCCTTTTGTGACTTATTTTCCTACTCAGTAGAACTTTACTTTTAAAAAGGAACATGAAAAAGATCCACTTACTAGGTCACTGTGATTAGAAAAAAATGCAAATGAACAACTAAACTTCATTGCACAAATCAAGCTGCCTACTCTCCTGGGCATTAGTCAGTGCTTGGTTTAATATTTTCCTAACATTTTAAGAGTTTTTCCAATTAAATATTAATACTTTTCTCAAAGAGAAAGAGAGATTTATTATCCTAAGGAGATTGTAGAAGGGAGGGATAGTGATCTGTGTCAGCAGTTAGAATGAGGAACTGAAGAGAAAGGTTCATTAAGGAAAACACGCTGAGCCTACTTTCTCTAATATACCAAAAAGTCACATGTAGAAGCTCATGTTTAACTATATGGCAGAATTAAATAAAAAGTCAATATGGTTTCCAGATGACTGACTATACTGGGCGAGAAACTCCTCACTCATTATATCAAGTTCCTACACATGCATGGAGGCATTACAATATCTAAATGTCATATGTGTGTGTATATATACACACACATATATATACATATATACACACACATATACAGAATGAGACTCAAAACATGATTTTCAAGTAAATGACCTATAAACATATGCATCAGGTTTTTGGCAATCCTTCTTTCATATAAAAGGATATTTGACTGTAAATAATATAGCTTAATTTTCCAAAGGCATCGACCAAGTAGGGGAAGTTGGGGGAGAAATTTTCCAAGTAAATGTGTCTTGGATATCAGGCTAGAACTTTTGCCAGTCTCAGTTCTCCACCAAGTCCACTTTTGGTTCTTTCACTCATGAGCAGTATAATTTAGACTAAGTTCTGTGTCCTCATTTGTTAATATTCCACAAAACAACCAAAGTTACTAGCACATGATAACCATATAGAGGCAAGTTCTTGGATAAAGTCCTCTCTGCCATAATTAGCCTTTTCCAGTCTAAATTCACTAAATTTTCAATATGATAGCTGAGTTCTTCAGTTATTTTTAGAACTATAGATCATACTGGTAGCGTTAGCATACCTACATATTCAAAGGATTAATATACTCCACACACAAAGATTAGTATATTTCCTCCTCAAATCTGAAATGTAGTGAACAAATAAGCAATTGTTCAGATCCCTACCAAATTGTTTGCCACATATCCTCCCTAGTCAAACCATCTTGTATTGCACAAAGTTAACCCTGTAATCCCCATAGTATGTTTCTTCTTTTTCTCTATATATGTTGGATCTTCCCATAGGATTACATTTCTGCCAGATTTGCTATTATTTCCCTTTCCTCTTTTGTAACAGTGGTTTTTGTAACTAAAGTCAGCCCTATACATCCTGCAAAAGGCTAACATGTTTAATGTTGGTTTTCTTTACAGGAAACCAGAACCATAATCCTGCCTGGTTCTAAGATATCGAATTAACTCCCACAGTGCTGGCCTTAATCTTAACTTATGACCTGTTTTATTAGTGTCTCCCATTTCTGGTAGAAACAGGCACCTTACTCACCTCAAGATTGTCCATTGCTCATCAGAGATACATGCCCACCCACTGGGCATAAAGTAATTATTTTAACTCAACCAAAAATAAATTAGTAATGATTTCCTCCAGCTTGTCATTTTTTTTGCCCCAGGACAGAGTTCCATCATTCAATGATTTACCAATGAAGAGATCTAGCGATTTTTCTTTCAGCCCATATATATTCCACCAAAAAACTACTAATCTCTCCAATTAAATACCTTTCAAATAGTCTTTATTTCCAGCCTAATTTAGGAAATAAAATGGAATTTCAGTTGACGGAATAAGAAGGAAATGGCAACCCACTTCAGTACTCTTGCCTGGAAAATCCCATGGACGGAGGAGGCTGGTAAGCTACAGTCCATGGGGTCGCTAAGAGTCAGACCTGACTGAGCAACTTCACTTTCACTTCTCACTTTCATGCATTGGAGAAGGAAATGGCAACCCACTCCAGTACTCTTGCCTGGGAAATCCCATGGACTGAGGAGCCTAGTCAGCTGCCACCTATGGGGTCGCAGAGTCGGACACGACTGAAGCAACTTAGCAGCCGCAGCAGCAATTTAGTCTCTTGGCCCAGATCACGGTACCCTGTCAACTATATCCTTTTGCAATCATGTACCTGGCTTCACTCTCTATGATACTGTAACTTTATACACTGGGCATGGTATATCCCATCTGAGCCTTAAATTTCTAATTATATGATTGCCTTTTAAATGGCTTCCTACAATGCTGAGGATAAAGTCTAATCTTCTAAATATGATTTCCATTATCTTCTATGGTATTGAATTAGTTTACTGATCAAACAACTTTATGTTTTTCTCTCCCACTGACTTTCCAGCCACACTGTACTACTTTGTTATCTAATACATGACCTGTTCTCTCTCAACTGAAAGCTTTTTGCAAACTCTTTTTCACATCCCTCATCTTTCTTTGTCTCTTGGTTGTCCTTCTAATGCCTAAAATTTTACTTTTTTATTAGTTCCCAAAAAAACTAGAATATTTGGTCATGCTCTAAATTTCTAGGGTACTCTGTCCTTTCTTTTTGATAATCTTTATTATATTTTATTATTAATACTTGTTCCATTTTCTCTTTCCTTCTTGTCTGTAAATTGTAGTATAGCAAATTTTATGCTTGCTACACTTGCAACTAAATTCCCAGAACATAACATGGTAACAATAGTTCCTGTTGAATGAATGAATGCCACAAACACAGAGTTCATGCCCTTTCATGGAAACTGCTTACTTTCGCAGGAACAGTTACTAAAAACTCTTGAACCACATAATAAAAAGCAGTATTGCATAAATGTGAAAATATGAATCTTAGGGTTAGCCTTTATTTAAATACTTGCTTTATCACTTACAAATTTTTTTTATCTTAGGTAAATCATTTGGGCTTCCCAGGTAACTCAGAGGGAAAGAATCCACCTACAATGCAGGAGACCCAGGTTCAATATCTGTGTCGGGAAGATGCCCTGGAGAAGGAAATGACAACCCACTCAAGTATTCTTGCCTGGAAAATGCCATAGACAGATGGGCTACAGTCCATGGGGTTGCAAAGAGACAGACCTGACTTAGTGACTGAACAGCAAGAACAAATCATTTAAGTCCTCTCTTCTTCATTTAAAAAAAAAAAAGGAGGCTTGAAAATTACCTCACTGGATTATTGGGAACATTAAATTAAGATAATGTATGTAAACATATCACTCCAGTGCCTGGCATAGAGCAAACAATTGTTATATGCCAGCAATTATTATTATTTTGGCAAGAGGATGTAATGTGTTAGCAATCAGGAAGGGGGTAAAAAGTAAACTCCTTTCACTTCATTCAAAAATGCCTATAAAATTATGTAGTCATTTCTTCTTTGTTTTCCACTGTCTTAATCAATTATAGGAACAATTCAATTATAGTTTCCAGTCAAGGTAACTTATCTTTGTGCTTTTAAACTTCCATTCAAATTAAGCTTGTTTGAGCCGTGAGGAAGTGAGTGACAGTCTTTCTTACTATTGACAGAACCTAACACATGGTATGCCTGATTCATCAACTACATACAGCACTAACTTATTTATGTGGCTCACTGCAAAAATGTTATGTTTAAGATCCTGCAGGCTCTGAATGACTTTCAAGGTTTCCAGTGATTTTCAAAGACTCCAGGGATTTTCAAGGTCTAGGGTCAACTCTGGAGGGGGCGGGGGAAATATATATATACATGCACACACACACACACACTGCTTGTAGTAACCATCAGATTGGTAAATTTGTGCATGGTATCAGCTATTTTGGATTCACAGGTACAATTATTATCCCCAAAGGGGTCTTTCCCAGTTCTGTAAAGCACACTTAATGATCTAAATTTGTATTTACTTTTTGCCATTTCTTCTATTTCTCTTGTCACCATCTTAGTCCAATATAAGTCTTTTCTGGATATCTGTATTATCCATCTACTTCACCCCCTTGCATTTCTATTCCCCTACCACACTCCACCAGCCCTATTAATTCAGTTCAGATCAGTCGCTCAGTCGTGTCCGATTCTTTGCAACCCCATGAATCGCAGCGCGCCAGGCCTCCCTGTCCATTAACCAACACCCAGAGTTTACTAAAACTCAATTAGTTATTTAAAATTCAAATCCCAGTATTCCAGTCCTAGGCACAGAACCATTTACTGTCTTTCCATTGCTCCTTAGATAAAGCACCAACTTCTTAACATGATCTATTTATCCTTTCATTATATTTCATTACTCCGGGTACTTCAGTTTCACTAACCCATTCATCCATGTCTTTTAGTTTTGATAACATGCATAAGACCTCTCAGTTGTCTCAGAAGCTTTAACTAACAACTTTTCTCCAAAATGCTTTTTTTCTGATTTACAACCCACCTTTGCCTATTTAACTCCTCCACATCTTTCGGACACCAGATAAAATATTGCTCTCTTAAGGGAGTTGTTTCTTAGAAAATAATTATCGTAAAATAATATTCCAAACAGACAAATTTTCAGTTGGCAAATGTTGGGCCCCTATTAAAGCTTCAATTCACATATTGAGTCAAGATAACTGACCCAAGAAATTCAGAAGACTCACTTTTGATTATAACTGAAAAGAGAGAGCCTATAATAGAATCACAATGGATAGTTACTGTGAAACAGAAAGCACAATGATAAATGATGACACAGAAGTTTGCCCATGATGGGCAGGATTTATAGGCCTAGATTAGGCATGTCTTAGGGGCTCAAATTTTATACTAATCAGACTTTAGAAGAATCGATTGCAGTAAGAGCCACATTTAGTGAGCCAGTTCACTGAATGTTGAAGAAAGGAGGGGACAGCTGGAAAGCAGGGATAATTTCAAAGAGATCCAAGAAACATCTGAAATCATGGGTACTGAAAACCAAAAACAAAAACAGTGCACCTCAGACTGGGACTTGAACCCACAGTCTTTTAACCTGGTCTCAGAACTTAATGAAGCTCAGATTTTGAAGTCTCATGGCAAAAAGAAATTCAGTAGAAACAAACTGATAGGAATGAAGTGGATTTATTTACAGAGAAAAAACACTCCACAGAGGGTGGGCCATCTCAGAAGGTAAGAACAGCCCCAGGGTGTGGGGTTGTCAGGTTTTTAAAGGGGTGAGTAATTTTATAGGTAATGAGTGGGAGGCATATTCCAGATATTCAGGGGAAGGGGTAGGGATTATCAATAATTTGGCTCACTTTTAGACCTTTATGGCCAGCTGTGGAATTATCATGGCACCTGTATATGTGGTCATTTAGCTTGTTAATGTGTTATGATGAGCATATACTTAGGCTCAAGGTCTAGTGGAAGTCAACTCATTTGCCATCTTGAACCTATTTGGTTCTAAACAGTTCATGTGGTGTCCTTGGGCTTTGTCATTCTTTTAAAGGTTGTACCCTGCCCTCTTCCCTCCTGTTCATTATGATCATTTCCAGCGATTCATAGTGGAATGACTGATTCTTGGATTTGCACGTTAACTTATTTTAAGACTAAATATATTGAATGCTTTATTTATCACTTGCTTCATTCTTTTAAATGGTTTATTTATCACTTGCTTCATTCATATCCATTTTAGATCAAGAAAGAACATAGGAGATGAATACCCAGAAAGACTATCACTGACTGATGTGGAAAAGACAGAGAAGCACCAGATGAAGTGAGAGAGTGTTTACAATGTTTTAGACACTGTCACGGCAACCTACTCGAGTATTCTTGCCTGGAGAATCACATGGACAGAAGAGCCTGATGGTCCACAGTCCATAGTGTTCCAAAGAGTCAGACATTACTGAAGTGACTGATCACGCATGCATAGACACTATATTCCTGATAGAATAAATCTCCAGTTTCCTCTTTTTCAATTTAATTATGAGCAAATAGAATCTCATATGTAAGTAAGGCTTTCTCTAGTTCTGTTGCTATGTTTCTATTCTACATCAGGCTCAGGTGTAAGGGGAAAAAAAAGTAAAAAGACAAAAAATTTAATCCCTCTCTTTATAGCTGTCACTCTAATTCTTACTCTTTTGAACTATAAATGATATCAATAGATATAGATATCAATAGAGACCCAAATGTGTCTATATGATGTGGCTTATTAATTTGTTCTATTATGTCTGCTTTTCTTCTTTATAATCCAGTGCACACTGGAGGAGTAAGTAGCCAATAATGAACTAAAATCCCTTATCATTCTTTTCTAGGCCTATGATTGGATATTTACTATGAAGATATTTCAAGGTTCAATATGATTTAATACAATTCTGATGCTGTTTAATTGTATAATATTTTCTGGTGCCACTTTACATTCTGAGGCTTGTAGATACAAAGTATATGACATCGATGTATAACTTGAAGGCACTAAGCCTGCCATCTGATAAAGTACATGAGATAATACTATAATTTTGATCACTTAGAAATAATTTTCATGCTTTAGGCACAGATTTAGACTGTATACAAAATATAACTAATGAAAACAAACATCAGAATTAAACAATGCATACATGAAGATGAGCTACATATCCCAAGAAAAAAAGACATAAATATCCACTCTTCATTTAGTCTATGACCAGGGTAATATATAATAAAGGAGATTATGAAATAAAGGGGAAAATAAGACAAACACCAATTCCTGTATTATATTTTAAGTTATATATTAAGAATTGTATATTAAAAAATAGGTATAAGCATTGGGTTGAGGGAAATAGTTATGGAACTATTGGGGAGAGAGATCTTGCCATTGTTACAGAAAAAAAATAAAAGGTTGAGAAAATATTGAATTCATGAAAATAATGTAATTCCCACAATGCTAGACATGGTGCCCCATTCTTCTTTATGACAACCAAACAGATTTCAGCTTGTAGGCAAAGGCTATTTCTGTGAATTACTTTTTAAGATAAATATAACTAAGTGAAAACACATTCACATTAAAATGAATACAATTGTAAATGAAGCAGAAATCAGAAACCCATGAATCTTCACCCTGGAAAAGAAATGAAAGGTAATAAAATTTCCTCACCTTAGGTATTCTAAAGGCCATTATACAAAATAAAGCTCCAACATGATATAATGTTGGATATACCTCTCAATGTTGGATATACTATTAATCAGCACAAGTTATGTGCCAGGTTTGACTTAATAAAAAATAAGACTCTTATGACTATAGTTATCCAAAAATAGAATAAATGTCTCTCCAGTGTTTCAAAATTAAGTACCTAAGCTCAGACTGAATTACCAATTGAAAGATTTTAAAAACTGAAATGGCATTTTGATGAATAGCTTGAACAAATATATAAAGAATTTTATTTTTCTATCAAATTAAATTTACAGAATACAAGTATGTTTCAAACATCATGCTTTGAAAACCACAGGCATAGTGTCTGCTTTTATTAATTTCAAAATCAAATGCCATATATATATATATATATATGAATTTTTGCTAGTGGGGTTTCAAATCTGTGGCTCAACAATTGAATGCCCCTTTATCTATAAAATCATCACTTCCCAAAATTTAAGTTACATTTACCCCAAACTTCCATTTATAAGAAAAGACCTCTAATGTTATTAAGAGGAAATGGCAAAGCAGAAGTTGAAGTTCAGACCTGGAAAATAAAGTAAAAGGACAACAGACTTAGAGCTAATATATTAGCAACACAAATTAAGCAGGGAAAAGACCCTCCAAATTGTCCTCTTGTCTCAGTTTGTATGAAGAAGGCTGAGATGTGTGTGAACAATGCTAATAGCATGGGCTTACAAAAAGTTATCTACAAGACATGGGGAAGATAAATAAGGCTAGGGGACTTGATTGCTGGGAAAGGGATTTTTAAAAAAAAAAATTTTTTTTAATTTAAAAAAATATTATGATCATTTTTAAAAAAAAATTTAAATCATTTAATTTATGTGTGAAAATATTTTAGCATATTTATTACATTGATTTTTGAAATTTTATATTGTTAACAACTATAGACTTCTGGAAAACCTACGAGTAATACTTTTTCAACATTTGCTGGACACTGCATTCTCATTCAATATAGAAACAAACATTTCAGCAAGCAAAACCAAGATATATTTAAGGATTTCAGAGAAACATGTCCCCAGACATTAATAAATACTAATCTTGACTTTATTTAAAGCTCATGTCTCATACTCTAGTTGGCTTGAGGTCTACATAACTTTATAATTTAGCAAAGTAGATATACACTAACAAGGAATCAATATTTGTTCTTCTTGTCATCATTTTTTCTCCATGATAAGAATCATCACACAATCACAGAAAACTAGACAATCTGACAAATCACCACAATCACAGAAAACTAGTCAATCTGATCACATGGACCACAGCCTTGTCTGACTCAATCAAACTAGGTCATGCTGTGTGGAGCCACCCAATATGGATGGGTCACGGTGGAGAGTTCTGACAAAATGTGGTCAACTGGAGAAGGGAATGGCAAACTACTTCAGTATTCTTGTCTTGAGAACCCCATAAACAGTATGAAAAGGCAAAAAGATAGGACACTGAAAGATGAACACCCCAGGTCGGTAGGTGCCCAATATGCTACTGGAGATAAGTGGAGAAATAACTCCAGAAAGAATGAAGGGATGGAGCTGAAGCAAAAAAAAAAAAAAAAAAACCAAAACACCCAGTTGTGGATGTGACTAGTGATAAAAGCGAGGTCTGATGCTCTAAAGAGCAATATTGCACAGGAACCTGGAATGTTAGGTCCATGAATCAAGGCAAATTGGAAGTGAACAGGAGATAGCAAGAGTGAATGTCGACATTCTAGGAATCAGTGGACTAAAATGGGCTGGAATGGGTGAATTTAACTCAGAATGACCATTATATTTATTACTGTGGGCAGAAATCCCTTAGAAGAAATGGAATAGCCATCATAGTCAACAAAAGAGTCTGAAATGCAGTACTTGGATGCAATTTCAAAAATGACAGATCGATCTCTGTTCATTTCCAAGGCAAACCACTCAATATCAGAGTAATCCAAGTCTATGCCCCAACCAGTAATGCCGAAGAAGCTGCAGTTGAATATTTCTAAGATGACATACAAGACCTCTTAGAATTAACACCCAAAAATGATGCCCTTTTCATTATAGGGGACTGGAATGCAAAAGTAGGAAGTCAAAAACACCTGGAGTAACAGGCAAATTTGGACTTGGAGTACAGAATGAAGCAGGGCAAAGGTTAATAGAGTTTTCTCAAGAGAAAGCACAGGGCATAGCAAACACCCTCTTCCAACAACACACGAGAAGACTCTACACATGGACATCACCAGATGGCCAACACCGAAATCAGATTGATTATATTCTTTGCAGCCAAAGATGTAGAAGCTATATATAGTCAGCAAAAGTAAGACCAGGAGCTGACTTTGGCTCAGATCATGAACTCCTTATTGCCAAATTCAAACTTAAATTGAAGAAAGTGGGTAAAACCACTAGACCTTTCAAGTGTGATCTAAACCAAATCCTTTATGATTATACAGTGGAAGTGAGAAATAGATTTAAGGGACTAGATCTGATAGAGTGCCTGTTGAACTATGGACAGAATTTCATGATATTGTACAGGAGACAGGGATCAAGACCATCCCCAACAAAAAGAAATGCAAAAAAGCAAAATGGCTGCCTGTGGAGGCCTTATAAATAGCTGTGAAAAGAAGAGAAGTGAAAAGCAAAGGAGAAAAGGAACGATATACTCATTTGAAAGCAGAGTTCCAAAGAATAGCAAGGAGCAGTAAGAAAGCCTTCCTCAGCGATCAATGAAAAGAAATAAAGGAAAATAATAGAATGGGAAAGACTAGAGATCTCTTCAAGAAAATTAGAGATACCAAGGGAACATTTCATGCAAAGATGGGCTCAACAAATGATAGAAACGGTATAAACCTAACAGAAGCAGAAGATTCTAAGAGGAGATGGCAAGAATACAAAGAAGAATTATACAAAAATGATCTTCACGACCCAGATAATCACGATGGTGTGATCATTCACCTAGAGCCACATATCCTGGAATGTGAAGTGAAACGGGCCTTAGGAAGCATCACTATGAACAAAGCTGGTGGAGGTGATAGAATTCCAGTTGAGCTATTTCAAATCTGGAAAGATGATGCTGTGAAAGTGTTGCACTCAATATGCCAGCAAATTTGGAAAACTCAGCAGTGGCCACAGGACTGGAAAAGATCATATTTCATTCCAATCCCAATCCCAACCCTAATCTCACTCACTAGTAAAGTAATGCTCAAAATTCTCCAAGCCAGGCTTCAGCAATACACGAGCCGTGAATTACAGATGTTCAAGCTGGTTTTAGAAAAGGCAGAGGAACCAGAGATCAAATTGCCAACATCCGCTGGATCATCGAAAAAGCAAGAGTTCCAGAAAACATCTATTTCTGCTTTATTGACTATGCCAAATCCTTTGACTGTGTGGGTCACAATAAACTGTGGAAAATTCAGAAAGAGATGGGAATACCAGACTACCTGACCTGCCTCTTGAGAAATCTGTACGCAGGTCAGGAAGCAACAGTTAGAACTGGACATGGAACAACAGACTGGTTCCAAATAGGAAAAGGAGCACATCAAGGCTGGATATTGTAACCCTGCTTATTTAACTTCTATGCATGAGAAACGCTGGGCTGGATGAAGCACAAGCTGGTATCAAGATTGCCAGGAGAAATATTAATAACCTCAGATATACAGATGACATCACTCTGATGGCAGAAAGTGAAGAGGAACTAAAAAGCCTCTTAATGAAAGTGAAAGAGGAGAGTGGAAAAGTTGGCTTAATATTCAACATTTAGAAAACTAAGATCATGGTATCCGGTCCCATCACTTCATGGCTAGTAGATGGGGAAACAGTGGAAACAGTAACAGACTTTATTTTTTTGGGCTCCAAAACCACTGCAGATGGTGACTGCAGCCATGAAATTAAAAGACGCTTACTCCTTGGAAGAAAAGTTATGACCAACCTAGATAGCATATTGAAAAGCAGAGATATTACTTTGCCAACAAAGGTCGGCCTAGTCAAGGCTATGGTTTTTCCAGTAGTCGTGTACGGATGTGAGTGTTGGATTAGAAAAAAACCTGAGCACCGAAGAATTGATGCTTTTGAACTGTGGTATTGGAGAAGACTCGAGAGTCCCCTGGACTGCAAGGAGATCCAACCAGTCCATCCTAAAGGAGATCAGTCTTAGGTGTTCAATGGAAGGACTGATGTTGAAGCCGAAACTCCAATATTCCGGCCACCTGATGCGAAGAGCTGACTCATTTGAAAAGACTCTGATGCTGGGAAAGTTTGAGGGCAGGAGGAAAAGGGGATGACAAAGGATGAGATGGTTGGATGGCATCACTGACTAAATGGACATGAGTTTGAATAAACTCCAGGAGTTGGTGATGGACAGGGAGGCTTGGCATGCTGCGGTCCATGGGGTCACAAAGAGTCGGACACGACTGAACAACTGAACTGAACTGAATGATAAGAATGTTTTTTGGATGTTGGCTAAAATCAGAATTATTCTTGGTCAGAGAAATAGATTATTCTCAGACCTAGGCTAATGTGGGTGAAAGAAAGTAGAAAGAAAGGTTGGGAGGAATAAATCTTCCTTCTACCCTTCTAGGTTCTTCTGACTAGTCTAGGAACTAAATCAACATGAAACAGAGTAACAGGGGAAAATAAAATTTAATTTCATACTTGCAAGAACCCTATACATATGAAAGGGTCAGAGACCCCACATACATGTGAAGTTCAGAGACAGGAAGGTGAGATGAGGTTTATATGCAAACATGAGTTAAGGAATGGGACAGGAGTCTGGTTCTGCCAGGGACAGGAGGGTCATTCATAAGATGGTAAGAAGAAAAACAGATGTCTGGTAACTAGCTGTTTGCCTTGCCCTATAGATGAGGCCACTTAGATATTAACAAAATATCTCTGGTGATAACTCTTCTCTGGGAAAAATCCTCAATTTAAATTTTTCTAGGTAGTTGAGAAAGGGAGCAGTGATTTCTTTTGAACCTGCAGGGTTTCCTTTGCCTTTACCTCAAATAATCCTCCTGCAAAAGTGACATTTTAGGTAGTCTAGTTCTAAAATCTTCCATCAGTGTACAAATAGGTTAGGGTCAACATTCTGGTTCCAGCATTTGCTGCTTTTCTTGCAGCCTTGAACATGCTATTTTATTGTCTCCTAGCTTCATTCCACCTATCAAATGATGCCTCCTCCATTGATGTGTTCTGAGAACTTAAGTACAGATTATGATGCCTAATGGAGAAAATACTAAATTAATATTTTTTCCACACTAAAGAAATACTGTATATAAAGTAAAATATTTCTAAAACTATTCATTTATGTCTGAAGTTGTCTGCAAATGTTCTCTAAGGTAATAGGTTTGCTGCATGTTGTTTTTATTTCTTTCATTCACTTTGGTTGTAATCAGATAAACTGTATAAACATATCCTGAGTCCAGTGAATGGACACTACATGACTGAGGGCTGTCTCCAGAATTCAGCCTATATTTGCATTTGGATTTATGATCACATTCATTCCAATAATACTATTTGGTTAAAGCACAAAAAACAGAAGTCAACTTAATACATAAGTGATGCAATTATGCCAAGTAAAGTCGGAACGAGAGCACAGGGAGCTGAAAGAAGTTTCTTCAGTATTTCAGAAGAGAGAATTTCAAGAAGCACTAAGTCTTGATGTGGCACACACAGTAATATATGCTATGCAAATTCAAAGAACCTTATTCTTAGCAATTGGTGCTGTTTTCACATGCTGAGCAATAATTCAGTTCCTGCAAATGATAATCTTATTTTTTTAAAACATGGAATTGCATCAGACACATGGAGGTTTTTCTGTGTGTGATTTTTGATTCTGTAATTTTATATAAGCTAAAAGTTTAAGGAGTTTACACCAATTTATGTGCATAGGTAGTTTAATCATATGTAAATAATGACAGACAATGATTTTTTTTTCCCTTTAATAAAGGTTCACAGTTTGAGAAATATTATTGTAGTAGGAAAAGAAAGAAAAAAAGCAGCTACTGTTCCAGAATTCACAGTCCAGGATTAAATAACAATACCTCCAGTTTCTGTGGAATTTTCGGCATTAGCTTAACCTCACTGAACTTCAATTTGCTTCAAAAAAATAAGGATAATTAAATTCATCCTGCCTCCTTTATAAGGTGTTCAAAAAAATTAAATGAAATCAAAGATGTAACAATGCCTTGTAATCTGTAAAGCACTGTACTGATGTAAGGGATTATTCATTTCATCATTATTAATAAACACTTGAACTCCCTATATCACAACATTATGTAAGGCATCTTCAGAGGAAAATATCTAACGCTTTAAAATGCAAATCAATTAATGAATTCAGTTTCCTTTCAGAAATTGAAAGGTTTATCTTGCACAAAACCCACATTTAATGCCAGAAACAAAAGTCTTTGCAAGAAACTGCAGTTTGAAGAGAATGTGGTTCTAGACAAAAGGTTGAGTTCTGCTGGGGACCTTGAGCGAGTTACTTCATTTATCTCTGATTTTTAATTATATCACATGTAGGACATAGCCTGCCCCTTTAGCATCTTTAGCAAAGTTGATAAAAAATAGTTCTACATAATCATTAATATAAAATATCAACAGTTCATATATTTCAAGAAAAAGTAGAGAGCATATATTTAAAATTGTAAATGAAGAGCTAGGTATATAAAGAACTTCTGTAGAGAGTGACAGTCTTCCTTGGTGGCTCAACAGTAAATAATTCACGTATATTTCAGGAGACACTGGTTCTACCCCAGGTCCAGAAGTTGCCTTGGAGAAGGGAATGGCAATCCACTCCATTATTCTTCCCTAGGAAATCATATGGACAGAGGAGCCTGGTGAACTACAGTCCATGGTGTCCCAAAGAGTTGACAATACTGAGTGATTAAACAACAACATAGAAAGGACACTATATTTTAATTTTTTATCTTTATTTATATCTAACTATTTCATAAAGAATTTTTGGCTGTTACATACAAATATCCACAGGATAAAATTCAAATAAAAGCAAAAATAAAGTATCAAGTTCAAGGGAAAAAAATACAGATGTAAATCTTACTATGTAATATTTCCCAGTTGCTTCAAAAATTTAATCCCCATGTTGACATTTTAATAATGATCTGACAAGTGAATATATTCAGTCCAGTTCAATCTCTCAGTCATGTCCGACTCTTTGTAATCCCATGGACTGTAGCATGCCAGGCCTCCCTGTCTATCACCAAATCCCATAGCTTGCTTCAGTTATATATTACATAACTATTAAGGGGCATTTAATTTTAATAAATTTTATATGATAAATAAGAATATATTCTATATATGCATGTGTAAATCTGTGTGTGCCTATGTGTACAGGTTTTCTTTTTCTCATCATTGTCCAAAATATACAAATTATGATTGAGCTTCTCTGGATACAAACTTTTACAGTGCTTTCCAAAAGGGTTTATATTATATTAATTTATTCAAATAACAATCATTGAGCATCATTAATCCCTAGTCACTCTTTGAAGGGCCCAACCAATTTACAATACCATCTACAGCATACATATTTGCTTATTTTGATACTACCTAGCTTCTATTAGAAATTTATTAAATCCATTAAAAATTGAATAGCTCTCAGGTTAAAGAGCAGGTCTCTGATTTTTGTTTTATTATTATTTCTATTAGTTGATATACATTGTTCTTGTCTTTACACTGATAATAAAAGTTGTTAGAGAGCAGAGTATATTTCTTTTTTCATTTGCCTTGTTAGCCTCAAGTCATAAAAAACAAAAATAATCAAAAACCAAAGAAGATTGAGAACTGGGAAACGTGGTTTTAGAGAGAGTGTCTGAGTTTACAATCATGAGTAGACAAGACCTAAGGATTTGCAAAGTTAAATAAAATAACAATTTAATAGCAACCCTTGCAACATGCCACTTAGTCTGGGGCTCTAGTTTTTCACTTGCACCTTCCAGTTTGTCCTCTCTACCTGGAGTGGTGCTTTCTGATGCCAGCTAGTACCCTGTCTCTGTTGTGTACAGAGAAGAGATGGAATCAATATTTCTTTTTTATACATGTGTGTTACCACTCATGCATTACTCCATTTAATTATAACTCATATTAGGTAGACATCATCCCCATTTTACAAATAAAGTTAATAACGCTAAGATTGGTTAAGCCATCCCACAACTTCATAAAAAGAGTAAATAGATTTGAGTCTGGTGGTATCTTAATTGAACATCTATTCCTCTGCTAATCAATTCACTTCCCTTCTTTAAGGGCATGTCTTTGGAATTATGAGCACTGTTCTGGCAAATCCAGATAATCTGGCTATTGCTAGGAAATGCTATGTAAGTACTCTTGGCAACATCATTTCCCTAAACGGTATTCCACTAGGATTTAAATTTTAGGCACTCCTTCCCTGACTGATGAGTTGGTCTAGACTCTAAAACAAGGCCATTTTCCCAGATTTTCATTCTTTCTGGTCTTGAATTCTCCATGGTGAAAACTGCTGAAATCACAGATTACCCTAGCCTTGAACTGTACTGTCATAGAATCATCATCAGTTTAAAATCAAAGAGTTAGAGAGGCTTCCCTGACGGCTCAGCGGTAAAGAATCCACCTGCCAATTCAGGAGACACAAGTTTGATCCCTGATCCAGGAAGATCCCACACGCCACAGAGCAACTGAGCCCACATGCTTGTGCTCTAGAGGCTGAGAGTCACAACTCCTGAGCCCACGGGCCACAGCTACTGAAGCCTGGCACCCGAGAACCAGTGCCCCGCAGCGAGAGAAGACACCACAGTGAGAAGACAGCGCACTGCAGCTAGAGAAAAGCTTGGACAGCAGTGACGACCCACTGCAGTCAGAAGTAAATACATAAAATTATTTAAAAAAAAAAAAAAAAAGATGAAGGAGTTAGGTAAGACTTCATACAAAAAGTTGGATTTTAGTTAAACTTTGTGGATTGAGTAGGAGTTAAACTGGAGAAAGGAATGACACAACACACTTATGGAAAATTCATTCCTGCATGAAATCTTTGCATTTGAAATCTGAACAATGTATTCAAGTAAAATTCTATCCCCTTTGGCTAGCAAAGTTTATTCAGAAAATATCAAAAGCCCGTAAGTACTAAAACTTACAATATATGTCTATAAATTTACAGTATATATGTCTCTTTTTCTTGTGAGTGAGATCATTGAATCCTCAAATATTACCTTAATGTAGTTAGGGAAGTTTTAATTATACTGACTTTACACACAGGAAAAACAACATCTCAGCCATAAAGTTTAAATCTGCATGACTAAAATATAAGATCTAGCTTGAATGCCTGAGAATATATCAGAGTTCAGTCTGCCCATTTCATTGACTGTATGACTATCTGTGTATATGTGCATTTGTAGAAGGAAAGGTCACTATCCTATCCTATCCTATCCTATCCTATCCAACTAGGTCCCTAAATAATTATATGTGTGTGCCTACTATTCTACCCTGTGTGCTATGGCATTATACATGAAAATTTAAATATCACAGTTTTCTTCCTGATTGTGTACGTATTTTAGACTCTAGTAACTACAGTATGGAGAAGAAAAGGAAAATTGAGTTATATAAATTAAATCCACAAACAAAACGTTTTAGGAAGATGACATGTAATTCACTTCCAAATACTTTGATAAGTCATATAAAAATGAAATGTGGGGTCACTTTATGACCCATGATTAAGCATGTTAAACTAAACATTAATGTTGTGATTTTAGTCTCAACATTACAAGTGTCTCAGTATTGAGTCAGTGTAAAGATTGATTAATTTTGTGCAAAATGCTTAAATTATCCAAGAAGGAAAATATTATCTAAACCTGAAATAAATAGCATGTGTGTATGAGTATGACTGGGGGTAGGGGGTTAGTAGGTTAGCTGGTGCAGGCTTCTGAACAATCGCTGTGACATGCCAGGGATGATATTTCTTGCAGCTCATTATCATAAATATTCAACAAATTCTGGATGCATTTCTATTCATTGGATATTGATATTCTAACCTAAGTTTGCATGCTAATTTTGCAGATAATGTGGTGATATGAATAGATTAGCTACAATGTATTTGACTTACATGCCCCCATACTCAAACAATTCTGTAGTTTTGTCAGCATCATATCTCACTGGTTTCTCCAGGAAAATTATACAAGCTGATGAAACTTCCCAGAATGGGCAGACCCCCATGTGAAAACCATTGTGCTGATTTGTTGAGTTTGCTGGCCTAGGATACATTTATCTTTTAGTGTCAGCAGCTCTGTTCTGCCTTGGTAAATTGTGTCTCTTCTCCATTTGCTTAAGGTTTTGTGAGAAAGGGTATCAAAATGCCTAGCTCTTTCTTGGTTAAATTTGTGCATATGACACATGACTGGAAAATCTGATTCTTCCTCTTGGAAATATGAATCTTAAGCTGAAAAAAGCAACACATGGGTTGAAGCTGCTTTACCCCAGGTGATCCAAAACAAGGCTACTCCTGATGACCTTACCCTAAACCCCTAAGCTGTCCTGTCCTTTCCTAGGTCTAATTCTTCAAGTTTGTTTTTTTATCTTTTCTATAAAATCATGCTAAATTTATATTAATTTATTTTCCTTCTTATGCTTATCTTCTCATTTCCTTCCTTTCCTCTTCTTTGTTCATGAATCAACCATGGTTTCCATTACTAGCAAATAAAAACAAAACAAACAAACAAAAAACAACAACAACAAAAAAAACACTCGTGCCCAAAAGCAAAACTAAACACTTCATACATAGAGCTAATTTGGTGGAAGCATTATAATTGGATTTTTATATTTTTATACTACATACTATATAGTGCAATCTGACTTCAGAGCTTTGTTCCAACTATTGATCCCTCATATTAATTGTGGAGATAGGTGTGAGGCCTTGCAATGTTAAGAAAAATAGAAACACCTCCATATATGTAACTGCGTATGCAGCTTAAAGGGCACTTTGAATTTAAAGTGACCACCTCAGGTCACCAATTCTGACTTAGAATGGTGATCCAAGTGCCCCTTTAGTGGCACTGCAACTTGAAGAAATATCAACAACCTGAAGAAATCTGTACTAAAGTCATTTTTTTTTTTTTTTTTCTAGCCAGAGCATCAAAAGATCTTCCATAAACCAATGATACAAAGTCTACAGTTTATTTTCAGGTCTCAACTAAGGGTCACATGTACTTAGGAAAAGAATTTTACACTGAAATACAAGATTAAAAATTCAGATTTACATGAAGATGGACTGGATCCATGTTCTATAACATGAAGTGAGCAAAAAAGGGAAATGATTGGGTTATGCCTGGGATTATGCCAAGATTAAAAATAATTTAAAAGAGCAGATATTTACTGTCATTTTTTATGTTGTTCTAACCCCATTCAATTAGTGATTATCACACACATGATTCCTATACCTTTAACATGGACACTTCATTGGTGAGTAAATCTAGCTTTTTATCATTGAAGCCACTTTCCCAGGAATACACCATTGTAGGTACTGGTGGCATTTAGAAGATCACCTAACTCTAGGGCAAGCACTCTTCATCAAGTGTTTTTGGTTTTTGTTTTGTTTTGGCTGTGCCTCATGGCTTATGGGATCTTAGTTCCCCAACCAGAGATTGAACCTGGGCCCAACGTAGTGAAAGTGCTAAGTCTTCATCACTGGAGTGCCAAGGAATTCCCAATACAGGTTTAGTCTGCCTTCTGGAGGAGTTATAAGAGTGAGAAAAGGGGGAAAAAAAAATAGGTCAATTCTTGGGAGCAGTTGAAGATGCAGGGAGAAACAGGCGGCATGGAACGAGGCAAAGTTAGAAACTTACATATGTTCCTAGAGATACATACATATATGTGTGAAGATGGAGGGTGAAGTGGGTGTGAGTGTGAAGACTTTATATAAAATATTAAAGTGGAAATCAGAAATAAGCAATATCTGAGTCAGGAAGAGAGAGAGAGATAGAGAGAAGGGACAAGGAGGGACAAACAGAAACAGAAAGACAAAGAGAGAAAGCCCTATGGTGAGTAAAGCAAATGCTTATTTCCCAAAGTCATAAAAAGATTTGGGCCAACTATGGAGGCTTTCTCTGAATCTACCATTTACCTGAACTCAGTCTTAACATATCTCCTTTTCTTTCCAATGCTTCTTTGATATTTAAGATAGGCTGTCTTTGACAGTTTAAACATATTCATCCAATTACGTGTAAAATTCCAAGCAACACTGAACACCCTGCTGTGAAAATGCTCTGCAATACAGATTTGCAATCTTCTAGAACCATGATATTTATCTATATTGTCTGAGTCTCCTGTCAAGTTTGACAGGATAAAGAGGAGAGAATACTGTCAATCTTTTTGAGTATTTTAGTAGATCCTTCAAGCAGTTACCAAATATTTATTTACATGAATGCTTATTCTGTGTTCCATTTACGGAGAGTTGATACTGCTTGATTTTGCAATATTGAAATGCATGAATAGCTCTGTAATTCAATGGGTAGCTTCATCTTTTTTACTAATTGTTATTCCCATGGAATATGGACAAAGTAATAAAGAGAAGAAAGACAGTGCTCTGGGTTAGAAACAGCACTGGAGTGAGAGTTAGACTAGGATTCTCTTCCTGACTCTGCTGCTAACGAATGGAATGATCTGGGACATGCCCTTGCTTGAGTATAAAATGAAATTGGACTACATAGCAGATGACTTCTAAAATACAGTTGATTCTAGATTAATGAATACATTATTTTAAAAATATATTCTGTTTTGCTTAAACGTTTTTTGAAAAAATAAAATATACAGCTCTATATATCCATATCTATTTAATGACCCAGCAATGGAAGTCATAAAATTATTTTTTAAACATTTAGAACATCAAATTTTTTTCAAATAAAAGTTATTTTAAAATGTTGTAAACCATGTGTTCAGTTTTCACAGACGGCTGGGTCTTCCCTCTCTCTCAATAGTAGTGACATTGCTCATGAATGCTGTTATTAGAACAGAACATTTAGGTTGGTAAAAAAACAAAAAACAAAAAAAACAAAGAGTGCCTTGGTATTATCTTCTGCACATGGTTTTTGATACCTAATATTTAGGAGATTTGACTCAGGGATTTCAAATTCAATGTGTCAGTTTATTTAATATTATCATAAGGTCCTTTGGAATGCTGATAGGCAGTAGTACTTTAATCAAGGCTGTTTTCTGTTTCCTTTTCAGGAAAATCTGATGTGTATTTTAGTAAAATAATAATTACACATACATCTACGCACCATTTAATTTCCTTCACAAGCTGTCAGATGTGGTCTAAGTTGACCAAATTATCAAAGACATTGAAAAGAAATGAAACTTCTATGTATACTGAGAATATATAAAGTGAATATATATGCAATTAAATATAGAGAGTTATATAAAAAAAAAGTTACAGATGGACATGAGCAAGGGACACAATGTAAACCTGATTCAAGATGGATACAGATATGACTGAATATTTTTAGGGAGGATTTTCAACATGTGTTTTTCACGTGGAAAAAGGATTTTCAACATGTGTTTCAAGCCATGCTAGGATATTTTTGTTGTTGCTGTTATTTGTTTACATGCTTGATTTTTGTTTCTAAAAATTTTTGGTAACAAAATAAAACATCTCTCCATCACATATCAACCTCAATTATAACAAAAACTGCATTATAATCATTCATTTTAAGTCTGTTCTTCCAGCAGATTTTCAGGTCTTTGCTTTGAACTCTGGACCTTAAAAAATAACACTTGATAAGCAGGTTCTTGAAAATTTCTACTCTGCCTTCTGTTCTCATCTTAAATATCACTGTCTCAAGGAAGACTTCCCTGTGTTCCCCAAGGTAAACCAGACCATTTTTTCATACATACTTATGGCCCTAGGTGTTTTCCTTTTATTTAGCATGTTGAAATTGCATATGTATTTGTGTTTTTTCTCCTCTGAGCTGTAAGCTCCAGAGAGATAGAAACTTTATCTGGTGAACCTTGCTTCAACCTCCTGAAACCATCTCTGACAGGGACTCATAGTAGGTATATGAAGGGGAGTAGAATATGTGACCTTTCCACCGTGCCTCAAAATGTGACACTTGTGGATTATTTTGAGCTGGAGGCAATTAAATTCCAGTAGGTATAAGAAAAACTTTTACCTCTCCCTTAATTGCCAAAGAGAACTTAGATAGGGCACTGGGTCCTGAAAGAGAGCTGTTACCAGAGAGAACTTTTTATCTCAAAGACTTACCTACGTGGCAAGACAAACATCTGCTCTTCTTATCATTCTGTGAATTGCCTTCCTCTTTGAAACCCCAGGCCCAGTTCCCATTTCTATTCAAGATGTCAGGTTGTCCTCAATTGCCTGACTGCCTTTAGATCTCATATTTTGGGGGCCTCCAGTACATACAGACTTCCCAGGTGGCTCAGTGGGTAAAGAATCTGCCTGCAATGCAGGAGATATAGGCAGACACAAGTTTGATCCCCAGGTTGGGAAGATCCCCTGGAGGAGGGCATGGCAACCCACTCCAGTATTCTTGCCTGGAGAATCACATGGACAGAGTAGCCTGGTGGGCTACAGGTCATAGAGCCGCAAAGAGTTAGACATGATGGAAGCAGCTGAGCACACACACACCCATTCGTACAAAATTAGATTTGTTTTTCTCCTATTAAATGTTTTATGCCAATTTAAATATTAGACCAGCCAAAGAACCTAGAAGAATAGAAGGAGAATTATTCCAGCCCTACATTTATGTGAAATACTTATTGAAAGAATGAAGGAATGAGTAAATCAGTAGTACTGGAATCAGGTTAGCAACTGCACATGCACACATGTACTAAAAGTGGGTTAAAAATCATAGCATTGAGTTCAGCAGGATGTATTTATAAAACTTCCAGTTTTCCAAACATAACTGGAGATTCTATTCCCCTCTATTGTAATTCTTCCTCCTATTTCATAGCAGTATTTGTATTCATTTGTAATATCTCCAACTAGGAAAGAAAATCTACACAAGTAAATCTTCTTACTTTCATTTAACTTTTAAAAGGTTATCCTTGTTTCTTTCCACTGGAAATGAAAGGTTTCTATCACTCTAACCACATACAACTCAGTAACTGCAGTACATTACCGCCAACTTAGGATTCCCGGTTAATGATACAGGACAATGCAGACTCGTGGCAGCCGTAGCTAAGTAGAGGTGACAGAACAACACTACCAACTCATCAAGCCTAAGGAAAACCCATTTTAACGTAACCATTTCTGCACTAAATGTTAAATGAGATTAATCCATAGCTGGGATCTATCTATCAGTCTTGTAACTTAAATCTTTATGAAGAAAAATATTCGAGACATTAAAAATAATAAGATGACATGTATCATTATAAATTATTTTTTATGCCAAATGGCAATGTAAAACTTTGATGAAGGTGTGTGTGTGTTATATAAAACTTCTTTCATTTGATCTTTAAAAATTTCTCCCATTCAAGTTTGAGTAAGGTATTTTAAAAACTGACACCTAAGGCCATCTCAATAAGAATTCTTCATCCAGTAGATCTTGTTTGAGAATTTCCTTGAAAGAAAGGAAACATGTCAGATAAATTAAATGAAAGGAATGGATGTAGATTAAGAGTGATGTATACTCTGAGCCTGAACTTTTAATTTTACTAAATATTATTTTCCATCTTCATGGTCACATTATATTGAAATGTTGGAACTTCAAGTTCCTCTAATATTTCATTTATTAAAAGCTTTGTCTCTTCTGGGCTCTTAAGGAGATGTTAGTTTTAAATCTCATTGACTTCACCCTTTGCAATTTACATATGTTGAGGAAATAAAAGCCTTTTCAAGAAGTCATCATGGGGGCCTGAAAGGCCTCAGAGGAATATTAAAATCCTGAATTTAATGTGCACTGCCTCAAACACAAAACACAAACCCTCCCTGCGGAATACTAATGGCTATTGTGTACAGTTACATTTTCTTGTGATTTTTTTAAAGTCAAGGAGCCGCCTGTGTATGAAACAGCCTTTGGGCTAGTAATTGGGAAATGCAACTCAAGCTTAAAGGCAGAAAGGCAGCTTTCCATAGGTCATCATTATATAGTCCCATTTACACTGGAATAATTAGAGGAAGCTTTGAAAGACTGAAAAGCAATAATATTAAAAGTATGATTTATGGACTGTGCATCACAAGCCTTGGGTTGAGAATCAGATTTCCATGAAGATTTATTCAAAGGGCATTTTAAACATCTCAAATACAGCTATGAGTTTGCTCTTTTACATCTAACAGTAGTTTTATTCTAAATTTTCTTTTTCTTTTATTTTCCTCAAAGCCACAGTTTTATTTTATTTTCTGGACACATATGACTAGTTTTAAATATCAACAAGATTCAGGCAAGAGCTCAAAAAGTTTAGAGAATGCCGACTTCCTAAAATGACTTCTGTCCTGTTCTCATAATAGATCTTTGCTACATAATTTAAAAGCCAATGAATAGGAAAGCTTGAAACATGACAGAAAGCCAATAATGGGCTAAGACATTTATGCTAATATTTTCTTTGGAGTCACTTGGGTGTTAAGGAAAACCCAGAAGTTCATAAAAGTAACAATAAAGGATGCATCGTAGAACAAACAAGCCCTCACATCCTTTTTTCTTAAATCTGACTGTTCAATTGCATTGTTTTAGGAGTTAAAAACAATCAGGGATGCCTGGGACCTGCCCTAGATACACTGAATCATAGTCTCTAGGGCTACATTGTCCAACACAGCTGCCACTACTGCATGGTGCTACTGAGCACTTGAAAGATGGGTGGTCTGAATGGAGATGTGCTGTGAATAACACATACACAATGAATTTTCAAATGTTAACTATGAAATCAACAAACAGACTGACATAGACTCTCCCCTTGACTAGACTTTAGATAGGCTCTACTGAGACTTCTTTTCAAATAGGCCTTATCCTTGAGCCTTAGCCTTGGCTTAAAAAATCCAGTTTTAGTAAAAATTCTGCTATGTTAGTTTAGTGAAAATCCCCCATCCTTGCTATCTGATTAAGTTTCTTGCCCTTAATGTCTAAATTCTTGGCCTGCCTTTAATAAGAATCTTGCTGCCCAGTTTAGCAAAAGCCCTCCTCCTCTTGATGTCTCCTCTTAGTAATTTTCATTTATGACCACCTCATTCTTCTCTTTGGCTATAAATTCTCAGATGTCTTTGCAGTATTTGGAGTTGAAATTAGTCTCTCTCTTCTATTGCAAAAGTCTTGACTAACACCTGTCTTACATTAGACCAGAGGGACTTAACTGATATTTGTAGAACGTTCCACTTGAAAGTACTAAAATACACTCTCAAGTGCACATGGAACATTCTCCAGGATAGATCACATCATGGATCATAAATCAAGCTTCAGTAAATTTAAGAAATTAAGCTTCTTTTCCAATCACAATGCTATGAGATTATAAATAAATTACAGGAAAAAACTGTAAAGAACACAAACACATGGAGGCTAGACAATATGTTACTAAATGGCCAATGGATCACTGAAGAAATCAAAGAGGAAATGAAAAGATACCTAGACAAATGACAATGAAAACATGAAGAACCAAAACCTGTGGAACATAGCATAAGCAGTTTTAAGAGCATAGCTGCAATACAATACCTCAGGAAAGACAAAAAATATCTCACAACCTAACCTTACATCTAAAGCAACTAGAGAAAGAAGAACAAATAAAACCCAAAGTTAGTAGAAGGAAAGAAATCATAAAGACCAGAGCAGAAAGAGAGATGAAGAAAACAATAGAAAATATAAATGCAACTAAAAGCTGGTTCTTTGAAAATATAAACAAAATTGACAAACTTAGCTAGATTCATCAAGAAAAAAAGGGAGAGGGCTCAAATAAATGAAATTAGATATGAAAAAGGAGAAGTTGCAATGGACACCACAGAAGTACAAAAGATCACAAGACCTGTTACCAAATATATCCCAATAAAATAGACAACCTAGAAGAAATGGATAAATTCTTTGAAAGGGAATAATCTCCCAAGACTGAACCAGGACAAAATAGAAAATATGAACAGAGAAATCACAAGTATTGAAAGTGAAACTCTTATTACAAAACTTTCAACAAACAAAAGTCCAGGACCAGATGATTTCACAAGTGAATTCTATCAAACACTTAGAGAAGAGGTAACATCTATCCTGAAACTCATCCAAAAAGTTGCTGAGGGAAAAAAAAATAACAGACAAAAACACCCCTGAACTCATTCTCTGAGGCCACTGTCAGCTGATACCAAATCCAAACAGAGATATCACACACACACACACACACACACACACAAAATTATAGGTCAAAATCACTGATGAATATGGGCAAAAAAATCCTCAACAAAATACTGGTAAGCCAAATCCAACAATACAGTAAAAGGATCATATACCATGATCAAGTGGGATTTATCTGAGGGATACAAGGGCTCTTCAGTATATGCAAATCAATCAACGTGATACACCACAATAACAAACAAAAGAATAAAAACCATATGATCATCTCTAGATACAGGAAAAATTTTTGACAAAATTTAACATGTATGTATGATAAAAATTCTCCAGAAAGTGGGCACAAATGGGACCTACCTCAGGATAATAATTGCCACATATGACCAATGCACAGCTAACATCATTCTCAATGGTGAAAAACTGAGAGTATTTCCTCTCAGATCAAGGACAAGACAAGGATAATCACTCTTGCAACTTTTATTCAACACAGGTTTGGAAATTCTAGCCATGGCAATCAGAGAATAAAGAGAAACAAAAGGGATCCAAATTGGAAAAGAAGAAATAAAGCTGTCAGTGTTTGCAGATGACATGATATAATACTAAGGATGATACCAGAAAACTACTAGAGCTCATCAATGAATTTGGTAAAGTTGCAGGATACAAAATTAATACAAAGAAATCTCTTCTATTCCTATACACTAGCAATGAAAGATCAGAAAGAGAAATTAAGAAAACAATTTGATTACCATCACATAAAAAAGTAAAACACCTAGAAATAAACTTGTCTAAGGAGGGAAAAGACTTGTGCTTAGAAAACTACAAGTTGCTAATGAAAGAAATCAAAGATAACATAAACAGATGGAGAGATATACCACATTCTTGGATTGCAAGAATCAATATTTTGAAAATGACTATAATATCCAAAGCAATCTACTGATTCAAAGCAATCTACAAAATCAAATCACCAAGGGCATTTATCACAGAATTAGAACAGAAAAATTTTTACATTATGTATAAAAACACAAAAAGACCCCAAATATCCAAATTAACCTTGAGAAGGAAAAGTGGGCTCCCTGACTTCAGACTATATTATAAACCTAGAGTAATAAAAAAAAAAAAAAAAGTATGGTACTGGCACAAAAACAGAAAATATAGGTCAGTAGAACAAGATAGAAAGTCCTGAGATAAACCCAAACATCTATGATCAAATAATCTATGACAAAGGAGGAAAGAATATACAATGGAGAAAAGACAGTCTCTTCAATGAGTGGTGCTAAGAAAACAGGACAGCTATATGTAAAATAATGAAATTAGAATACTCCCTAACACCATATACAAAAATAAACTCCAAATGGGTTACAAACCTAAATGTAAGGATGGATTCTATTAATATAGAACTCTTAGAGGAAAACATAGGCAGAAAAACTGTCTGACATAAATTGCAGCAATATTTTTTCCAAGCAGTCTCCTACAGTAATGAAAATAAAAATAAACAAATAGGACCTAATTAAACTTAAAAGCTTCTGCACAGCAAAGGAAACCATAAACAAAAGGACAACCCACAGAATGGGAGAAATTATGGGATTAATCTCCAAAACATACAAACATCTCAGGCAGCTCAATTAAGGGGGAAAAAAAAAAGCCAACCAACTCAATCAAAAAATGAGCAGAAGATCTAAATAAACATTTCTTCAAAGAAGACATATAGATGGCCAAAAAGCACATGAAAAAATACTGATTATGCTACCTAAGGTCAGAGATGTGGCTGTGATGATCTGGAGATTCAGCTGGTACTGGGTGATCCAAGGTGACCTTATTCATATGTCTGGCTGTTGGTATTTGCAGTTGCCAGACTCATGTTTTCTCTGTTGCCCTGCCCATGTGTTATTTCATCATCCAATATAGTCTAGCCCAGGTTTTCTCATATGATCGTGAGGGTGTCCCAAGGAACTTCCCAACAGGATTTGCTTGGAAGTAATGTGTGCCAGTTCTAGGCCTGCACATCAAAACAATCAACATAACTTTTCCATGATTTCTTTGAATTTATTACCTGCTGGAAAACAAACATGGTGGTGACTCAGCTGTAACCATGTAAATGATGCTATTCACCTATGTGTGGCTTATCAATAACTCAAAGGAACCTGAGCCCTCAAGTGATTGGGAGCAGTACAACTAATTTGCTGAACTGGCCTCTTTCACTCAGGACAATTAACTGGGAGAAATTTCACTAACTTCTTTGTTCAGGAACAAGAGACTTTTGATCCCCAAAGACCACATGGAAGTTGAGAGATTTGTAACAAAAATGAAAGGACAATGAAATTATTTCTGTAATGATGGAAAATAGACATAGCGGTTAAGTCTTAAACTTGATACAAAATACCAGTATCTATAACTATTGAAATAAAAAAAAGGAAATGACTCAAGCTATCAAGTTCATCTAATGGCAAATACAAAACCACCATGCTCCCGTGAAACCTGCCACCTCCTTCTAAGTGAATTTTGCCATTTTTCTCTACAGAGTTGTATGTACTTTGTATGCAAAATAATTGTAATTTGTAAGTTATATAGGATGGCTGAAAGAGTAGAGTTAAGCAGTAGCATTTGAATAGCCTATAAAACTTCAGTTCTTTTTTCTCTGGGGGAGAACTATCTGTGATTATTGAGTAAATGTCACTAGAATGTTATTAATATTTTAAGTGGTTTTTGGAAGAGTCTCAAAACTGCTCTTAGGTGGGTGGGGAATAGGAAAGAGACAAGGGGAATTCTCCTTCCTCCCACACAGGGAAAGCAACTTCCAATTCATCCTCCAGAGGCCAAATATATTAAAATTAGCCAAACTAATCTATGGGCAAGGAGACAATGTCCTT
Source organism: Dama dama (assembly GCF_033118175.1). Taxonomy (NCBI): domain Eukaryota; kingdom Metazoa; phylum Chordata; class Mammalia; order Artiodactyla; family Cervidae; genus Dama; species Dama dama. The sequence goes on from NC_083684.1 coordinate 37,026,294, forward strand.
GGGGGAAAAAGGATCCTGGAAAGGAATAGTGAGTTTTTGTTTTAATGGTGAACTTAGAAATGGATGCATCTTGTATGGTGATTTCTTATTCAGTGCTGACCACTAAGCATAGAGGAACCAACCTTTTCTCATGGTCCTAAAAACTTTCCTGAATAATTTTTAGATTTATTTTTTCTTTAATAAATGTTAGTTGTTCAGTCATATCTGACTCTTTATGACCCCATGGACTGTAGTCTGACCAGTTCCTCTGTCCTTGGAATTCTCCAGGCAAGAATAATAGAGTGGGCAGTGATTCCCTTCTCCAAGGGATCTTCCCAACCTAGAGATCAAACCCGGGTCTCCTGTATTACAGGCAGATTCTTTACCATCTGAGCCACCCTTTATTTGGAAGCAATACCATGGTTTTAAATTCCAGTTTCTTAACTTATTATGTTTATTATTAACTCTTTCCTGTTGAGCTTGTTCATCTAATTATCTCAAACAGTCTCCCATGTTCCGCTTCCTCATGGGTTTCCTTTTCATGCTCATTGGACACATAAGATTTTGTCAGTGGAAGAATTAGGCTTACACTACAAGTGTACTTGAACTAGAAAAGGATTCAGAGTTTCTGAATAGCCACCACCTCCTTCTACCGATAATAAAACTGAGGCTTGAAGAGGGAGAGATCATTGTCTAAAATCATCAAATAGATGTGACTGAGGGAGAATCAGTTTTTGAATCTGAGATTATCACCAGTGTTAGATCATCACCATCAGCCTCCACTGGTCTATTCCTACTGGGCATCTTTTTTCCTTAGTGGACATGGTCATGAGTATAAATTTGGCATAGACTTAAAATATTAACCATTAAGAAAACAAACACTTCCAGATTAATTTCAAAGAAAAGCCATGCCTGTTTCCTTTTAGTAGATAAAAGTGATTGAAAGATCGACTATAAACAAAAATGGAGGCTCAATTTTCCTATGCATGACTTCACTTGTTACTTATTTTTACCTACCTCAATCCTATCTATTTACTAAACCCCTTCTCCAGTGGGCCACCTCAAACTATCCTAGAACTGTTTCTCCTTTCCTTTTAATTTGAACATTTACTACTCAGTTGACAATGAAATAAGATTCTTTCTCCCCCCTGGATAGTTTTTCACTTTCTCCTATATTCTTCCTTGACTTCTGTTATCAGTAGACAGTATATTTCTCTGAGCCAGAAGCCAAGTCTAATATATTCTATTGATCTCCCAATAACTCATGAGTGGAGTAAACTTACATTTGTTGAGTTCTTATAATGTTCCACTTACTCTGCCAAGTATTTAATAGATATCATTTCATTTAATCCCTGTGTAAAACCCCTGAGGTAGTGCTTATTACCCCCATTTCACATAGGAGGACCAATGAAGTATGAATAGTAGCTAAAAACTTCTTTAAGAACTAAAATTTAGTGACTAGTAAAACAGGCAATTAAGCCAAGATCATCTGTCTTCTCACAGTGTTCTTTTCACTAAATGTTGGCTGTACTTACCACTTGGCATATAACAAAAGCTTAATAATCATCTGACTATAAGAATATTTGTTATTCTTAGAATACAGAATATGTGAGAATATATGTATGTGATATATATAAGTATGTGCCTGTGTATTTATTTAGGATTGTGAACTTGTAAGAATGATCAGCCTTTATAAACACTTTCTGGATGTACAAGGTTTTTTAAATACTAATTATGATTGTCAGCAGGAACAGTGTCTAAATCTGTATTTTATGTCTAATTTTTACATTGCAAGAGAAGAACGTATTCAGGCAAGAATGCTAGACATCTCTCAGGAAATCATTTTCAGTCCCTCAATGCATTGACTAAGAATAGTTTGTAATGCATGATTTAACAAAGAACCTATAACATAGACAACACATTTGGAAAACTTTTCCTAATTAAAAGGATGACCATTTAAATGAAAAACCATTTTAACCATGAAAATGCATCTAATGATTTTGGGAAGTAACTTCTAGAAGAATATTTTCTTCCAACAGATATTGGTGACTAATGACTCTATATAAACAATAACAAAAATGAAGTTTGCAAATAGAAATGGTTCTCTAAAATAGAATTATTTCAAAACCATCACTATTTTCTACCCACCCAACACAAATATTCAAGCATGTTCAAGCACATCTATGAGTTAATCTTAAGAGTTATAACATTTTTATGGAAAACTTTATAAAGTTTTTGCACTTGAAATTTGGCTATAATAGAATTGGTGGTCTTTTTCTGGGAGGAGGGACTAAGTCAAATAGAACATTCACAGTGGAAATTGGAAGTTTCAAAAAGCAAGGTGGAGCTTAGTTTAAACAGACACTGTACAGCAGTGAAGCTTTATGAACAGAATGAGAGCTAAATCTATCAATTCAGGGACAATGACTTCTCTAGAACAAATTTTCAAAACCAGTTCACATAATCTTGGATGATCTCATTTCATAGTTAATTTACTACAGACGAGAATTAGGGATATTGTATAGGTGGATGAATAAAATAAATACTATTATTCTTTAGCACACAACATTTAGGGAGATGGGTTGACAAAGCATTGAAAATATGTAATCTCTTCATATTTAATAATATCATTGTCACAGATTAGGATTTAATAATAGTGATTTGATATGCAGTGCATGATAGTTTTCTTTAAATTAAATGGATAATGGTTTCACATGTACATATCAATTAATCATGTATATATATATATATATGTGTATGGTATGTATATGCACTATTTTATGTATATAATTAACTAACACTTAATGACAATCATTTGAAAGTAACATATCATGCAATAATGCTTGCTTTATTAAAAGTGATTTTCCTGTTTTTATTAACAGTATTTTAAGAATTAATTTATTTATATGATCTCACGTGAGTAATAGTTTATCTTTGTGATTTATGTTTCCCTGGTGGTTCAGATGGTAAAGAATCTGCCTGCCAATGCAGGAGTAACAGGAGACACAGGTTTGATCCCTGGGTAGGAAAGATTCCCTGTATGAGGAAATAATAACCAACCCCAGCATTCTTGCCTGGAAGATCAAGACAGGGGAGCTTGGCGGGTTACAGTCCAAGGGGTCACAAAGAGTCAGACACGACTGAGCAGCTGAGCAGGAGCACAAGATATGAGGACCATGCAGGGACCAGAACTGAGGTTATGTGGTATACTGTCGGTGCCTTCGACGGTGGGCTCTATGACAAATTAGGACCTGGGAAAGGAGGGGACTTGAAAGCGAGGCATCAAGCTACAAATATTCAAGAAGCTAGGAAGGGGTGAGTTCAAAGAGGCGATGTTTTAATACTCATTGATCTGAGTGTCATTTCTTTTGTTTTGCTACTTTGCAGGCATACAAATCAGATTCAAACAGGAATGCCTCCATGATTTCTTAGACATATAATTAACCTGCATTCTATCTTTTATTCAAAAAACATCCTTGTTAACACTCCCTGTTCCACTGCACTGGCTGTCCTCTGTATCCATCTCATGTGAAGTATTTATTCAACAGTCATCATTCAACACGTATTTGTTAAGTCTGGACCAGTCTGTGTGCTAAAAACTGAAGATATAATGGCCAACAAGGTAGAGACCCTACCTCTAACACAGCCTGGTGTACAGAATGCTGCATATTCAAGTCAAATAAAGGGAGAACTGTATCAATATTGAATTTTTTAAAATAGAAGGAGCTTCTTACCTAGGTTTTGAGGGTTAGTGACTGTGGAGGACTGCCAAGGAAGGTCTCTAAGGAGAAACTGTGTCTAATATATTTGTTCCCAGCCACTATCACAGGCCTTCCTCACAACATTCACCACTTCCAGAGGTAAAATCCACTGGACAGCCATAATTACTCTTATCCTTTTGCTCATTTTCAATTCTGGTTCACTGACTCTATAGAATTCCTTTCTCTCTCTTTTTCTCTTTCTTTCTGTCCCTCTTTCCTTTTCCTTTTCTCTTTCTGTTTCAAACCAGAAACTCAGGGATAAAATTAGAAATGGTCTGACTCTTTATGATCCCACGGACTACAGCCCACCAGGTTCCTCTGCCCATGGAATTCTCCAGGCAAGAATATTGGAGTGGGTTGCCCTTTCCTTCTCCAGGGGATCTTCCCGATTCAGGGATTAAAACTGAGTCTTTCATATTGCAGGCAGACTCTTTATCACTGGGCCACTAGGGAAGACTCTTGAGGTCTAGAAACTCAATTTTATTTATGTTGATGCACAGCCATTCAAAGTGATGCTCTGCTTCGAATGACTCCTAAAGTACGGCAACATGCTAACTGTAAATATAAATGGTGAAAAGATCATAAAGTCAGATGATTGCTAGCTTTAACAGTATACAATATATCAGTGTCCAATGACCATTTCTTCAATTTGTAAGCTTCCCTCCCTTAAGAGAAAAAAAAAATGCCTATTTGAAAAAAAATGTCATAAATAGAGTTAATTTTAGCAATTAGTCTGACATAACCTAGTTGGTTTATTGCAATGTCTAATTCTTGGACTGCATTATTCCACATAATGGGTGAAACATAAATCACAAAGATAAACTATTATTCTGTGCCTGTTATAATAATTTTAGCTTGTACTTCCATTATCAAAGTAGCATAAATTCCAACATCATCTTAAATAACAGTAAATAATACAGAAATCTAGAATTGTTTCCTGACAGTTATCTAAAAAAAAAGAAATAATAATCCCAAGCAATGTTATCTTTGGCTCATGTAACGCTAGTACATCACTGAAATAATACTTGTGTAAACGATTTCTATGATTAAGTATTACCAACTCTTGTCAATTAATTGATTATAATAGTAGCAGCTACCAGAAATCCCCCAAAAGTAGCCAAGTTTCTGGCTTATTCCAGGAGATTTTTTTTTTTAATTAGCTATTTGAAAGGAAAATGGAAGTTAAATCTTAATAGTATATGGTTTTAAAGTCATAACATTTTAAAAATTATTCTCATTATATCATATACATGGACCTTTTAGTCAGGCATAAATCAGTTTGTTTTATCTTCTGGATGAATAAATCTGTTGCCAGAAACTCTTGTGCTTTCTACAAAATGATACATTTAAAGAAACCTTAAAGTCTAGGAATTATAAAATTAAACAAAAAGGAATACTCTCTGAATCTATATGCATCATATAAAATTATATGTTTAAAAGTTTGAAAATCTATAGAGCAAGAGACATCACACATGTAGGTTGTAGAGACAGTGTGTCTGATACCTGTGCATTAAACTGTTAACTACTATATTTTTAAGTCTTAAATGGACTCTCAAGCCTGGTTTGATTATTGAGAATCACAATCCAAACTTCACTGACGAGCACTGAAATCTAAGACAGTGAGTTCTGATTCAGATCATGGTTGGTTGTTCCATGTATATAAGCTATGAATATTTTAGGCTATTTTCCTCAATGAAGTGTAGCAAATAAACCCATAAAACCCAAAACCTATAAAACTCTTAGATGAAAACACAGGGAAAAATCTTAATGACCTTGTATTTGGCAAAGATTCTTAGATATGACACTAAAATGAGGAACAAAAGGAAAAATAGATAGATGGGCTTCTTTGAGATTAAAACCTATTGTGGTTCAAGATATACCACTTGAAAATGAAAAGACAATCCACCGAAGGGGAGAATTTATTTGTAAATCACATATCTGATAAGGGACATGTGTGTGTGTTAATTGCTCAGTCAGGTCCAACTCTTTGTGACCCCCTGGACTGAATAGAGGAGAAGACAATGGCAGCCCACTCCAGTACGCTTGCCTGGAAAATCCCATGAATGGAGGAGCCTGGTGGGCTGCAGTCCATGGGGTCGCTAGGAGTTGGATACAGCTGAGCAACTTCACTTTCACTTTTCACTTTCATGCATTGAAGAAGGAAATGGCAGCCCACTCCAGTGTTCCTGCCTGGAGAAAGCCAGGGACGGGGGAGCCTGGTGGGCTGCTGTCTATGAGGTCGCACAGAGTCAGACACGACCGAAGCGACTTAGCAGCAGCAGCAGCAGGACTGTATAGACCACCAGGCTCCTCTGTCCATGGGATTCTCCAGCAAAGAATACTCGACGGGGGTGTCATTTCCTCCTCCAGGTGATCTTCCTGACCCAGGGATCAAACCCAGGTATCCTACATTGCAGGCAGATTCTTTACTGTCTACGTCTAAGGGACATATATTCATATAATTTAAAGAACTCTTACTGTGCTAACAGTTACACATATATGCAAATATACTAAATATCATCAAATTGCACACTTTAAAAGGGGGAACTATATATGTGAATCATATCTTAATTAAGCTACTTTAAAAAGTTAAAAAAAATAATATTCATATGTTAAATGGCTGAAGAAGCAAAGGGGATTGATTAAGTTATGGAAACTCAGGGTGGGGTGGGGAGGAAGTTTAGAATTCTATTTTAAAAGACCATGGGAATCATTAATTAGGGTTGCTACAAGTTAAATTTCTCATACCTTGCAATATTTTACAAACTCAGATAATTTTTGTTATATATTTCAAAATCAATTTGGTCTTCACTGCATGTTTTTGATATCTCGGTTTTACAACTAAAAATTTGGAAACAACTTTATGCAACCACAAGAACATTGCAAGAAATCACAAAACCAGATATAATTTGAGTGTCTGAAAACAGAGAAATAAGTGAAGAAATAATTGTATATCCCTTCTATTGAAAGCTAAAAGGTAATTTTAAAATTATTATTACTATTATGACCATTACAATATAGAAATAGTTTAATATTCTGTCCAAAAAGCAGAGTAAAAAATTGTATGTTCATTGTTAGTTTTACTAGGTAAAGATTTAGGGAATGTAACACTGTCCATGAATTAAGTGTCAATTCAGTGTCTGAAGATATATTGCAAGCTTAAAAATGATATAAAATTAATCTCTGTAATATACAAAATGCTATAAACTTTAAGATGCACCATTAAATTAATAACACCTCTTAAGAGTTAGGGATGGTCTTCCTTGTAGCTCAAATGGTAAAGAGTTTGCTTAAAATGCAGGAGACCAGGGTTCGATCCCTGGGTTGGGAAGAAGGGAATGGCAATGCACTCCAGTATTCTTGCCTGGAGAATCCCATGGACACAGGAGACTGGCGGGCTACAGTCCATGGGGTTGCAAAGAGTCAGACACGACTGAGCAACCAACACTGCTACAAGAGTTAGGGATAGAAAATGAAGCAAAACAACAGGTTAAATTTATCCATCACTTATAAAAATTTCACTCCACATATATAGTTTCCAGTCAAAACATCAAAAAATTATTTTCCAATATTACTTTGGTAAGTTCCTTTTTAACCCAAGAAGTTATATCATACATATATGCTATGTACTGATTTGTGTCCCTCAAAAATTAATATGTTAAAGTCCTAACTCACCACCCCATTGAGGCAATGTGAATGCATTTGGAAATGAGGCTTTGAGGAGGTAATTAATGTTAAGTGAGGACGTAAGAGTGGTGTCCTAATCTGATAGGATTAGTGAAGAGCAAGATCTCTCAGTGCACCTGTACCACCTACAGATCACTGGAAGATACAATGAGAGCATCCTCAGCTAGCTAGGAAGAGAGTTTTAACCACAAACCAAATAAGCTGGCACTGATCTTCGACTTCCAGCCTCCAGTACTGTGAAAAATAAACTACTATTGTTTAAGTCACATAGTCTGTGGTATTTTGTTTATGGCAGCCCAAGCAGAATAATACAATTTGCAATTTATTTTTCTGGGAGAGAGTGCAAGGGGACAGGGGATTTCAAATTCTTCATTCAATTGTAGGACCCCTGACATCCTGCTGAATATTTTTATTAAATTTGCATAAATTAAAGTTCACTCTTGGTAATATATGGTTCTATGGATTTAATCAGTTGCACAAATTCACCACTCCAATATCATACATAACAGTTGCTTAATCTTAAAAAGTACTCTGTCCATCTTCCTTCCTATCAACAGCCCTCTCAAGTCCAACTTGAATATCTGGCAACCAAAGATCAGTATTTTGTTTGCCTTTCTTTGGGTTTGGTTTCTTCCCCTCAGTAAAACAGATTTCAGATTGACCTAAGTAGCTATGCAAATTAATAGCTCAGTCTTTTCTATTGATCAATACCATTTATTCGGTTGTAAAGATACAGTAAGTTTTACTATTTACCAATTGAAAAACATTTAGGTCTTTTATAGATTTAAGGAATTATGAATACATTTGATGTAAAAATTGGCACACAGGATGTTGTGTGAATATATGTTCATACATCAACTTAAGGAAAAAGGACCTGTACATAAATACGGTACACTAGTTGGAAAATTAGTTTTTCATGGGGGCATGGATCAACAATTCTAGGCTGTATTACATGTGTCCTGGGGTTTAATACACAAGTTAACAAATGGTGGACTGGTGGATGGTCCAACTTTTCACTGTTGGAGAGGGAAGTTATAAGTATGCAAGAAAGAAGGTCAGAATGAATCTTTATGTTACTGGAATAAGTTGGAGACAATATGAGTTCATGTTTAGGACAGACAAAGAAAGAGAGGAAGATGACAGATAGCAGATATGTGTACCTTGAGTTAGTATATATTCTACCTCTGAGAAAGTCCACGAAACATGTGCTGATAAGGGCCCAGAAATAGTGACACCACAAAAGCCACTAGTATACCTACTTAACACACTGCTTGCTAAGTACTTTTCTCCAATAAAAGAAACTAAGTCTATACAGAGAATAGGCAGATTCTAGCCCGAGGCAAAAAAAATACACAATTAATTTAGAATATCTTGTAAGGCCCTAAAGCAAGAAACACTAAAAAACAAAAGATTGGGGACATATCAATAAGACAGAATCAGACCAGAAGAGTTCTCAGTGGGCAAAGCTGAAAAACTTTAGCAAAAATAAATTAGTAAATTTGGATTTCAATCTAAATACCAGAAATATATACTATATTAACCAAATGATCAAAGTTAAAATCACCAATGATGTTAGTTTGATAACATGATATGATATGATACGTAGTAACATTTCACGTCTGTGATATTCCTTCCTCAAACCAATAACCTCCATATACTTAAAAAAAAAAAAATTAACTCAAACTGAGGGACAGCAGACACAATATAATTTTCAAAACTGTCAAGGTCATGACAATTAAGGAAAGAGTGAGAAAATGTTACAGGAGGCATGATGTGCTACTGCAATCTGTTATCCAATTTTGGATTAGGGAAGATAAGAAGAAAATTAGTATAAAATTAGTTAAATACAAATAAAGTCTGGATTTTAGATAAGAACAGCATACAAAGGTTGCTCTCTTTTGAAAAACATATCATGGTAATGAAATACATTAAGAGAAATGGGGTGTGAGTTATAAAGAAACTATCTGCCTTATGTTTGCAATTTTCTTATAATTCTAAAGTTAATTACTGAATGCTATTAAAATGCATTTTGATTCCTGCCAATTAAAAATGTGCTAAAATATCTTTTAGAATCTCAAAATAAATATATGTTACTCTCATTTTAGAAAACTGAAGCTCAAGTTTGAGAAATTTGCATGAGATCAAATAGCTAACAGATAGAGACAGAATTTAATGATAATTATTTTATTCTTGAAACTAATGATTTACTACAATTAAAAAATGGTTCCTTCCACAAAACAGAAAGAAGAAAAGAAGTTAAAAAAAAGTTTGTTTTAGGTTTATGAGTTTTATGTGATTTCTCTGTACTACTGTTTAATTGTTTTGTTTAATTGGTGTCTCAGTTTTTCAAGTAAAAAGGAATAAAACTTACCATGATGTGTTAATTTCAATGTTTGAAATTTATCATCAGAATGAATCAGTTTCCTTCTCACATGTGATCATTTCTTCACCATTATTTAATCTGACAAATTTATTTAATCTATAGTCCTTGGAAGCTCTCTAACAGTTTGAAAAATCAAAATAAAATTGTATCTATCAGCACACAAACACCTAGAGAAGCTGAGAAAACCCAAATTTATCAATAAATGCAACAAAGCCATGTCTAGCTGTCAAGAATTCAGTCCAGTTGGCCTGACAGTCCCTTAATTCCAACTTGGAAAAAAAACTGAACAGTTGCTTTCTCCATCCTCAAGTTACTCTGGGAGAAATTCCCTGGTAATCCAGTGGTTAAGAATCTGCCTGCCAGCCTGGGTGGGAGGGGGGTTGGGGGCAGAATGGATACATGTATACCTATGGTTGAGTCCCTTTGGTGTTCACCTGAAACTATCACAACATTGTTAATCCGCTACAACTCAATATAAAACCAAAAGTTAGAAAAATCTGCTTGCCAATGCAAGGAACATGGATTCAGTCCCTGGTCTGGGAAGACTCCACCTGCCGTGGGACAACCAACCAGCGCACCACAAACCCTGAACCTGAGCTCTAGAGCAGGCAAGCTGCAACCACGGAGCCTGCGCGCCACAGGCTGTGAAGCCAACGCACCCTGAAGCCCGCACTCTGCGATGGGAGGAGCGCCGTAATGAGAAGCCCGCGGACTGCAAGCCGAGGGCAGCCCGGCTCACCACACCCAAGGAAAGCCTGTGCCCAGCAAGGAAGGCCCAGGAGAGCCCTAAGTAAATACGTTAACTAAATCAACTTTAATAAGTTACTGTGGAACTTTCAAGAATGATAATTAGAAAAACTGACTTAAGTATGTGTTGCTAACTTAAAATTTTTATATTTTAATAATAATTTTTTCATAAAGGTACTCACGAGTTTTAAAACATCTTCATTACAATATATCCTCATTTTTAAAATATATATTCAATTCTTTACTCCTTTAATTAACCATTTAAGTGAAATTTTGAATAGTTAATATGGATATTTGAAGTACTTTTGTATCACAATAGCTCATACATGGGAAAAAAGGAGCTTCCAATTTGTAAAGCAGATATAATTATCCTTGATTTATGGAGAAGATAATTGAGGTCTATAGAAATTAAATAAATTGCCAAACAACTGTATATAAATGGTAGTGCTAAGAAGTTTTATTTCTTCATTTTTTATTATTACTTTATATTTATTATTTATTATCAATTTTTCATAATTTACATGCAATAGAAGGCACAGGTCTTAAATACCCAGTTTAATAAACTTTGAGAATTGTAGATACTAAGTTTACAACTTAAACAAGATTCAGAATGTTTTCTTCATCCCTGAAATTTTCCTTTCACTTGATCCCCATCCTTGCCCTCATGGGATTAGCTTTTAATATCCAACACCAAAGATTAGCATTGCCTGTCTTTTGATTTCACAGTATTTACACAGCATGTGGGGCTTCCCAGGTGGCTTAGTGGTTTAAAAAAAAAAAAAAAACAAAACACCACCTACCAATGCAGGAGATGTAGGAGATGTGGGTTCCATCCCTGGGTTGGGAAGAGCACATGGAGTAGGAAATGGCAACCCCTTTCAGTATTCTTGCCTGGAAAATTCCATCAACACAGGAACCTGGTGGGATGCAGTTCCTATGTGTGTAAGTCATTTCAGTTATGTCTGACTCTTTGCAACCCCATAGACTGTAGCCCACCAGGTTCCTCTGTCCATGGGGAATCGCCAGGCAAGAATACTAGAGTGGGTTGCCACGCCCTCCTCCAGGGGATCTTCCTGACCCAGTGATCGAACCTAAGTCCTTTTATGTCTCCTGCATTGGAGGGCAGGTCTTTAACACTAATGCCACCTGGGAAGCTGAAAAATGTCATTTCACCTTTATTTCTCCTTCAGTTATGAAGGATCTTTTCACTTTCTACAAAATTCTAGGTTATGAGATCATTACTTTTTTATTTTTACTTTGAGCTTTTTAAAGGTGCTTTTCCATGGTCTTCTGGCTTATAATTTTTCCTCCACTGAGAAGCTAACTGCCAGTCTTAATCATTTTTTTCCCAGATTGAAATGTGTCATTTTCCACCCTGTGCCTGATTATAAGTTTTTTTTTAACTTTGGTTTTTAGCAATTTATTAATATGTGAATGGATTTCTCGATCTTTGTGTTGGTTCTGTATGATGTTTGCTGAGTTTTTCTTTCCCCCTGTGCATTAATATTTTTCATCAGATTTCAAAAGCTTTGACTGTCATCTGTTCATATACATTTTCATCCCCTCTCCTCCATTTTGGGAGCTTTACTTTTCACATTTGTTGGGCAGTTTAACATTGAACTAAAATTTTAAAAGTTTTTCTCTTTATATTTGATTTTGGATATTTTCTACCACCTCATCTTGAAGTTGACTATTATGCATAGACTTTAAGTTGGCCCCATGACTTCTTCCTCTTGATATTCATATCTCTGTGTAATCCCCTTCCCTTGAGTATGGGTGGGACCTGTGACTTGTTTCCATGATTACACAAGAATTTAATATCCATTGTGCTAGAGTCTATTTCTCCCTTTTTCTCCTCCACTTCCTCATCTCTGAATGCTGCTTTTCAAGAAACAAGCTGCAAGAATCATACAACTGCCAAGAAATGAATCATGCCAACAATCCAAGGAAGCATAAAAGCAGATCTTTTCCTCACTAAGTCTCTGACATCTTTATTGCCGTCTTGTGAGACCCTAAGCAGAGGACTCACCTAAGCTGTGCTCAGATCTCTGATTCACAGAAACTGTGAGATAATAAATGTATGTTGTTTTAGGCAGTTAACTTTGTGATAAGTCTTAAATTGCAATAGAAAACAAGAATACTGTTGCCTTCCCCCATTTTGACTAATGTGATGGTAAATCCCTCTAATGACTTTTTCATTTCTAGTATCTTATTTTCTTATTCATAACATTCCCCTTTGTGTCCCTGTCTTCAATTTTCCCCTCTGTTCATGCATGTGGTCCATAGTTTCTATTGGGTTATTTAATTTATTTGCCATCTTATTCTGAAATTTCGGTGTGATATTTCTATCTGGCTATTTCTATGTCTACTTTCATTTCATACTATATACTTACTGTCTTGGAGTCATAATTTATTGTTTTGTTTCTTTGTTATCTAACATGCTTTTTTATTATAGATCAGACAGTGTGTGATTTAAAAAAAAAAAGACATTGAAACATTTAGAATTTAACCCCAAAAAGGTACATGACCCTTTATATTTCCTTTTAGGCCGCTATCTGAAAGCTAATTCAATTTGATCTGTATTTGAGATGCATGTAGAGTTTGTGGTAGTTTTAGTGAGATTTACTATGCCACTGGCTTCAAATATTTTGAAGGTAGGATCAGTACTTTTCCTTTAGCATAGCAAGGGGTTTATTCTGGGAAGACTGGATGTCTCTTTATGCTCTACTTCACAGCTACTAGGTTTCTGAAACAGGAAATCGCCTTTTGTTTTACAACTCATATACTATCTTTTTGGAATGCTGGAGAATTCTGCATTTTTTCATCCTGACATTGTTTTTGTTTTTTTTCCTGTAACTGGTGATCTCTTTGTTATGTATTGCCCAGACTCTGAACGGATCCTGCAATATCCTTAGGAAAGAGTTAATGTATCTCAGATGATTTTCCTTGAATTCTTCCACTGTTTTCCTTAAATACAGTTGGTTGGTGCCTTTCCTCTGAATGAAGGTTCCTCATGCCTCAGAGGGAATCTCCGCCAGTTCTTTTTTCTCCCTCAGACTTTATGTGCTACCGTAGTGCATTCAGAGAAGGAACATGGGAAAGAATTGGTGGTTCTTTGCAGGCTTGCCTCTCAGCTGGAGTTCTGAAGGATTCTCATCGGTCATGCCAGAATACATATAGCTATTAAAAATGTGGTAAGAGTTTGGCATTTTTCCTCTCTATCATTCTCTGTGGCAGAATTCTCTTCCTTCCAACACTCCACCAGAGTTGAAAACAGTTATGTATCTCTTCTTTTCTAGGAACTATCATCACTTTATGTTTAGATGTTCAGCTTTCTGATTCTTTTTTTTAAACATAATTTTGCCTGCTTATCAGACTTGCCCCCATAATTATGGGGCCTTGTGAGTTTTTACATCTTAATTGGAACCACTAATGCAATGCAGGAATTTGAATCTCCATATATGTTTCCAAAAATTTTCTCTTTGTAGTACCCTGAATTGTTCTCCCCATTTTCTAAATTTGCACTTCCAAAACCTCAAAAGGAGATGAAGTTGATCTTGCCCTATATATTGTATTTGAAAAATTAGTAGATGGACTATCTTTTCTTTCCACTGAATTTAATGGCCATTAACTTACATGTTCTCATTTAGGAGCATGGGGTCTCGTTGAAAAGTCTCTTTTGTTTCATTTCGCTATTTAAAAAATAGAATTTCTGTATATACAATGAGCAAAAAGAAAAATAAAGGTAAAGAGAAGAAGAAAAACAGCTTGAGATCACCATAAACCAAAGTGAATAAAACCTATTTCCCTCTAGAAACCAGAAACATTTAATGAGAGCGAAGCAAACAGCAGGGTGTTAGATAAATGAAAGCAGACAGAAAAAAAAAAAAAAAAACCAACTTGATCAAAGAATAAAATATAGCGCTGTGATCAAAGAAAATAACCTTATAAAGAAAACAATACTTGTTTTTCTATAAAGACACTTAGAGGGCAGATAATATATTAAAAAACTTAGTCAAGTTGTAATACCAGATATATATTTTATGAATATGCATTTCACAATAAATATTCCCTTTTATTACCAACAAATTGAAAATGGAGTGGCCAATAAATAACTATGCTTTTATTTCTTATGTAAAGAAAGGCCCCCAAAGAAGAAAAATAATACTTAGTTTTTATTAATATTTACACTTGTGAAGAATATAGCTAAAACTAATTTTAAGATAGACAAAAGAAAATTTAATGTAGTAATTGTGATGTGGGCTCTATATAATTGGACTAAGTAGTCTTAATGATTTCAAAACTCTTGAATTATCCCCCAAATTACCCAATTTGAGAAATGTACTGAAAATCAGTATTTCTCCTTAAGAATGCTTTATAGACCTGTTTAATGGATTTCACTGAAAAATATTATGCATGTGATGGCAATTTGGGAAGAAGGGTAGGGTTTTAGTTACCATTATGCATTTTTATGTGTGTCAAATTATACATCCGGAATAATTCTGGTAACTACAAAACATATCTTTATTCTACTTCTCCTAAAGTATTTTATATGGATTTATCATTGATAATGGATCTTTTTTAGGGAACTAAAAAACATTAGTACATATTCTCACTCATTCTTTAAAACTACTTATTATAGCAAAATAATATATTCTGGAAAATGAAAAAGAGCTGGATATTTCCTCATATCATGCATTTGGCTGGTTCACAGTAGATCATCCTACCTAATCTATGTCCTTTCTCATTGTACAAAAACAAGAGTTAAAGTGAAAAAATATTATGAGTTAATTAATAAGAGTCTTATTTATGCATGCATGATTTTCTTGTTTGGATCCCAGAATTAAATCCTGCATTGTCACAGCTCCATGATTATCACTTTTTTTGTTTATTTATATCTGTGTCACTAGCACTAGATACATAGCCTGGACCTAGTAGACAGCCAAGAAATCCTTCTGAAATAAATGAGTGAAGCCTCATTTGAATGAAAAATAAGTGTTCAGCACTAAATATGTATATAGCTATATGCTAACTATCGCTCAAATATCTACATAGTTTAGAATTAATATATAAAAACCACATAACAATGGCATATATATACAAAAATACTTATCCACAAAAATGTGTAATAATATATGCATCAAACACTATTTCCTGCTCTTGTATTAATTCATTAACTTTAACAGTAGCTTCTAGGTTCAGGTACCTTTCCTATGACCATTTTTGTTCCTTTAAGAGACCTGAGACAGAGGGGTTAAGTAAATTGCTCAAGGCCATACAGCTGGTAATGAGAGCACTGGGATTCAGAAATGGACCATTTACACAAGCCTAGTCTGTAAAGCATTCAAGTTAGCCATTTCTCCAGCCACTGAAACATAAACAAGATGTTTATATATGAAGACACAATATTAACCTTATTATTAAATTTTCAGACAATTGCCCTATTCATTTTCTTTTAACACATAGATAGAACTATATTCAGAATTAAGCATGAGATATAGTGACTAAAACATGACGCCAACAAATATACATGCATTATAAGGACTTAGAATTTAAGCTAGAAGTCTGTTAAGAGTGGTAGAGGAGATGCAAGAATTATAATCGCTTTCTTAAGAACACGCTAGAATTTCACTGTGATGAATTAAGTTTCCAAGTTATTTTTTGAGAGTGAATGAGAGTCTTTGGAAGTGGAAGCAGGGATACTTCGTTCACCTTGCTCAGGATCTAGTACGGAGCAGGTGCTGAATCATTGTGTAAGTGGGGGTAGGGAAAAAAGAATGCAGAGAGAGAGAGAGAGAGCAAGTGAAGAGTGGAGGAAGGAAGGAAGGGACAAGTCTATGAAAAGGGACTGTGTCTTTCCAAACTAGAGTTAAGATCTTGGTGGGCAAAAACTGATAACCAGAGTTCTTTTCGATATCATTATATTAGATACATGTGTGTGTGTGTGCTCAGTCGCTCAGTTGTGCCTGACTCTTTGTGATCCAATGGACTGTAGCCCACAGGGCTCCTCTCTCCGTGGAATTTTCCAGTGGAGTGGGTTGCCATTTTGGAATGCAAAAATCCATGCAGCAATGTTGTTTCCTAAAGAGGATGTTTAACAACAAAATTCTGTAAAGCAATCATCCTTCAATTAAAAAATAAATAAAAAAGAGGATATTTACCATCTCTTTACTCTTTCACAGTTGTGCAAATCTTCTGCTCTAATATAACCAACGTGTCATTATTACTCTTATCATTTAGATTTGAAAAAAAGCAAGACCAGAGGTCACATAGCTTAAGATGTTGCAGCCAGGATTTGTAACTGGTCTTCTAGTTCTGAAATGTATTATACTTACTAGCCTGTATGTTAAATTTGACCCTATCCTATGACTTAATAATAAATAATTAAATATTGGTTCTTAAAAGTCTCATTTCTCACCCAACTTGGATCTGATATTTTAAAAGTTTTATTTTTAATAAAACTTAAAATCACTAACCTTTCCTATACTCGACATATCTGAGTTTCATGAACCAATATAGTTAATCTCTCTATGAAAATCCCTTGTGATGTGTTGTCAGAATTTCTTCCCACTTATAGTATCAGTTCAAACAGTTTTTCAGAGATAACTGTAATTCTGAAAAAAGCTGAGTCCTTTATGGCTAATCCTTCATGTAGTACCACAATTCACTTTATTTTTAGCATCATTCACTTCAAATTGACTGTCTCATTCTGATATCTACAGTGGCTTCCAGCTGCCTCTGGACTCCCAAAGAAACCCTGAGGGGAAGTTGGGAATGAGTACAGGGTTTGAACAATTTTTTTTTTCAAAGTCTTACTAAATATGAAACTTGCACATTTCATTTTTGGGAACTTCCTGATTTCAACATAGTGATAAGCACTTACATTTAGAAGTAGTAAAACAACCATTCTAGTTCCTCTCCATTTTTGGTAGAGCTGTACAGTCTCAAGTGTTCATGCAATAAGTGATTTTACGGGCAATTTACATTTTCAGGGAAAGGCAATTTAAACTGGAAATTGAACATCTGATGCATCAGCCACTCTTTCATTGTACATGCATGCATTCATTCATTCAATTATTCATTCATATACATCATTCGTTCAACAAAAAATTTAACGCCTATCATAAATTAGATGTTACATTTGCATTCTGAAACACATGATGGGAAATAGCCTCTATTTTTTTCCATTTATTTTTATTAGTTGGAGGCTAATTACTTTATAATATTGTAGTGGTTTTTGCCATACATTGACATGAATTAGCCATGGAGTTACATGTATTCCCCATCCCGATCCCCCCTGCCACTTCCCTCTCCACCCAGTCCCTCTGGGTCTTCCCAGTGCACCAGCCCTGAGCACTTGTCTCATGCATCCCACCTGGGCTGGTGATCTGTTTCACCCTTGATAATATACATGTTCCAATGCTGTTCTCTCCAAACATCCCACCCTCGCCTTCTCCCACAGAGTCCAAAAGTCTGTTCTGTACATCTGTGTCTCTTTTTCTGTTTTGCATATAGGGTTATCGTTACCATCTTTCTAAATTCCATATATATGTGTTAGTATGCTGTAATGTTCTTTGTCTTTCTGGCTTACTTCACTCTGTATAATGGGCTCCAGTTTCATCCATCTCATTAGAACTGATTCAAATGAATTCTTTATAATGGCTGAGTAATACTCCATGGTGTATATGTACCACAGCTTCCTTATCCATTCGTCTGCTGATGGGCATCTAGGTTGCTTCCATGTCCTGGCTATTATAAACAGTGCTGCGATGAACATTGGGGTGCACATGTCTCTTTCAGATCTGGTTTCTTCAGTGTGTATGCCCAGAAGTGGGTGTGGAGAAAAGGGAACCCTCTTACACTGTTGGTGGTAATGCAAACTAGTACAGCCACTATGAAGAACAGTGTGGAGATTTCTTAAAAAACTGGAAATAGAACTACCATATGACCTAGCCTCTAATTTTTAAGATTCGTGAGCTTGTGGAGATAATTCTGTGGTTCAAATCTAGTGCTTCATTGTTTACGAAATGACTCCATCTCCATTTTTTATTTATATTTCCTAATCTCTGGAATTTCTTCATCCCTCTCTAATCCATAGTCTTAAATATTGTCAAATAGTTTCTCAAGTGTTTATTGGGGAAAAATTTAAGGTTCTATACTAGGAACTATATGGTATTCGTTTTACTGATTGCTATTGCAAATGGGGTTACCCTGTATTTATTAATCAGCTTTTTATGAGTATATGAGAAAATTATTGATTTTAAGCTAGTTTTGTTACCAGTTCTGTCCTTGGATTTACTGATTACTGTTTCCTGCTTCTGTTTTGCAGCTGCTTTTGTTGGGTTTCCCAGGTGAAACACTATCTATTTGGCAAATGGTGAAAACTGTACTCACCTTTCAAAATAAACTATTATTTTGTTAACTTTTTGGATGCAACTGAAGATTATATCTAAATGTGTTTCAAAAATAATGATAGTATTATCCATTTCAAAATTATTCTTAAAATTCATGAGACTATTTCCAATCTAATGTTAATAATGCTTTCTTGTTACATTTTTCTAATATCTCTTCTTATCATATCAAGGAAAAATTCTATAACTCTTACTTTGTTAACAGTTTCTAGTAGGTATACAGTTTGAATTTTTAAAATGTCTTCAGTATCTATTAATGTGTTAATTTTCATTGACCCATTATTTTGTCGAATTGTAATAATTTGTGTTCTAATACTAAATTACTATTTAATTCACCATCTATACTTCATTTGTTCCAGTTATAAGTTGGCCATAGTCCCAAACTCGATAGCTGGGGAGAGATTAATAAACAGACTATCTTGAAATTGTGGTCAGGTTAAGGAAACCAACAAGAGGTAGTGTAGAATCCTGACAGTAGAAATAGTGGGCAGAACTGCAAAGCTTGAATGGTCAAGAGGAAAGAAAAGGTAGCTACATGAAGACTGTTTGGCAAGAGACGAGATTCATATTAGAGAGATGTAGCCAGCCAACAATGACACTGCATACAGTAAGTCACTGGAATAAATCTCCTGCCTCAATTTCCTCCAACCCACTTTCTTCTCTACAGGCAGTCTCAAACCAGAATGCAAGTAAGTCCCTGTTGGCTTCTTGTGAAAGTCTGCTTTCAGGACACAGAGCCAGATGGATAAGAATTAGGATGAGCAAGCAAATATCTCCATGTATAAATGAAGTTTCTAATAATTTAATATGGTCCAGTCCCTAGCAATATATGGCCATCCTAGGTATATGGATCATAATGAAATTTTGTTAAACATTATAGACAAATAATGAGAATGCTGTGTTAAAAACAGAGAGGTGGCAACTGGACCTAATAAAGTGTCAATGGGCTAGAGATTGTTGTACAAGAATAGACTGACTTTAGGAAGAGGCCAGAGAGAAAGACAAGAGAAAAAAACGCAGGATTTTCAGGTTCATTGTAAGATGTTGGGTTTTAAGTACAATGGAAGTCCACTGAAGGGTTTTACATACAAAAGGTTACAAGCAGATCATCTGAGTTATTTATTTCTTAAAAGAATCTCTAATAAAACTTTGATACCAGATGACTGATACACAGAGGCATTTACTTATATACATAAGAAATACTTTTTTCTAAGAATGTGTGTGGAGAGTTATCTGTTTGTGGGTGGAAATTGATTTTTAACAACTTGATTGCTTTCTTTGTCACAGATTTTTTTTTTCCTTTAATTTTCCAGATACAGACTTGATTTATACTTTGCTAAATGTGAAGACCCAATTTGAGATAATATACTTTTTTATTCTAAGCAGGCATGGTGCTCTTTTACAGCTTTAAAATATCTTTAATATTTATATTTGTATCCCTGTATCTTGAAATTAAAAGACACTTACTCCTTGGAAGGAAAGTTATGACCAACCTAGACAGCATATTACAAAGCAGAGACATTACTTGGCAACAAAGGTCCGTCTGGTCAAGGCTATGGTTTTTCCAGTGGTCATGTATGGATGTGAGAGTTGGACTGTGAAGAAAGCTCAGCACTGAAAAATTGATGCTTTTGAACTGTGGTGTTGGAGAAGACTCTTGAGAGTCCCTTGGACTGCAAGGAGATCCAACCAGCCCATCCTGAAGGAGATCAGTCCTGGGTGTTCATTGGAAGGACTGATGCTGAAGCTGAAACTCCATTACTCTGGCCACCTCATGCGAAGAGTTGACTCATTGGAAAAAACCCTGATGCTGGGAGGGATTGAGGGCAGGAGGAGAAGGGGACGACAGAGGATGAGATGGCTGGATGGCATCACCGATTCGATGGGCATGAGTTTGAGTAAACTCTGGGAGTTGGTGATGGACAGGGAGGCCTGGCGTGCTGCGATTCATGGGGTCGCAAAGAGTCGGACATGACTGAGTGACTGATCTGAACTGAACTGATCTTATCTTTATGAACTACACTTATGTCCTTGACATCTTTATTAGATAATTGTCTAGCTCTGTGATGATTATTTTCCTGAAGAAAAACAATTTTATTATTTCCAATTCACATGTTTGGTTTCCATGCTTTCTACTGTAGCTGTACTTTTATTTTTCTCTATAATTTTGTCAATTTATGGAAGAGAATACTAACTTTACCATATTTTTCATATAATTTGTAAGTAGTGTATTTTTATTCTTTTTTGCTTGGTTATGAGACAGGAATCTGAGTTCTTGTCTGCTGAGTCAAAAGAATGGGGTCCACAAACATGTAAACACTCATGGGAGCAAGCCAATAGGATTCATTAAAGAGGAGGAAAGTACAAAGCTCTTAGCATAGACACTAAGAGGGGGTAAAAAGACCCCCTAGGTAGGACTTACAGCAGTTTTTATATCCTTCCTTAAATCATATTATTTCTAAGCAATCAATTTAAAGGTCAAGATACTTAACATCTTTATGACTTCTCTTGATCCTTAGTTTAAGTCACCATTCTCTTTAATGCCCTCTGGCCATTTTACCATAGACTAGATGTATGGGTTTAAGATTAATGATCACCAGCTGTTTTTCCCTCTAGCATATGGAACAGAATTTAATTACTGCCCTTTTCTGGATCTGAGTGCCAATAATTTATCAGACTAAAGACACATTCCAGGAACTCAGGACAAGGGAGCAGGATGCTTACTGAAAACATGACCAAGGTCTCAAGTTTTACACTGACCGCCTAGCAATGTTTACCTCAGTAATATCATTTAACATTTACATTTTATTTTGAATACCATAATCTGGTCCCATCACTTCATGGCAAATAGATGGGGAAACATCTTCAAGATATTTCAAGTGCAAGAATGCCCTTGAGCGCATTCTTCAAGCATTCTTGCCTGGAGAATCCCATGGACAAAGGAGTCTAGTAGTTTATGGCTCACAGGGTCTCAAAGAGTTGGACATAACTGAAGCAAATTAACACTCACACATGCACTGAAGTAGTACTCTTCCTTTATACAAATATGCCGTATTTTTTTTAAATATAAAATCACTTGTTGATAGACATTTGCTTTTATTTTTTGGCAACTATGAATTAAAATGCTATTGAAACCACTTATATATTTTCACTTTTCTTCACTTATATATTTTTATGATTAGGTTCAATATTTTTCTTTTTAAAAAACTGACCTATTTAAAAAAATAGGTCTATTTTAAAAATAACCCTGTTATTATTGAGTTCTAAGAGCTATTTATATATTCTAAACAGAAGTCCTTTGTTAGATGTATATTAACAATTGTCTATGATTACGTTTTTGTTTTCCAAGTCTTAATGGTATCTTTCTAAGAGCAGAATGTTCTAATCTTGATGAAGGTGAAAGAGGAGAGTGAAAAAACTGGCTAAAAACTCAACATTCAAAAAACTAAGATCATGACATCTGGTCCCATCACTTCATGGCAAACAGATGGGGAAACAATGGCAACAGTGACAGGCTTTATTTTGGGGGGCTCCAAAATCACTGCAGATGGTGACTGCAGCCATGAAATTAAAAGACACTTGCTCCTTGGGAGAAAAGCTATGACCAACCTAGACAGCATATTAAAAAGCAGAGACATTACTTTGCCAACAAAGATCTGTCTAGTCAAAGCTGTGGTTTTTCCAGTAGTCATGTATGGATGTGAGAGTTGGACTATAAAGAAAGCTGAGCGCCGAAGAAGCAATGCTTTTGAAATGTGGTGTTGGAGAAGACTCTTGAGAGTCCCTTGAACAGCAAGGAGATACAACCAGTCCATCTGAAAGGAAATTAGTCCTGAATATTCATTGGAAGGACTGATGCTGAAACTGAAACTCCAATACTTTGGCCACCTGATGTGAAGAACTAACTCATTGGAAAAGACCCTGATCCTGGGAAAGACTGAAGGCAGGAGGAAAAGGGGACGGCAGAGGATGAGATGGTTAGATGGCATCACCGACTGGATGGACATGAGTTTGAGCAAGCTCCAGGAGTTGGTGATGGACAGGGAAGAGTGGCATGCTGCAGTCCATGGGGTTCCAAAGCATCAGACACGACTGAGCGGCTGAACTGAATGGTATCTTTTTAAGAGCAGAAGGTTCTAATTTTGATGAACTTCAATTGATTTTGTTTTCCTTTATGGTTAGTGTTTGTGGGTCTATCTGTGTTCCACTTGCCTATTCTATAGTTTAAAGATTTTTCAGGTTTTTGCCATAAGTTTAATGCTTTTATTTTTATGTTTAGTTCATCATCCATTTAAATTAATGGTTTGTGTATGGTGTTATGTAGGAGTCCTCACATCTACCTACAAATCCAGTGATTTTCATGAAGGAGTCACAAAAGTTAGAAAAGCTGTTATGTTACCAGTTGCAACTATAATTACATGATTTAGATTAAAATAAGCAAAGAAAAATTATAAAGTGTGGAATTAGGGAGAGACCAGGGAGAAACTTCCAGTTGTCCTCTTCCATTGAAATCACAGGAACATCATTTAATTCTCCCAGGAAAGATGTGTTTTAAATATGCAGGAAGCACTGACAACCAGGGAAGCTTGCCTAAGCCTTAAAATACAGGGAGTTTATTGGGGATCAGTCTTAGGAGTGTGGTGAACCTGCATGACTGACCTTAGCTACTCACTCTAGCCCTTCCAGAGGTCAAACGTGCACACCACAGCCTAACGTGTTCTCCATAAATAACACCACTAGCTTATGTTACTCAGGTACACAAAGGATTCTCCTATGAGTCAAGATAGTCCAAAAGCATAAAGGTTATCTCCTCGGAACTCAATAAGGACCACTCCTTTCTTTGGGATGTGTAGGGTTTTAGCATCTAAATCTACAGAGTTAACACTTCAGTGCACAGATGTTAAGCAGGGCTAGAGGTTAACTTAGTTTCCTAGAGCCACTTTTTTTCAGCACCATTTATTGTAAAAGTGACCATCCTTTCCACATTGAATTATATTAGATCTTTGATCAAAAGTGACTATATATGTGTTGGTCTATTTTGGACTCTCTCTGCATTCCTATTTTTACACTGCTTTTTCATCATTTCATATTATGAATCCTTATACTAAGTCTTACAACTTAGCTTAAATTGTCTAAATTTTTCCTTTCTTTTCAAGAATATATTGACTGTTCTAGGTTTTAATTTTTCATATATATTTTAGAAACAGTTTGGAAATTTCTACAAAATATATGCTTAAATTCTGACTGGAATTGTTTTGGATGTATCTATATACCATTTTGAGAAGAATTATAAAAATGTTAAAACTTCAATCCATTAACATAGTATATGTTTCCATTAACTTAATATTCTTAACTTCTCTCAGTCATTTTTAATTTATTTTTCATGTGGAGCCCTTAAACATCTTTGGTTAAATTTATTCATAACTTTCACCCCCATGTTTTTGAGTTAATTCATTAGCTGGCATAGCTCTGATAATTATCACTGATAACTTGATGAGACCTAAGTGAATGAGAGGACTTCCCAGGTGGCTCAGTGGTAAAGAATCCTCCTGACAATGCAGGACACGTGAGTTCAATACTTGGGTCAAGAAGATCACAGGAGAAGCAAATGGCAAACCACCCCATGATACTTGCCTGGATAATTCCATGATCAGAGGAGCCTGGCATGCTACAGTCCTTGGAGTCACAAAGAGTTAGACAAATTTTAGCACACAGGCATGCACAGGTGAATGAGAAAAGGTATCTTGATGCACCTTACATTCATTGCAGCAGTATTTACTATAGCCAAGATATGGAAGCAACCTAAATATTCATTGACAGAAAAATGGATAGAAGGCGTAGTACATGCACACACTGGAGTATTACTTAGCCATAAAAAAAAATTAAATAAAGCCACCTGCAGGAACATGAATGGATCTAGAGATTATCATACTAAGTGAGGCAAGTCAGACAGAGAAGGACAAATATATCCCTTATATGTGGAATATAAAAATTATACAAATGAGCTTATTTATAAAACAGAAACAGACTTACAGATCTCAAAATCAAACTTATGGTTACCAAAGGGCAACTTTGGGGGAAAGTGATATATTGAGATTAGCATATACATACTACTATAAAGAAAATATTATAATTAACAAGGGCCTACTGTAAAACACAAGGAACTCTACTGAAATTTCTATAGTAACTTGTATGAAAAATTATCTGAATAAAGAATGTATATACGCACACACATACTGACATATGGAACCTTACATGGAACAACTGACTGGTTCAAAATTGGGAAAGAAGTACAATAATGCTGTATATTATCACACTGTTCATTTAACTTCTATGCACAGTACATCATGAAAAATGCTAGGCTGGATGAATCACAAGCTTGAATCAAGATTGCCAGGAGAAATATCAATGACCTCAGACCTGTCAGATATACAGATGATATAAGTGGTAAAGAATCCACTTGCCAATGCAGGAGACTTTAAAGACAAGGGTTCAGTCCCTGGGTTGGGAAGATCCCCTGGAGAAGGGTTTGGTAACCCACTCCAGTATTTTTGCCTGGAGAATCCCAAAGACAGAGGAACCCAGTGGGCTCCAAGTCTGCAGGGTAGCAAAGACATGGCTTACTGACTGAACAACAACAACAAACTAACACTATTATGGAATGTATCTTGGTTGGAACTGCAGGAATCATCTTTCTGTTGATGATAACAATGGTTTGACTTATTACATCCGATTTCTATCATCTCTCTCAGCTTCTAGAGACACAGCAAAGTCTCTATTTACATTTATTCTACCTTTATCATCTTGTCAAACATGTTTTTTTTTTCTTTTCCTCCTCAAACAGGGTCAGAGGAAAATAAAATTTAACTAATAAAAAGTAGGGAAGAAGTCTTCTCTCCTACATAAATACACATATTGAAGAGATTAATATTCTCTATAGTCATTTGCAATTATCAAGTTACCTGAGCATTTTCACATTTTTTGTCTCTCAGAATTTTAAGAACCTAATTGATGATATCAGTGGAGGGCTAATACAAATACACTTTTTGAAGAGATGGGGACATTCAGTTCAGTCAGTTTAGTTGTTCAGTCATGTTCAACTCTTTGCAACCTCATGGACTCCAGAACACTAGGCCAGAGTTCTGCAGAACACCATCACCAACTCCTGGAGTTTACTCAAACTCATGTCCATTGAGTTGGTGATGCCATCCAGCCATCTCATCCCCTGTTGTCCCGTTCTCATCCCTCCTTCAATTTTTCCCAGCATCAGAGTCTCCTCAAATGAGACAGTTCTTCGCATCAGATGGCCAAATTTTTGGAATTTTAGCTTCAGGATCAGTCCTTCCAATGAATATTCAGGACTGATTTCCCTTTGGATGAACTCCTTGCTGTTGGATCTCCTTGCTGTTCAAGGGACTCTCAAGAGTCTTCTTCAACACCACAGTTCAAAAGCATCAATTCCTTGGCACTCAGCTTTCTTTATAGTTCAACTCTCACATCCATACATGACTACAGGAAAAAGCACAGCTTTGACTAGACAAATCTTTGTTGGCAAGTAATGTCTCTGCTTTTTAATATGCTGTCTAGGTTGGTCATAGCTTTTCTTTCAAGGAGTAAGCTTCTTTTAATTCATGGCTGCAGTCACCATCTGCAGTGATTTTGGAGCCCCCCAAAATAAAGTCTGTCACTGTTTCCACTGTTTTCCCTTCTGTTTGCCATGAAGCGATGGGACCTGATGTCATGATCTTAGATTTTTGAATGTTGAGCTTTAGGCCATCTTTTTCACTCTCCTCTTTCACTTTCATCAAGAGGCTCTTAAGTTCTTCTTCGCTTTCTGCCATAAGGGTGGTGTCATCTGCATATCTGACATTATTGATACTTCTCCCGGCAATCCTGATTCCAGCTTGTGCTTCATCCAGTCCATTATTTCTCATGATGTACTCTACATGTAAGTTAAATAAGCGGAGTAACAGTATACAGCCTTGATGTACTCGTTTCCCCATTTGGAACCAGTCTGTTGTTCTATGTCCAGTTCTTACTGTTGCTTCTTGACTTGAATACAGATTTCTCAGGAGACAGAGCAGGTGATCTGGTATTCTAACCTCTTTAAGAATTTTCCACAGTTTGTTGTGATCCATACAATCAAAGGCTTTGGCATAGTCAATGAAGCAGAAGTACATGTTTTTCTGGAACTCTTGGTTTTTTGATGATCCAACAGATGTTGGCAATTTGATCTCTGGTTATTCTGCCTTTTCTGGCTCTATGTGAGTGATCACACCATCATGATTATCTGGGTTGTGAAGATCTTTTTTTGTATAGTTTTCTGTGTATTCTTGCCACCTCTTCTCTAATATCATCTGTTTCTTTTAGGTTCATGCCATATCTGTCCTTTATCGTGCCCATCTCTGCATGAAATGTTCCCTTGGTATCTCTAATTTTCTTGAAGAGATCTCTAGTCTTTCCCATTCTATTGTTTTTCTCTATTCATTTGCATTGATCACTGAGGAAGGCTTTCTTATCTCTTCTTGCTATTCTTTGGTACTCTGCATTCAGATGGGTATATCTTTCCTTTTCTCTTTTGTCTTTAGCTTCTCTTCTTTTCACAACTATTTGTAAGCCCTCCTCAGACAACCATTTTGCCTTTTTGCATTTCTTTTTCTTGGGGATGATCTTGATCACTGTCTCCTGTACAATGTCATGAATCTCAGTCCATAGCTCTTCAGGCACTCTATCAGATCTAATCCCTTGAATATATTTGCCACTTCCACTGTGTAATCATAAGGGATTTGATTTAGGTCATACCTGAATGGTCTAGTGGTTTTCCCTACTTTCTTCAATTTAAGTCTGAATCTGGCAATAAGGAGTTCATGATCTGAGCCACAGCCCATTCCATTTGTTTTCGCTGATGGTATAGAGCTTCCCCATCTTTGGCTGCATATAATATAATCAATCTGATTTCCGTGTTGACCATCTGGTGATGTTCATGTGTAGAGTCTTCTCTTTTTTTGTTGGAAGAGGGTGTTTGCAATGACCAGTGTGTTTTCTTGGCAAAACTCTATCAGCCTTTGCCCTGCTTCATTCTGTACTCCAAGGCCAAATTTGCCTGTTACTCCAGGTATCTCTTGACTTCCTACTTTTGCATTCCAGTCCCCTATAATGAAAAAGACATCTTTTTTTGTGTGTTAGTTCCCACCCAAAAGTAATGGGGACATTACTTAATGCTAATAAATTATTTTTCATGGTATGGTGAAGGAAAAACAAAGAAATGCTTACCCCTTAATACTACCAAAATGCACATCTTACAAGGTTCCCCTCCAGTTACGATTCACAGTAATTTAAAGGAACAAGTACAGAAAAAAACCTGCATTGAAAGCAACAGTTGAGAGAAAGAGAGGGAGAGGAAGGAGGGAGGGAGAGAGGAAAGGGCACACAAGTGCTTTGGGTGTGGATAGAATTATTATTCTACTTTTGTTTATTCTATCAGTAAACAGTATGGGACCAGACTTGGAACAAGACTGCAAAAAACTTTCCATTTTGTACATTCTCTATGTTGGGGTTTGGGTTTGGGTTTTGTTGTTGTTTTGAGGGCTGGGGTTGTATTTGTTTGTTGAATTTTTTTGGTTGGTAACTGCCTGATGGGCTCCCCACAGTTATCAACAAAACAGCAGTTCAGATGGAAATAACACCTATGTTTGTCTCCAGAGCCAGTAATGAACAGATTTCATGGGAATTTGGGTTCTCTAGTAAAGCTGGGCTTTGGACAAATTTGCCCACTGGAGGGAGTGGACACTGGCAGCTTCTGAGGAAGAAGGGTGTGATAAGTCCTCAGTGTTTGAAACAAGGGAAGAAAAGAGAAGGAGAAATGGAGAGATGTCTTTTATTTCTAGAGACAGTTTGGGATTCTTAAGCAGATATTTTTCCCCATGCACTGATGGATGCCAACAAGTACAATTTAATGACACTGTCCCACTGAATCAAGTAACTAAATACAGAGAAAAATTTCACAGAGTATTGGGCCAATACTGTATTTCTGAGTCAAGCATAGAAAAGAGGAGAACTTCACACATCTCATAGTTTGCTAGTATTCCCAGAAAGTGAGAAATGTTCATAATTCTACAGTTTCTATAAATTCCCTTCAGTTTCTAAATAGCACTACTTGAATGAATTTGTTGATAGGTTTATTTCAGCCTAAAGTTAAATCCACACATAAACATGTCTTAAATATTATTTAATTTCTACATACATATTTCTTAATGAATAGTTGTGATCTTATGTATAATGTGTGAATCTATTATAGCTTAATGTGCTAAAGAAATGAAAGTCCAGCCATGACAAATCTGAAAATTCAAGAGGACCAATTAGAATCCCAGTTGGGATTCTTTTCCTAGAAGAAGTCTTCAATACAAGTGATTTTCACTATAGACTGAATAGTGACAACTTAATTATCTGATACTCTAGAGAGAATTCAATAACATTAATGATACTTGACACATAATTATAATTTTTTTCCAATAGAATTACTAAGCAGTTAAAGCCCAGTCCTTGCTATGATAAGGTTTCTGAATGTTCTTGTGTGCTATGATGCTGGGTTTACCATCCTTTGTTACCCTCACCCCTAAATGTTACCTCAAAAAAAAGAGTCAGAGAACAACAATAAAAAAAGACTATATTCAGGAAATGAAACTCACATTTCATGTTATCCCTGATAAAATAACTTTTTCAGTGGTTGTTGTTGTTTACTCAGTCAGTTGTTTCAGACCCTTTGCGATCGCATGGACTGCAACACACCACGCTTCCCTATCCATCACCAACTCCTGGAGCTTGCTCAAACTCATGTCTACTGAGTCGGTGATGTCATCCAACCATCTCATCCTTTGTTGTCCCCTTCTCCTCCTGTCTCCAATCTTTCCCAGCATCAGTCTTTCTAATGAATCTGCTCTTCGCATCAGGTGGCTAAAGTATTGGAGCTTCAGCTTGAGCATCAGTCCTTTCAATGAATATTCAGGATTGGTTTCTTTTAGGATTGACTGGTTAGATCTTCTTGCTGCCCAAGGGACTCTCAAGAGCCTTCTCCAACACTACAGTTCAAAAGCATCAATTCTTGGGCATTCAGCTTTCTTTATGGTCCAGTCCTCACATCCATATGTAACTGCTGGAAAAACCATAGCTTTGACTAGATGGACCTTTGTTGGCAAAGTAATGCCTCTGTTTTTTAATACACTGTCTAGGTTTGTCATAGCTTTTCTTCTAAGGAGCACATGTCTTTTAATTTCATGGCTGCAGTCACCAGCCATGACTGCAATTTCATAATCTGCAGTGATTTTGGAGCCCCCCAAAATAAAGTCTGTCACTTTCCATTGGTTTCCCCATCTATTTGCCATAAGGTGACAGGACTGGATGCCATGATCTTAGTTTTTTGAATGCTGTGTTTTAACCCAGCTTTAACTCTCTCCACTTTCACCTTCATCAAGAGGCTTTCAGTTCTTCTTCTCTCTCTGCCACAAGGGTGGTATTATCTAGATATCTGAGGTTATTGCTATTTCTCCCTGCAATCTTGATTCCAGCTTGTGCTTCATCCAACCCAGCATTTCTCATCATGTACTCTGCATATAAGTTAAATAAGCAGGGTAACAATATACAGCGTTGACATACTTCTTTCCCAATTTGGAACCAGTCCTTTGTTCCATTTTTGGTTTTAACTGTTGCTTCTTGACCTGCATACAGATTTCTCAGGAGACAGGTAAGGTGGTCTAGTACTCCCATCTCTTTAAGAGTTTTCCACAGTTGTTGTGATACACACAGTCAAAGATTTTAGTATAGTCAATGAAAATGGAAGTAAATTCTTATTTTCTGGAATTAACTAGCTTTTTCTATGATACAACCAAAGGTCAAATTTGATTTCTGCCTTTTCTAAATACAGCTTGAACATCTGGGAGTTTTCAGTTCACATACTGCTGAAGCCTAGGTTGGAGAATTTTGAGCATTAATTTGCTAGTATGTGAAATGAGTGCAATCGTGCAGTTGTTTGAACATTCTTTGGCATTGCCTTTCTTTGGGATTAGAAAGAAAACTGAAATCTTCCAGTCCTGTGGCCAGTGCTGAGTTTTCCAAATTTGGTGGCATATTGAGTTCAGTATTTTCACAGCATCATCTTTTAAGATTCGAAATAACTCAACTGAAATTCCATGCCCTCTAAGGCCCACTTGCCTTTGCACTCCAAGATGTCTGACTCTAGATGAGTGATCACACCATTGTGGTTATCTGGGTCATTAAGATCTTTTTTGTATAGTTCTGTGTATTCTTGCCACCTCTTCTTAATACCTTCTGCTTCTGTTAGGTGCATACCATTTCTGTCCTTTATTGTGCCCATCTTTGCATGAAATGTTTGGTATCTCTAATTTTCTTGAAGAGATCTCTAGTCTTTTCCATTCTATTGTTTTCCTCTACTGTTTTGCATTGTTCACTTAGGAAGGCTTTCTTATCTTTCTGGGCAATTCTTAGGAACTCTGCATTCAGATGGGTATAACTTTCCTTTTCTCCTTTGCCTTTCCCTTCTCTTCTTTTCTCAGCTATGTAAGGCCTCTTCAGATAACCATTCTGTCTTTTTGGATTTTTTTTTCTTTCACCCCACTCCTAATGAATAATAAAGGAGTGGACATGAATATTTATTGTTTGTATCTATTATGTGTGAGGTAAAATCTTTCACACATGCAATGATATTTAATCATTCTGAAACGTGGTTATTTTATTCTCATTTACATATGAGAAAACTAAGGCTCATATAAATTAAGTAAATTCCCCATGACTAGGAGGGTTGTGTTAATAGCTGGCATTGTAATTATTACCTGTGTATTTCTGAGACAGTTGTTCTTAACCTTGTCTGCACTCTAGAAGCACCTGAAGTGAAAGTTGCTCAGTCATGTCCGACTCTTTGTGACCTCATGGACTATACAGTCCACTGAATTCTCCAGGCCAGAATACTGGAGTGGGTAGCCTTTCCCTTCTCCAGGGGATCTTTCCAAGCCAGGTATCAAATCCAGGTCTCCCGCATTGCAGGTGGAGTCTTTACAGGATGAACCACAAGGGAAGTCAAATCACCTGAGGAGTTCAGAAAATATTAATACCTAGGTCCTACCAGTAGCAGGAGTATAACCATGACATTTTGATTAAAAAAAATAAAATAAAACCTCAGGTAATTCTAAAGTGTTCACAGTTAAGTAACACTGCTATAAATTCCTTCTACAAAATCTCCCAAATTGCCAAATAATTATGCTTAGGTGTTTTCAAGTTAGAAACTCAAAACAAGAAGTGAATGACATTGCATATATATATACCACAACTTCCTTATCCATTCATCTGCCCATGGCCATTTAGGTTGCTTCGATGTCCTAGCCATTGTAAATAGTGCTACAATGAACATTGGAGAACATGTGTCTCTTTCAATTCTGATTTCCTCAGGGTGTATGGTCAGCAGTGAGATTGCTGGCTCATATGGCAATTCTATTTCTAGTTTCCTAAGGAATCTCCACAGTCTTCTCCACAGCAGCCATACCAGTTTGCATTGCCACCAGTGTTAAGAGGGTTCCCTTTTCTCTACACCTTCTCCAGCGTTTATCATTTGTAGACATTTTGATGATGGCCATTCTGACCTGTGTGAGATGATACCCCACTGTGATTGTGAACTCACTCTAATAATGAGTGATGTTGAGCATATTTTCATATGTTGATTAGCCATCTGTATGGAATATTACTCAGCTATAAAAAGGAACACATTTGAGTCAGTTCTAATAAGGTGGATGAACCTGAAGCCTATTATACAGAGTGAAGTAAGTCAGAAAGAGAAACAAAAACACTGTATATTAATGCATATATATGGAATTTAGAAAGATGGCACCAGTGATCCTACATGCAGGGCAGCAAAGGAGACACAGATGTAAACAATAGACTTTTGGACTCAGTAGGAGAAGGTGAATGTGGGACGATTTGAGAGAAGAGTATTGAAACATGTACATTACCATACATAAAATGGATGACTAGTGCAAGTTCGATGCATGAAACAGGACACCCAAAGTCTGTGCTCTGGGACAACCCAGAGGAACAGGGTAGGGAGGGAGGTGGGAGTGGATTCAGGGTTGGGGTAAACATACATACCTGTGGCCAATTCAGGTTGATGTATGGCAAAATCATCACAATATTGGAAAATAATTATTTACAAATTAAAATAAATAAAAAAGAAAAAATATTTTTAATAAAAAAAGTGAATGACAGAGTGAAGAAAAGTCTCATTCACACAATGAATGTTGTTTCACATTGGGGGAAACTGAGGAAATTATGGTTTTGGAGAGACAATGCACAGTAGTAGGGGAAAATGGCTTTGGAAATTAAAATAGAACTGGGTTTAAATTACCTAGGCAAACCATTTATTAAGAGTTCTTGCTCTTTTATTAAGAAATCTCGCTTAACTCCACTCCCCTACACTCACCATCATCCAATTCATCACTAACACTCTTTGTATTAACTTGACATTCATCTCCCTATTCTTTAAGCAAATCCCCATGCACATATGACAATGTCCCTACCCTTAAGGATTTGAATTCTAGTAGAAAAAATCACATTGTAGGTCTAACTTGTTTAAAACCAAGTAATCCTGATAACCTAAGAGAGAGCATCATTCTGGAAATTTAAGAAGCTTTTCTAGAGGAAATGACAAGTGAAGACAAGATTAAATTGAAAAAAAAAAGAAAAGTTAGTCAGGGAAGTGAATAAAAGAAGGGAAGTGGAGGCAACTCAGCATGAAAGTGAGAGCGAATTGCACACAGCACACGGGAATTCATAAATGATTGAGCATCACCTGAGTGTGGGATACTACATGAGCAGTGACAAAATATTTCAAACCAACAATATATTTAATAGATGCGTAGGACATTTCCATCAGAAGAGTTAGTTGCTCAGATATGTTTGATTCTTTGCAACCCATGGACTATAACCACTGTCCATGGAATTCTCCAGGCAAGAATACTAGAGTCGGTTGCCATGCCCTCCTCCAGGACATCTTCCTAACCCAGGAATCGAACCAGCTGTCTGCATTGCAGGCAGATTCTTTACTGTCTAAGCCATCAAGGACCTGCTAATACATGGTATTTAATCCCATTTCTGAAACACAAAATCCCTTATCTTCTGAAGCCTAGTAACAAAATGTGGGGACAGAAAAAGTGCACACTTAGCTGGCACTGGAATCGGTTTACTTAATTCTGCACTCAGTTCTTCAAGTCACAAATCAATCTCAGGATATAAACATGTGAGCTACAGATAGGTCTGACCTCCCTTTGGAAATAAGTGTTTATCTTCTCAAAAATCAACATTGACAAGCAAAGGTACAGCCCTTTCCTGGGGTGAGTTTAATTGGCCTTCAATATTTCTTTCAATGGTGTCTCTGTTTCTCATTTGTTGTCATATTAATAAGTATGAACCATACCAAACTAGAGCAAATGAAAGGTGTTTCCTTCAATTATACAGTTAAAAAAATATACATGTAATGTAACTGGAGAGGCTTTTAGAAATAGAAAACAGTGAGCAAGAAAAAATGGCCAACTTTGATCTCCATATTTGATGCTACATTTTCTTTTGTCTCTACTAGCTATTTTCCAAGTGATGTATGCTCTATATTCCTACACACTACAGATTCTGAGGTATGTGATTTGTGATAAGGGCCTTTGAGGTTTCAATCATGGCTTTCTAATCATTGAGCATACACAGTAACCAGACTTATATTTAAAAGGAAATGTGTTAGTTCATTGGCTCTTTAGAAAACATCATTACTATGTCTTACCTAAGTATTTCTCTTGTTCCTAAAATTGATTCCTTGGCTTCTACCCTCTTGTTTCAAAACAGTCTGTCTACTTTGGTCAAGCCAATCTTCATGAGATTTTAAGAGAAAAACTTGCATCATTCTTTAGTCGATTTCTTAGCTCTTAAAGCCAGTTATTGTTCTGAGATCTACTTTGCCAAACTAATGCCATTTTTTCCTGTATTATTGGACAACCCATAAGTTCTGTGGTTCCCATGCACTCTCTTCAATTACTTAACATTGCTCATGATTTTTTGTTGTTGTTGTTTTCAACCTAGAATTGTCTTCCCCTACATCTCCATCTTTCAAAGCTAACCCGACCAATTCTACTAGGATTCTCAGATTTATCTAGTTCAAATTAAATTTTCCTGTTTTCTTCTTGATCTCTCATAAAAAGTTGTAACTTGGGTGTCTTCATGTATACACCTAGAACAATATGTCTCAATTGATCTTAGTGGATTGTGAGTTCCTGGCAAAGAAACTCATTCCTTTCAAATCACATGGACACAGTGCCCTGCTTATTGTAACAGGTCCAAACATCGGTGAATCTTGTTCTCAGATATTTACTGGGAAATTATTAGATTAAACAAATCCTAAATAAGTGTCCTTTGATTATTTTACATCTTCTCTTTCTAGCTGATGAAGATGACTAGTTGGTTGTGTTTAGGGGTAAGATTACTGTATCATGGTCACAAGATTAATCAAGGAAAGATAGCTAAAAGGAAACCACATACAAATTTTTTACTGTTACTACTTTTGTCTCTTTCTCATTTTCTCCTTCTTTCCTTTGCTATTTTCTTTAAATATTATTTATTTTTGTACATTTTTTACACTTCGTACATTTTGTACAGTTTTATACATTGTCTCAACTGTATTCTATAAATGTTTTAAAAAGTGGAAAAGGGAAATTCTAAAATTTCCCAGAATATAAAATATGTAATAATGTAAACTGCTTGTTTTACACTTAACCATGACATATTATCATCATTATTACCATTCATTTGAAATTACTATTTTCATAATAAACAACTGCAATTTATCCTGAATCCTAGAGGCTGCTGCGGTTCCTTTAGGAACTCTCCAGACATGTGTTATAGGAAATGAGATATGGGTTAATCTGAAGGATTTCTCTATGAGAAATATTTATGCTGAGTTGCTTTTTTTCTTTCTTCTACTCCTCCCCAGTTGTGAGTGTGGGTATAATTTCGTATTTAACCTCATTCTCTGAGGTATATATGTGGTCCATAGCTTAACTCTCTGAACAAGAAAAATGTCAATATGGGCTTACGAATGTTTATCTTTTCTGGCTTTGTCAGTATGTGCTTTTTCTTTTCTCTCTTTTCTAACCCTAACCCAACTAAATTTAATATCAAGAGGAAATCCTGGAGCTTTATGCTTTGCGTGGCAGAAATTTCTCAAGGAAGTCAAGTTCTCAGCACCATTCTCACTTCTAACCAGTACAGATTTCTCTATGACCTTTACATAAGCTGTGAATCTGGAGACACTTTGGCCCTACACATACTTGCTGTAGCGCAGATCACAGCACTGCTTTCAAACAAGTGTTTGCTTTCTTATTTGTAAAGCAGAGCATATTGTAAAGGAGATGAACTGAAGGGAATACTGTGGTTATTGCATGAACTGAAATGCGGTTAGCACCGCACACATGGTGCTTGCCCAATACATGCATTTTTCTCTATTGAGGAAAAGGCAGAAGAGAATAAGGGCAGCCAATTTGGGCACCTGACAATCCCAGCTGATTTCAAACTCCATGAGATTATGAATTTGAACCTCCTAATCTGTAAACCTGTAAACCTCCTGCAACCTCCACTGACTCCAACCACCTAGCAGATTGTTCTTACAACAATGTGTATGCTGAACAAATGAACAAAGAATCAACAAACATGAGTGGGACTAAATTTTGGGTCTGGTATTTACCAGCTGTCCATTTAAGGAGTAAGTCGTTTGAACTTTAGTTTCTTCATCATCAAGATGAGGATCATCTGTCTTCCTGAATTATTACCATGTTTAAAGGAAAGCATCTGGGAGGTTTTCAAAATACAATTAAGTACTGAATAGAATTTTATGGAATGGATGGATGGATGAATTGAGACAACTGGAACAAGAAGTAGAGGTTCAGGTCTACGAGGATACATTCACAGGTTAACCTTAGCCATATATATATAGGAAAGTAAAGTAGTTATTATTGACTTTAACCTCTGGTCTAATCCCAGATTATCAGAATTATATACAAACCTTGAGCATAGAGCTTAAATGAGTCTCATTCTACTCCATCAACCCCAGTTCCCTCACTCACTCCCTGCCAGTTGTATGTACACTGGCAAAAAAAAAAAAAAAAGGAAATTATCAGTGCAGTTATCAGATATTGGTTCCAATGGGTACAACCTTTGTGTTCAAGATTCATTCTTTATCTTCTCTTCCATTCAGCAGTTAACAGGTCTGCAGGTTTGTGAATGGAGAGCAAAAGGAATGCAACAGTTAGGTGTGGAATGATATCTAATAAATTATCTCTTACATTTATTTTCTTTCACATTATGAAAATTATGTGAAAACATATTTTTCTCATGTCAAAAGTTAAATGTGGAGTTACTTTCAGATTGACAAGGTAAATCTTTATTTGTTTTTATTCTGAATTTCATATTTAATATTAACTTCAGAATGTGCTAATTCATTCATCCCATTTAACACAGTATTTAGTTTCTCTATATTTATTTTACACATTTATTGATTTTTACATGCAGTTATAAAAGCATTTTTAATAGGCAGGGATGCATTAAATGCATGTGTGCATTTTTGTGTCATTGTATATGTGTGTACATGTATTAGTGTGGATACACACACTCACAGGTAAAAGAAACTGTGTCTTTTTAAGAAGAACAAAACATTAGCCATTCTTATGTTTCAGACTATATACTGAATTACTTACTGGCTAAGTTCATTAGCATTTCAGTAATGTAACACGGTGTTATGAAATTTCTTTAATCTTTCTCTCCTCAGTAATGAGAAATGCCTCACCCTGTTGTAAAACTTTTGAAGTATTGTGCACAATTTTGGATCTCTGTGACCTATTAAAACAGCGTCTCTTGGAGGCAGACTTTACAGAACCATTAAGCATGGCTTCCCAATCCCTTCACAAACTACCTTGATCAACTACCTTCAGAAACACCATCTGTCCCCAACACCATTTCTACGATTTAGCTGTCTGTAGTGGTTCGCCAGGGGATGCATATATTTTTATTTTGGTACCTATATATCATACCCATACATGAAATTTACTATAAATTTCTGTTCATGAAGAGGTTAATTATTCGACCAGTATGTTTCACTCATTGAAACTGAAAACCTGTAAGGCTTAAATCATTTCTGTCTTTTCAAACTGTTGTGTCTAGCACTAACAATCTGTGTTTATGTGAACAAATAAGAGAAATAATTAAATTCAAAATTGTATGTAAATATATTTTAATTTAAATAAGAAGTACTACCCACACTCTTGCCTTTTCTCACCTTCAAGACTCTCTCCCTGGCTCAGCTGTCCTCTTTATCCACTCTCCTTCCATGTGTGTAATTATCATGCAGGTATTTTATTCCATGTGGGCTACAGTCTTTGGCAGATAGTTTGTTTTTCATGACTCTGTATCCCCTCTGAGAATTTTATGTTCATCTATCTCACTGGGGCTGTTCCTATGGTATGCTTTTCTATACTGGTTTCATAATTTAATAGTTGTGTATCACTTAACCTCTTGAACCTTAACTTCCTCATTTAAGAGACAGGACCAATGATTTCTAATCAAAGGGGTTAATGTGATTGATGACTGTATTGAGAAAAAGTGAAATATAATTTGGATTATAAATGAATAAACAATCTTAATTTCAACATTTATTTTTAATCTAAGAGAGAGGGGAAAAAAAGAAAATGGAAAGGAGAAAAAAGAACAAAAATTCTATTTGTATAGAAAGACAAAGAGAAACATACAATAGTTAAACTTATAAATTAAATATTACTTGATGGATAAAAGGGAAAAACATGTCATTTTTTTCTTGTAGATTTAAATCAGCAGTCTCTGAAAGAAAAGAATACTTTCTTATTCTAGAACAACTAAAATACATGATTCGTACATGTATTTACTATAGTTATAAGACAAATGGTTAGTAAATAATTTATTTTGTGAATTTTATTCATCTTATGAAACTGACCTTTCTCTACAAAGATAACTGCAATTGCCTCCAGCAAAGTGAATCATTTCAGGGTTTTTTTTTTTAGTGAGAGCAGTTTTGCCAACTCTATTCTTGAAATGAGATGTCAACCAAATGCTCAAATATTTACGCACTGACATTTTGTGTCTTCTAAATATTTAGTCTTTCTAGGTGGATTTGTCCTCCCTAGTGTATAGCTATTAAGAATTGGTTGCAAGAAAAAAAGTCATGAAACGAAAAGGAAATTTTATAACACACGGTTTGAAATCTTAATGTGGTACTTCGGATCAATCAAACCAATGAGCATCAAAGTTCAGTTTCAGCATCAGTATTTTTATGATATTTTTTTCTTTTTTTCCGATTTTTTTCCTGTGACTGGATTATAGAAGACTGCAGGTAATGTTTGTGTTGTAAAATTGAGGCCAGTAATTTAATCCCTCCATAAAGCTCACTCACAATTACAACAGCATTGAAATGGTACATAAATGAGTTCTTCATAAAGCAGAAAAGAAAAATGGTACAACAGTTAAGCTTTTTAATGATGGGCACTAAGGCAATGCTGCTGATTAGATTCTTTGCTAATTACCTTCTGCTACTTAGATTGAATGCATTTCAGCGGAATAGCAGCATCTATTCATAAATAGTTGTTTTCTTGCTAGCAATATGGAAACATTGGATTCTAAAGTTGGAAAGTGCCTCTCGGGGTCATATGACCCAGCCTTCAGCTTGTAGACAAATTTGACTATGCACCACTAGAAACACAGCACCAGTGGTTTCTATTTAGTTGCAGGACATGTACTTTATGCAAAGTGGTTAAAAAATAAATAAAATAAAATAAGAAGCTGTAGCAGTAATATCTGAGCTAAGACTTAAAAACCAAAAGGTATAGGTAAAGAACTCCCTGAGAAGCCGAAGAATAAATGCAAAGACACTGACACAAGAATGATTTGGAGATACAAATAAAGAACAAAGTAGCACAGGATAAGCTTAGAGAGTTAGAGAGGAGTCAGATGAAAAAGACTTTTCAGACCAGTACAAGATATTGGAAATTTAAGTGTTAGCAAAAAGCCTAGAGGGTTTTATCAGAGGAATGCTATCAAGCAAATTAAGTCTTAAGAAAATCACCGATCTACTAACTACAAAATAGGCTGTAGGGGTGGAAGGTTGTTGTGGGTTGAATTGTACTCCACAAATTCATAGACTGGTGCCATAGCTCCCAATGTGTCTATATTTTGAGATGGAGTCTTTAAGAAGGTAATTAAGGTTAAATGAGATCACAAGGGCAGGGCCCTTATTAAATAGGACAGGTGGCCCTGTAAAAAGAGGAAAAGAAACCAGGAGTATGCACACACACAGGAAAGGTCATGTGAGAACATAGTGAGAAGGCAGTCATTTGCAAGCCACAAAGAGAGGCCTGATCAGAAACCAATCCCACAAGCACACTGATCTTGGATATTCATGCTCAAGAGTTGAAAGAAAATTAATTCATGTTGTTTAAGTCATCCAGTCTGTGGTATTCTGGTATTGCAGACTGAACAGATTAATGCAAAGGTTACTGAGTAATCCTCGTAAGCGATAAAGGTAGTCTGTGTTGATTAAAATAGAAAAGAAGAAAAAGTAGATAGATTTCAGATCAATTTTAAAGCTATAGCTTTCTATCTCTAATTAATTAAGTATAGTGTTAAGGAAAAGAGAAATGGCAATAATAGTTCTACAGGTATATGGTAGCACTAATGCATGATTCAGAGACAAGATGGAAAAAGAGCACATTATGAAGTGAATTAGTGGTTCTTTTTCTAACATGCTAATTTTGAGATCCAAAGAGAGATATAAAGAAGTTGGTAGCATGATCAGTAATTCAGAGAAGATATCTATTTGGAAGTCATTGTCACTTCCTGTAAAATCAGTAGGATTCCACTAGCTAATTTCCAATTACCCAGAACTTAATTATTTTCAGGATAAATTAAAATACGTGCACATATGTGCACATATACAAACACACACACGAACACATATACATACACATTTTCCAAAGTGCAACCAATATCTATTTATATATATAAATATATATTAATAAATATTATATATTATAATTATACACATATTATATAATACATATTAATAAATATATATATATAAAGGGAACTATATTCCAGGATGTCTATTACCTGGAATTATATTATTCTCTGGTGAAACAGAAGACACAATATTTATTCTGTTAAAAGCCTGCAGTCTAGAGGAGGCAAAGACTGGATATGTAGAGTGTGGAGTATAGACAAGAAAACAAACAATTAAAATAGAATGCTAATATATCCTGTCAAGGCATTGCACATAAAGTGAAATAGGAACTCACTGTAGAGACAGTATAAAGGTAGAATAAAGGCCTCCCAATAACGCACATATTCTACTTCTAAGAAACTATGAATATGTTATGTTACATGAAAAAATGGAATTAAGGTTGCACATGAAATTAAAGTTGCTAAGCAGTTGACCTTAAAATAGGGGGAGTATCTTAAATTTGGCAAATTGTCCCAATCTGAATGCATGAACCGTTAAAAGTGGAAGTGGAAGAAAAAAAAATCAGATAAATACAAATGTGAAAAGGATTCAACTAGTAGTCATTGCTGGCTTTGAAGGTAGAGGTAAGGATCCATGAGCTAAGCAATGTGGGTGGTTTCTTGAAGTTGGAAAAGGCAAGGGAATGATTCCACCCCTAAAACTTACAGAAGGAAGCTCAAATCAGTCCTACTAACACCTCAATTTGATCAAAATGAGACCTATATCTTCTAACCTATGGAACAATAAATTTGTATTGTCTTTAAGTCAAAGCCAGACCCTCTATGACCCACCTCTTAGAGTAATGAAAATAAAAACAAAAGTAAACAAGTGGGACCTAATTAAACTTAAAAGCTTTTACACAGCAAAGGAAACAATAAAGAAGGTGAAAAGACAATCCTCAGAATGGGAGAAAATAATAGCAAATGAAACGATTGACAAAGGATTAATTTCCAAAATATGCAAGCAACTCATACAACTCAATACAAGAAAAGCAAACAATCCAATAAAAAACTGGGGGAAAAGACCCAAATAGACATTTCTCCCAAGAATACATACAGATGGTGAATAAACACAAGAAAAGATGCTCAACATGGCTCATAATTAGAGAAATGCAAACAATGGGTTATTACCTCACTCTGGTCAGAATGGCCATCATCAAAAAGTCTACAAACAATAAATGCTGGAGAGGGTGTAGAAGAAAGGGAACCCTCTTGCACTGTTGGTGGGAATGTAAATCAATACAGCCACTGTGGAAGATGGTATGGAGATTCCTTAAAAACCTAGGAATAAAAACACCATATGACCCAGCAATCCCACTCCTAGGCATATACCCTGGGGAAACCAAAACTGAATAAGACACATGTACCTCATGTTCACAGCAGCACTATTTATTAAAGCTAGAACATGGAAGCAACCTAGATGCCCATCAACAGATGAATGAATAAAGGAGTTGTGGTACATATACACAGTGGAATATTACTCAGCCATAAAGGGGATGCATTTGAGTAAGTTCTAATGAGGTGGATGAACCTAGAGCCTATTATACAGAGTGAAGTAAGTCAGAAACAGAAAGATAAATATCGTATACTAACGCATATATATGGAATCTAGAAAGATGATACTGAAGAATTTATTTGCAGGGCAGCAATGGAGAAACAGACATAGAGAACAGATTTAGAGACATGGGGAGAGGGGAGGAAAGGGTGAGGCGTATGGAGAGAGTAACATGGAAACTTCTATTACCATATGTAAGACAGATAGCCCATGGGAATTTGTTGTCTCAGGGAATTCAAACGGGGGCTCTGTACCAACCAAGAGGGGTGGGATGGGGAGGGAGATGGGAGGGAGATTCAAAAGGGAGGGGACACATTTATATCTATGGCTGATTCATGATGAGGTTTGACAGGAAACAATAAAATTCTGTAAAGCAATTACCCTTCAATTAAAAAATAAATACACTAAAAAGTGTTGTATTGTTTTAAGCCTTTGACTGTGTGGATCACAACAAACTGTGGAAAATTCTTAAGAGATGAGACTACCAGACCAACTGACCTGCCTCCTGAGAAATCGGTATGCAGGTCAAGAAGCAAGAGTTAGAACCAGACATGG
Organism: Dama dama; assembly: GCF_033118175.1. Taxonomy (NCBI): domain Eukaryota; kingdom Metazoa; phylum Chordata; class Mammalia; order Artiodactyla; family Cervidae; genus Dama; species Dama dama. The sequence goes on from NC_083684.1 coordinate 37,069,488, forward strand.
AACAAAGGACTGGTTCCAAACTGGGAAAGGAGTACTTCAAGGCTGTCTATTGTCACCCAGTTTATTTAACTTATATGTAGATTACATCATGAGAAATGCTGGGATGGATGAAGCACAAGGCAGAATCAAGATTGCAGGGAGAAATGTCAATAAAGTCAGATATGTAGATAACACCACCCTCATGGCAAAAAGTGAAGAGGAACTAAAGAGACTCTTCATGAAGGTGAAAGAGTAGAGTGAACAAGCTGGCTTAAAATTCAACATTAAAAAAATTAAAATCATGGCATCCAGTCACATCACTTCATGGCAAATAGATGAAGAAACGATGGAAATAGCAACAGACTCTATTTTCTGGGCTCTTTTCTGGGCTCCAAAATCATTTCAGATGGTGACTACAGTCATGAAATTAAATGATGCTTGCTCCTTGAAAGAAAAACTATGACAAACCCAGACAGCATATTAAAAAGCAGAGACATTACTTTGCTGACAAAGGTCCGTATAGTCAAAACTATGGTTTTTCCAGCATCAGGTATGGATGTGAGAGATGGACCATAAAGAAAGCTGAGCACCAAAGAATTGATGCTTTTGGAATGAGTTGTTGGAGAAGACTCTTGAGAGTCCCTTGGACTGCAAGGAGATCAAACCAGTCACTCCTAAAGGAAATTAATTCTGAATCTTCATTGAAAGGAATGATGCTGAAACTAAAACTCCAATATTTTGGCCACCTGATGCAAAGAGCCAACTCATGAGAAAAGACCCTGATGCTAGGAAAGACTGAAGGAAGGAGGAGAAGGGGATGACAGAGGATGAGATGGTTGGACAATGGACATGAGTTTGAGCAAACTCTGGGAGATGGCGAAGGACAGGGAAGTCTAGCATGCTGCAGTCCATGGGGTCTCAAAGAGTTGGACATGACTGACCGACTGAACAATAACCACAACAAGCCACTAAGTTTGGTAATTTTTTACAGTAACAGTAGAAAATTAGTATATGTGCTGAATGAAAGCTTTAGGATCAAAAAGGGATTCTTCAAAGAAATAACACTCAAGTTGAAAACTGTGATGAATAGAGGTTATCCTAAGGTGGGAGAAACCGTAAACACAACAGTTGATCCAAGAAGGAACAACAGAAACCAGTTTGCATCCAAGAGAAAACACATATTGGATAATCATATTTGCATTATTACTTAGTAAATACTTCAAATAGATGGAAATCAGGTTTATAATATCACATGGTAAGTTCTTTAATGTCAGGAATTTATTATAAATGAAAATATTGTAAGATTAGAAATAATGAGAAATCCTGATTTCATATTAAATTATTTTCTAGACTAGTCCTGGATATTTATATGAATGTATAAATGAGAAATAAAAAGAATGTACTCATCTACGTTAAAAGTGCATGAAATCCATCTCCATCTGACCAATGTATTAGAAGGTACATATTATTTGAACATGATTACTTACTTGAGGGTATTTAGGAGGTGTATTTCCTCCCAAATATAGGTGTATTTCCTACGCCTATTTTGAGAGGTGTAGGAAATGATAGAGCAATGTGAAAGGGGGTGAGTTCTTTGAGCAGAACAATTGAAGAAGTGAGCTTGAAATAGCAAAATAATAATAATATATGAAACAGTGAAATGAAAAAAAATAGGCTGAAAGATACAGAATAATTTATAGTACTTTAAACAAACACTCCAATGCGAACGAATCCCATTGTGACACAGTTTTTATCTTAGAGTTTTCAATATTCTAAAAGCTAAATCATAAACTAGAAATATAACTCAATCTGTTGAAAGGTATGTTGGCTCTGACGGAGGGTCTTCTTATCTGACACCATTATGGAAGGGACTGACTCATCATTGCTGATGTAGCAGAGTATAGAGTCAGATGTTTGGTGCTAATAAAAAATACTCAGCTTTTAAATGGCCAGAAACTTACAAACATGACAAGTACAGGAAATACTAAAGTGTGTGTTAATGATCAGAGTTACTATAATAGAGATCTATTACTGTGCTGTGTTTTACTGGGGAGGTTTTCAATATCCTGTGAAATTTAAGATTGGATTCCACAAATATGATACACTCTGAGTATGAGTATAGGATATTAGACCATTACTGTCCACAGATTGACACTACCTCTACCTTTTATAAATTGGTATAATACAATAATTATTATTTCTCCCTCTATGCTCAATATTTCTATATACTGAGAGTGTGTGGTTAAACCTATTCAATAAATGAGGAAACAGAAAATGTACTTCTATCTTCTCTTTCTTACCTCTTCCTTTCCTCCCTCAATCCCTCCTTCCCTTACTCCCTCATTTCCTTTCTTCTTTTATTCTTTGTATACAATATATATTTCTTGAACAAGGTTCACATACCATTATCAAGCCCTGGAGAGAAACTTTAACCTAATAATGGAATAATCTAGATTTCAAGCACTCCAACTTGTAGGAATTCAAATGACCGGCACTATCCATTACGTCTTGTTAAGAGTCAGTCTGATTTCTTTCCATTCTAAATACAAATTAAGGCAATTTCTGCTGCCTCCTTGGGACTTTTCACTCTTATCTGAGAATAAATATAAAATGTGTTGGAAAATAAAATTAGCTAGGGTTACACAAAACTGCATATCCAAACCCCATTTCCTACTGAATGCAGTACTATACCAGGTGGAGGTAGTTTTTCATGTATTCATTCAGAAAGATGTATTAAGTAGCAGCAATAAAGTCTAAGAATGGTAAGCCAAGACCTATCTAAAGAGATGGCAATTGAACTGAGAAGTAAAACAGAGCCACTTAGCTTTGCAGACTCAGTGAAAGGACATTTGAAACAGAACTCTTGCAAACACTCTGAAGTCTACTGAAGTTGCATTATTCAAGGATGAGATTGATATTAAGTGTGTTAGATAAACAGCCCCCAAAGCTGTCACCATGTGGCATTTATGCCCTATGTCCAGCCTCTCCTTCTGAGAGTGGGTGGGAGCTATGGATTGCTTTTAATGAACAGAATACCGAAAACTTAATGGGATGTATTTTTAGTGACTTTTTGCTGTAAAATCGTAACTTCTGTCTTGCTGGCAGATTCTCACTATTGATTCTCACCCTTGCTGACTTTGATAAAGCAAGAGGCCATTCTGGGGCGGCCCATGTGGCAATCAACTGAGGGCAATAAACAGTCAGATAGGAACTGAGGATGGTCACTGGCCAACAGCCAGCAAGGAACTAAATCTGTTAGTCCAACAGGCTGTAAGGAACTGAAGCCTGACAACAGCCATGCAGTCTTTAAAGCAGATCTTTCCTTAGCTGAGCTTTCAGATGAGATTCCAGCTTTAGCCAACCTTGAGTACAGGCTCATGAGGGATCCCAAAGCAGAGCACTCACTGCTGAATCTTGCTTTGAGTTCTAACCCTCAGAAGCTTTGAAATAATAAATGGCTGCTATTTTAAGCTGTTGATTTTATGCAGAAAGAGATAATTGATAGAGTAATTGTGGCAGCTATTGAAGGATATACATAAGGAAGGCTACCTGATCTGATTTTATAAGATCATTCTGAGTACTATATAGTGAAAATATTGTGAATGATTAAAGATATAAAGATATAAGAAACCATGAAACTAAAATAAACCTGAGGAAGGATAGCATCTCTATGATCAAAGAGTATTTTGGCAGAGAAAGAATTAAAATAAACTTTGAAAATTACGTAGGGAATGAATGGATCCAAGAGGACTGGCAGAAGACTCTACAAGAGGAAAGAATCTTTGAGTAGTTATGGATGTGGAAATAAATGAATCTTACATAAAAGAATGGTTATGTTTTAATTGAAGTAGATGATTCCCATCAAACAGTAAAAATGATGACGTTTAAGAAGTAATTGACTTTGACCATCCTATCAGAAAAAAGCAATGACTGAAATTGGAGAGTCTGAGACTCAGGCTGAAACATTCTTCGGTTATTAATAATGAGCCTCCTGGAGAGGTTCCTTATGGAAGCTCTTCTAACTGTAGCAATGTGATCAAAGTAAATACTTTTATCATTCACACACAGGGAGAAAATACTGAATATATTAAAGGAATAAATTAGTTGTGAAAACAGATTATGTGCATCATATGATGAAATATCCATATGGAACAAATTATATCAGAGTACTGTTGGGGCCTTAAACATGTGAATGATAGAAGATAAAAATATAACACTCTTCAATTTCCAATCATTTCAATAGCTGAAAAATCAAACTGAGAAGGTTTTATTTCTAAATTGAGAGAGGAAATAGAAGGAGGAAGAAGGCAATATAAATTTCACAGAAGTTGGCAGTTGAAGACCTCGGTAAAGAAATGAATTACTTTGCTTTGTAACAACAAAAACAAAATAAAACAAACAAACAACAACAATAAAAGTGGGAATTCAGACTTGAAACATGATGCTCTCCCTAAGTTTATTTCACAGCCTGTGGAGAGCAAAATCATCTCTTGCTTATACCTTCTACCTAACATGGAGCAGACCGAGAGTCTCCGAATTTCAAGCCTTATCATGGATTTCAGAGAAACAACATCTAAAATATGTCAGTCACTTGAAATGGGCATAATACCTCATCTGAGCTCAGATACTTGACATCCTTTACTCTTGGAAGAATTAGGTAGGGGCCTGAAAGGCCTCAGGTGAAGACTCTGGGTTTGATTACTGAGATACTCTACCTTGTAACAATATGTGTTACTAAATTATGGAAAACACATTACAAAACTATAGGTCAGTCAACAATACATGCTTCCCAGTTTGTGCTCTAGGGATTACTAGACCCCATAGTTTCTGATGTGCTCTAATGAAAGTGAATAAAAGACTCTTGAATAAAAGACTCTGAAATGGAAAAGCTAGGGTGCCATTAAGACCTAACAGAGGATAGTGATATCCATAATCATAATCACTGTTAATCCATAAAATAATCCAGTGATTATGGATCACTATTATTTATATCTCAGTGCATTCAACATAAACTTTATATCTAACCATGCATCCAAAACAATACACATGATATATTTATATGTTTTTTCATTCACAACATATTATGTGCATTTAACCATGTAAATATGTATCTAGATTACTATTTTAATTTTAACTGATATATCCTTAGAATTCAATATAGATTCTTGGCACATATTGAATACACAACAATATTTTTTGTGAATATAAAGTATTAATATTCTTTTTTATTCCATTGCTAGAATTTGCTGCAATTTATTTAATAAAATACATTTTTAAGCACAATAGCAGTGGATGAATGTGAACTTATATTTATCTGATTATTTTCTAAAATTCCTACACTTCTAAGGGCATATATGCTAGACTTTGATGGCAGGGAAAAATATTTTAAGGGCCAAGAACTTTTTTCCTTCCCAATACTTACTAATACTTCATAGTACTGCCATATGGCCAAACTTAATAAAACATAATTAAAGCATAAACATTCTCATTACTATTAAAGTAAGAAAACTCCACTTATAAATTCCATTGAATTCTGTATGATATGCAAATATTATTTCCTCACTATCCTCAAGTAATAATTTCTCCTTATACTTTGTCTGAAACATTGCCCATAGCATATACACGTTTTGAAATATTAAAATGCATGGTTCCAGAAAACCAGAAAATGTGAAGAACTTGATACTGAGAATGCCTGATACACAGTAGGTACTTAACAAGCAGGATGTTTTGCTATTGTTTTGGTTGAGTGATTTTTTTTGTTATTCTTCTTAATTATCTTAACATTATTACTTATGTCATAATTCTTACATAAATGTAAGGTCACAATAAACATTGGGCAGATGATGAAGAATGCTCAATAATAAGTATTCATTTATCTTAACCCAGCTAATAAATGTCAATTCTTAGATATCAGCCTAGGAGTTAGTTCTGGTAATTCTACCCTTATACCATCTGTTTTGTGGTATGCTCTTTCTCTGGGTCAGTACTCTGCCTAAGATCACTTCTTTCCTACTACCTATATGCTGTTCTTTCCAAGAGAATGCTTACCAAACTTTCCACTTGAGAGAGAAGCCTCTCACTGTACTATATATATATATAGTATATTATATATATATATTACAGGGTTTGCACCATTGATCACTGTTTGAGTTGATCATGGTAGTATACACCAGCAGATAACGGTCAGGTTAATTTATTTTAACCACCTGAATAAGTTTCAAATATAAGTCATTCTCTCATACATGACCTTTCCCAATGCACTATTAATCTTTCAATAATTGAGCTTTATTAGTACACATGTGTCAAGCCAACTTTTTGAGAAATGTCAGACATCTCAAATAAACAGGCACCCTCCCAATGGTGTGACAATGTCAGAAAAGATGGCAAATGAAGAGACAAGCATGTCCTAAAGAAGAAAATATAAATTAACAATGACTTTATCAAGATTCCACAAGGAGAACATTTAATAATCACCTTCAGCCATTTCTCTCTACTCAGAAATGCTATCTCTTCCTGGTATCTATTTAATTAAATAGTCCTTACACAAAATCAATAATTAGTCACACTGCAGACAGTTGAGGGATTTTAAGGTCAGCATAAGTTGCAGTCAGTTTCGCCAAGTCAAACTGAATCACTGATATTTGCAAAGGAAATTCAGGCTTGGGAAGTATAGCTGCATGAAACTAAAACACATTTCTAATTTTTATTATTCATTCATAGAGCAATTTTTTGGGCTTCCCAGGTAGCACTAGTCGTAAAGAAACTGCCTGCTAATGCAGGAGACATAGGAGACGCAGGTCCGATCCCTGGATCAGGAAGAACCCCTGGAGGAGGGCACAGCAATCCACTTCAGTGTTCTTGCCATGGACAGAATCCCATGGACAGAGAAGCCTGGTGGACTACTGTACATAGGATCACAAAAAGTTGGACACGACTGAAATAACTTAGCATGCAGGACAATTTTACCAATTCAAAATCTACTTCCTTCAGTGAAGGATACACTGAAGATAAACCATTTTAACAAAACACTGCTTTAAATACAGTATATTTACTCTTTTCCTTCTTGAAAAGCTTGTAGTGATAACAGCAACTATTTGTTAAGTATCTATTCCATACCAAGCACAGTGCTAGGTAGTTTTCACTTATAATCTTTAATACAATCATTATTAATACTAGCCATTTTGATCCTACATGTTGGAAATGAATAAAAATGTTGATAGTAGGAATGAAATAACTGCACCAATGTCATATAGTTATTAATTGGTGAAACTGAAATTAAAATCTAAGAGTGTTTGACTCAAAAGACTGTTTCCATCCAGTAAATCAGATCAAAATAATCTGTGAATAATTTACTAAATAAGTAGGTTAATTATTTTTTAGATTTGTACTACTTCAGAAATGGTGGAATAAACTCTTTATTTTGATAAGTACCCTTGGAGGAATTTCAAACACTATGTCATTTAAAGACCTCCTAGATAACCATCATTCAGCATCAATACTTATGAACTCATGGATCACTTTGTTTCATGTATGTTTCCATTCAATATATTTCTCCCATTTTTGGATTATTTTAAAGCAAATTTCAGATATATTATTTTATTTCTAAAAATTTCTGCATCATCTCTACAATAGAGGGCTTCAATATTTATAAACATTCACAATATCATTATCATACATCAAATAATATTTTGTTAGCAATTCAAATATCTAATCACAGTCCCAAATTCCAATTTATCCCATTAATACTGCATTTTCTTAAGTGTGGTTTTATGGCTATATATCAGGATTGGGTGATAAATCTCAAATCTTATTAATCTATAGATCATCTCTGTTCTCTCTGTGCGTGCATCTCTCTTTTCTTCTCTTTCCTTTATCTCTTTGTAATTTATTTTTTGAAGAGTCATATCTTTAGCCCTGCAGAGTTTTTCCCTCAGTCCAGATTTACTGAGTGCAATCACACCGTACTATTTAACACAATATTCTACATCTTATATACCTTGGTGTCTCAAACAGTAATGAATCTGCCTTCATTGTAGGAGACCCCAATCCCTGGGTCAGAAAGATCCCCTGCAAAAGGGAATAGCTACCCACTCCAGTATTCTCACCTGAGAATTCCATAGACAGAGGAGCCTGGTGGGCTACAGTCCATGGGGTTGCAAAGAGTCAGACACAACTAAGCGATTAACACACATAGGTTTATAAAATAGTTTTTCAATCTCAGAACTGCTGACAGTTTTAATTAAGTTGTTTGGATAATCCTTTGTTGTGGGAGACTTCCTGCACACTGTGTGATGTTTAGCAGCATCTCTGGCCTCTTTCCTCTACACACCTCTTAGCACTTTCTAACTGTAAAAATTAAAAATAAAAAAAAATTTAAAAAGGCTCCAGATTTTGCCAAACGTCACCTAAGGGCAAAATTATACCTGGTTGAGAATCATGCATTTTTATCAAGGTTGTTGCTGTTGTTCTGTCATTCTTGTTTTATCTATCTTTGTTGCTATTTTTTAAACAATGTCATAGGCGATATGGTGTTCTTCTGTCAACTCCCATTTAGTGATGATGGTAGCCATCCATGAGCATTTCCCATGTCTACAAAATCATTAAGGGTTGCAAAATGGAGACTTTCTAGTTCTACTGATTCTTCTGTTTTTTGTTTGATTTTCTAAGCTGCAATGTTTCCATTAAAGGAAATTTTCTTTCATTCATGATATGGTTAGTCTAAGATACAGGGTGTATAATAATATCAGGATAATGTTTAATTTTTTCCCTGTTACCAGTTTATGAAAGAGTAAGTTCTAGCATTCTCCAAAGGTGGTCAGAAATGATACTTTCTGTTTTGTTTTATTTTAATAATAATGACTATGATTAAATCATATATTTTGAATTTTAAACCACTGTAGCTATTTTCCCTATCAATGGTCACATTATCTTATATTTGACCAATGAGACCTCTTAAGTCAGACTCCTAACTCCTTTAGTTTTGATTTGACTATAGTAGACTTTGACTATATCCTTGATTTTTTATATAAAGAGATGTTCCCATAAAATTCTTTATACTGCCATTCTAGGTCTAGAACCTAGTATTTCTCCAAGAAGCACTAATTCTTTTTATTAAAATATATTATTTGTAACTGGCAATAATTATATTTTATTTCCTTTAACTCCTACAGAATATTATTTATACTGCTTGGTTGGAATATTAAGATGAAAGAAAAATGTCTTTTTGTAAGTCTTATTTAGCAATTCCTATAGACTCCAGTATTCTTGCCTGGAATGTTCTGTGGACAGAGGAGCCTGGCAGGCTAGAGTCCATGGAGTCACAAAGAGTCAGAAATGACTGAGCACATACACAGACTGTAAAGACTGAAGACATAATACATACATACTATTCATCCTTGCACTGTCAGCAGTTAGTAGTATACATTGTGAATAGTTTTAAAATGGTTATGCAAAGGAGTAAATGATTTCTAGTTGACTAGAATTAGTGACATTAACATTTGTGCAGTCTGAGGTATCAAATGGACATATTTTTACTAACTGCCTTTTTTCTTCCTCAACATCAAAATCTGTATGCAAAGAAAGCCACCATTTTGAAAAAAACAAAACAAAACAAAAACAAACATAGATCTTTGCTAAAGGAACCAAAAACACATTAGGCAGAATAGCTATAATTTTAAATAAAAATAAAGCTATCTTTATTAAAGATAAAAAAGGAATAAGAGTCAAAGAAAATCATATTAATTTGCACTACCTGTAGAACAAATTAGCAAATGTTGTGACCATCTGTGAAAGACACCAGGGCCACATAAGACATGAAATTATTTAATGTGTTAAATCCATTTAAAATGTTTGTATCCTGTTAGTTCTAACATAATTACTATGTTAATTTCTGTGTGCTTTGCATATTAAACGGAGCGCACTCTGGGAAGCTAATGACCGCTATGTCAGCTTTTTATTAAATCACAAAATAAACATGCACAATCCTGCTTCCAAAGAAAATTAATTTACTATTTCTGCCAGAGTTTAAATATTGGGTAGGCTTTGAAGATTTGACTTCTATTTGGGGTGACAGTGGGCATGTGGTAGCTTCTTGATCCTTAGATCATCCTTAAGGCAAGAGCATTTTTAAGGGGAGAGAATTCAAAAGTTTCTCTTTTTTTTTTCCTTTTTACTCTTTATTTTTAGCATTGTACAGTTATAAAAACAACTGACATACACTTATAGCCTAGTTTTAGAACTGTATTAGTTAAGTATTAGTGGGTGGGCAAAGAAATATAAAACCAAATTCCTAGGTTCAAAACATTTCAATCAAGTTGGAAATGAAAGATGCAAGACAGTCCAGATTACACTCCTTTTAAGCAAAAGTCACAAAAGCAACCAGGAAGTCCTGCCTCATTCCAGCTCTAAACTGAATATGCATGTCTATCAGAGGAAGATGATAATGAATCACACCAAGGCACACCAAAGACAGAAAGAAGGTCAAAACAGCCTGTGGACAGCAGCAGCCTCTCTGGAGCCCTCTTGTTCTTCTCTGTATAGCCTTATTTCTTAGTCTCTCAGTCGTGTCCAACTCTTTGCAACCCTGTGGACTGTAGCTTGCCAGGCTCCTCTGTAAATGGGGATTCTCCAGGGAAGAATAGTGGAGTGGGTTGCCATGCCCTCTTCCAGGGAATCTTCCCAACCCAGAGATCAAACCCAGGTCTCCCACATTGAAGGTGGATTCTTTACCCTCTAAGCCACCAGGGAAACCCAAGAAGAATGGCTTTCCTGACCAGGAAACGAACCCTGTCCAAAGCGGTGAGAGCACTGAATCCTTACCACTAGACCATCAGGGAGTGTTGAATAGCCTTATAACCACCTGAACTACAGGGTGCTGCAGAGCAGGTGTTTAAAGCAGAGGATACTGCTTTAGAGACCATAGAATATGTAGCCTGTTTCCTCATTCAGTTCTTACTCTTTCTCTAAGCAATAAACTGGGAGGTATTTTTGTGTGATGGAAAAGTGATGTTGTGAGACCTCTGATGTACTTACTTTAACCTCAGCTCCATTCGATACAGGTATACTTCATTGTATTGTGCTTTCCTTTATTCTGTTTCACTGATATCACACTTTTTTATTTTTTTTTAAGTGAAGGTTTATGACAACTCTGCATAAAGCAAGTCTATTGTCACCATTTTTCCAATAGCATTTCCTCACTTCAGGTCTCTGTGTCACATTAGGTAATTCTCACAATATTTCAACATTTTCATTATTATTATATTTGTTACAGTGATCTATGATCAGTGATCTTTGTGACAATGCAAAGATAATTGATCTTAGATCATAGATCATAGAAGGCTCAGATGACGATTAGCATTTTTAGTAATAAATTATTTTTTAACTAAAGTATGCACATTTTTTCATACATAACACTATTGTACACTTAATGAACTATAGTATGACTTAAATGACTAAACAACAACAACAAAATAATATAAACAATTTTTTTTTTTTGCTCTGGGAAACCAAAAAAAAAAAAAAAGTGACTTGCTTCGAAATAAATACTAAAACTGTCACACTGCTAATGCACAATCAGGTGAAATGATTTTTGGAAAGAACAAAGCTATATCTGGCATGTGTACTATGTTTTATATATATGTATACATATATATATAATTTATAAATACTTGTTATAATTATTATATACAATAAATCAAATCTTTGAGGGGGACAATAGTATCTAGTTTTTGTTTATGTATTTGTTTGCTTTAAATTTTTAATTCCCAGGCAGGCAGGCCATGGATTATCTTAGTTCCTAATGCTAAAGAAAAAGTGATAGCAATATTAAATTATAATAAATTCAGATATTTTGTTGAATTCTAATGGAGTTCTAAAATATAAAATTAAATCATTTATCAGATATTTTATTTTCTTATATATTAACACTTTATTATTTAAATAACATAAATTAATTGCCATGTGCCATTATCTTTTAATTTTCAAACATATATACATTTTATCATTTGTTCTTAAAAAGAAATACTGAATTATGAAGTGAGAACAGGTACATGTATATATCCTGAAAATAGCAGTTAAAGGAACAGCCTAAAGACCAAAGTTTGTTGGTGAAAAAGTCAGGACCAAACCCCCAGATCTCCTTTCACCTAGATCAATACTTGTTTTTCCATCTAGAAGATGGCTTTCCTAAGAATCACTGAGCATTAAGTATTTCTTTTACCCTTCTGATTTCACATTTCTTCCTCTTTTGATAGCTTGCCCTTGAAAACTCAAAAATTCAGCAGGTGAGAGGAAAGCTTTCAAATGATATTCATCTCTAGTGCCCATGGTGAGTGTAAAGCTTTTTAGGTTTTTCATATTGTTATATAAAATTATCCTAAAGTTTTTGAATTCATAAAAATGTACTTGTTAATTTTTGTTGACTCAGGATCATTTTATTTTCATCAGTGATTACCCTCAGCTATAATAAAGTGGTGCCTGAAGGCAAGATTTCCCAACATGGATCCCAAAGACATATTATGAAGCATTTCTGGAGGACTGTAAGCAAAACGTTTTCCAGTGTTTTCAGAATATTTGGCCCATATCCACCAGCATATTGTTCATAAAACCATTGTTAGCCAAGCTTTTCTACTGAACTCTTGTGGAGGCGCTCATTAGTTGTGTGATCTTTGGAAAAGTCAAACCATGTTTTGAACGCTCAGTCTCCTGATCTGCTACACAGGGAAAATGATATATTTTTCATTGCATTTGTTGAGGATTTAGAAGAAATTTTGCAAATTTTCTAGCATAAGACCTAGAATTTAGCAAAGTCTTAGCACATTTGGGTATTCACTTTACATCTGTACCCTAAATGAATTATTTTATTACTATTTTAAAAACAGTAAATAAATCAGTTTTGTTAATTGGTCATTAAAATTGCTGGATAAGTAAATTCTGAACCAATATTGATGGCTTTATTCTAGTCAGTGCATTCTTGTATATTTCGGCATAGCTGTAGATAATAAGATTTATTCATTTCTTTTCTACCGACCCTTTGTCCTACTGCTCTAGATAACCTTCTTTCCCTCATTTTTCCTCTCCACCACATTACCAAATACTTCTATCTCTAGAGCTTTTCTTGTCCATGCTTCCCTAAGGAGTCATGGAGATGTCCCTTCCCAGATGTACAGAGCTAAGACTACAGATCAGTCTTAGCAGACACTAGACTTTTACATCTACAACTGCCCTGCTATCCATGAATGCAATGTTGTGACCAAATTATTTTTGACCTCTGGAAAAGTTATTTCCCAGCAGACTTTTTGATAGCTCACATAATCAAATAAAAACACCTGAAAAACCTTCCCTTTGGGTAGCTTAGATAGAACAGTATCCTGAGTAAATACAGTTTAGGCTTAAGCTGAAAACATCCTTTAAAAGTCTCGCACTTTATTCACAGGTGATGCTCAATATTCATATGGCAAGGTGCTCATGAAACTTACAGTGACTAATTGACTTAGTTTATCGGGGGCTGGGAGTACTGCTGGGACACGAGACTTCCAGTCCCTAAAAGTACAAAAGTGTGGGCAAACCAGGACAAGTTGGTTGCTGAGTTTGGAAATGGCCATTACATAGATCTTTTCGAAGCATAATACTTATCCAACATTATTTTATGAGTTGTATGTTTACTATCTAGGCCTTTCACTGCATCACAGCTTCCCCAGAATGTAACCTAACTGAGGACAGAGATTGTACTTTAGTCACTCATGACAGCCATGCCAGTCACTTGGTAGGTTCTCAAAAACAGATGGGTTTCTTCTCAGAAGAAGGAAAGAAAGGAGGGAAAGATTGAAGGGAGAATAGCAAAAAAAAAAGAAGAAATGGAGGGATATCTATGCTTGTTTATCTGTCTCATCTTCAGCACAGTTAATGAAAACTTATATACACAGTTATCAAAGGGAAAATCCTAGAACCCTAAGATGGTTTTCAAGATTGTGGACAATGAGTGACTCCCTGAAGTCTAGAGCACTGGCATGCAAGAGCTTCCTGTAAACCATTGACACTGCAAGTGTCATGACTGCAAGTTCTGAAAGATGTTAAAAACTTCAAAAAGGCATACTTCATTGTTTGAAAATGTCACAGGTGATAAAAATCAGATTTATCTATATCTGCTGCCTTATAAATGTAAAATTCAAACTGATATATAATCATTGCTAATGCTTTCTGTTCAACCACACACTGTTTAACTCTGTCATGTTATTTTCTCCTGACTGAAATATTCAATCCTGTATTGCATTTGCTTCAACTTGTTTTCCCTGGATCCTTGACAGGGCTATAGATTATCCAGGAAAATTCTGAAAGGAAGTGACTCTGTGAGCTCCAATTACAGATGAGATGATGATTCAAATTCAGGGGCATGGCATCTGTGGCCTTTCCGTATTGGTAGCTGAACCACTTCTCAATCAGGTTTCTTTACTCCAAGGCAGATGGGTAAAGCTTCAACCACACAGCATTGTTCTCTTTTCATGAGTGCTCTGCCACATCTTGCTATGGCAAAGGCTGCGATGTCTGCATTACCTCTTTGTCTGCTGCCTTCAACCAAGGAAAAACTTTTTATGGTATGTCTTCTTCGAAGCCATCAGTCAAAATTGGTCAGCCTTTGTCCAAGATCACTGTGGTTTTTAGTATACTAAATTGGAATTATTATTTATTTCTGTCTTACTGGACTATAAGCTCCATAGGGACAGAGACTGTCATATGAATCTTGAAATCCTTAGCATCTAGCACAAGTTCCACTACATGAAGAATATGTGCATATTTATTAAATAAAGATCAGGCAACAATGCTGCATGAGTGTCTATAAAACAAAACATTATTAATTGTAAAGCATAAAAATACTAAAAATCATACAATCTTATTTTCTGACTCTTGTTTGTCTTTTTAACTAATTTTATGATTTCTATTATTAGAGTGATAAATTTTTCAGTTAAACTGCTATTATTTAAACTGTAAAATAAGTGTACCTAATTACAAATTTTCTTTCAAATTAGATTTTTAAGATATCAACCCAGATAAATAGAAAGAAACTTGCATTACAGTGATAGCCCTGTATTACTTGGAAATTCACAGCATAAAGTAGGGGTTTCAGTGTGTTTTTCTTGAGCTTTTCCTGCAAAACTGCCACATGGACTAGTCATGGTAAAGGTTTTGTAATCCCCTTTCAAAGTTGACTGTTTCCAAATTACTTCAGTACCATAAAAATTTCAGACATCAGACTCAGTTTGGTGCACTTTTAGACAGGCAAGGGTTTACCCCAAGATGCTGGGCTATGAGTCTACAAAAGTGAAGGTGAGAGTTGCTCAGTCTGTTCCAGTCATCAGGCCAGAATACTGGAGTGGGTAGCCTATCCCTTCTCCAGGGGATCTCCCCAACCCAGGAATTGAACCAGGGTTTCCTGCATTGCAGGCAAATTCTTTACCAGCTGAGCTACTAGGGAATCCCCCTACAAAATGAATGTAAATAAACCCTATTTTTGTATAAGTGTTCTAAACTCCTATACCTTCTTGAGGCTTCCCAGAAGGTACTAGTGGTAAAGAACCTGCCTGCCAGGGCAGGAGACGTGGGTTCAACCCCTGGGTTGGGGACATCCCCTGGAGATGGGCAAGGGCATGGCAACCCACTCCAGTATTCTTGCCAGGAGAATTCCATGGACAGCAGAGCCTGGCAGGCTATGGTTTATAGGGTTGCAAAGTGTCAGACATGACTGAAGCGACTTAGCACATACTTCCTTAAGATTCAAAACTGGCTTTTAAGAAAGAGAATCACAGACTTAGAAAATGAACTTATAGTTGCTGGGGGTGGGGGTGGAGGGATAGTTAGGGACTTTGGGAACGTCATGTACACACTCCAACTGCTATATTTAAAATGGATAACCAACAAAGACCTATCGTATAGCACATGGTCTTATGCTCAATGTCATGAGCTAGTCTGGATAGGAGTGGGGTTTGAGTAAGAGTTCAGTTCAGTTCAGTTGCTCAGTTGTGTCCGACTCTTTGCAACCCCATGGGCTGTAGCACACCAGACTTCCCTGTCCATCACCAAACCACAGAGTTTACTCAAACTCATGTCCATTGAGTTGGTGATACCATCCAACCATCTCATCTTCTGTCTTCCCCTTCTCCTCCTGTATTCAATCTTTCCCAGCATCAGGGTCTTTTCAAAGAGTCAGTTCTTCACATCAGCTGGCCAAAGTATTGGAGTTTCAGCTTCAGCATCAGTCCCTCCAATAAATATCCAGGACTGACTTCTTTTAGGATTGACTTGTTGGATTTCTTTGCAGTCCAAGGGACTCTCAAGAGTCTTCTCCAACACCACAGTTCAAAAGCAAAAATTCTTGAGTGTTCACCTTTCTTTATAGTTCAGCTCTCACATCCATACATTACTATTGGAAAAACCATAGCCTGGACTAGACAGACCTTTGTTGGCAAAGTAATGTCTCTGGTTTTTAACATGCTGTCTAGGTTGGTCATAAACATCTTTTAATTTCATGGCTGCAGTTACCATTTGCAGTGATTTTGGAGCCTCCCAAAATAAAGGCTGTCACTGTTTCCTCATTTATTTGCCATGAAGTGATGGGACCAGATGCCATGATCTTAGCTTTCTGAACATTGAGCTTTAAGCCAACTTTCCACTCTCCTTTTTCACTTTCATCAAGAGGCTCTTTAGTTGAGTGAGAATGTTCACTGGAAACTACCATAACATTGTTAATTGGTGATACCCCAAAACAAAATGTTTTTGGTGTTAAAAAAAAATAGACATATAAAAGCTAAAAAAAAAAAAAAAAAAGAACTCTATGCAAAAACAAAAAAAAAGTGGCTGTTTAACATAGTAACACTGTGGCTTTTGACAAATCAATGAAACTATGTAAGTCATAGTTTGTTCTATAAACTCCTACAAATGATACCTGCAGTGCAAGGCTTCCAGAAGATAAATAAAATATAATACCTTTTTTTTTTTTTTTGCAGAGCATATGTGCTCAAGGATGATAGTTCACTTCTTTTCTCCAGTGGTTCCTGGAACTTTACACCACTGCCCTTCCTATAAATCATGTTTCTCATATTTTCCATGCTTGCAATTTGATATCTCTGTTATTTAGAAAGACAACCTCTGTCCAATTTCCTTGTTATTTTGACTGAGATATGTCCCTGCTCTCTGGTTTTACTTCTGTCTTCCTAGTTTCATTATCAGGCATACTATTAATATATACATGAATATATAATGTATTAATATACACAAGATATATAAGAACTTTTTTGCTTATACATTATTTCCTTCCTTATCTATGTTAGACGGTTTAATCTTTATGATTTCAGGAGAAAGCTACTGTAGGAGAGCAATGTGAACTATTTTTTTTTTCAATTAACTTTTATTCTTCTCTAGGTTGTATGCTGCTGGAATGGCAAAATCGCTTTGTCAACCAATAGGGTTTGGCCCTATTCTGGTTGCACAGTATGTTTTTGAATTTTTATTTTTTTAAATATTTATTTATTTGGCCGTGCAGGGTCTTAATTGCAGCATGTGGACTCTCTAGTTGCCGCATGGGCTTAGCTGCCCTGAGATGTGGCATGTGGGATCTTAGTTCCCCAACAAGCAATCAAACCCATGGCCCTTGCATGGAAGGTGGATTCTTTTTTTTTTTTTTTTTTTTGGAAGGTGGATTCTTAACCACTGGACCACTCAGAAAGTCTCAACACTATTTTTTTTTAATATTGACTATTGTGGCAGCTCTCAATGAGTAAGAAAATAAGCAAGAAGACAAACACACACACACACACACACACACCCATTTTCTGTGCTGGCATCTTATGTATGACCCGAGAAATGGAAAATAGGGAAATGTCAATCTGTGAAACACCTTCATAAATGGTTGTTATAATCTGCTGAAACATCAGCAGTTCATCATGTTCCAGAGTTATGAGAGACCTCACAACTGAGAGAAATTGAAACAAATAATAGGAAATAGAATTGCAAAGGAAATACAATCTCTTACCAACTTATTCAAAACAACAGTATCTCCTTTTGACCACTAGGTTTTATCTTCCCATGAGTCTCCTCTTTTACTGAAAATGGCAAACTCATGTTCTATTATCCCATACAAATTTTGAAGGGCTTCCACATGATGACTTGACAAATTTTGATCTCTATAACAGCATATAGTGTTGCTGTTTTTATCCTCACTAATAACAACAATATTATATAAACCAAATGTCTTAAGTCAGACAGTAGAAGGCAAAGCCATAAGTTCACTTTTCAAACATATTTACTGAGCATCTACCATGCACCAGGTATTATTTTAGACATTGAGGATATACTAGTAAACAAAATAGGATAAAATCCCTCCCTTCATGGAGCTTAGACTGTAGTGTAGGAAACATAATGAACAAGTTAAAAAAAAATGCCTATCTGGAAGAAACCAAGGAAACCAATACAGGAGTGGGGCTTCCCTGGTGGCTCAGATGGCAAAGAATCTGCCTATAATGCGGGAGACCCGGGTTCTATCCCTGTGTTGAGAAGATACCTGCAGAATGAAATGACAACCCACTCTGGTATTCTTGCCTGGAGAATCCCCATGGACAGAGGAGCCTGGCGGGCTACAGTTTGGGTCACATAGAGTCGGACAGGACTGAGCAAGTAACACACATGCATAATACAGTAGTGAGACTGAGAATATGAAGGAAGATTTACTCTAAGCCTGTTAGGGAAAGTTGTCTGAGGACAGATAACTGCAATGATAAATAGCACTAGAGAAGGAGTCAGGTTTACAAAATTCTGGGGAAGTGAATTACAAGAGAGGGAGGAATAGGTGTAAATGTAGTCAGCAGTGTTAAACCTTTGATCTCCAGATTCTCAATCCAGTGCTCTGTCCAAAATCATTGTTGACTCCTTTCTCCACCTCTGTTTAGAGAAGGTGCTTGCAGATAAACTTCTGTTTATGTGAGCCCCATATTTATTGATACTTCAGATATGCCTCCAGAATGACTCATTCCATTTATAACATGCTACCATCTGGTACTCTATATATCCATGATAGTGAAGTTGGAAGACTGAGCGCTTTTTCATTTATCTTCCAACATTGTTGCATGCCCAGTGCATTAACATACGGCCTAATTAGCTAGAACATGGCACTAATGAGGCCAGTTGTAAATTCAATTTTTGTACGGGCCACTTAGCTTTTTATTTTGTTCTGGCCGAAGGTTTGCGCTCCAACTGATCACAGTCACGTTAGTCACCTCTGGGTTAGCCACTCTGCCAGTGTTTTTGGTGTACCTCCCCCTCTCCCCCCACCCCTGTTCCTATTACAGGGCCCTCCACAGAAGAGATGTTCAATTAATGTCAGTTTGCTTCATCTATTAAAATTTATTTACAGAAAGATCTTGAAGAAAGTTGATTTGTTGTACATCATATATTAGGATCTATATGATCTATTTAATCTATATGATTAAACTCTGAGGGACTGTATTATTGATATGCTCAGCATCAGTGTACCTCTCTTCTCTCTCCTCTACAAAGCAAATGCTCCAACCCAACCTTTTGAGTCAATGACTCATTGCTATTTACATCGTTTTTACATCTAGATCCACCTGGGCTTCAAGGAAAATTTGAATGCTGCTGCTTCTGCGAAGTTCTTCACGATTCTACCTCCTCTCTCAAAGCTCCCATAAGATGTGTTATCTGTCCACATTTCTTTCATAGCATCTGCCACTTTCTGTTTTGCATCATTTTTGCGTATCTCTTAACCTCTGCCTAGTTCTTAGTTCCTTGAGTGAGGGTTTAATCTCTGAAATCCCCTTAAAACCACCAGAAATTTTTTTCTTCCCCTCTTCTATGTAAAAAATGCAGTGTCTTTGATTCTGTTAGTTTCAGTTTTACCACGTTAGAAATAAGTGTGTGGTAATATCTGCGTGTGTACTTACTATAATGACTAAACGTGTGTGCTATGCTCAGTCGCTCCATCATATCTGACTCTGCAACACCATGGACTTAGCCCGCCAGGCTCCTCTGTCCACGGGATTCTCCAGGCAAGAATACTGGAGTGGGTTGCCCACGCCGTCCTCCAGGGGATCTTCCCAACCCACGGCTGAACCCAGGTCTCCCGCATTGCAGGCAAATTCTTTACCGTCTGAATCACCAGGGTGATGCAAAAGCCAATTTTGTGTAATATTCTAATTCTGACACTTAGTTTTACAATGTAGGACAATTATTTAACCTGCCTTAACTTCAACGTCTTTATCTATAAAATATAAAGAGTGATGACTCCAATCTTTTAAACTTATTTTGGAAACTAAATGAGTATGAAGTACCTGATGTAATTCTCAGAACATATTAACAATTCAGTAAAAGCTAACTGTTTCTTTTTGCCGTTGTTATTCCTATATGACAATCACATTGCCTGGTACATAATAGAAACTGTAAATAATATTTATTGAGTATTACAGTTAATACTCAAATATTTACCGGGTATTGATTATGTGCTTAGACTATGTGCTAGGCCCTATGTTTAACATGAGACACAAAAGTGAACACTAAAGTTGTTGAAGTTTGTAGTTTAGCCAATAAAATATACATTAAACATATCATTTAATCCTGCATATAAAATATATTCAAAGTATGGAGTTGAATAAATGTAATATTTTATGAGTGAATGAACTATACAGGGGAGAAGTCAGAGTTCCTTGCACAAATTCTGGGCCTGAAATGTTACTGCATGAAAGCATCCTTTATTTGTTTTTTAAGAAGTCTGAATTTTTCTATAGGTAATAAACCATCAAATTTGGAAACCCAGCCAGTTTCTAGCTTTGGCTCAAAAAGTAATAAATTCAAAGAATGCAAAACACATTTACTGGGCAAAGCTCTCTCCAAGAACCAAAACAAAATGGAAAAAGGAGCATTCCTGGCAGCTTTCCCCCAATTTTTATTGCTTATACAAACTGCTTTTGCAGGATGTACTTTGGACAACTGAATTATGAGCCTTAACTTTAGCACTGTTCATCAATTTATCTTCTGTAACTCAACAGGATCTGACTGGAAGCCAAAGTCATAATTCAGTTGTCCTCAACACATAATATCAAGGGGAAGGAAAGCATCGTGCAGATGAAAACTTAGAACATACGATTCTGTAGAAGGAATTTTTTTTCCTCTTCTTACCTTCACAAAGAAGATTTCTAAGCCTTTCTAGTCAGGAGTATTGTGCCACTGGGGGGAGATGAATTTAAGAAATAAAGCAGAAGGCATTCTTGCCTTCTACTACCTGAATCATATTTTAAATCACTCCTCAAATCATTATTCTTTCTTTCCAGCTGACATATTCATTTTATTTCCAAAAGTAGAAACAATTAATCAGCACTGTATTGCTAATACCTGGATAATGTTTTAACCTCCTCAGCAATCTATTTTTATACAATTCATGCAACTGCAAGTTGACTTTTTCTTATAATTATTACTTAGAAAAAAGCTCTCGTGTGTATATGCTTCATGTGTATTTAAAAAACTAAGAAACATTTAAAGAAATAGTGTTATTACATATATCAGTGTGATGAAACCAGAGTGTGTATTCTTAAAACAAAATGAATTACTAAAAATTGCTTATAAATTGGAGAAGGCAACGGTAACCCACTCCAGTACTCTTGCCTGGAAAATCAGATTGACGGAGGAGCCTGGTGGGCTGCAGTCCATGGGGTTGTGAAGAGTCGGACATGACTGAGCGACTTCACTTTCACTTTCAAGCATTGGAGAAGGAAAGGCAACCCACTCCAGTGTTCTTGCCTGGAGAATCCCAGGGACGGGGGAGCCTGGTGGGCTGCCGTCTATGGGGTCGCACAGAGTCGGACACTACTGAAGCTACTTAGCAGCAGCAGCAGCAGCTTATAAATTGCTTATAAAATGAAGAATGTATATTGCTAACAGATTTCATTCTTCAATAATGCTATTACTCATGTAGGTATTTTGATTTATGAATTTCAGAGTGGGAGGAAGGGAGGGAGAGAGTGAGTGAGAGATATAGAAAAACAAAAGAGAAAAGGCAGAAACAAGGCACCTATAGTTTTTATCACAGTGTTATAGTACCAAATGAATACAGATAGCATCTCATATTTTACTTGTCTCTCTTTTCCAATTTTTTTTCTTTCTTATTTTGTCTTTAACCAATGTTTCTATAACTCTGGTGTTCTATTTTGTACACAATTTTTTATTTTGCTATTTAAATTTAATATTATAATATAAGCTTGCTCTCATGATATTGTAATTCCTAAACACATAATTTTCATGACTCTCGTGTCTCTTGTAGAATCTGTGCAAATGTGGTAGAATGGACAGAGGTTTTTTGTCTCCAGCCCTTGCAACCACTCCATTTTGACTCTTGATTGGGAAGATAATGTCTACACACAATGATTGATTGAACTTACGCTGTGTACAGAGTAAAGCAGAGTATCTTAGGAACTCCATGATGAAGGGTCCACTAACTCCAACCAGAGCACCAGTGGCATGAAATGGAACTTAACACCTCTTGTGCAAAGTAGGACCACACAGTGAGGCCCTAAAGGGAGAGCGGGAGGAAAGCAGGAAAGAGGAGGAAAAGGAACCTAGGCACTTTGGGGTGTACAGAGGAAGACGACATCTGAAGGGGCAGCTGACTAAGAAGAAGAAAGGGAAATATGACATTCAGTGGGTTATGGTACATTTACATCTATAACCATGTAACTTTAGATTCTCTGAAGATTAACTGAATTCAAATGTCTTTCTGGTAGTTCCAAAATATAAGAGCATAGACATGACAATTTTATTTAAACAACAACTTTTTGAATGAACATTTATTGTTTACAAACTCTATAGTTCACAGCTTTAAAGTGTCCACCATATCTGGAGTAGGATGGGGCAGAAGAGAGAAAAAAAAATTCACCCCAAGTAGTTACAGATTGTCACCTGTTAAATCTGAGCTCAATTCATATTTTGTTTTGCTGCAAGTTGTGTATTTTATTATTTGTACATCTACCTCCCTACAAACAGGATAGTACAAAATATTGTGTTTACACACACACACACATTTTTTCCTTTTTTCTGATGACATATGGATTTGATTATATCATTAAAACTTTTGTCTACACATTAATGAAACAATGGAACAAATTCTGCCCAGAGAAATAGTTTGAATGCAAAACAAAGAAACAGAAGATAGCCACTTTTGAAAAATATGGTTTGTGCCTTCATTTAAATCCCTAATGAACAGAAAATGTGAACAGAAAACTCAGTGCCCAGGAAATGTGGAGAAATGAATAACTACTCATCATTTGGTCAAAAGCTTTCTCAGCAATCAATGCACAAACAATTAAAAGATTGAGAGGTGGGGTCAGAGGTTGTTCTTTGGAGGGAAGAGCTGATCCAAGCAGAGAACCCCTTGGAAATTAATTAGAGCCTAGTTAGAAGTCAAAAATAAAGAACAGAAACGATCTTGTGCTCCCCCAGCCACGTCACACAAATGATGATGGGATGCATTTGTGAACCCTTCCTGATGCCTTCATACTGAATTAATCACTCTTCCTACCCTGAACACATGGCAATTTGCTTCAAACTCCATTTGGAATGCATATCACACTGACTTCTTATAAACTTGGTTATATGCTTGCCTATCTCTTCTACCAAATTAAAAGTTTTTCTAGGCTAGAATCCTTATCTGCAAGCATACTGCTGGTTTTAAGTATAATATCTAAAATGTTTTATATGTAATTGATATGAATTATTTAAAATTAAAATGTGATTTCCTCAAACAAGAGTCTTCATTTTTTACAAAATGTAGGGAATGTTTAAGCTTTTTTGATATTATTGGTGATAGGACCAACTTTTTACGAAAAGGAAAAGCAGATATGTCTACATTTATGAATAAGGAAGTGACTGAGAGAAAGAGGCAGACCAAGACACAGAGAAAGAGAACAGGCTCTGTATGTCTTCAAGATTTCTGTTTTAAGATTAGCCTTTAATTTGATATTAAAATAGCTATACTGTATAATTTCTCAGATGTATTAATTCATTTGAACTTAAACATGGTTTATATTAATCAGCATGTGAATGATTCAGGAAAACAAAGGTAAGAATAAAGAATATGATATAGAGTATAAATAATAAGCTGTTCAAATAGAATAGACTAAGACATTATTCCAAAACCAACCCACCAAACACAATTTCAGATTTATTTATTTATTTTTAAAGTTGAGCTCCATTTGGTTATCTGGGGAGGTAGTGATGAAGACAATCTCCAAGAAAAAGAAATGCAAAAAGGCAAAATGGTTGTCTGAGGAGGCCTTACAAACAGCTGTGAAAACAAAAGGAGCAAAAGGCAAAGGAGAAAAAGAAAGATATACCTATTTGAATGCAGAGCTTCAAAGAATAGCAAGGAGGAGAGATAAGAAAGCTTTCCTCAGTGATCAATGCAAAGAAATAGAGGAAAACAATAGAATGGGAAAGACTAGTGATCTATTCAAGAAAATTAGAGACACCTAGGGAACATTTCATGTAAAGATGAGCACAATAAAGGATAGAAATGGTATGAAGTGAAGATATTAAGAAGAGGTGGCAAGAGTACACAGAAGAACTACACAAAAAAAGATCTTCATGACCCAGATAACCACGATGGTGTGATCACTCACCTAGAGCCAAACATCCTGAAATGCAAAGTCAAGTGGGCTTTAGGAAACATCACTACGAACAAAGTCAGTGGATGTGATGGAATTCCAGTTGAGCTACTGCAAATCCTAAAAGATGATGCTGTGAAAGTGCTACACTCAATATACCAGCAAATCTGTAAAACTCACCAGTGGCAACAAGGCTGGAACAGGTCAGTTTTCATTCCAATCTCAAAGAAAAGCAGTGCCAAAGAATGTTCACACTACCACACAATTGCACTCATTTCACACACTAGCAAAATAATGCTCAAAATTCTCCTGTTGAAGCCAGGCTTCAATATTACACAAACTGTGAACTTCCAGATGTTCAAGCTGGATTTAGAAAAGGCAGAGGAGCCAGAGATCAAAGTACCACCATCTGTTGGATCATCCAAAAAGCAAAAGAGTTTCAGAAAAACATCTATTTTTCCTTTGACTACACCAAAGCCTGTGACTGTGTAGATCACAAAATACTGTGGAAAATTCTTAAAGAGAAGGGAATACCAGACCACTTGACCTGCCTCCTGAGAAATCTGTATGCAGGTCAAGAAGCAACATTTAGAACTGGGCATGGAAAAACAGACTGGTTCCAAATCAGGAAAGGAGTATGTGAGTACGTTAAGGCTGTATATTGCCACCCTGTTCAGTTAACTTATATGCAGAGTATATCATGAGAAATGCTGGACTGGATGAAGCACAAGCAGGAATAAAGACTGCTGGGAGAAATATCAATAACCTCAGATACACAGATGACACCACCCTTACAGCAGAAAGCAAAGAAGAACTAAAGAGCCTCCTGATGAAAGTGAAAAACAAGAGTGAAAAAGTTGGCTTTAAACCCAACATTGAGAAAACTAAGATCATGGTATTTGGTCCCATCATTTCTTGGCAAATAGACAGGAGAACAATGAAAACAGAGAGAGACTTTATTTTTCTGGGCTCCAAAATCACTGCAGATGGTGACTGTAGCTATGAAATTAAAAGGAATGCAAGGATTCTTTAATATCCACAAACCAATCAATGTAATATACCACACTGACAAATTGAAAGATAAAAACCATATGATTATCTCAATAGATGCAGAGAAAGCCTTTGACAAAATTCAACACTCATTTATGATTAAAACTCTCCAGAAAGCAGGAATAGAAGGAACATACCTCAACATAATAAAAGCTATATATGATAAACCCACAGCAAGCATCACCCTCAATGGTGAAAAATTGAAAGCATTTCCCCTGAAATCAGGAACAAGACAAGGGTGCCCACTCTCACCACTACTATTCAACATAGTGTTGGAAGTTTTGGCCACAGCAATCAGAGCAGAAAAAGAAGTAAAAGGAATCCAGATAGGAAAAGAAGAAGTGAAACTCTTGCTGTTTGCAGATGACATGATCCTCTGCATAGAAAACCCTAAAGACTCTTCCAGAAAATTACTAGAGCTAATCAATGAATATAGTAAAGTTGCAGGATGTAAAATTAACACACAGAAATCCCTTGCATTCCTATATACTAACAATTAAAAAACAGAAAGAGAAATTAAGCAAACAACACCATTCACCACTGCAACAAAAAGAATAAAATACTTAGGAGTATATCTACCTAAAGAAACAAAAGACCTATACATAGAAAACTATAAAACACTGATGAAAGAAATCAAAGAGGACACAAACAGATGGAGAAACATACCGTGTTCATGGATTGGAAGAATCAATATTGTCAAAATGGCTATTCTACCCAAAGCAATCTATAGATTCAATGCAATCCCTATCAAGCTACCAACGGTATCTTTCACAGAACTAGAACAAATAATTTCACAATTTGTATGGAAATACAAAAAACCTCGAATAGCCAAAGTAATCTTGAGAAAGAAGAATGGAATTGGAGGAATCAACCTGCCTGACTTCAGACTATACTACAAAGCCACAGTCATCAAGACAGTATGGTACTGGCACAAAGACAGAAATATAGATCAATGGAACAGAATAGAAAGCCCAGAGATAAATCCACGAACCTATGGACACCTTATCTTTGACAAAGGAGGCAAGGATATACAATGGAAAAAAGACAACCTCTTTAACAAGTGGTGCTGGGATAACTGGTCAACCACTTGTAAAAGAATGAAACTAGAACACTTTCTAACACCATACACAAAAATAAACTCAAAATGGATTAAAGATCTAAATGTAAGACCAGAAACTATAAAACTCCTAGAGGAGAACATAGGCAAAACACTCTCTGACATAAACCACAGCAAGATCCTCTATGACCCACCTCCTAGAATATTGGAAATAAAAGCAAAACTAAACAAATGGGACCTAATGAAACTTAAAAGCTTTTGCACAACAAAGGAAACTATAAGCAAGGTGAAAAGACAGCCCTCAGATTGGGAGAAAATAATAGCAAATGAAGAAACAGACAAAGGATTAATCTCAAAAATATACAAGCAACTCTTGAAGCTCAATTCCAGAAAATTAAATGACCCAATCAAAAAATGGGCCAAAGAACTAAACAGACATTTCTCCAAAGAAGACATACAGATGGCTAACAAACACATGAAAAGATGCTCCACATCACTCATTATCAGAGAAATGCAAATCAAAACCACAATGAGGTACCATTACACGCCAGTCAGGATGGCTGCTCTCCAAAAGTCTACAAGCAATAAATGCTGGAGAGGGTGTGGAGAAAAGGGAACCCTATTACACTGTTGGTGGGAATGCAAACTAGTACAGCCGCTATGGAAAACAGTGTGGAGATTTCTTAAAAAACTGGAAATAGAACTGCCATATGACCCAGCAATCCCACTTCTGGGCATACACACTGAGGAAACCAGATCTGAAAGAGACATGTGCACCCCAATGTTCATCGCAGCACTGTTTATAATAGCCAGGACATGGAAGCAACCTAGATGCCCATCAGCAGATGAATGGATAAGGAAGCTGTGGTACATATACACCATGGAATATTACTCAGTCATTAAAAAGAATTCATTTGAATCAGTTCTAATGAGATGGATGAAACTGGAGCCCATTATACAGAGAGAAGTAAGCCAGAAAGATAAAGAACATTACAGCATACTAACACATATATATGGAATTTAGAAAGATGGTTAAGGATAACCCTATATGCAAAACAGAAAAAGAGACACAGAAGTACAGAATAGACTTTTGAACTCTATGGGAGAAGGTGAGGGTGGGATGTTTCAAAAGAACAGCATGTATGTTATCCTTGGTGAAACAGATCACCAGCCCAGGTGGGATGCATGAGACAAGTGCTCCGGCCTGGTGCACTGGGAAGACCCAGAGGAATCGGGTGGAGAGGGAGGTGGGAGGGGGGATGGGGATGGGGAATACGTGTAAATCTATGGCTGATTCATATCAATGTATGACAAAACCCACTGAAATGTTGTGAAGTAATTAGCCTCCAACTAATAAAAATAAATAAATAAATAAAATATTAAAAAAAAAAAAAAGACGATTTTTCCTCGGAAGAAAAGCTATGACCAACCTAGGCAACATATTAAATAGCAGAGACATTACATTATCCACAAAGGTCCGTCTAGTCAAAGCTATGCTTTTTCCAATAGTCATGTATGGATGTGAGAGTTGGACTATAAACAAAGCTGAGCTCTGAAGAATTGATGCTTTTGAACTATAGTGTTGGAGAAGACTCTTGAGAATCCCTTGGACCACAAGAAGATCCAACCAATCTTAAAGGAAATCAGTCCTGAATATTCATTGGAAGGACTGATGTTGAAGCTGAAACTCCAATACTTTGGCCACCTGATTCGAAGAACTGACTCATTTGAAAAGACCCTGATGCTGGGAAAGATTGAAGGCAGGAGGAGAAAGGGACAACAGAGGATGAGATGGCTGGATGGCATCACTGACACGATCGTCATGAGTTTGAGTAGGCTCTGGGAGTTGTTGATGGACAGAGAAGCCTGGAGTTCTGCAGTCCATGGGGTTCTAAAGAGTCAGACACGACTTAGCGACTGAACTGAACTGGGGAAAAGAAAAAAAATATTTCCACTTTTAAAAATACACGTTAAACCTCTGACTGTATCCTTCCTTCTCTAACACTCAGTGTATCAATGACAAAGTTATTATCATTTGGGCACATTAACTTGAGTAACTATCAGTAATCCATGGAGTCTGACAGTATTGTTATTATTCCTTCCAATAAGTCAAACTATGACAATAAAAAGAAAAATGATGCTGTAACTAACATTTGTACTATATGACAGTTTACAAAGCATTTTCATGTATTTAACTCAGTAATAGTATCTAGCTTGTTTTGAGTACTTACTCTTTACCAGGCATAAAGCTATGTTTTGGTGGGATATTGCCTTTAATTTTGCATCAATACCAAAAGGTTGGCATTCTTACTATCATTTAACTAGTTGAAAAGATATATCTCAAGGTGTTGACCTGTCAAAAGTTACACGGTGGCTGTGGTAGGATTTTATTTTTATTTTAATTTTTTAATTGAAATATAATTCATGTGCAACATCATATGTTACATGTGTACAACATAGTGAGTCACAGTTTTTAAAGGTTTACTGCATTTATAAATAGCATCCAATATTTTCTCTATTCCTTATGTTGTACAATATATCCTTATAGCAAATTTTATACCTAATAGTTCATATTTCTTAGTATCCTACCCCTATAATGCCCCTCCCTCTTCCCTCTTCCACTGGTACCTACTCCTTTGTTCTCTACATCTGTGAGTTTGCTTCTGTGTTTATATTGACTAGTTTGTTTCATATTTTTAGATTCTACACATAAGTGTATCATCCATTATTTATATTTCTCTGCCTGACTTATTTCACCTTAGCCCTCCAAGTCCATTCATGTTGCTGCTAATGGCAAACTCTCACTCTTTTTTAAGTTGAGTCGTATTTTATTATGATATTCACGTCTTCTTTATCCATTAATCTGTTGATGGGCAGTTAGGTTGCTTCCACGTCTTGGCAATTGTACATAATGCTGCTATGAACATTAGGATGCATGTACCTCTTTGAACTGGTGTTCTCGGTTTTTTCAGGTATATACCAAGGAGTGGAACTGCTGCTGTTTGTTTATTTATGTATACAAAGAGTTCCACTTTTAATTCCTTGAGAAAACTTCCTATTGTTTTAAATAATGGCAGCACCAATTTACATTCCGATCAACAGTGCAGGAGGATTCCCTTTTCTCCACATCTTTGCCAACATGTGTTATGTTCTTTTTGAAGATAGCCATTGTGATAGGTGTGAGGCGATATCTCGTAGTTTTGCATTTCCCTGATGATTAGCTATGTTGAGCATCTCCCCATGTGCCTGCTAGCCATCTGAATTTCCCCTTTGGAAAAATGACTATTCAGTTCTGCTCAATTTTTTAACTAGATTATTTATTTATTTATTTTTGATGTTGAGTTGAATGATCTGTTTATATATGTTGGCTATCAACCCATTATCAGCCATATCATTTGAAAAAATATTCTCTCCAATTCAGTAGGTTCTCTTTTCATTTTGTCAGTGATTTCCTTTGCTGTGCAAGGCTTTCAAGTTTAATTGGATCCCATTTGATTATTTTTGCTTTCATTTCCTTTGTTTTAGCAGATGGATCCAAAAATGTATTGATGTGATTTATGTCAGACAGTGTTCTACCTATGTTTTCCTCTAGGATTTTTATGATATCTGATCTTATATTTAGGTCTTTAATCCATTTTGAGTTTATTTTTGTATACAGTATTAGAAAATGTTCTACTGCTACTGCTAAGTCACTTCAGTCGTGTCCGACTCTGTGCCACCCCATCCCCGGGATTCTCCAGGCAAGAACACTGGAGTGGGTTGCCATTTCCTTCTCCAATGCATAAAAGTGAAAAGTGAAAGTGAAGTCACTCAGTCATATCTGACTCTTCGCGACCCCATGGACTGCAGCCTAGCAGGCTCCTCTGTCCATGGGATTTTCCAGGCAAGAGTACTGGAGTGGGGTGCCATTGCCTTCCATGCAGCCATTCAGTTTTTCCAGTACCATTTATTGAAGAGACTGTCTTCTGCAGTGTATATTCTTGCCACATTTGTCCACAGATTGATTGACTGTAAGTGTATGGGTGTATTTCTGGGCTCTCTATTCTGTTCCATTGAATTGCATATCTGTTTTTGTGCCAGTACCAAACTGTTTTGCCTACTGTAGCTTTCTAGTGTAATCTAAAGTCGGGGAGTGTAATTCTTCCAGCTCTGTTCTTCATTCTCAAGACTGTCTTGGCTATTCAGGGTCTTTGGTTCTTCTATATAAATTCTAAACAAAGGTAGTTTATGTCTACTTTTGAACACTATGGTATACTGCCTCATTTAATATCACCATTAAAATTTGGCCAGGAAATAAATACTTTATCCATGTCTACTCTTATAAATTTTAAGCTATGTTTTAAAGATAGTATATTATCTTTATAAAACAATGCAAAATAAATAACATTACTGTCATTGTGTAGATGGTAAAACTAAGACAGTGCTAGGATATGACTCATATTTAAAACTGGCATAGTTGGCACTCAAGCTCCTGTTGTTTGATGCCAAACCCAAGGATCTTTCCACTGTGGCTTACTGAAGAGCAAAAATGGATTTCAAAAGTGCCAAAAGAAGAATGCAGGTTCTAGATACAGAAGATTCTTTGAAGAATCTTCAAAGAGGTGGCTTCCCAGATGGCATGATAAAGAATCCACCTGCCAATGCAGGAGACACAGAAGACATGGATTCAATCCTGGCTTGGGAAGATCTACACTAGGAAATGGCAACCCACTCCAGTATTCTTGCCAGGAGAATTCCATGGATGGTGGAGCATGATGGGCTACAGTCTATGGGGACATAAAGAACTGGACAGAACTGAGTAACTGAGCACATATTTAGGGAATTTACATCTGAAAACTTAGGGTTCTTATGGGGAACACCCCAGGCCAAGGAGCAAAAGACATGACTTCATCAACGCTGTAGTCAAGTTTTAGCAACTGCATCTGATACAGGTTAGAAAGAAAAATATTTTGTTGTTGCTTTTAAAGTTGTTAAAGCAGAATCATTGAATCACTGAACTAAATTCAACTGAATTCAACCACTGAACTAAATTCAATTCACTGAATCACACAAGTACAGCTATCAAATATTAAGAGAGAAGAGTTTGTAGTGACACAGTCTCTAGATTTGTTACCAGCTTTGACTTGCACCTTTAAGACACAAATAATCATCTTTATACAGTGAGTGAGGAATATTTTAGATATAAAGAAGACCCATCTTAGACAGTCACGGAATCCACCAATCTCTTCGCATTTTGCTTTGTTTCATATTTTACCTTCATTTTAATGGCATCAATCCTACTGTTTTTGATATGAAATAGCTTCCTAGAGTTCTATTTTAGGTCACCTCTAAGAACTTTTGGTGACATACTCTCTTTGGGTCTTGCATTCCTAGCTTTTTTGGTAAAATCAGTAGACCTAAGTGGAATTGACCAAACATGTCAGGCTCTTAGCAGTCTAAGTAAATGGAGGATTGAATCTTCCCATTCTCTTTGAAATTGGGTGTGGGCATGTGACTTGTTTTTGTCAAAGAAATGAAAGATGAAATGATTCGTCACTTCTGGATGAAATTTCAAAGAGGGAGGCAACAATTCTTCAGACTGCCTTCGCACCACTTGGTTAATGTAGAAGTGCATTTAGATAAAATGTCTTTCAGACCGGATCCCTGAATTGCCAAAATGAATAGAACTCTTATGGTAATACACAAAACTAAAACTAATACACAAAACTAAAACTAATAACTGAGATTCTGGAGTTCTCTGTCACTTGAGGATACCTGGACATAGATTGACATGTTAACTGATTAACTAATGCTAATACCAGCATTTCAAATAAAACCTTCTGGTCTCTATCTGTTTCTGTGCATCCCAAACTTCAATGTGTATAGATTTTTAATTCACGTGTAGACACAAGCATTCACTGCTAAAAATGATAAAGCCATCCATGATAAACACTTATTTTTTTCATGATTATTTTTATGCCCAGAATCAGCTCTACTGTTTCAATAGTTTTACCCTTTTCAAACACCCACTTATTACGCTCTTACTTTTATGACAAAGGAGAGTGTGCATGAACATATGATGCCTCATAAAACTGCACATTATAATAGTGTTCATGGAGAAATATATTTTCCTGAGATTAGCTGTATTTATCATTTGTGGAGTTCAACTGCAGCATCAAAATCAACCTTTTCAGACCCTTTTAACATTAAATGCAACCTTACACTTTCTAAAACTAAAGGCTGGAAACTACCTGCATAAATCTTCATAATGTATCTTTGACATCAACTAGCACTTAAAAAACATTCTGATGTGTTAAGTGTAAATTAATCAGAGACAGGCTGATTGAATTTTCCATTGAAGCTGAATATTCTAAAGAAAAAGTCTAAGAAAGTAAAAGAAAAAGGGAGATGCATGTTGCACTTTGCTTCACATAGAATATTTGTAAATCTGCCTGACCTCTTATTTTTATTTATTTAAATTAACAGCAGCAGCAATCACTGCCATTTGGCCCCCAGGTACAGTGAACTATTTTTTAAGGAACTTCAAAATATCATTTAAACCTTTTAAAATAATTCAGCCAATACAAGTGTTGAGAAAGCATTTGAATTGGCAAACCAAAGAACTAGGCCCCAGGGGTCAGTAATCTGGATTTAGCCAGAGCTTTCTGTTGAGAAAATTTTGATGGAGACTACCCTGAGAGTAACGGTACATTCCCAAGGAAAAACTTAGAATGGAATGGAAATTGGGCTGTGCCCAATGCTAAATGCAACTATTTGGAAGACTTCCCACTCTTTCATCTCCCCAGCTCAGATTATAAACTTTGTTAGCAGTTTCAGTTTTTGGTATTTTTGTCTCTGCACAGTAATCCAATTTGAAATCTTATTCACATTGGGAATATATCCCGTCAAAGCATCAGCATCCTATATTCATTTTGTGTTCTATAAGTCATTGGAAGTTTTTCATTTAGTTTGAAACGTCTTGAAGCCCTCATCAAAGGTGATGCTAAAAGAACAATTTTAATATGTCATCTAGTGCCTCTCTCAGCCTGCGCATATTTTTGGCAGCACAGGAATATTGCTTTCTGCCATCTGTGCAGAAGAGAATTTGGATTTTTGTTCAGGGTCAGTTAGAATGTGCTTAAAACCAAATGTGTAACTAGGCTTTGATTCTTGCTCTAAACTCTAAGTATGTGTTGTTTAGAATTTAAAGTGGTTGCACTAAAATCTTCTCTTTATTTTCTGTAGCTAACATAGTATACTAATAAAGTTTAAAATAAATTCTTTTCAGTGGTGGTAGTCAGTTGTTTTGTTTTTATGGCAATCTAATCTAAAAACATTTCATTTAGTTTGTGAAGATACACACTGGCAGAGGGATAATTTAAGAAAGCAGTCATACACACAAATGTATACATACAAAATCTGATTGAGGAATGTCTATGCACCAAGCAAAGGTCTCAGTAACATTTCTGCTCGATATCTGCATTCCCATTATTACAGATGAGGAAACTGAGGTGCAATCATGATAATAACTAATGAATAAAACCAGGTGCAATAGTGACATATAACTAATAAATAAAACCAGGTGCAATCATGATATATAACTAATGAATAAAACCAGATGCAATCGTGATATATAACTAATGAATAAAACCAGGTGCAATCGTGATACATAACTAATGAATAAAACCAGGTGCAATACTGATATATAACTAATGAATAAAGCCAGGCTATTAACTCGGGTTTGTGTTGTGCCAAAGCTAACTTTCCACTTACAGAAATATCTCTAATAATATTCACTTCTCTTCAAGAAATATAAATTCCTCTCATATGGAAAGGACTATGCTAGTTTTCTTGTGAGGAAAGAAATTGAAGACAGGAGGTCTCATTCTTTCAGATTTGTTAAATATAAATAAACAAGGTAGCACACATTACTGCAAAGATATTCTTTCTCAAACACAAAGCTAAGTAAATTTTGTCAAAAAAATGTCTAGTGTCTTTCGGTCTACAGGATAAAGTCTAAATTTTTTAACATGACATTAACTGAACCTCATTTCTCAGGCAACTTAATCTTGAATATGCTAATGCCTTTATATCCTACATTTTAGCTATACCAAAATACTTGTGCTTTTTGGAATGTGACTTTTTTTTTTTTTTTCACTATCCTAACATTTTGCTGTTCCAATTTCTCTACCTGGGATTTCTTTTCATAATTTTTAAGGCAAGTTCTTATCTGTCAAGAATCATCTGAAATAGTACCTTCCATGGATTATGCTTTTTTTTTTTATCACCTCTATACCACATCCATGCTTCCTCAACATGGTTATGGCAGCAACAGCTTATGTTTATGTACTTTCTTCCTGAATAGATTGGATTTTAGTCTCAGGGCCATGTTCAGGATATGTGATGGAATTACATCCATTAAATATTCTTTTAATAAGAAAAACAAGAACAGAAGAGAGAGGGTTGTTGAAAGGACTCATCCAAATATCTTTTTGTAGCAGAGCAATACAAAGTCCCAAAACAAATCTTATTAAAATTCAAAGCAAATAAATTCTACCATCATAAAAATTACCTGGTTTTTTGAAGAAAGTTAATTTTCAAGGTTTCCATTAAAATTATAGACACATATCAATAAAAATAACCACAGTCACTTTAGCTACCATGTATTCAGAAAGGGGAACTTCAACAGTAATTTTCTTTAAAATCCAGCTAACATACTTTAGTTATTGTGAATGAAAGAGCAAAGCACAGATGTCCACATTGATATCTCAACTCTGGACTATATGATGGTCTTACATAGACAAAGACACCCCCACTCACAGTGATGGCCTCATACAGACACACACATGAGTGCATGCATATGCCACATCCGCACACTCTTTTAAAAGGGGTTTTGTTGCTTATAAATACAAGATGACCAATATTCTACATGTAACAACAAATTCTGATTGTATTTCTTATATTTCTTCGGTGTTTCCTTTTCTCTGTCTTTTCATTTATTTTGTTAGTTATGGTAACTAACTGTAACATTTATTTTGTATTATTTCTGCTTCAGTATATTATCTTGGTTTATCCCAGGAAAAAAAAAAAAGCATAAACAAATACAACTAAAAACTCAAAGAAGGATGCAATAAGCTCTAGAACTGAGATAGGATTAGGTCTTTCAGAAAGTGCTTGGGTTTAGTACAAGAGATATGAGAGTAGACCTCCGGGAATCTTTGTAATGGGGTTTGTCTGAGGATTGACATTAAGAGAAAAAGAAAAAAAAAAAAGATAAGATAATAAACTATGGAGAAAGGGTGGAAAAAAAAAAAGAGAGGCTAGGGTAACCATTAAGAAAGTGAAAGTGTTCAATCAGTTCAGTTCAGTTCAGTCGCTCAGTCGTGTCCTACTCTTTGCGACCCCATGAATCGCAGCACGCCAGGCCTCCCTGTCCATCACCAACTCCCGGAGTTTACTCAAACTCATGCCCATTGAGTCGGTGATGCCATCCAGCCATCTCATCATCTGTTGTCCCCTTCTCCTCCTGCCCCCAATCCCTCCCAGCATCAGGGTCTTTTCTAATGAGTCAACTCTTCGCATGAGGTGGACAAAGTATTGGAGTTTCAGCTTCAGCATCAGTCCTTCCAATGAACACCCAGGCCTGATCTCCTTTAGGTTGGACTGGTTGGATCTCCTTGCAGTCCAAGGGACTCTCAAGAATCTTCCCTAACACCATAGTTCAAAAGCATCCATTTTTCGGTGCTCAGCTCTCTTCACAGTCCAAGTCTCACATCCATACGTGACCACTGGAAAAACCATAGCCTTGACCAGACAGATCTTTGCTGGCAAAGTCATGTCTCTGATTTTTAATATGCTATCTAGGTTGGTCATAACTTTCCTTCCGTCACTCACTAATGTCTGACTCTTTGCAAGCCCATGGTCTTTCCATGGGATTCTCCAGGCAAGAATACTGTTGGGTTTGCCATTCCCTTTTCCAGGGGGTCTTCCTGACCCAGGGATTGAACCCGGGATTCCTGCACTGCAGGCAGATTCTTTACCATCTGAGTGTACATTATATTATTTTCCCAGTGCCCCATCCTGAGCTCCCAAATCTTGCTCATTCAGAGAATTTGCAGAAATGGATAATTTTTTTCCATTTTCAGTTTCTGGTGTGTTCTTTCTGAGTAGCTCATTTGAAGAATGTAAACTCCAGAAACATGGATCCGTGCGTCCCAAAGCCTTTGAAGTGATGAGAACCCTGGTTGTTGGTTGAATGAAGAAGCAAGAACACCCTAGCATGTGATGCCGAGTCCTAGGTGTGTACCCTTCACCTGTCTCTGTCTCCAGAGTCATCTCTTGCCACATCATAGTTAACCCACTACAGTCTCATAGGTCTGCTTCTCCCCATTGAGTCCTCCCACCTACTGGCATTTTCTGTGGCCTGAAACCCTATGTCATCTTGCCTAATAGATAGTATGAGCCACAAAGCAAGTCCCATGTGTAATTATAAATTTTCTAGTAGCCACACTAAAAAATAAACAGGTGAAGTTAATTTTGATTGCTTTTTTTTTTTGTAATTAAACCCAATATATCCAAAACATTTGGGCATCCCAGGTGGTGCTAGTGGTAAAGAACCCACAAGCCAATGCAGGAGACTTAAGAGATACAGGTTCGATCCTTGGGTCAGGAAGATCCTCTGGAGAAGGGAATGGCAACCCACTCTGGTATTCCTGCCTGAAATCCTATAGATAGAGAAGTCTGGGAGGCTACAGTCAGTGGGATCACAAAAAGTGGGATACAGCTGAAGCAACTTAGCACACGCATGCATCCAAAACATTAACTTTTGACATGTGGTCTATTCAGAGGCATGAACAAGACGATTTATATTCTTTTATTTTTACAATAACATTTAGGAGTTTTTGTGTACACTGGACTTACAGCACACATGAATTTACACCAGCCACTTTTCATGTCCTGTTCTGGACAGTGCAAGTCAAACCCTTACTGTCTTCACTCTCCTCCCTCCGCCCTTCCCTGGGAAGCTGTTCTAGTCTACTACTATGGCTTAGAGAAAAAGTTCCCTTTTATAGAGATGAGATTTTACCTCTATATCATACACACCTCTATAAATTTCATTATAGCAATTTCAGGCTAATGAGTAATAACTCTCAGTGCTATCAGTTTAAAATCTACATTCCTCACCAGACCTCAGACTCTAGGACCACTTCTTTCATACGAATCCTTATATGCCTTGTGCTTACACAATAATGTCCAAGAGGAGGAAATATTTAATCACTACGCACTGAATAACCGTTATTCAGTGCCTCTGATTCTTTATCTCCTCATCTGTAGAATGAGGATGAAAGCAGTAATACCTAGCTCACAGAGCTATTATGAGGATTAAATGAGCTCATACACTCATATGTGTGTGTGTATGTCTATACTGAGAACAATGGCTAGTACATCCAAATTGTACTTAGGAACTGGCTTTTGGTAAGATATGTAGCAGTACTACAAACTCTAATTTTGTGAGGATTAAAGCAGAAAGTAGATTGAAGGGGGTGCCTGACATATGATAGTGCCACTTTAAAACATTTGTTATGCTTAGTCTGTTATTTCATAATAAATGTCAAAGAATATGTTTTACTAATTAAACCTCTTAGTATTAATTTGAAGCCCTAAACTTGGATTGCAACACTCTTTAGAGGTCCAGGAAAATAAAGAGTATCCTTCATTTAACAACAGCCCGCACATCTAATTACTACAAAAAATGCAGAAAGAGGACTTTAATTATAAGTCCCCCATGAGACTGTCTGGTGAGTGTGTCTAGGTCGTAAGGCCACATGACTTCTGGAGTCTAATATTCCCACTTCCATCAATGTTATGTGATCTACGAAGGCATTTGAGTTTCCATAGCTTCACTTGTCTAATGAGAGGTAGGACTGGTGATTCTTTATTGCCTAAATTTGGGACAGTCATAAAAATTGTCCCCATAACTAGCTTTCTTTAGCTCCCTCTGCAGAGGCATACACTGTTGATTGCTTATTTTACTTTTCTTTTCCTTTCTTTGCCTTTACTCCTTCCATCTGAATGTAGATGTAATAGAGTCAGTCTCCTGCAGGGTAACATGGGAAATACTGGGTCACGCCTTATAAGGCCTCTTTAACTTGCAAATGATAAGGATAAGAATCCATAGTGAATATCCAGTCCATCCAAAGTAAAAGTAGAAATCTAACAGGATAAAATTGTTGTAAAGATAACCCAGTGTCCTAGACAAGGATTTAAAAGGCTTTTTTTTTGAAGTATATTTAATTTACAATGTTGTGTTAGTTTTCTGGTGTATAGGAAAGTGATTCAGACATATACATACACACACATACACACATATATATTGACACACATATGCTTCAGATATATACATATTCCTTTTCATATTATTTTCAATTATGGTTTATTAAAGATATTGAATGTAGTTAATATAGTTCCCTGTGCTATACAGTAGAACTTTGTTTAAAAGGCCTTTTTTAAAAAAGCAGATGTTAATCCTCAAGAGGGAGCCATATACACTTCAGCGTAAAGGACCTAGTTGCCACAATAATTATTTGTTTTGGACAGAAATCTAGTATGTTCACTGATTTCCACAATCAAAAGATGACTAACTGATGGAATTGGGCTCATTTTTCTTACTATCCGATGTAAGTGGTCAGAAGGGCAGTAGGGATATGGAGATTCTGTGGGTCTCAGGTAGGAGTGGAGGTGACACCACATTGCAGCTCAGCTTATCACCAAGAGGAAAAGTTGATGATTTTTCATCAAGAAATTAAAGATAAATGAGATTTCAAAGTAAGAGAAGCAAGAAATTAGAGACCTGTGGA
The DNA here is from genome assembly GCF_033118175.1 of Dama dama. Taxonomy (NCBI): domain Eukaryota; kingdom Metazoa; phylum Chordata; class Mammalia; order Artiodactyla; family Cervidae; genus Dama; species Dama dama. Next base: position 37,109,063 of record NC_083684.1, read on the forward strand.
GGATAAGAAAGAAAGGGAAGTAGCTAGAGAAGTGTTACTGTGCACATTTGGTATTTAATACTTGATGATGCCTCTGTACGTGGGTAAATGTTGAACAAAATAGAGAAGATTAGGAGGATTTACCATACATCATGAAAAGAAAAGAGATGGAATTCAGTCTCATGTGAATTAGTTTGAATGCTGAAACACAACTTAATCTGCTTACTTAAGCTTGATAAGCTTCCATGGTCTCTACTTGTAAAGAAACAGATAAATGCCTAGGGTAAAGATTTCAGATTTCTTTATTATTCTCCTTTTTTTTTTTTTTTTTTTGGCTTTGGTTTTCTTGTTTGCTTTGGTCTGTATAGTCAAAACTATGATTTTTCCAGTAGTCATCTATAGATGTGATAAGCTGGACCATAAAGAAGGCTAAAGGCTGAAGAATTGAGGCCTTCAAATTGTGGTGCTGGAGAAGCCTCTAGGATTGGCGAAGCCTCCAATCCTAAAGGAAATCAACCCTGAATATTCATTTGAAGGACTGATGATGAAGCTGAAGCTCCAATACTCTAACCACCAGATGTGAAGAGCTGACTCATTGGAAAAGACCTTGATGCTGGGAAAGATTGAAGGCAAAAGGAGAAGAAGGTGGCAGAGGGTGAGATAATTTGATAGCATTGTCGACTCAATGGATGTGAATCTGAGCAAATTCGGGGAGAGAGTGAAGGACAGGGAAGCTTGGAGTGCTGCAGTCCACGGGATTGCAAAGAATGAGACATGACTGAGTGACTCAACAACAACAGAACACATATAAATAATATTATTTCTCTTTTCCGTCCCCTTCTCTCTTTCATCTGAATGGCACTGTACTTGTACAATTCTGTAGTTAGCATGATCAAACCTGAAGATTCCACACTGTACATTTGGGAACACAAACCAAATGGAAGAGAAGTATGTGACAAAATTGCATGGTGTGTGTGTGTCTATGTGTTGTGAAAGCTGAAGGTGCTGATTAAATAGTTTCCATTTCTTACCTTATTTCTGGCTGAATTTTCTAGACCGTTAGGTACTTTTAAGATCTTTACATCCTTAAGAATAAAACATTCATCTTTGCATACAAATAACTATGCAGAGATAGAAGAATAAAGTAACATACTCATTATCAATAAGTAAATTTAAGACAGTAATTAGCATAACTAAGTATCTTCATCACTTATATAAACACTGCCTTTTTACACATGCATGATAATCAGGTGAGATAGGTAATTACAAGCCCTACTTCACAGATAGAGTAAGATTCACCTTAAGGTTGTAGAGCAAAAAGCTGCAGGCTCTCTAAATCTCATCTTTTCCTATAATATTGCTGCTACCAAATGCAACAGTATTTACTTGTGTAAAAAGATCACATTTTATCAATAATTTCCCTGATGTTAGGAGAACACAAGTACTGGAGAGGAATGTGGTTGACACAAAATCACTGAAAAAAAAAAAAAAAAAAGTAAGCACTCTTTTCAGGGAATCTGTCTCCGATTTTGGAAAGTCTGTAACTACAAGCCAAGAGAGTACCATAGAGAAGGGAATGAGTTAACACTTACTACCTAGGAAACATTATTTAAGGCCTTTATGAGTAGGCCTTCAGTCCTAGATCTTTAAAGTCTATTAGCTGTGGGACTAAAAGCAGCATACCCAATATGACAGAATTTCCAGGAAGGTGTGATGATACCTGCTTGAAGAGAAATCATTTCCAAGTCATTGCACCTCGAACAATGTAAAAGTAAGCACTACTGACATACCTGTTAGACTGAATAAACTCAGAGTACAATATACATTGATGAGATCTTTGCTATCTATAAATATTAAATAAGCCTTCGACCTGCCTACATCACAGAGTAGTTAGGAATTATCATGGAACTAAAATATCCCATATTGTGTAAATGACAATAGATTATAAAAAGGTATTATTCTCAATCTAAATTTAAAAGGTTCTGTTGTTTTAATCCACCTAGCTCATTATTTTTGAAACTTATTGATCATTCACTTAGCATATATGTATTGAACATCTACTCCATTGCAAAAGCTGTGATAAACACTTCAAATTTATTTTAGTAGAAAAACTTTGTTCAGTAGATAATTGTTAGTACATTTTGTGCCCAAAAGTGTTGATACTAATAGATCTGTTTCAGGCTATATTTTGGGTCCTATGTTTAAGGTGAATGGAGAGTGGGATGGAGAAGAAGGCATAGATGTTTGAAAAGAGTGGGCAATTTTTAATATAGTTACAGAGAGAGAAAGCAATGAGAGGAAGATAAACAAGGCAAGGTTGTTAGATTGCTGAGGATCCATTTGGTTTTGGTAATCACTGATTTACAGTCAAATCAATATGTTGCTAAGTTTTCAACTTCTATAGGCCTTGTCGTTACAGTTTCAGCAAATCAGCTTCAAGATGCTGTGTAGAATGTCCGATCTTATGAAGATCTTTAAGATGTAAAAATATTGTAATTTAATTGCAAGATGGTGAAGAAAACGCAGATGAATTAAAGTTGTATAATGACAACTGTGTCAGTTGTTTTAAACTTCTTTTCTTCTTTATTACAGCAACTCCATGCTGTAGGTACTGTCCCTCTAATGTTACAAATGGTATGAAATTTGGGAGAATTAAGCAACTGGCCCAAGGTCATGAGTGACAATAACCAGGAATAGCGCCATATTGGTCCCTGTCCTAAGTATGTGCTATTTTCTTTCAGTACACTGTATGTCTATTGTGGGCATTTTTTTATATTACTCTACAGAGTATAAGCTCAATGTGCACTTTCCCCCAAAATCTCAAGAACACCTACCCCCAAAAAATGTTCTTTAGGAGGTGAGGCTTTAATCTCTTCAATGTTTGTGCAAATACACAGCTGATGCCTTCAATTTCTGTTCCATAAAGCACAAAGAAAGTGGCCTTGGTATGGGAGGTTTTGAAAACAGACATTCCCTGTTATTTGCCTCTGCACTGAAAGGCCCTTGAAATGCCCCGTACAGCACCAGATTTTGAGCATGACCACATTTTAACAGATCTGCCAGGACACATTAGCTGCAAAACACTTCCTCTGGGTTGACCTACTGACCTGATTAGTGGCTTGGCTCAACATTATCCATCTGGAAGCTGAAGCGTGTCTGCCAAACACAATGGTCAGAGTTTTGGCAGGTTTGAAATTGAGCTGTTCTTTCTAATGATGCCTTGCTAACAGGTTCATTTACCTCCCATGACCACTTCTTGAATGTTACAGTAATGTCATGCTTGGTGGGGTGGAAAACACATAGGTTTTGGAACGGAATAGACTAGAGTTTGAACTGATTTAACCACTTAATAGTTTGTCAATTACAGTACCACCTTGAGGATCAGTATTTTTTTAAATCCGTAAAATGGGGACAATGATTTCTTTTCCATGGAGTTGTTTTGGGGATTAGAGATAGTGCCCTGTGGAACAAGAAGGAATCATTCATTGAAACTTTGTTGTTGAAAGGCATTATATCACATGCTTACAAAGATTATTTCATTTAAAAAATGTCATATTCCTTAAGCATTATTATTATCCCAAATCTAAGAATGAAGAAATAAAGGTTAGATAGGTAAATTTACTTGCCTTATACAACAACTTCAGATTTATGAGTAGAATTTGATGTCAGTAGACACACTTTAGAATGTCTGATTTGTCACCAGATACAAATGCCTTCAAATGCATTGGTGAATTTGCAATCTCCTGGTTTAGGGGACTGACTAGAGATATCACCCATCAAAATATCAAATTACAGAGTTAAAAGTTTCAGAAAGGTTTACAAGACATAGCTTACATCATTTAATGTTCAATATGCTTGTAAGAATGACAGAGGAATATATTAACTGATCTGCTGTAGTCTTCTTCTGGTCTTAATTATGCTGGGCTTCCTACAGGAAGTGTGATGGAGGAATTACCAGAGCTCAAAGTAATTTACCGTTCACTAGGCTAAATGTTCTGCACAAGTCTCTATTGATATTCATTATCTTTAAAGTGTGTCCCTTTGGTAGTAGATGAATTAAGTATGGGAAGTTGTGCTTAGAGTATAAAAATTGAAACAACATTTTCCAAAGGGGAAAAAGAAACACCCCAGTTTGGGGAGTGTGTGTGCCTGTGTATGCATGCAGTTCTACATGTCGTGTGTGGTCCTCTCAGTTTGCATGCAGTTGTTCATGCTGTGTATGTGGTATTCTCGGCTTGCCTGATAAGGGAATCTGCCTGCTCAGATCTCTCCCCTTTAAGATGTACCGTAATAAACATTTCACCTGGGACAAAATTGAGCCAAGAACATGAACAAAATGAATAAATTGTCATAGTTCGTGTAACATATTTCCAGAGGCATAAAAGATGCACCCAAACATTAAGTGACTGGAAGTGTTCTCTGTAAACTTACTATAACAAGATTTCATGTCTAAACTCTTTCAACAATCTATCAGGAGCTTGACTTAATCTGCCTCTAATTTTAAGTAAATATTTTCAGTAGAGGCAAACTATCAGGTCTCCCTTTCATGACAAAAAAAAAAAAAAAAAATCAGGGCAAAGCTCTCAACCATGGCAGGCAAATGAACACTAACTTACTCAGAAATGCACTGAGCACCGCCACTGATTTCATGCATTTATAACCTTGAACCATTTAACCGAGGGCACTGGGAATGGAGCTCCAACACTTTGGCCACCTGACGCGAACAGCTGACTCCTTGAAAAAGACCCTGATGCTGGGAGAGATTGAAGTCAGAAGGAGAAGAGGACGACAGAGGATGAGATGGTTGGATGGCATCACTGATGCATGGCATGAACTTGGGCAAACTCCAGGAGATGGTGGGTGACAGGGAGGCCTGGTGTGCTGCCGTCCACGGGGTCACGAAGAGCTAGACACAACTTGGTAACCGAACAACAACTGGGAATGAGGCAACTATTTGTCAATGGAGAGGTTTTAATTACATGATTGAAGGAGAAAAATTATAAAGGAAAAAAAAATATTTTGGCGATTTGAGATTCAGATCTCAGCTCTACTGCTTCCTACATGTATTCTCATCTGTAAAAAAATACTTTCATAATTAGATTCCTGTGAAACTGAGTTTATATAACACATATCAGGACTTGACAAAACATAAGTAATCAATAAATACCACTTATCATTCCTTCAATATTTCACCCTCTACGATTTCACAATTTTAAACCTGGGGAACCAAAAAATCTTGATTCTAATGAGAAAGTTACTTAAATTCCCTGAGTCTCACTTTCAAAATTAATATAAAGAGAAAGCTAGATCAACATTGTGAAAGAGATTTCAGTCCCTCTTATGCATTGGTAATAGCCTTCCGGAACAGTCTGTTAAAAACATTTAAGGCTATGTGGAGACTATAGGGGGAAAAAGGCTGTTATTAATAAGTCTGCCGTGATACAGACATGCCACATACACTCTATCTTGGGACAGTGATTTATACTATTCTCCCCAGACTTTAAAGCACAGGGTTATAGAATTTGTTGAAGCTTGCAATGGAGATCAATATTGAAAGAAAAATGATGTGTTCCTTTTGTCATATTACAGTGACAAGATGATGTCATAAACAGATATTAAACAAGCCACATATAATGCACTGAAATCTATGCTAGGGATAGTGAGAGACATAAATTTGAGAAAAACATCTTGTCTTCCAAGAACAAACTACTATTTACTAAGGCTAAATTAACAGACCCATAGATTTTCACAGGAGCCTCAGTATTAAAGCACCGGTGATGGTCATGAGTACCCTCATGCTTGCAGAATAGATATTTGCAAGCACACCAGAAATAATATGTCTACTAATTATATGATTAATCATATTTAGATTTAATAAGCATGTTCATGTGCCTGACCCTGGGTTAAACTAAACAACTCACTTAACCTCACTATAAATGATAAATTAGGTAGTACTGTGAATTAATGTACTTATAAAGTAAACTTAGAAAGGTAAAGGAATGGGTCTAAGGTCACACTGGAGCGAAGACTTGAAGCAAGTCCTGCTGCTGCTGCTGCTGCTAAGTCACTTCAATCGTGTCCGACCCTGTGTGACCCCATAGACGGCAGCCCACCAGGTCCCCCGTCCCTGGGATTCTCCAGGCAAGAACACTGGAGTGGGTTGCCATTTCCTTCTCCAATGCATGAAAGTGAAAAGTGAAAGTGACGTCGCTCAGTCGTGTCTGACTCTTAGTGACCCCGTGGACTGAAGCCTGTCAGGCTCCTCCGTCCATGAGATTTTCCAGGCAAAAGAGTACTGGAGTGGGTTGCCATTGCCTTCTCTGAAGCAAGTCCTGCTTGCCTATAATTTGGTTGTTTTTATTTAGTTTAAAATTCTACCTTATTAAAATGTCACGGACTGATTTGTGATGGAAGGAAGTAGATACGCATCATAGCTACCTAGTCAATGGTTGAATGAAAGAACACTTTTCCTCAGATTTCTTTCAGCCTCTCAATAAAAATGAAACAAAGTAAAAACATATCTCCAATATCACTTTGAAAATGTATCAGGCAGTATCTTTTAGGTATATAAATTAAAAGTGAAAAGGAATCTAGAGATATCTAAGCAAGTCTCTTAATTTTAGAATTGGGGGAAAACCAAACAGAACAAAAGCAAGTTTCAAAACTGATCAAAAGCTAGTCAATTTGCTCTTTTTCTGAACAACATCAATTTCACCGCACTCTACTAGCCTGCTGATGATTTTGTTTACAATCTGAGTGAGGGGGTGAATCTGTTAAGAATTTCTAGTCCTATAAGAACTGGGACTTGCCTAGTTTCCATTCCAAGGATTTGGCACATTGGACAAAAAAAAAAAAAAAAAAAAAAATGTGCTTGGAAGCAGAGCAAAGAGCAGATTGCACAAATCAAATTAATTTGAGTTTTGCCTTGAAGTATGTTTGGGAAGAAACTAAACAAATAAACAGAAACACACAATTAAAATGGCAAGTACAGAATGCCCTCAAAACCACAAGTTAGGACAGACTATGCTAAAGGAGAAAAGTCAAGTTAGAAGTGTATATGGCTATTAATATCCATGGCCATAGGAGCTTAGAACACTCACTGTGGAGAGTGCTACAAAATAAGTTGATGCTGATCAAGGAATTCAGTGAAGGGAACTAAAGTCGTGGCAATATCGTTGAGCACATTAAAAACACTGTTTGCTCTCTGGACAAATAATCAATGCAGAGTTAGCATTAATTCACCTGATAATGAAACTATGAGCTTCTGTCCTGTCCTAGGCACTCTGCCTGGTGCTGTGTACATAATAGTGAGTCAGATTCAGGCACACAGAGAACTTGACTGAGCTACTGTCTTACACTCACAGGACTAGACTTTTTCCTCAAATATAAAGGAGATATTAAGCTTCTACAACGAGGCCTAGACTATCAGGATGGTTTACCGTACAGTGAGCCCTCAGAGTACTAAAACAATGGTCATCATCAGCCCAGTCTACTAGAGTCACAGGATTGAGGCCTCACTAGTCGAAACTAAGGGCCCCGGGCCCTAGCAGGAAAAGAAATCAAGGATAAGAGATCATAAAATACTAACTATGCAGTTATCTATTTATTACTCTATTATAAAATAGTCATTCCTAGTTGTTGCTGTCATTAATTGAACTTAACGCAATGTTTCTGAGTTCTCAGGTTTAATTAGAATCTGCTCCTGTAATAGTACATGAAATGAGCTTTATGCTCATATAAGGATCTCAAATAATGAGTAATCATCCAATAAATTGAATTCTCTATGATAAAATAAAAACGGTCATTTCAGTTATAATATGGATCTTAGATCTGGCTTAGAGTTCATTTTGTTCAACTCTATCATCTTACCATGAAACATCTGAAGAATAGAGAAGGTAGAATGCTTGCTTAAGGTCACATAATTATTAAATAGTTGGAGAAGCAAGGATCTTATTCTCTGGTTTTCTAAATAACTTTTCCATCAGATACCATCACATACAAAAACCATCACTATTTTTTTCACCTCCCAATATCAAAATGAAATATCCATTAATCCTCCATTTCTTTTCCCTCTTAGCTCTTCACTTGACTAATTACTAAGAAGCAAACCCATCAATGTCACTCTGATGTGGATTTCATTGTCTTTTATCTTAACAATAATAATAACATTAAAACAATCCTATTACTACTACCTCTTTTTCTCTTCAGTTCAGTAAAAAACACTTTTATCACTAGGAAAAGGGTAGCCTCCTAAAGAAAAATGGGGTAATTCCTTGAGAATATGAGAAAATCAATCTTAGGCAGGAAAAGAATAATATTTGAAACTATAATATATTTGCAAAATCAATTTTCCTGACATATAACTCTAATCATATAATTTGCCTACTCTACAACTTTCAACATTTTCTAATTGCCAAAGAAATTAAGTTGTAATTTATCATTCTGCTATTCAAGGACTCCCCAACATTGACTGATCTATCTTTTGAGCTCTCTCCCCTATTTTTTCCAGCAGCTCTAAAATCTATACTGTGATTTGATTGAGTGGTCTTCAAATTTGGTATTCCTAATGTCCATATTTACAGGTTGAACACTGAAAGTAATCAATATTCACACAGTAAAATAAACAGAATAGAGCTGGTGATTCTGCCAAATTTTATATTTCATTATAAATTAAAGCAGAAACATCACAGTTGGTTAGATTGTTTTTCAGAGTCTGTGTAGAGATGGATTACCTGTATGTGAATAATTAGTGGTTCTCAGTTTGTAAAACTAAAAGCCAAGATCTTGATCACAAGTTGCACCGCCATTGTGGAGATACTCATTAGTCATAGCCTGAGGCTACCCCTCATATTCTGTATGCCACCTTGCCCTCGGTAGGTACATAAGGCATTATGAGTTTCTGGTGGTCAGAGCAAAGTACTCTGCAGCTGGAAGACCAGGGTTAGTATTTCAATTTTGATAGCCAGTAGATATATAACGTTTGAAACGTGATCTCTGCAAGGGAAATTCTCCACAGCTGAAGAATGAAAGGCTGGACACAACTGCCTCTACATTTTCCTTAATTGTGTAATCTTACAATGATTACAAATTTTAAAGTAATATTCAAATTCAAAAACATTTTCTAAATTGAGAGTATTATTGGGGAAGGGCCCCTGAAAATGTCAAATCTAGCTTTAACATGGTAACACTGATATAGGAATATATAAGTTGGAATTGGCATGTATCTTTGGTGACATAAACCTGGTTTAAATAGAAAAAAATAATTACCTAAACTAACCTCTCCATGAAAAATTGCATAGAAGAAATTAAACGACATGGATTCAAATAACCAACAGGTAGTAGACATGGTAGATTCCCCAGACTTCCTCTGTTTTCCCCATCCCACTCATGTTCTTGTTTTCTTTTTTCTCTGTTTAGGGATGGATATATTTCACATATGAAGCATGATTTGCTATCAGGTTTAAAAAAGAATTTTCCTGACACAAGTGTAAGAACTCATGGAAACACACAGGAAGGACTGCTGAAATGAAAGATGCTTGGCAACTTGCTAACATGTATCTTTTCAATAAATGTCAGCCCAAACTTTAAACAATACTACAAGAAAACTACTATAACTAATTACTATTTAAAATATGACTGCCTGCTATATGTTTCCAAATATAAGGGCTGTACTATACTGAAAAAGAAAAAAATAAAAAATAAAAAGTATATCCCGATAATTTGATTTACCTTTGAGATGTGTGCTATATGAATGTCCTAATGCTCAAAACTCTCTGATCTTCATACTGAGTAGACAAATGAAAATAGTTTTTGTTTGTTTGTTTGTTTTCCTTAGGAGAAAATACAAATGAAAATATTTCTTATAGAGGAACTTGGGCCTGGGATAAAGGCTGGTAAAACTGAACCATACTGGAACTTCATAAAAACAAATCTCTGAGTAACCATACATTAATAGCCAATAGCTCGTACTATTCTGGATGCTCTAAGAGTAGAAACTATTATTCTTTTTTAAAAATTTGTATTGAATTATAGTTGATTTACAACATTGTGTTAGTTTCAGGTGGACAGCAAAGTGAATCAGCTATACATATACACACATCCATGCTTTTTTTTTTTTGGATTCTTTTTTCATTTAGGTCAACATCGAGTGTTGAGTAGAGTAAGTTGTTATTAGTAACCTATTTTATATATAGGAGTGTATACATGTCATCCCAATCTCCCAGTTTATCCCTCCTCCTCTCATTCCCTGGTAACCATACATTTGTTTTCTGTATCTGTGATTCTACTTCTGTTTTGTAATTAAGTTCATCTGTACCATTTCCCCCCCTGGTTTCCACATGAAAGCAGTATCTCATGATATTTATCCATGTTTGCTTATTTCATTCAGTACGACAATCTCTAGGTCCATCCACATTTCTATAATTTTTTTAAAATTTATGACTGAGTAATATTCCTATGTATATATGCACCACATATTCTTTATTCACTCCTCTGTCAATGGACATTTAGATTTCTTCTGTGTCCTGGCTGTTGCAAATAGTGCTGCAATGAACATTAAGCTGCATGCATCTTTCTGAATTATGGTTTCTCTGGGTATATGCCCAGGGTTGAGATTGCTGGGCCTATGGTAGGTCTAACACAGTTTTTTAAGGAACCTCCATACTGTTTTCCATTGTGTCTGTACCAATTTACATTCTCATCAACAGTGTAGGAGGGTTCCCTTTTCTCTCCAGCATTTACTTATTTATACATACACATACATACACACATACTTACTGCCTGTGGTTAAATATTTTATGTTGTAATATAACATCACTCTAAATTACGTGTGTATCTGCATTAAATGGATTTGTTCATATTCTGTGTGTGTGTACACATATGTAGTAAGTAGATATATTGTTCATTTTACAGCATTGAATAGATACTTAGCATTAGATGCAGTAAGAAATTCATGCTAAATGATGGTTTTTATTAATTAGATAATCATCTGTTTCAGTTGTATCCTACTGCTAAATATCTTCAAGGAAATATGTTTATAGTTAACAGATAAATCTAATTACAGTGGACTGCTTCCTGGCACTGCTTTAGATTAGCAAAATGGTTGATTTCTCTGACACACAAATAAATCATCACAATTATCAATGCTATTTTATGTAATATTAATTAAAATAAAGAATAATCTCTATAGTAGTTTTGTTGAGGACAAATACAAATACAGGTGAAATATAAAACTAAATTACACAAATATACTTTATTAAACAAAATGGTAAGTTTTAGGAAAACTATATGATCAAGCATAATTAAGTTACAGATGTCACAGTTTTATTGACTACTTTTTTTATAAGCTTTTAATTTAAAAGAGAAGTTTTAAATTTGGAGAAAATGTGAAGATTTTTTTAGGAGGTCTCCATATGACACACATCAAGTTCCCCCAATAATTAATGATTCACATGGCACATTTTTATAATTGTTAAACCAACATTGATACATTATCATCAATTAAATGTTGGGTATTATTCAGATTTATTTTGCCTTTACCTAATTTTTTCCTATCCCAGAATTGCATCCAGATTGCCATATTACATTTTGTAAACAAGTATCATTAGGTTCCCTTAACTGTAGGAGTTTTACAGACTTCTATTGCTTATGATGATCGTGACAGTTCAAGAAATAATGGTAAATTGTATACATTTTGTAAACCATTTACCTCAGTTGGGATTTGTCTGACATCTTTTCAAGTTTATAGTGGGATTATGTGATTTCTGTAAGGAAAACCAGATATAAGTGCTCTATTCTTCACATCATATCAAGGGTACTTACTACTGACATGATTTATCACTGTTGATGATTATCTTGATATCTGGTTGAGTAGTGTTTATCAGTTTTTCCATTGTGAAGTTACAACTGTTGAATCTGTTCACACTGTGGTCTTTGGAAAGAAATCAATATGCATAGCTCACACATGAGGAGTAAAGATGGCAAAGCATCTGCATAAATTATTTGAAATAATGGATGATAGATGTGTCTACTCTTCCCTACTTATTTATTCAATGATTTATTAATATCAGAATGGATTAATGGATATTTATTTTACACTTTGGGTTACAATACAATAAAATTTTATTTTGTTGCTCAAATTGTTCCCTGCTTTGGTCACTGAGAGCTTTTCCGTTTGGTTGCTGTGTCCCTTCAACATATTCACTTTCTGTACTGCATGATTGCTTCGCTGGTGGCTCAGATGGTGAAGAATCTGCCTGCAATGTGGGAGACACAAGCTCTAACCCTGGATTGGGAAGATCCCCTGGAGAAGGGAATGACTATTCACTCTAGTATTCTTGGCTGGAGAATTCCATGGACAGAGGACCCTGGCAGGCTAAAGTCCACAGGGTCACAAACACTTGGACAATACTGAGCGACCAACACTTTCATTTTCACCCTAGTCCTACGTTCAGCCAAATCTCCAAGAAGGCCTGGCTCCTCTTAATGTATCATATTAGAAGCCAAGATCTAAGTACTAGGTGTGCTTGTAGCTACTGAGGTGTGGATGGTTCAAGACTCTCCAATGTGAGAACAATGTGTTTATATTAACCTATATGTATATTCATATATTCATATCTATAAATTTCTATATGTAATCAATTCTATTTTGAGTCAAGTATGTATTTATATTAATGAATCTAACTGTAATCCATTACCACATAAATTACCTCCTTATTTTAGTTTTTCTCTAAAGTCTCACTCCAGCAGCAAGAAACTTTCTTGCTTTCTAACTTCCACCATAAGCCATTCATTTGCTTAATTCTAGTATACATGTTGATGTATACTAGTATATATATGTGCTCATTGACTCTAGTATACATGTTAATTGATGCTTTTGAACTATGGTGTTGGAGAAGACTCTTGAGAGTCCCTTGGACTTCAAGTAGATCCAACCAGTCCATCCTAAAGGATATCAGTCCTGAATATTCATTGGAAGGACTGATGCTGAAGCTGAAGTTCCAATACTTTGGCCACCTGATGTGAGGAACTGACTCATTGGAAAAGACCCTGATGCTGGGAAAGATTGGAGGGAGGAGGAAAAGGGGACAGCAGAAGATGAGATGGTTGGACGGTATCAGTGACTTGATAGACATGGAGTTTGAGCAAGCTCCAGGATTGGGTGATAGACAGGGAAGCCTGGTGTGCTGCAGTGCATAGGGTCGCAAAGAGTCAGACACAACTGAGCAACTGAACTGAACTGAGTATACATATGTAACAGTATGAGAACTGCACATCAGTGCCTGAAGGAAATAACTTTAACAGCTCAACTACAATCAAGCTTGGCCTCTTTTGCCTTTAGTCTTAGACTCCACTCACCTCCAAAATTACTTAAAGCAAAAAGTTTCTCCCATCCCATTAGGTGAAACTGTTTCTTATATACATATAAGAAACCATCAACATCAACCAGAATTTTGCTTTCTTTAAAAACATTATAGCTACTCTAATATGTGGGCAGCGGTGTCTCATTGTTGTCTTATTTTAAAGTTCTATAATGTCAAATGACATTATGTATCATTTCAAATGTATTTGTTGTTGTGTATCTTTGAAAACATGGCCGTTTAGACCATTTGCTCATTTCTTACTAGAGCTGCTTTCTTGAGTTTTTAGAGTTATTTGAATGTTTGAGATTAAAAAACAAAACAAAAAGTTTACCAGATAGTGTTCTGCAAATGCTAAACTCGCAACCTATAACTTGTGTTTTATTCTCTTAATGATGTCTTTCACAGAGCAAAATTTCTAATTTTAACAAAGTATAATATTTTTTCATGGATCATGCTTTTGGTATTGTATCTAAAAACACATGGGTAAACTCAAGGTCATCTAATTCTTCTCATATTTTCCTCTAGAAATTTTTTAGTCGTGTGTTTTACATTGAAGTCTATAAACCACTTTGAGGCAGCTTTGTCAAAAATGTACTTGTTTGGTTTATATTATTCTTTTTTCATATGCACATCCAATTGCCCTAGCATCATTTGTTGAAAATGGTGTCATTATCCATCAAATTGCCTTTTTTTTCCTTTGTCAAAGATCAGTTGACTATGTTTCTGTGGCTCTACCACTGGGCTATATTCCATTGATTTATGTGTTTACACTCTGTTGATTATTGTAGCTTTAAATGGTCTTAAAGTCAGGTAATGCCAATTCTACAATTTGTTCTTCTAAAGTATCATGTTGGCTACTCAAGGTCATTTGTCTTTCAATATAAACTTTGGATTGAGTGTTTTGCTTGTACAAAATAATTTGCTGGAAGTCTGCTTGGGATTACCTTGAATCTATAGATCATATTTGAAGGAACTGACGTCTTAACAATAGTGATTCTTCTAATGGATGAACATGGATATTTATCAGTTTATTTATGTCTTTGGTTTTTTTTTTTCTTCCTGAGTGCTGTAGTGTAGTTTTCCATATTTTATTTGATTTATACATAATCATTTCATTCTTTCAGTACTTCTGTAAGAGGCATATCTTAGCTAAGTTAAGAATACTACAAATAATTACTTTCATTTATTCATTCTCTGGTGCTTTCCCTTCTTTACACAGATTCAAGTTTCTAACCTATATCATTTTCCTTTTTCCTAAAAAACTACTTCTAACATTCTTTGCTGGTCATGTATGCTGGTGATGAAGTCTCTCAGTTCTTATTTGTCTGAGAAAGGTTTAACTGCTCCTTTTTGGAGGACAATTCATTGGAAAATAATTTTAGTTTGGTGATCTTTTTTCAGTACTTAAATATTTGTGGACAAAGAATGTTCCCTACCACCAAGTCAACAGCCACTGCAGCCAGCAATGATGCATTCTGAGGGGAATTCAGGGTGGAGAAAAACAGGATACTGGTCTTACAGAGTTAAGATGCATATCAGAGAAATCATTATTAATTTGAGATTTTTTTCATTTTTTAACTAGTAGTAATCTTTTGGTGTTTTACTACATGTTTTGTTTTGTTCCCCAAAAAAACTCCTGTGTAAATATGGATAACCAACAAGGATGCAAGGCATAGCACAAGGAACTCTGCTCGATGTTATGGGGCAGCTTGGATGGTAGGGACATTTGGGGAAGAATGGATACCTGTACATGTATGGCTGAGTCCCTTTCCTGTTCACCTGAAACCATCACAACACTGTTTGTTAACTGGCTATTTCGTTGTTGTTGCTTTTCAGTCACTAAGTTGTGTCCGACTCTGCAACCCTATGAACTGCAGCACGCCAGGTTTCTCTGTCCTTCACTATTTCTGTGAGTTTGCTCAAACAAATGTCCATTGAGAGTGATGACATCCAACCATCTCATTCTCTGTTGCCCTCTTTTCCTCTTGCCCTCAATCTTTCCCATCATCAGGGCCTTTTCCAATGGGTCAGGTCTTCACATCAGGTGGCCAAATCACTGGAGATTCAGCTTCAGCATCAGTCCATATAACTGGCTATACCCCAATACAAAATAAAAAGTTAAAAACAAAACCAAAAAAAAACCCTGTGTATCCTGGCTCCACCATTACCTCTTTGGAACAGCTTCTCAAGAGTTCTTTGAGAGGCTGCTTCCTGGCTATAGTCTGTAGCAATGCTCCAAATAAAATATAATTCTCAACTTTTAGGATGTGCATATTTTTTTTTTAATTGACATACTCCGTTTTCTACTGTCTTGACTTGGTTTCTGTTGAGAAGTTCACTGTAATTTTTATCTCTGTTCCTGAATAAGTAAGTTGACTTTTTCCCTTCTCTGGCTTCACCAAGATTTTGTTTTGTTTTGGTTTTCTGCAGTTTGACTATGACATGCATAGGCATAGTTTTTTTCATTTGTTTCTATACTTTTGTTTGTATTTACCCTTCTTGGTGTTTTCTGGATTTCCTAATTATGTGACTTAGTGTATGTCACTAGTTTTTAAAATTCTGAGTTTTATATACATTTTGCTGCATTTTCTCTTTCTTTATCTTCTGATATTGCAGATATACATCTTACACATTATGAAACTGTCCCAGACTTCTTAGATGATCTGTTTATTTGTTTTTAATTCTCTTTTTCCTCTTTGTATTTCAGTTGGGAAATTTCCATTGACCTATCTTCAGACTTACTGATTCTTTTCTTGGCCATTTCCAGTGTACTGAGGAGCCCATTAAAGGAATTCTTAATTTCTGTTTCTAGCATTTCTTTCTGATTATTTTTTAGAGCTTTCATCCCTCAGCTTTCATTAACCATCTGTTCTTACATGCTGTCTACTTTTCCATTAGAGCCCTAACATATTAATCACAGTTATTTAAAATTCCCTATCTGATAATTTCAACATCTGTGCCATTTCTGAGTTTGGATCTAGGTTTACTTTGTCTATTCAGACTGCCTTTATTTTTTTCTTGCTTTTTGGCATGTCTTGTAATTTTTCTGTTGAAAGATGGACGTATTGTATTAGAATGATAACTAAGGTATGTAGGTCCTTGGTGTGAGAATTTATTTTAGTGTGACTGAAAGTGGGCTTTTTAGATATTTGTTGTGGCTATAGTTACCAAAGGCTTCAAATTCCTCTAGTGTTTTTCTTTTCGTTTGCTCTCTAGATTTTGGTCTTTCCTGCATAACTCTGCTCAGAAAGAGTTCACATCTTATACCTCTTTCAGCTGTAATTCTCCATTATACTATTATACTGGAGTTCTATTAGCATAGTAGTAAGGAATGGAGAGGGGACACATTCTGTATACCTCTTATTAACTCCTAATCTTTTAGTAGTCCTCTGTCCCTGGGCTATGACATTCACAGGTTTTTCTCAGGTTTTTATTCCCCTTTGGTAACACTGGAAGACTAGAATAGGCTGAAGTGGGATATTTTCTTTTCCCCCACATTGGATAAAGCTCTGATAAAAACAATTCTCCTGGAGAGTAAGCCTTTGTTGTGAAGACTGCTCTGGGAGTATTCAGGAGAATTACCCTTCCTATCTAACTATCAGAGTCAGGAAGGAATTTTCTCCAATCTTTACCTTGAGAAGGTGGTGGGGCTCCTGGAGGTAAAACCCCCAAAGTGTGGAAGTCACTTTAAGACTGCTTCAAACCGGGAGTTTCTCATTCTTATGCTAGTCCACACTCAGACTCCACTAAGCTTTTGAAATTATCATTTAAGTCTTTCTACCAGTTTATTGCTTCAACAACTTCCATTGCAAGTAAGCAGATTTCTACTGTGCCTCCCAAGATACTCCTGCCTACCCAGATTTTGAGGTGGCAGTTTGCTCTGTGAACTCAATTGTCTTATGAATCTAAAATAACTTTCCTATATAACAATACTCACTCTGCCATTTCTAATGTACTTGGATTGACAGGGAGATCAGCAAGGCACCATCTGGAAGCAACTGACGGTCTTCTTTCTCCTCAAATCGCCAAACTTATCTGGGAGTCTAGGAATTCTTCTCGCTTCCCTATCCAGCTCTAGAAACAGCCTCTTCTCAACTAGACTACCAACACCTGGTCAGCCATCTCCTCCCTCTGATGTCCCCCCATCCAGTTGTTAGAAATTCTAACTTGGCTGTGGGAAGAGAAATAAACTCTGATTGCTCGTGTACTTTTGAAAATTAGACATTATTCCTGGACTTTTGAAAATTATTATTAAGATTGTATTTTCTACAGCTATTTTAGGTGCATATCAACATTGTGAGGAAGGTACAGAGATTTCTGGGGTATCCTCTGCCTCCACACATGCACATCTGAATGTGTGTGCTAAGGTGCTCAGTTGTGTCAGACTCTTTGCGACCCCATAGATTGCTAGGCTCCTCATCTATGGGATTCTTCAGGCAAGAATACTGGAATGGGTCGCCATTTTCTACTTCAGGGTATCGTTCAGACTCAGGAATCAAACCTGTATCTCTTCCATCTCCTACATTAGCAGGTGGATTCTTTACCCCTGTGCCACCTGGGAAGCCCCCACACATGCATAGACTCCCTCATTATCATCCTCCAGTAGAATGCTACATTTGTAACACTGATGATCCTACATTGACAAATCATAGTCACCAAAAGTACATGGTTTACATTATGATATACTTTTAGTGTCGTGCATGCTATCAATTTGAACAAATATATAGTGACATGCATCCATCCTTAGGGTTTCATACACAGTATTTCACTGCCCTAAAAGTCCTGTGTGTTCTGCCCATCCATCCTTTCCCTTTGTTCTCCCTAATCCCTAGCAAACATTGATTTTTATGATTTCCATAATTTAGCCTTTTCCAGAAGGTCACATATTTGGAATCATACAACATATTCAGATGATCTGTGAACTTTTTATATTTCATGTTCTTCAAGTTCAGAATCTCTGGCCCTTGCAATGTCTTAATAGTCACATAATAAACAACAAGGTTCAGCTTGTATCTGTTCTTTGTAACAACAATTTATTAAGGTGTGAATGACATCTTGCTAGTATTGACAAGAAAGAAAGTCCTTAGGAGGCACTGGGGCAAGAGGGACTCTAGGAAATATAACAAAATTGTACCTACAGTAGCTATAATCATATAAACATAAGCTATTTAACCATAGTTTCATGATTGTGTAAAATGATTTCATAGCTTTAGAATAAAATAATGCTTTTATCCAGAATTTATTTATAATTACTTTTTAACAAACAATGATTCAGAGTTAATTAGTGCATAAAAACCATCCACTCATAGACTATAAGCTAAAGGCAAGGATCATATTTAATGCATTAATAGTTTTTCTAAAATATCTGTTGCTAAACTGTACACACAGTAGGTATAAAGGATAACAAAATTAAAGGCTTATTTGAGCAGTTAAAATCATAAGTTTTAGTTCCATCCATAGCGTGACAATTGCTCTAATAAGACATTGTGTTGAATGTTGTTGTGTTGAAAGTTGTTGACAACTAGTATCCAATGAGTACCTACTTTATGCGGGGTGTAATGTAATCCTCATAGTTATAACAAATGTTAAAAATGAAAATTAGAGTATTTATGTAATATTCCCAGGAGCCAACTGCACAGATCAGATTTGAGTCATGTATTATGACCCCAGAGCTGTTATTTTTCCTTCCTCTATGTCAGTATTATGCTGATGTAGTTATACACAATTGATTTGGAATTTTATTGTGGATATTTTAATGAAGCATTCAATACTTTACATAACATATTTTTGTCTTATGTCAATACATGCAGAGGAATCACGTTTTATTTTTTAGAAGAAAAAATATTGGTTTATTTTAGATATGTTACCACAAATGCTGTACTTTATATCACTGCTCTGGATTGGGTAGAAACACAATTAGTGAAAGAGAGGAATGTGTGAGGCAGGTTTTTCACACTTTACAAATGGTTACAAAGTGATAATTAGCAATGTGCTAAATACTAGGTGATAATGCTCAACAGAATAAGGTGAAAATTAATTGTTTGAGATACAATATCACTGGAATGGTTCATTTCCTTAAAAGTCATTGAAACAGATGAAAATTGACTCTCTCTAATTTCGAGGTACATAATACACTATCATCAACTCAATCGAATTGAACCAGTCCTAGTCATTACCATCATCTTTCATTCATGCTTCTGTTCATTCGAAAAATTATCTATTGAATGTTGCTGTTGTGGCTGTGATAGACGCTTGAGGATAAAGGAGCAAACAAAGACACACGGCCTCTGCCTTCATGAGGATTTTATTATATCAATTCTTATCACCTTTGGGGTCTTGTTACCTTCAATATCACTCTCATCATCCTAATCCTATAATCGTCATCATCACCACTTACTCTAGAGACAAGCTCTATTAATGGGTGAATTAAGAGATAGAAAACAATTAGGAAGCTGTTAAATCTTACAGTGCACTCTTAGCCTTTCCTCCCCATGCCCATTTATGGTATAAATTTAAAATTTCATCTCACAAAACCTTCTCGGAGCATCTCATTTAAAGTGGACACCCCCGGTGGGCTTCTCCAGTGGCTCAGATGGTAAGGAATCCAGCTGAAATGCAGGAGACCTGGGTTCAATCCCTGGGCTGGGAAAATTCCATGGAGGAGGGCATGGCAACCCACCCCAGTATTCTTGCCTGGAGAATCCCCATAGACAGAGGAGCCTGGCGGGCTATACTCCACAGGCTCACGAAGAGTCAGACACAACTGAACAGCAAGCACACATACACATACTCCCAACGGGGCCTCCCAGGTGGCTCTAGTGGTAAGGAACCTGCTTGCCGGTGCTGGAGATCTAAGAGACATAGGTTCAATCCCTGGGTCAGGAAGATCTCCTGAAGGAGGGCATGGCGACTCACTTAAGTATTCTTGCCTGGAGAATCCCATGGACAGAGGAGCCTGGCGGGCTACAGTCTATAGGGTTGCAAAGAGTTGGACATGACTGAAGTGACTGAACACGGTACAACACAGCACATACTCCCAATTATTTCACATCACTTGAACTTAGAATGATGGCGGATGCCCAAATCATATTTTCTGAATGAATGCATAGAGCAATAGAGATTTTTGTTTTCTCTCCATACCTTTAATGGTCACAACGTGGCAAGAAATAGTCACTAAAGGCACCAGGCCATGAACTTGGGCATAGCTCCAGTGCATTGTCTGCAACCAACTGCTTTGCCCCATCACTGTCAGCATCCCATTAAGTTTACAATTTTTCATCTTGAAACACCCTTGCTCTATTACATACTGGCTATCTTACTCTGATGAAGCTTGGTTGGCATGTATTAAGTCTCTACAAATAATTAACTAGATGTTATTAGTGGCAATAATCCACCTGGTCAGGACTGGGCCCCGACAAGTTAGCTGTGGAAAATTGGACCACACTGTATATAATACTGGCCAGAATAATGAAGATTTAAATTAGAGTGATAACAGTGGAAACTGGAAAAGGCATATAAATCCAAAAGTCAGAATAGGACATCGCTTATACTAACAGAAGAGAACCCTGGCACCTGTTTCACAGATAGTTCTTCATGATATTTAGGCACTGCAAAAGTGGGATGCTGCTGAAGACCCTAAAAGTTTGTGTTCCCTCAGTCTTGAAAGAGCTTCCTCCAGACTACTGTTATGATCTCTGTCCTTTAACAAGCTCAGGTCTCAATTATTACTTTCCAGAGGGGGATGCCTTGAATACCTGTGGATCTATCTTCTATTTCCCCCTCTAGACCTATTCTCTGCCCTTCTCTAATCTGTTCCCAGTCAGTATCTACTTCATGACAAACTGCCTTGCCCTTTCATTTCTGGGAGGGCTTGTCCACTGAACAGCACCATCTGGAGACTGGATGGAAGAAGGCATTTTAGTTTGGGGTATTTATTCCTCTGTTCTTTGTGGAAATCACCACTAAAGTCACAGTTCCTCATCAAATGGCTCTATTCATAAATTCTCTCTCTATTCCAGGTTCTATTCTGGATCTCTTTAGACACGATAAGGTCTCTTACTATCCCCGTAAGTATGAAACCATCCGTTAGAATTTCCCAGCATTGAGTTCATGAGTTTATAAATAGTCTCTTTAATAAATAAATACCCTAAAGTATCCCAATTCAAATGTGTCATCTTGTTCCTGCAAGAACCTTAAACAGAGAGGGTGGGACAAACTGATGAGAGAGTAGCACTGAGACATATACATTACCATAGGTAAAAGAGATAGCTAGCGGGAAGGTGCTGTATAACAACCCCGTGCTCTGTAACAACCTAGAAGGGTGAAAGGTGGGGTGGGGGGAGCAGGAGGGACGTTCCAGAGGGAGTGGATATAGGAATGCATATGGCTGATTCACATTGTTGTAAATCCAGCACAGTACTGTAAAGCAGGTGTCCTTCAAATGAAAAAAAAAAAAAATTCAAAAAAGTAGAGAGATAATAAGTGGTGGTGAGGATGTGGAGAAAAGGGAACTCTTGTACACTGTTGGTGGGAACATAGAGCCACTATGGAAAACCGTATGGCAGTTCCTCAAAAAATTTAAAATAGAATTGCCATATGATCCAACAATCCTAGTTCTGCATGTACATCCTAATTTATTTTTAAATATATTTCCATTCTCCCTCCTAGATTTAATATTGCCGACTGATCAGTCTTGTTCTTGCTGCTCAAAGTCCCTTCATTATCTACTTTGCTGTTTCTAATATACGATAGTTTGGGGAATCAGAAAACCAAACTACTGCAATTAGAATGTTGGGTACAGTATAAGTAAATGAACCCTCTTTCAGCATCCAAGAGGTGTTTTAGGGTTACAGTGCATGAAAACAGGTAAAAGGGCTTTCTACTTTTCAGAAAATTTTTAAATTTAATATCTCTATTGATGCTTAATTAGGAGTACTTCACAAAGAAAACAAAATCACTAGAGTAATGACATTCTAGTGGAGAAAAGAATTTACCAAAATCTAGAGAAAAATGTCACACAATGACACTTGAACTTGAAAAAATACATCACTGGGAATTGGAAATAGTGTATAATTCTTATCTGTGAACTTCTTAAAGAGTATTTTCTACACCATAAAAAAATGCATGTAATAAATATGACCTCATTAAAGTTTTAGGACAATTAAAAAAATAATTGTAAACAGTATGAAATCCTATACAAAATAGTAGTCCTATAAATCTTACACCTTTACTATGCTTTATTTCCCTCAGGACATTGCTCACCCTTTACCATGGCTATATATCTGTTTACTGTCTATCTTGCTCACTATAATATGAGCTCTACAAGTCAATGGGGTTTGTTCTGTTTACTGCTATATCCTGACTCCTTGAACAATGCCTGGCATATAGTGAGTGTATAATATATATGTTTCCAGTGAACAAGTATACAAATAGTACACCAATGTCTAACATAGTACTGCCATTTAACTTTATTTTTTTCATATCTTCCTCTAACATTTTTAAGTAAAAAATATTTTATATTCTAAATTGTTTTGACATTATCAAAATATGTAGTAAGTAATCATACCCTCTAGGATTCAAATTCTAAGAAAATTATACATGATGTTAAATAAAGCAAAGGTGTATGCATGTGTATATACATATATGTGTATTTGATGGATATTCCAAAATTACTTGGAATGAAGTAAAATTATTTTACTTTACACACTGATAAGGACTGAATTTCTAATTACCTACCCCTATTTCAAACTTTCAAAATTGACTGAAGCAATCCACTTCTCAGAGCACTATGCTCAGTTACTCAGGCATGTCCAACTCTTTTTCAACCCTTTGGACTGTAGTCCACCAGGAACCTTGTCCATGGCATTTTACAGCAAGAATACTAGAATGGGTTGACATTTTTCTCCTCCAGGGGATCTTCCCAACCCAGGGATCAAACGGGTGTCTTCTGTGCCTCCTGTACTGGCAGGAGAATTCTTTACCACTGCCCCACCTGAGAAGCCCAATTCCCAGTAAAGTACTTTTCAGGGAGTATGTATATCCCAGGAGGAAACAGAGAGAGATTATACTTAAGAGAGGAAAACAGCATACCTGTCTGAATTTCAACTTAACAGAACCTTGTAAAAATTACTGTTTGAAACCATTTTATAGCCACCAACAATCCAGAGAATATTCAGAGATTGCCAAAAAAGATAATTGCATCTTTTAAAATTTTAAGCAGTATGATGTTTAACTGTGAGCTAGTTTTGAGTATTTAAGCCTTATGTATGTATTTTTAATTTTGATTGCTCCAATGAGCCATACAGCTATTTGCTAGGGATACACTTCAAAAAAGAATTACCAACACAGTTAAATCAACCACTTACACTTACCAACTACACAATTACATGTGAGACAGTTTTGAGGTTTTTGTTTTTGTTTTCTTGTGTTTTTTTTTTTTTTTTTTTTTTTTAAATCATGCTTCTTTACAAGAAATGGTACACAGAACAAAGTATGGGCACAGATTCAGATAACTCTTATAATATCCCCATAGTTGTTCATAAAATAATAAGAAAACTATATTGTCTTGTATGAGTCCTTATAATGTTTAGATGTTTTCATACAAGTTATTTCATTCCATACTCCCAAGAAACCTATGAGACATATTATTATCTTAAATTTCATATGAAAAAAACACCAATAATGGAAAAGGCCTTGAAATAATCCAGTAAGTAAGCCATCATTAAGCTAAGATACAAGCTAAGGTCTTTCATGAAGTCCTACTCAAATGAAGTCGTACTTGAATCCCCTCCCATAAAAACTCTGACCCTGAACAGATTGTTTATATTTTCTGATTTTCAGTTTCTCAGCAGTAAAAATGTGAGCAGTAATATCTGGGTTATATTTTGATGACAATTAATTTACATAAAATGTAACTAGCTAAAAAACTAGTTACTTAGTGATGACAAAAATACTAGAATTAGTAGAAGCAAGATGCAATTGTGAACTTATTATTTTGTTATTATTCTGATTCTAAATTCTATGATTTAGATTTTAACTGTATTTGGAGTCTAGAACATTTCACTCTATAGAAATGTTAATGCATTGATCATTGTGTTTCTATCTTGTCTAAATTGTTTTAAAAATTTCCTTGGCAAAAATGTCATTAGTATTTATGAAGATATGATAATCAAATGGTTATGTGTCTTCACTGGGAGGCACCAGTATACTGATACGTAATTATCACATGGTTATACCCACTATAATCAGGCAATGCAGAAGATCCTTTGTTATCCTCCTACAAGTAGTAGAAAATTGCCTTAGGTTCACAGCAGATTTGTTTTCAAATTTCTTTTTTTTTTTTTTTAACCCATTTTCTCTTTGCTTCTAGTGAAAGCATATACTGTACTAGTAGTTCAACTTTTTTGTCAAATGTGCATAATATTGGTAATAGAGTAAAGTGATTCAATACCTTTATTAGGATACCCTAGGTCACATTGGGTTAGCAAGTAACACCAAAAGCATCAGTATCATGTTAAATGGTATCCTTATACAACATTCATGTCTGGTCCAGGTGATTCTCCAATCCATCCATCCTCTACATGTTATCTCAGCATTTCTAGATGCCTCTACTCAAATGCACTTTCAAAAACATTTTTCTCCCAGGGGAAAGCACAGTTTGAAGAGCTGAGCATCAACAATTAAATCCTGTTACCTGGAACTGATGCATATCATTTGCACTTACATGCATTTGTACTTACATTCTATTGCTCAAAAGCAAATTATATGACTTCGCCTATACCTTTGAGAAGTGGGGAACTCAACTCCTCCCACAGATTCAGGATGAAACCTCCATTCAGGAGGAAATAATCTTCCCACAAATGAAAACCATATATTGATGAACAGAAGTTTCCAGAAATGTCTTTAAAAAATGTTAAACCATGAAACACCACACTGATACAGCTGACAAAGCAGTTTTTTGTATATGAACAGGCATGGCTATATGTCAAATGACTTCCCTGCTATAACAGGTTATTCTTAACCTAGAATAAGTTGATTATTCACCTCATCACCATAGAGAACCAGAAGATTCCTATAGTGTCACAGTACAACTGTTAGGGCTAATAACATGATGGATATTGTTCAAAGAGGCATATATTAAAACTAGAGATGTTTACTGTCTTTTTATGTGAAAGTCATAATCACAATTCTGCTACAAAGAAAGGACAGATTCTAAAAACTTCAGTTTTGCATAGATACCAGTGCACAACTACAGATGAAAGCTCCAAACATAATATGTGATCATTAAGTCACTGTAATAAGATAGAAATTTCTGCAATTGACATCTTAAGTTTTCCATAAGGAAGTACAGCTTGAATTTAGATACTTTCTTTTATAGTTTCAGTCATCTTTTCTCAATTCTTTTTCTTATACTCATAAAGCCTGGTAATAAAGAACCACACAAGTTCCTGTTTCAGATTGCCATATGGGCTGGGTGCGGCAGATGCTATTCTCTAATCTGAGGCAATTTATTAGGATAATACCTCCATTCCC
The DNA here is from genome assembly GCF_033118175.1 of Dama dama. NCBI lineage: Eukaryota > Metazoa > Chordata > Mammalia > Artiodactyla > Cervidae > Dama > Dama dama. Next base: position 37,134,934 of record NC_083684.1, read on the forward strand.
CTGGGACTTCCCTGGTGGCTCAACTATAAAAGCATCTGCCTACAATGCAGGAGACTCAGATTTGATCCCTGGGTCGGGAAGATCCCCTGGAGAAGGAAATGGTAACCCACTCTAGTACTCTTGCCTGGAAAATCCCATGGACCAAGGAGCCTGGTAGGCTACAGTCTATGAGGCCGCAAAGAGTCGGACATGACTGAGCGACTTCACTTCACTTCACCTCCATTCCCCACCTAATCATGGTGTTGGCTGCCAATACCTGCACCCATCTTCTCCAGACTATTATTCTTGACCAATAGGAGCCAACTTGTCTATAGATGTCTGGAATGTCGGAAGGTTACACTCCTCATACCTCCAAGGCAGACCACAGCCACGGTAGGCTTCTCTGTTATCATCAGGTGAGATATCTGTAAAACAATTTATCTCGAGGATTTCCTATGATACAATGTTGAAGTTGAGCTCTGGAAGGCACATCTCTTCCTGGGTTGCTTTCCTGTCCTCATCTCTTTCCTCTTCATTTCTTATAGATTTCTCCTGAGAGAACTTCCAAAAATCACTTTCACAGTAAATCTTGTCTCAGGCTCTGATTCCAGGCCTGACCTAAGATAATGACTAAGCTCAACCTAATTAGTGCAGTGTCTAGAACCAAGGCAGAGCTGCTCTCACAGAAAACAATCTTTAGAAGGTTATTCCAGCCTGGGTTTGCTATGCCTTAAACAAACAAGCAAAATAGATTATACAAGCATAAAACAATATCCCAACCCTGAGGCTCTGCATTGAACCACAAATTATTGATGTTCAGCAAACAACTGCTACATCAACAGACTGTCTTGAGTTAATCAAATAGATAAGGTGATATCACTACATTCATTTTGCCTACTAATTGCATTAAAATTGTAGTAGGTTCTGGTATGTAGACAACGCAATTTAAAAATATTCAGATTATGAGCCTTAGCAACTTATCAGCTAACTGTGAAATGAACACTAAGAAATTCCTTGTGAAGTTTATGAGAACACAGTGGAGTTCATATATAGTTCTGCTCCATGACCCTTATTGAAATTACAGTTGCAGGAAGTCAAGCTCTAAGTGACATGCAGGCAATCTGATGTCCAATCAGATGTCCTAATCTGAGAAAATAGATCAGAGTTTTGGGGTGTATAATGTAAACATGTACCACATGAAGGACTTCAAAGAGTTATGAACACACTGTGAACATCTCCCATTCACTAATTAGTATCTTGCAGTTATATTTTGAACTTGTACACAAGAAGTAGTTATTTAGTTCAGAGTAATTGAAATTAACAGTTATCCATATATATTTTTAAATCAAATAGAAATTGAAGTTTGTCGCACAGATTTTCTATTTCACAAATTATTTTAAAATTATTTAGTTGCTAAGTCATGTCTGACTCTTGCAATCCCATGGACTGAAGCCCGCCAGGCTCCTCTGTCCATGGGATTCTCCAGGCAAGAATACTGGAGTAGGTTGCCATTTGCTTCTCCAGGGGATCTTCCCGACTCAGGAATCGAACCTGGGTCTCCTGCATTGCAGGCAGATTCTTTACCAGATTCTTTACTGAGCTATATTTAACCATTATATTAAATTATTTAATCATTAATTATAACAATCAGAGACATGCTGTAATATGAAATAACATTTTAGTTGCTATAAAAAATGAAAATTATTCAATAAGATCTTTATCATAATGATGGGATATAAAGGAAAAATTCATATAATTAGGGGAAAAACAAACTCTTGGTTCAAAAGAGAGAACTGTTAATAAATACCAAAGGACTGAAGGTACCACCCTTAATGCTAAGCAAGCTGGTATTAAACATCTGTATGTCACTGCTATGTTCAACACCATCCAGAGATCAACATTTTGTCTCCAAACTACCCTCATACAGATAGCCTGGACTGCTCCAACAAATGAACAGTACCAAGCTCTAAGGACAGGGAAACCTAGCATGTTCTAGTCCATGGGGTCACAAAGACTTGGACACAACTGAGCAGCTGATCAACAACAAAGCTCCGCCCAAACACGTAGTATCAAAACCTAGAGGAACAAGATAGGGGTAGGGGATTGTGAGGTACAAATTACTATGAATAAGACAAATAAGATCTAAAGATATGTTGTACAGCACAAGGAAGATAGCCAATATTTTATAATAACTTTGAATGGAGTATAACCTATAAATATTTTGAATAACTATGTTGTACACCTAAAACTAACATAATACTGTAAGTCAATTATACTTCAATTAAAAAAAAAAAAACTGAGAATCAGTACACAAATCATCAAGTATCCAGATGATTCATATACAGTTTCATCACAAGAAATGGAATCCTTTCTGAGCCCAGACTGAGTCTAGTGATATTGTAAGGGTGAAGTAATTATGAAGAGTAATCAATTCATTTCCTTTTTACTTGTTTTTCATTGAGGCATAGTTGATGTGTATAACTTCAGGTGTATAACGCAGTGGTAATTTTTAAAGTTTATATTTCATTTGTACTTAGTATAAAATATTGGCTATATCCCCCATTTTATTTATTTTATAGACAGTTTATTTGTTTTATAGATAATATATAGTTTGCACTTCTTAATCCTCTGCTTATATTTTGCCACTTGCCACTTCATTTCTTATCTTTTTTCCTGGAATATAGAAAACATTTTCCATCAATAACTATAGTGACTTATGGTTTCAAAGTATTCTATTTCAAACGAACTTACCTAAAGCAATTCCTCCAAATGATCATGTTATCCCAGTACCACATTCTCAATCTAGAATTTGCAATAATAATAAAAGTACACAAAGAAGACTGAAAATTCTTAACACAAAAGGCACAGTGGTTATGTCAATGACAGTTGGTGGTTAACAAAGTTTATATTTAGCTGTGTGGAAGAATCAGCATCACTCCAAGCAGTTAATACACATGGAAGGTGAAGTGAGATTTCTTTTCCACCTAATCAAATCCTGGAGAAGGCAGGGCCATAGTGGAAAGAGATAAAGCAATGGAGCCAAAAATACCCATGTCTATACCTTGGCTATGCTATTTTCTATTTGAGCTGCAACACATGGTTTAGCCTTTCTGAGCTTTAAAATAGTCTTTGAAAATTTGAGACCAATATTCATTTCCTTGTAGGAAAGGGAATAATAATAGCTAACATATATTGAAAGCTGGGTCAGCATCCAGAGCAATACACATAATGCTTGCTGAAGCCCTTATATGGGTACTATTATTATCTATTACAATTACATTTTGAAGATGAGAAAACTGAGGCATAAAACACTAAACTAATTTTATAAAGAGACACAGATGATAAATTGACAATCCTAGTTCTGGTCTTTAGCACTCACATTCCAGAAAAGAAAAGTTTGAATATTGAAGAATAGGCATTACTGCAATGAATGGATTTATTGACTGTCCCATAAACATCACATATCAAAAATACTAAGCCATTTGCCTTTATCTCTTGCCTTTTTGGGTTAAACTGAACTATCAATGCCAGATAAATATTGTTAGTCTATGAGCCACATCACTTCTATACTCTTATTCCAAATGATTCTCTTCAAATGATGAAGAGAACTTTTTTCAATCAACTTTTAGCCCAGCAAAGCAGTAAACCAATGTCTTCATCACAAATAGGCTTTATATCATTTCAATGGAATGGGATAAAACTGGAACATATAGGGAGTTTGCTATGTTTCACCAGCTCTTTGCATGCATACATGCTGTCACTTCAGTCAGGTCCTGACTCTTCGCAGACCTATGGACTATAGCCCACCATGCTCCTCTGTCCATGGGATTCTCCAGGCAAGAATACTGGAGTGATGCCCTCCTCCAGGGCATGCCCCCACCCAGGGATGGAACCCGCATCTCTTACATCTCCTGCATTGGTAGGAGAGCTCTTTATCACTAGTGCCACCTGGGAAGCCCTCACCAGCACAGACTTATGTTCAAAATTAGCATTATTGTTGGGCTCTTTCCATTATGTTACTAACGGAAAGTAAGAAAACTATGTACGAAGTTAAAACATTACTGAAGTAGTAATGCTTAAAATTCAAGATTTTGAATGCTGTGTGTGCTGTGTATATGTGTGTGTATATGTCTGTGTGACTTACAACCACTGCTGATCCAGCATTTGTTCTGCCATTTGACTACTCAGAGACCCAAGATTGATATTATGTGAAGCACTTGACAATTCAAGTAAAAAATAATGTGATATTTTTCCAAAACTGGTCAATAATAAATGAGTTTTAGAATTTAAATCAAAACAATGGATTTCTCACAGTGCATTATTGATAAGGCACACTTAGTCTAACAACACTTTCAAAGGATAATGCCTTATATACTGCCACTACTAATAAAAACTTCAATATAAATGAAAGTATTAAACTAAAAGAAAAACAAAATAAAACAGGTTTGCACATGGTAAACATTCTGCAGGGTAGTTTATTTGGAATTTGGGTACAGATAATGTGTAACATGATGTGTTTCACAAATTCCCGATTTTAGGTTTTTTTTACACCCTGGTGAGTAAAACATAAGTTTGTTGTAATGGCTTAAGTGCTATAGCCAAACACTAAAATGTCATATAACTATTCCATATGACTTCTGGTATGTATTGCTGATCTGAATAAAGCAATATGAGAAAGTGACAAGTAACTCTTCACAGTAACAAAGTTATATGAGTAGAGAATACTACTTTTAAGATTTATTTCATAATTAGATATTTTACTATGATTTTTAATTTTTTCCCAGGAGTATTTTGAATTTTTCACTTTAAATATTGTGTCTAAATAAATGCAAGATTCATAAAATTATGCTAACTGGACTTGTTTGTTGAATGAATAAATTAATGCACATATGGCTATAAAGAAGAAAAACAACAGAGGAAGAGAGAGAGATTTTGATGATATGCAATCATAAACATACAAATTTAGCATAAAGTGATGCTAAATTTGATTCTCTCGCACAGCTAAAAATTAACTCTGTAAACTCTCACTTCATATTATATCCTAATAATACTGACCATATCTCCTAGCAATCACTAACCTGTTCTCCATTTCTAAAAATGTATCATTTCAAACAAACTTCATAAATGAAATTCTTTGGGGATGGTTTTTTCACACAGCATAATTCCTTACAGATGCACGTCAAGTGTAGTATTTATCAAGTAGTTCATTGTTTTTTCATTGGTGAGTATTATTCCATGGTATATGTATATATACCATAGTATATTTAACCATTCATTTACTGAAAGGCATTAACTCTGATTCCAGTATTGGCTGTCACAAATAAATCTGCTATTACCATCCATGCACAGTGATTTTTGTGTGTGATTGTATGTAAATAAACTTTCATTTTAAAAAGATAACTACAAAGGAGTGATGAAATGTATGACAATTGAATGTTTAGTTTCATATTACCAAAATGTATTTCAGAGTTCTGTATTTTATATTCCCACCAGTAACATAAAAATGATTCATTTTCTTCATATTCACACTAGCATTTAATGATGTCACTATTTTTATTTTAAACATGGATATACAGTAGATGCCATTATGATGTAAATTTATATTGCTCTGATGGCTAAGGACGTTGAACAACTTTTCATGTTATTATCTGTTTTCTGTATATTCTTTTCAGTGAAAAGTCTGTTCAAAGGAAAAAAAAAAGTAATTTGTTAAGGTTTGAGAGTTTTAAAAATATATATTTTAGATACTAGTCTTTTGTCAGATATGTCATTTGCAAATATTTTCTATCAGTTGTAGGTTCTTTTTTCATCATTTTTACATAGGTTTCACAAAGTAATTTTTAAAACATTTTGATGAGGTCCAATACATAAACTCTTTCATGGATCATGCTTTTGGTATCAGGCCTAAGAACTCTGTCTAGACATGAGTCTAAAGATATTCTCCTATTTTCTTCTTAAAAAAATAATGTGCAGTTTTACATGTTACATTTAAGTATGTGATTTATTTTGAATTGATTTTTGTACACAGTGTGAAGTTTAGGTTATTTTATTTTATTTATTTATTTTTGGCCCCTGGGTGTCCAGATGTCCTAGCACCATTTGTTGAGGACTATCCTTGTAGGTCAGGAAGCAACAGTTAGAACTGGACACGGAACAACAGACTGGTTCCAAATAGGAAAAGGAGTACGTCAAGGCTGTATATTGTCACCCTGCTTATTTAACTTCTATGCAGAGTAAATCATGAGAAACGCTGGGCTGGAAGAAGCACAAGCTGGAATCAAGATTGCTGGGAGAAATATCAATAACTTCAGATTTGCAGATGACACCACCCTTATGGCAGAAAGTGAAGAGGAACTAAAAAGCTTCTTGATGAAAGTAAAAGAGGAGAGTGAAAAAGTTGGCTTAAAGCTCAACATTCAGAAAACTAAGATCGTGGCATCTGGTCCCATCACTTCATGGGAAATAGATGAGGAAACAGTGGAAACAGGGTCAGACTTTATTTTGGGGGGCTTTAAAATCACTGCAGATGGTGACGGCAGCCATGAAATTAAAAGACGCTTACTCCTTGGAAGGAAAGTTATGACCAACCTAAATAGCACATTAAAAAGCAGAGACATTACCTTGCCAACAAAGGTCTGTCTAGTCAAGGCTATTGTTTTTCCAGTGGTCATGTATGGATGTGACAGTCGGACTGTGAAGAAAGCAGAGCACTGAAAAATAGATGCTTTTGAACTGTGGTGTTGGAGAAGACTCTTGAGAGTCCTTTGGACTGCCAGGAGATCCAACCAGTCCATCCTAAAGGAGATCAGTCCTGGGTGTTCATTGGAAGGACTGATGCTGAAGCTGAAACTCCAATACTTTGGCACCTCATGAGAAGAGCTGACTCACTGGAAAAGACCCTGATGCTGGGAGGGATTGGGGGGCAGGAGGAGAAGGGGACGGCAGAGGATGAGATGGTTGGATGGCATCACTGACTCGATGGACATGAGTTTTAGTAAACTCTGGGAGCTGGTGACGGACAGGGAGGCCTGTTGTGCTGTGATTCATGGGGTTGCAAAGAGTCAGACACGGCTGAGCGACTGAACTGAACTGAACTGATCCTTTCTCCATTGAATTGGTTTCACACTTTTGTCAAAAATCAGTTAAGCATGTTTGCATGATTTTATTCCTGGGTTCCCAATTCTACTGGCCTATATGTTCCACCACTTCTACACTGATTACTGTAGATGTATAGCAGGTGTTAATATAGGGTAGAGTGATTCTGCTGTCTAAGGGTAGCATGTTTTATACATGTCAATTAGATCCTATTAGTTAATTGCATTGCTTAGAGATCTAATATTCTCACTGATGTTCTGTCTCACACTTCTGTCAGTTCCTATGATAAAGATGGTACTTTGAAGCCTGCAACTATAATTGTTGATTTGCCTATTTCTCCTTGAAGCTTTTTCCATTACTTCTTCATGCATCTTGAGGTTCAGTTGTTTGATGCATACCCATTTAGGATTGCTATGTCTTTCTGGTGAGTATTCTTTTTATCATTATGTAATGCTCCTCTTTGTAGTAATTTTCTTTGCTCTGAATTCTACTTTATTGAATATTACTATTAAAGCACTTCCCATTTGAAAAATCTTCCATGCATGTTAACCTTTTCCCTCCATTTATTTGTAATCTACATATATCACTTGAGTCCATTTCTTACAGGCAATAGTTGGGTCATATCTTTTTAACTACTCTGTCATTCTCTCTTTCAATCTGTGTATTGATATTAAAGATAATTACTGGTATGTTAGAATCATATCTGCTATTTTATTAATAAGTTCTGTTCACTCTTCTGGTTCTCATCTGCCTTTTTTCTTGCTTTCTCATGCGTTACCTCTTCGTGTATACTTCCATCCTGCTTTATACAGTGCTCATGAGTACATCTCTTTGTATAGTTTTCATATGGCTGCTCTGTATGCTACAATATACAGATGTAACATCACAATCTGTGAGTATCAACATTTTATTTAGCTCTTCAAGTATGAAAATGTTTCACTTAGGTCCCTTTACCTTCCTCACTTAAATATCTATGTCTTGAATATTAGATGATATAGTAAATTCTGCTTTGATCATCAAATGTGATTTATTAAACTCATGAGGAAAAGGACAGTGTGCATTATGACCCATGTTTCTATACTTTCCTTTTTTTTTTTATCTTCCTATCTTATGCTCCATGATTCTTTCTTTTTTATTTCCTTTGTGTTTGAAAAGCTTTATCGGCCAATCTATAAAGGTAGGTTCACTAGCAATAAATTATTTTCAGATTCTACAACTGAGACTTTCTTTATGTCTCATTCATTCCTGAAGGGTAGTTTTATCAGAAATAGAATTTTGTCATTAACAAATTCTTTTCTTTTTTCCACTTGAAAAAATATTTTGCCACTTTCTTTTGGACTCCAAGGTTTCAAATGAGAATTCCACAGGCATTTGAAATAGTGTTTCTACTGGGTAATATACTGTTTCTCTTTTCTGCCTTTAAGGTGTTTCCACTGTCTTTGGCTTTCAAACATTCACTCACTGTTGTTGGTGTAGGTTTGTGTTTATCTTATCTGGGTTTGCTTAGCTTCCTGGACCTAAATGTAGATTTCTTCAACAAATGTGGGAAGCTGCCAGCCATTATTTCTTCAGATATTATTCCAGTACCACTCTTTTTCCTCTCCTTCTGATACTCTGATAACAGGAACATTAGACTTTTTTCACTTTTGTTCTATAGGCCCCTGCTGCTGCTGTTAAATCACTTCAGTAATGTCCGACTCTGTTCGACCCCATAGACGGCAGCCCACCAGGCTCCCCCGTCCCTGGGATTCTCCAGGCAAGAACACTGGAGTGGGTTGCCATTTCCTTCTCCAATGCATGAAAGTGAAAAGTGAAAGTGAAGTCGCTCAGTCATGTCTGACTCTTAGCGACCCCATGGACTGTAGCCTACCAGGCTTCTCCATCCATGGGATTTTCCAGGCAAGAGTACTGGAGTGGGGTGCCACTGCCTTCTCCGATAGGCCCCTGAGTCTCTCTCAATTTTTTTCAGTATATTTTTTCTCAGTTGTTTCAAATAGGGTAAATTGTATTGGTCTGCTTTCAAATTTGCTGATTTGTTTATATGTCATCTCCACTCTACTACTGACACCATTCGGCGAATGTTTTTGTTATTATTTCTATTACTGTATTTTTCATTTTTATAATTTAATTTCATTTTAATACAATTTTATTCTTTTGCCACAATTTTTATATTTTTCTAATTTGCTTTAGAAATCTGTAATTCCTTACTGTAACACTTTTGTGGAGGAAGCTTTAAAACCTTGTTGGATAGTTCTAATATTGGATTAACCTTGGCATTAGCATTAATTTACTATCATTTCTCATTTAAATTATTTTCTTGGTTCCTGCTATGATGGGTGGTAGTATTATCAATATAATGTCTACTAGATTTAGCAACTTACTGCCCTATTTAACTCTAAGTCAGCAACTAGTCACTGTGTTTAGGTTTATCATGCAAGGCTTGGCCTGCATTTGTAGACTGCGGCTCCAACGGCACTCTAGCTTCCTCAACCTTGTTTGCTTGGTTGGTTTCTTGTTTTTGTCTTATTTTCAGTTTACTAGGTACCAGCACGGCTCCCACAACAAACACAAATGGGATTTCCCCATACTGGGCTGCTGCTTGTCTTCTCGTGGAGGAGTGATGTGGTGGGATCACCTGAGCAGTCTCCCCAGCCTCCCTCAGCTGTCTGGTTGTCTCTGGAGAGAGGGAGTCTCAGGCCTTCTGAGTCAAAGACTGTCTCTAGAACAGAAGCTTGCTACTGCTGGCTCCTCCTTGCCTGTTCTATCCATGCAATTCAGTACCTCTGAAGAGTGGTGATTTTTTCTGTTTCTGGTTGCTTGCTATGGCTGTATCCATCCATCGGTTGTGCCCCACCTCCAGTGTCTCTGAACGGGATTGAGGGGCCGGACTGAAGAAAGAAAAGACAGTCTCAGGACTGTGAGAAAAGGCTCCCAAATGGAATTTCCTGTTGTGTTGTGACTAGATCCTTTCTTCCTCTTCTATTTTCAGGTCTCAGTATTGCTCGGTGGGAAAGGGGAATCTCCGGCCCTCTAGCAAAGGAGAGTGATTTTCCCTGGACACTTAATTTTGGCAGAGCTTCTGGTAGATCCACATTTCTGGTCATGTTTGTGTCGAGCTCTTCTGATGTCATATGCACTCTGCTATATTCAGGGCAGGAATGAACCTACCAGAGACATATTCTACAGCTTGCCTGGAGGTAAGAAAATCTCAGGGCTTAGTCTTCATCTGTTGGGTGGGGGGGATTTTAAAATGCCTATTCTTTCAGTCCCGGGCTCCTAAACCAGTTCAGTTCCCTCTTACCACATTGACAGAGTTCTCCTTTGCTGTCGTCTGTGTTATTTCCAGGGTTTATATAGTGCTTAGCAAAGAACAGAAAGATACGGGTCTATGCCACCCTGTCTGAATGGGAAGTTCCTAAAATGTCCATTATGTTTTTCTTAAAATAAAGATGCATATTACTTTTTCTTACTTACTGGTGAGAGAAACTAAGGTACAAAAACATGTTCTATTTGTTTAAGGTCCTGAAGTAAGCAAAAGGCAGTAGAGATAGTAAGCTTAATCTAGCTACCAAAGGGCTTTTTTTTTTTTTTTTTCATTTATACTTTATTCGTGCATGTAAACAGTGTGATAACAACAGAAAAGAGCAAGTTCTAAGAAACTATTCTTTACCTAATATCATTTATCTAAGAGGATAAAAAAATCTATGAAATTAAACACGTTCATTAAATTCTGTCAGGGCACACATAGAGGCTAAGGAGACAAATGTAAAACAAATACTTTCCGGGAAACTCCAGGCAAAGGCAACAAGGACAACAGTAACATGTATAGGATTAAAGAAAACCAGCATTTTGAAGGTTAGGTGATGTCTTAGGAAAATGACCGGCTCAGTTCTGTGGCTGGTTCCTTGGCAGCGCCCTGCCCAAACATGTTTTCAAGAAAAGCATCCCCCCAAACAGGAGAGGTACATTTGGCCTGGGAGACTGCCAGAGAGCAAGGACAGCTGAGTCGGTTTTAGGCTATCAGTTTGCAAAGAATAAAAATGGCTAACTCTGTTTCTTTGTCTTTCTCTGCTAGTCATTTCAGATGCTGGCAGGAGGACTGTCTGTAACTGACAACACCAGCCGTGATTACTGAGGAGACACTTTGTAAGAATATGCTTTGTTTTGTTTTGTTGTCTTCAAATACCAAAGGCAAATAATGAAGTGTTTACAAGAAGTGAAAGATCATCCCTCACTCCTTTTCATGTTGACAAATTCCAGCATAAGTAAATGAGATAATCCAAGTTACTGAACGAGGTCCAAATAGAGACCCCAGGAAATGGAGGGGCAGAGAGAGGGTATGAGGGCAGAGGGACAGGGAAACACCTGAAGTGGTCCACTGGGGCTGAGGGAGCCCAGTGTACTTCTTCTTCCCGCGGTGTGTGAGAGGTGAAATACAGAAGCAATTTTGTATCTTGAGACTTTTTTTTTTCTCATTGAATAGGAATTTTTTTAAGTGACATGGAAATATTGACTTGCAGTGCTTTATCTTAGTAGCTTCCAAGAATGGAATGGGTGCCTGCCAATGTGGCAGAAAGAGCTTAGCAGTCTTTCCTTCCTAAAACTAGACTTTGACACAAACTCTTTTCAGACAAGGCAAATATGTCTAATAGACAACATTTTTGCTCCAAGGCAATTATCTGTCTGGTGAGAAAAAACATGGATTTTCTAGAGGAAGGTGAGAAGAACATCTAATATTTATTGAATACTTACTGTGTAATAGATACTGCATATACAATATTTCCCTGAACTGACAATCTCCTGCAATGGGATCACCAACTGACTGATGAGCAAATACCAACTCAAAGAATTGCTCAAAGTAACATAACTAGTAAATGGTAGAGCTGAGATCTGAATCTAGGACTTCCATGTAATATTTTTATTCCTATTGAATAAAACTATTAATTATTCATCTAAAATATTGAGTGGAAACTGTTTTCTATTTTATTGCAGAAATCACAAAGACTTTAATATGCCAATAAGAATCATATGTAGTATAAAAAGGAAAATCATTTTAACACTTTACCAACAAAAAGTGATCTGACTTTGGTACATTAACCCCCAGAAGCACTTGTGGTTTCTGGAATCAATGATGGAATAAATGTTGGGAAATGTTGATCTAGGTGATTAGTATTATAGAAGACTTAACCACAAATTCCAGCTCACCAAACTACGTCCTTTCTGAAAATGTTTTCAGGGTTTTTAGGATGCTTTGGGGCTTCTCAGATGGTGCTAGTGGTAGAGAACCTGCCTGCCAATGCAGGAGACAAGAGATGCAGGGTGGATTCCTGGGTTGGGAAGATCCCCTGGAGGACTGCACAGCAACCCACTCCAGTATTCTTGCCCGGAGAAATCCATGGGCTACAGTCCATAGGGCTGCAAAGAGTTGGTTACGATTGAAGAAACTGAACACACAGGTAGAGTTTTAAAAATGCGTTCACTTCCATCTGCTTATTTTCATTTCACAAAAATCAGCGGAAACTAGCATGCCTGCCACCACTTGCCATCCATCCAAGGTCACAGTGTTCTTTTTCAGGAAGTTTTCCCCAACTTAGCATACAAGATACTCTGTTTTCTGTTTTATTCATCATATCGATGTTCTCACTCAACAGCTCTGGTAGAGTGAAGACAACAGAGGAAAAAAGAAAGGAAGTCCCAGAGACTTGTATTTGTCATGGCATTGCCGTTCCTTACCTCTTCAATTCTTAGGATTTATATTGTAGTATGTATTAACAGTAGTAATAAATAACCTTTGCATAGTTTTGAGAATGTAATGAAACAAAACAGAAAAAGTCAGCAGAAAGTACCAAAGAGATATTAGGATCTCTCCCCAGTCTGCCTTTTTCTTCTCAGTGTTTACAGATGGCTTCCACATGGTCCATGGCTTTGCACACCTCTAAGATATTTAAGATCACATAGGAGGTCTAATTACTTCAGTTCACTGACTTTCACAATCCACTGAGCACTAATTGGAGAATAATATGGTGACAGTGACAGTGTTTTTGAAAATTATTATTAATATCACTTTTAAAAGAACACAAAAGAGGGGACTTAGGAGAAATAAATGGATTGAAGGTTTCATACCTTGAGACAAAATATTTAATTATGTTTAGCACTATATTCTTTGAATGGAACTATTCAGAAACTGCAATTAATACATTTTTATCTTTCTCTCCGTTGGTTCCTTCCCCAGTATTTTCTCCCAGTCACACCTATCCACTCTCTCCCAGTGTTTCTCTCTCAATTCTAAAAGAAATTTGAGTCTTACTATCACAGGTGGGTCACTCAATAACTACATCAAGGTTTTATTTATTCCAGAGGAGTTGTAATTTCATCTCACAATCCCAAAACTCTTCCCCATATGTCTCAATAAAGCAGCTATAGACTACATATTTCTTGGTTCAATTACAATTTAAATATCAGATGGAATATCTAGTAACAACCTGTGTATTATTTAATATTGTTTATATTCAATAATAGCAGCAATAAAATATAGAAGCCATTAAGTATTAAACACCTAATACATATATTACTGTGCAATGCTTTTATATAAATATCTGTATTTATTAAGGAAAGCAGGAAAGGTAAATCCTATTGTTCCTTCTGATGATTAAAGTAAGAAAGACTGACAAGAGTATGTGAACTAGCCTGAAAACTCAAAGTTATGAGGGCCGAATTCAAGTCTGTCTGGTACCATGCCTGTGTCTTTCATTCCATCCCAACTGATCACACCCTCAATCACTAGGAGTTAATTATGCCAAATTACATTTGTATAATTGGCAGCATACTAGATAGACCTTCCTTTCAGCAGTGCCTCCTGTTACAGGCTTTTAAAAAGTGGTTGTGATTTAGCGGTTGAATTAAACTACTATCAGGAGAATCCACGATTGATTAAAAATACTGGTTAATCAACTGATTGCTTAATGGACTGGTTCCAATCCCAGTGTATTGGGATCCCAACTGGAAACCAGCTACCCTGTTTGCTGAAAACAAGGCAAAGACCAGAGTCAGGGTCTCTGTCTGCCCTCATCTTAATGTCAAGACAAGATCTGTAGCTAATGGAGTCAAAGAAAGAGCTTTACTAACTTTAGTTTAACCAAAATTGTATGGTTTATAATGAAAACAAGCTCAATTATGAATTATATAATTATAAAAAACAAAGTTGATATGTTTTATAAATTAAATTTTGGTAAATTTGATAACGCCTAACATTTTATGTTACTTACAGTCAGTCCACTGCACTAAAGGAGTCAAACAGAGAGTCTTTAATAGGGACTATATCCTTGTAATTTCCCAAGCCAACTCTGAGGACTCACTTTGTTCTGGAACTATGCTAGTCATGAGGATACAGTTGCTTTGTGGAGCTTACAGGTACTACTTGAAAGGTTGTTGTTGAACACACAAAGATGCCGGGATTCTTGGCCTCCGGAGGAAAAGAATTCAATCCGGGGCCAGAGACAAGGCTTGATCGCTCAGAGCTTTTGTGTAATAAAGTTTTATTAAAGTATAAAGGAGATAGAGAAAGCTTCTGACATAGGCATCAAAAGGGGGCAGAAAGAGTACCCCCTTGCAAGTGTTAGCCATGGAGTTATATACTCTCTAATTAGTTATTACAGTGAATCAAAAGAATGTCTGGGGGTTGTAAAGACCTCACTAGACCTACTCTCATAATTTACACCTTAAGATAACAGGATTAGTCAGAAGGTTTTTTCCAGAGACTGTCCTCAAGCAGGACACATTATTGTTATATAATCCTAAGGAATGTAGAGGGACAAAAAAGTTTGTCCTTTCTTCCTCCTTGAGAATTCCAGACCCCTCTCTCCTTGGGGACCCCTGGACTTCTTATCAATCTGCCTAGGAATTGACTCTCTCATACTGACTGTTGTGAACACAAACAAGACCAATAGTATAATAAATAGCATTATGTATACTTGGAAATACATTCGACAAATGGGAGGCCAGGAGGACCACTTAGCCTGCTTTATCCCTCTTTCACCTTTTATGCTTATTTAAAAACAATAACAACAAAGACTTATAGGTAGATAAAGATAAAGATAAAATTTAGATATATATCTAAATTTATATATATATAAATCTAGATATTATATATCTAGATCTAGATATATAAATTTATCTTTCATGTATCTATATTTGTTATTGTTTTTAAATAAAATGGAAGACTGGGAGAGTAGAATTTAGAGAAAAGGTAGGGGTGTGAAGGTTTGAACTTTAACTTTGTTTATACTTATAATGCATATTTTTTTAATGAGTTAAAGTAACGTTTACAAAGAGAATGGTACTATTGACACTGATGCTTGACTGTTAGTGCTCAGGCGACTCACTCAGTCTCTCTCTACAAGCCTCAGTTTACACATATTCCAAATAGGACTAACACTTAACATTTGCCTGGCAAGCAGGTGGCACTCACTATCTATTGGGCTTAGTTTCACATGGAGAGAATAAATAATGAGGTTGACCATCTGCTGACTAGGGATGCACCATGTGACTTGGAGGACATGGGAACACCAAATGTCAAAGGCTTTGTTCATTTATAACATTTGAAATAAAAGAAATACTCAGATACCTTTTGTCTAAGATCATCAAGAGTACTATTAGAAGCAGAAATATATTTTTGGTTCTGGGAACATTTTGATGTAAACCAGGCACTGACTTAGTTATAGTATCTGAAAGCGGATAGGATCTTTATCTACACTAAGATTCTCCATTACAAGAGGAAAGTAAAATACATCCAGAGAGACCTGCTAACTTGCTCAAGGCCAGACATTACTCGGTGGCAAAACTAAAAACAGATCATAAAACTGCACGCTCTGTAAACCAGGCTAGAAAGCATGACACCATTACTTCACAAGGCAGACCTGGAATATTAATAACAACGGTGATAACTAACAGCTAATACCTATTGAGCACTAATAATACACTAGATAATATCTCAGGTGATTTATGTGTAAAAGTTCATTCAACATTTTAAAAACCTCATAAAATAAATACTATTTGTCCATATATAACTGCAGATTGGATAATCTAGACATTCCCGCACATTAAATTTATCTAGTTGCTTCCAGGTTGCAAATTGAAATTCATGTTGACAATTTTTAGCTACAAAAAGTATCTTAAAAAATAACATGGGTTTCATTAGGTAATAAGAAAATTAGTAATTATATTTTTAACCTTTTAAAAAAACTCTATTTTCTGGCTAACTAACTCTATTCATAAACACATCTTCTATTAGCAGATTTCTAATTTATTTATTTTCAATTACAATGATAATATGCAACATTTGCTGTTAAGCTCTGTGGGTCTTAGCCAAACGGATTTTCTTAAGTATAGACAGACCAAGGAGAGGAATTGGAGCACTTGCCATTTTTATTATTCAACTCTGGAAACAATTTCAGAAGGCAGAACAGAGTTCCTTTGCAAAATTAATTTTGAATGGGAACAGCGTTCTGCCTTTGGTTACATGGTTGATTATTTTTAAATGTATATGGCATTACTGCCATTCACAATAATTACCTGTCAAAGATTTCTGCCTTACTCTGTATTCCATTTTTGTCAAGATGTACCTATAACTATTTTAACATAATATGCCTATCTGTATATACGTATATGAGGCATGCCATCAGGAAATTCTGTATTGGCTAATGAGCTCTTTAAGTGGACAAATTTATCTGTGTTAATATCAAATCATGTCACATTTTATTTACAGGGATAATAGGATATGGATAGGTGCCTATTTTGGTAAAAAGTACATTATATTTCAATGTGGTTATTGGTGGTGATGATGTTAATGGGTAGCATAACAAGGGGGATTTTACATGACTAAATGTGTGTGACATGAGGAAAAGATAATTTCAGCCTTGCCTCATTAATCAGATTTGCTTCCAGCTAAAAATTGTCACCTAAGTATATTGTTCTTTCGGCTGTGTGGTACTGATGAAGACACTGACTTACAAAAACAGAAGTAATTGGGCTTGGTGCTAGGAGGAGGGGGAGAGAAAAAGTGTAGGAACAAATGTGTTTCTAGCTGACCTTTCGAGGGAATTGCCCAAGGCACCTTGAGGTGTCACCTGTCATTGCTAATGGAGACTGTGGATTCAAGACTGTTTAAACAGTCCTGAATGTGAACTGTTGGGGACTGAAATTAACTGCAGTAGTTCCCACATATAGGTATTCATATCAAAGCCAGCTAAGCAGAGAGAATATCAGGAAAGATCTGGATCTATGCAAAGTAAACTCCTGGAAGTGGAAATACAGCATGTGGTATGTAGCTGCATTATTACTTCAAAGCCTCTAAAGGTACAAGCATTACAAAACACATATAACTCAGATGGGAAAACTGTGCTATAGTGATATAATGGAACAGTTTCTATAGAGTACTTTCACATACATGATTTCAATTGTTCTTTCCTCAAAATGGGGTGGTAAATATGAAAACTTGCAATTTATAAACAGAGATTGATTTCATATACTCTAAGTTACACTCCTTACATCATATAGCTGGTATTTGCATAGAGGTTAATTCATTTTTTTTTTTTTCTCCCCAAGCCCTATTTTTTCAATGGAAAGGTTTTAAACAACTTTATTGAGGTATAAATTTTCATGCAATAAAATTCCTACATTCCCAGTGCATAGTCCAAAGAATTTGGCAAACATATGCATAATGTAACAACACCATAATCAATATTTAGGGCATTTTCAGTTACTCAGAAAGTTTTCTCAGTATCTTTGCAGGCAGTTTCCCCACCCACTCAGGTCTTGGCTTTTAGTAATTGTGATCTATTTTCTGCCCCTAAACATATGCATGTCAGACTGCCACATGAATAGAACTATCGGGCCTCCTGGATGGCTTAGCGGGTGAAGAATCCACCTGCAATTCAGGAGACACAGGTTCAATCCCTGGGTGAGAAAGATCCCCTGGAGAAAGAAATGGTGACTACTCCATTATTCTTGCCTCAGAACTCCCATGGACAGAAGAGCCTAGTGGTCTAAAGCATGATGTATCACAAAGAGTCAGACGTGACTGAGAAACTAAACAGTGTTTTACAGCTTCTTTTGCTCAGAACAATGTTAAAGAGATTCATCCATGCTGTTGCATGTATCAGTGTTTGTAAGTGAAAGTCGCTCAGTCGTGTCCGACTCTTTGCGACCTCATGGACTATACAGTCCATGGAATTCTCTAGGCCAGAATACTGGAGTGGGTTGCCATTTCCTTCTCCAGGGGATCTTCCCCACCCGGGGATCAAACCCAGGTCTCCTGAATTGCAGGCGGATTGTTTACCATCTGAGCCAAAAATCAATGTTTGGTTTATTTTTATTGATGAGAATCCATAGTCTGTATATACACCCCAATGTATTTGTCCATGAATCAGCTAGGGTATGTTTGGATTGTTTCTGGTTTCGGTCTATTATAACTAATGCTATTATGAACAATCATGTGTATGTGCTTGTGTGGACATGTATTTTCATTTTTCTTGGGCAAATACCTAGAAATGTTAGAACATATGTAAGTGTGTGGAACTCAGGACCTTGGTTTTCTTTTAGCATTCTTTTTATCTACTATAATCTTTAAAATTTTTAAGGTACTAATTTCACTATATATGCCATTTAAGCTGTATCTCTTAAAATTTCATAACCTGTATATGTATTTATTTTCATTTGATTTGACGTTTTGTCCAAGTGAAATCCCTATTTTTTTAAACTTCCAAACATTTGGGATTTTTTTTCCTGGTATCACTTTTTTATTGAGCTGCTGATAGTAACATTCATATACAAGTTTCTGTGTACATGTGTTTTAATTTCTCATGGAATAAAATTGCTGGAACATAAGATAATTATATGTGTAACTTATTAAAGAAACTTTCAGACTATTTCCCAAAACTGATATATCATTTTACATTGCCACAAACTGTATGGATGTTCTGATTTCTTTACATCCTTAAAATAAACACGTGAGCATCTGCCTTTTCTATTACCGACATTGCAGTTTTATCTCATCATAGTTTTGATTTACATTTTCTTGATGATTCATGATGTTAAGTGTATTTTCATCTGCTCACTGATCACTTGTGTGGCTTCCCCAGTGGTTTAGCAGTAAAGAATCCACTTGTAATGCAGGAGCCGCAGGAGCTGTGGGTTGGGCCCCTGGGTCAGGAAGATCCCCTGGAGGAGGTCATGGCAACACACTCCAGTATTCTTGCCTAGAGAATCCCATGGACGGAGGAGCCTGGCAGGCTACAGTTCATAGGGTCGCAAAGAGTCGGATACAACTGAAGCAACTTAGTACAACCATTCAGATAACACATTTTAAATATTATTTATAGACCTAACCAATTCTACCCTTTAGTGTTTTTTATCTATTTTAAAAATTTATTGACATTTGAGATGCATGAAACACGAAATTTTGAACACAAAGCTTTTGCTGCATGTGATACTGCTATAGGTTTTTACCTTAACAATTTAGGGTACTAAAACATTGAATCACATGTAATTTATATCAAATCATCAATCAATCATCAATCATCAATCTATCAGTTGTATATTATATCATTCAATAGATTTATTTTAACAATGCATAATTGACATATTTCTGGCAAGAGAGAGTCTCTATTTAACCAGGAGTTAACCAGAACTGAATTTTTCATTTACTATTTTGCAATATAGTGTTGTGAATAATTTAACATTTTACAGACCAGGTTTGTGTCCACACATTTCAAATCTGCTTTCTTCCCTAGTGTTCACATACTTTTTGGGGATTCAGAAGATACATTCAGATGAGGATATGACATCCATCATTGCACATTTGTGCTGTAATGTCAGGTGAGTCAGCAAAGTGTGTTTTAGTAGTATTCCCGGAAGCTCATCCCATAATGGAAAGCCAGAAGTAACTAAATTATATTCAGACATGATGGTAAGTCACATAACCATATTTTATTTAAATACAAATTAAATACATTTTCAATTTAATTTCCCCTTAGCTGGATGATAACATAGCCCACAGCTACTCTAACGCCACCTAACATGAGATAAAGTGTGGTTCAGTCAGTGTAACTCAGAATACAAAGAAAAGTGCTTTTAATCAGTCGTGATCAAAATATCTGCATTTAAAAAATTTTTTTAAACTCCATTACCATGTGAAAATCTTGCACAAAGATACTGAAACAGATATCAGGTCATATTATATTCATATCCTATGAATTTTAGCACTGGACATATGTGGGCAGTGAAGGAAAAATCCAGGCTTTATGCAGAACTTATTAAAAATAACATTTTTTTCACTTTTGACTCCGAGCAATGAAAAGTTTCTAAAATATTATGGATGCCCAGATAAACAATTAATTTGGTTAATTTTATATTTTAATAAAAACAGCTCAAAAATAAGGGCCAAGTGTTGGCAGACAACCAGACAGAAACAATACACTTCTCATTAAATCTCTGTTTATTATTATCAGAAATAAAGTACGAAAATTACACTCCATATAATATTTCCTACAAAACCAACCAAATTATTAAGTGACTGTACATGAACACATTTGATTTCACAAGTTTTTGAGATATTGTTAACATTGTTGTCATTGCCATTTTAATCATTATTTTAGTATTTCAATTATGTGCTGAGGAAAATGACAGGCAAAGAGATGAAAGAATTTGCCCAATTATAGTATGCCACAGAAACAGAATCACCTACAAGCCCATAGTCAAAAGAAGGTACTGTAAAATCTTATTTTTGTATTTAATGTAAAATATACCAACATTGGATAAGTGGATAAGGAAAATGTGGGAAGTATATACAATTGAATACTACTCAGCCTTAAAAAAAGTATGAGGTCTTGCCATTTGTGAAAACATGGATGGAGTTTGAGGGCATTATGCTAAGTGAAATAAGTCAGAGAGAGCGGGACAAAAAGATTTCACTTATGTGTGGAATCTAGGAAACAAAACAAAACTCAAGGATTCAGAAAACAGACTGCTGCTTCCTTTGTGGCTCAGCTGGTAAAGAATCTGCCTGCAATGTGGGAGACGTGGGTTTGATCCCTGGGTTGAGAAGATCCCCTGGAGAAGGGAAGGGCAACCCACTCCAGTATTCTGGCCTGGAGAATTCCATGGACTGTATAGTCCATGGGGTTGCAAAGAGTTGGATGTGACTTAGCGACTTTCACTATTATATGTAGTATATGACAATGTAGAGGGCAAGGAGGTCGGGGTGCGAGGGCGAGGCAGAGTGGACAAAGTGAGTGAAGGGGATCAAGAGGTACAGACTTACAGTTATAAAATGTCAGTCATGGTGACGCATTGTGCAGCTTCATGATTATTATCAGTGCTATTCTAATGTAAGTTTGAAAGTTGCTAAGAGTTAATTCTTAGAAGTTCTCATCACAAAAATAATTTTGTAACCCTCTGGTATAATGTGTAACTATATTTACTGTGGTGATTATTTCATAATGTATGCCAATTACACTTCCATAAAAATGTACCAAAAGTAATTGATATACTTGCATTTTAACAAATAATTATATAGAGAGAAAGGCTTCCCCAGAGGATCAGCAGTAAAGAATTCACCTGCAGTGCAGGAGCTGCAGGAGACCTGGGTTCAATTCCGGGTTGGGAAGATGCCCTGGAGGAGGGTATTCTTGCCTGGAGAAACCCATGGGCAGAGAGCCCAGTGGGCTATGGTCTATAGGGTCACAAAGAGTTGGACACAACTAAAGCAACTTAACACATACACATGTAGTGAGAGATTCCATGTAACTACCATTTAAGTTAAGAAATCGATTATTGTTACCATCACAGGAACTCCTCATATACTCTTTTTTTTTCCCATTTATTTTTACTAGTTGGAGGCTAATTACTTTACAATATTGTAGTGGCTTTTGCCATACATTGACATGAATCAGCCATGGATTTACATGTATTCCCCATTCCGATCCCCCCTCCCACCTCCCTCTCCACCCAATTCCTTTGGGTCTTCCCAGTGCACCAGGCCCGAGCACTTGTCTCATGCATCCAGCCTGGGCTGGTGATCTGTTTCACCCTAGATAATATACATGTTTCAATGCTGTTCTCTCGAAACATCCCACCCTCACCTTCTCCCACAGCATCCTATGCTCTTAACTGATAGGTGCCTCATCACTATTCTGAAACAGTAAACCCTGTAACGACTTTTGTGATAACCATTTAATTTTTTTCTCTATAGTCTTACCCCCAGTAAACAACATACTTCAGATGTATATTATATAAACAATATAATGCATATTGATCTGAACAATATAATATCTTTTCCTATTTTGAACTTAATGTAAATAGAATCTTAATACATTTACTTGATATGCTTTTCTTTTTTCCAATTTAAAGTAAATAAGACTATTTTTTGTTAGATGTAGCTAGCTTTAGTCACTTCTAGTATTATATGTATATAATCAATTTTATATGAATATACAAAAATTTATCCATACATTTTACAGCCGATAAACCTTTTGTCCTAGATTTTGGCTTTTAATGGAGAAGGAAATGGCAACCCACTCCAGTATTCTTGCCTGGAAAATCCCACGGACAGAGGAGCCTGGTAGGCTATAGTGAATCGTGGGGTCGCAAAGAGTCGGACATGACTGAGCAACTTCACTTTCACTTTCACTTGGCTTTTAAAGGAAAGCATTCCTGTGCATGTATCCCATTGAGTATGTGCAAAGGTTTCTCAAAGGGACATGCTTAGGAATGATGGGTCACCAAGCCTCATTATACTAACCTCTTCAATGTTACCACATCATGCCAAATTCATCCAATATGGTTGTGTTACGGCAACTGTTCTTCCTTTCTCTTTCTTTGCTTTCTTCCTTTCTCTCTTTATTCTTTCTCCACAGGATACAATTTCCCACTATCACTTTTTATAACTGCACAGCCTTTTATTTAGGGCCCTTCCTCTTTACAGGATCCTCTTAGTACTGTCCACCCAACAACTGGATAGAGTGTGCATGCTCAGTTGTTCAGTTACGTCCAACTCTTTGTGACCCTGTGGACTGTAGCCCACCAGGCTCCTCTGTCCACGGGCTTATCCTGGCAAAAACACTGGAGTGGGTTTCTATGCCCTCCTCGTACACAGAGTACAGAACACAGAACACAATTAGACTGGTAGAGGTCAATTTGACTGTTTTTCCCTCCTGAGGTAGAGCTGTTGCTTTTTGCATTGCAAGTCCAAAGCATATAGACTTATGGATGTGGCAGACCTCCCCTCAACCACATATTGCTGCTGCTACTGCTAAGTCACTTCAGTCGTGTCTGACTGTGCAATCCCATAGATGACAGCCCACCAGGCTCCACCATCCCTGGGATTCTCCAGGCAAGAACACTGGAGTGGGTTGCCATTTCCTTCTCCACCTCAACCACATAGAGGGATCTTTTATGCCAGGGATCCCCGACCCTCAGGCCATGGACCAGTACAAGTCTGTAGCCTGTTAGGAACTGGGTTGCACAGCAGGAGGTGAGTGGCAAGCAAGTGAGCAAACCTCTATCTACACTTACAGCCTTTCCCCATCGCTCACATTACCACCTGAGCTCAGGAAAACGAGCTCAAGAGTCCCACTGCTTCTTCCTTTTCTTCTCCCAGTGATTATGGTGAGCTGTATAATTATTTCATTATAATAATAATAGAATAAGTATTAGTTGCTCAGTCATGTCTGAGCTTTTGAGACCCCATGGACTGTAGCCACCAGGCTCCTCTGTCCACGGGATTCTCTAGGCAAAAACACTGGAGTGGGTTGCCATTTCCTCCTCAGTAATAGAATAAAATGTACAAAAAATGTAGTGTTCCTGAATCATCTGGAAGCTTTCCTTCTTCACCCCTTCCCTGGTCTGTGGAAAACTTGTTTTCCAAGAAACTGGTCCCTGACTCCAAAAAGGTTGGGGATCACTGCTTTATGCAGTAAAAGAAAATGATCTTAACAGAAGTATAAGCAAAGGGAAAAAAATTAATGGATGGAGATGGGTCAGAACCCTGAGAGCCTGTCCTTGATATCTTGTCATGTTCAGTTTTCACTTTGCATGCAGAAAGTTAAAAGCAGTCTTTAAATAATATTGTTAGCTTAAAGAAACATCCAGGAGGCTTGGTGACACTGTGGTACAAAATGTGAAACTACACTACATAATGCAAGAACATCTGATTTGAGTTGATATGAAAAAAAAAAAAAAACTATATTCAGAGTAGACATGTGAATTATTCTAGAAGTTTCCAGTATATATTATTATGTTAATATGAATTACACTTCTGACACCTGAAACAGATGGAAAAGCCTGACTAGTATACAGTGTTAAATCTATTGTGTAAGTGCAATGGGATTGAAATAGCATGCATTTCTTAAACATCTGCCACATGTTTCCATGAGACCAAAAACATTCTCTGTGAGATTAATAACTGGGCAGGACAGGACAATCCCCTTTGGAGAGGAATGCCTCTCTTAGAAATACCTTGAATGATATTCAAAAGACACTTGCAGGCTATTTCACACATTCATACTTTACAAATAACCACAAGAAAGACTAAATGGATAACTCATGTTCTGTATTACAAGTAGAGGTGACTGAATTTATGCATGGAAGCAAAATAATTTAGATCATTGGACAATATTCTGGGTATCAAACAGCAGGGATGATACCGACCATTTCTAAATAATAGTGATCAGAACAGTGAATGCATACACATGGACTCCATATGAGAAACAGTCAGTAGAACTGAAGATGGGTACCCTAGGGGGGGAAAAAAAAGCATTACTATGAACAAAGTTAGTGGAAGTGATGGAATTCCGGTTGAGCTACTTAAAATCCTAAAAGATAATGCTGCTAATAAAGCACTGCACTCAAAATGCCCGTAAATTTGAAAAACTCAGCAGCAGCCACAGGACTGGAAAAGGTCGGCTTTTGTTCCAATCTCAAAGAAGGGCAATGCCAAAGAATGTTCAAACTACTGTACAATTGTACTCGTTTCACAGGCTAGTAAGGTTATGCTCAAAAGCCTTCAAGATTGGCTTTAGCAGTATGTGAATGGAACTTCTAGATGCACAAGATGGGTTTTGAAGTGGCAGAGGAACCAAAGATCAAATTGCCAAAGGAGAAAGAATCACGGAGAAAGAAAGGGAATTCCAGAAGTACATCCACTTCTGCTTCATTGACTACGCTAAAGCCTTCAATGGTGTGGATCACAACAAACTGTGGAAAATTCTTTAAGAGATGGGAGTACCAGACCACCTTACCAGTCTTCTGAGAAATCTGTATGCAGAAGCAACAGTTAGAACCAGACATGGAACAAATCAATGGTCCAAAATTGGGAAAGGAATAAGACAAGGCTATACACTATCATCCTGCTTATTTAACTTATATGCAGAATATATCATACAAAATGCCTGGCTGGATGAATCACAAACTGGAATCAAGACTGTAGGGAGAAATATCAACAACCTCAGATATGCAAATGAAACTAAAGAGGAACTAAAGAGCCTCTTGATGAGCATGAGGGTGAAAGAGGAGAGTGGAAAAAAAAAAAAAAAAAAGAGAAACAGCTTAAAACTCAACATTACCAAAACTAAGATCATGGCAACCAGTCCCATCACTTCATGGCAAGTAGAAGGGGGGAAAGTGAAAGCAGTGACAGATTTTATTTTCTTGGAGTCCAAAATCACTGTGGATGGTGACTGCAGCTATGAAATTAAAAGATGCTTGCTCCTTGGAAGGAAAGCTATGGTAAATCTAATCAGTGTATTAAAAAGAAGAGACATCACTTTGCCTACAAAAGTCTGTCTAGTCAAAGCCGTTGTATTTCCAATAGTCACATATGGATGTGAGTGTTGGACCATAAAGAAGGCTGAGCACCAAACAATTTAAGATTTTGAATTGTGGTGCTGCAGAAGATTCTTGAGAGTCCCTTGGACTTCAAGGAGATTTAAACCAGTCACTCCTAAAGGAAATCAATCCTGAATATTCATTAGAAGAACTGATATTGAAGCTCCAGTACGTTGGCCACCTGATGAGAAGAGCTGACTCACTGGAAAAGACCCTGATGCTGGGAAAGACTGAAGGCAAAAGGAGAAGAGGGTGGCAGGGGGAAGGATGGTTAGAAAGCATCACCAATTTAATGGACATGAATTTGCACAAACTCAAGGACATAGTGGAGGACAGAGAAGCCTGGTATGCCATAGTCCATGGGGTAGCAAAGATTCAGACATGACGTAGTGACAAAACAACAGTTATAACCCGAGAAAACATAGGGAGCAGGTGATTTTCTAATATAGACTACAGAGAGGACAGTGTATAACTTAACTGGGTACACTAGAACTAGTGCATAGAAAAACAAGAAGTAGATCCTTATTATTGTTCATGCCTCTACTATTGTAAGGTTTCCATGATCTTATCCTTAACATAGCCTTTAATGTGGTTTTTAAACATACATTGAATGCACACTTAGCCCTAAGATCACTCCTTAAACATAAAATAAACAGGATCATATATGTATAGTGGCAGCCTTCTATAGGGCACAAACTCTGGAGTAAAACTACCTAGTATAAACTTTGGCTCTGCTAAACTGGGTGACCTTGAACACATTTTTTAGATCTCTTTCTGCCTCAGTTTCTTCAGATGATTTTCATAAGAAATGATTTACTACAAACACGGTTCTTATGAGAAGGCCTGCTATATATTAAGTATTCATTAAATGTTATTTCTTCTTCCTCAACTTTCCCTCCTCTTCTCCATCCTATACTTATTATTACTATTATTTCACTATACTGCTTTAAACATTTTATATGTTACTCTAATCACCTGTAAGTTAAAT
Organism: Dama dama; assembly: GCF_033118175.1. Classification (NCBI taxonomy): domain Eukaryota; kingdom Metazoa; phylum Chordata; class Mammalia; order Artiodactyla; family Cervidae; genus Dama; species Dama dama. Next base: position 37,161,875 of record NC_083684.1, read on the forward strand.
ACCAAAGCCTACACATCATCTTTGATGTATAATTTCTGACTCTTTCTCTAGCCAAATATTTATCTTTGCCCTATGTCCCATTTTATATTTAATTGTCCACACCACTTGCAGTTACTCTGAAATCCTTTGTTATCTCATGGAAGCATATCTTTGCCCATATTGGGTTGTTCCACTTTTATGGTTCACCATTCTGCAGCACACAGACTAGCCACTTTTTTTTTTAATTTCCCAGGGAAAAATGAACCCCACCATCAACTGTGTTAAGTTGATATCTGATATAAATTTCTAATATTGAATATGCTACAATGTATAGTATATTTTGGCTTTTATGTCCTTTCCAAGAGGATTGCAAGTCCTTGCAAAAAAGGATGATGTCTCTGTAACATAGAAGAGCATCTGACCTACTGATGCACTTACCAAGCCCAGTATTTGTTGAACTGATAGAAGTTCCATATGGAAAAAAAGTAATTAAAAAAAAATTACCAATAGAAGCTTGCATCATTAGAATAGATCCCTCACAAAGAATGCCTGACACCTTATTATCCTTCTACCTGAAGTCAAATGTCACCTCAATTTGCCTGTCTCTGATCACCCATATAATAATTGATCTCACCATACTATTTCTATATCAGACAAAGTTTCTTTCACAATGTTTAGATATCTTTGAAACTATTCATTAATATATGTGTTTATTTGGTTAGAGATTGATTATGTTATATGTTTGTTTTGTTTTGTCATTCTGCATCATTGTAAGCTACATATAGAGCAGGAAATTTTCCTAATTACATCCTCCATTTTTCAGTCAGGTCTGACTCAGTAGATTCAGTGATCAGTGTGGAATTTAAAACTGAATATTAGTGAACATAGTCAAGAAGAAATTATATTGTATGTCAAGAATATTTTAGAAATTAGTTCATCAAATAGTGAGAATTTAGGCTGTATGTTCCCTAACTCTAAAATTTTTTTGTTCATCGCATCCTAGCATCATCTCCACTAAATCCTAGCACAACAGAGTATGCAAGAAAGATCACAGTGAAATTTGTATTACCTAACTCAGCCTAACCTACTGCAGCCCCAAATACATTTCCCTTTTGCCAATTACAGGACTCATCTGTTCTCTCTGCCATTTAGTTATTGAGCTTTTCTTGGCCAGGCCTACCACCCAGGGCCAGCCGAGGCATTAAGCTGGCTGCCCGGCCTTCATTAGTTGTGTCTAATCCATCCCTCAGAAAACACCCCCAGGCCATAAAATGCATCTGTGTGTTGTTTTTATTAGGTCATCTGATTGAGCAGATGCTGATGGCTGCAGAAAAGGAGTGTTTCCCCCTGCCAACCTTAATTTGTTCTGTTTAAGTTAAAGGCAGGGCTCATCAATAGTGCTATTTCTGTGTTTTAACATGCTATTTCAGACCAGATAGTTATTTCTATATTATGGGACCTTAAAAGCGCAGGGCAGGTTCTGAGAGACACCTAATAACTCTTCTTTAACACACCACTGGTTCAAAGATTCCACAGGCATAAATTTCATGTCCTCAGCCCTGTGTCATACACCTCTATCCTCCCTAGACATTTTCCAAGTGGGGATTGTACACACATGTTATCACTGTGTCACCAGGGGCTTTTTTCTTCAAACAACTGTCCAACTGCAGAAAAAGCTGGCTTAGGCTTTCTGATGACAAGAGACCTCTCTACCGCAGAATCAGGTAATTTCTAGATTAAAAGGAGACTTTTTTTTTTTTTTTTTGCATTGCAACATCCTTGTAAGGCTTAAATTCCTTCTAATATTTTTCAAATAGGGTTCCAAATTGGGTGTTTCATATCTTCCTGAATGACTCCATTGATCTCCCTCTTTTAAGGCTGTTTATTCCTTATTTTTTTTTTTTTTTTTCAGGAGAGAGGCATAAAGATGGAGGCACTGAATTGTCAGCATTTTCTTTTGTATACTGAGACAAAATCTGCCTCCCTTTAACTTCCACTTTACTGTCATGCCTAGCATATAAGGATATCCTTAGCACCATCCTTCAAATGATGATTAAACAGCTATGCTCACCCAAAATCACTTATTTTTGTATTTATTTCCCCTTTACTCTCTCCTCAGAGACGGTGATCAGACTATTCATAGCTCCAGATATATGAAAAACACTATCTGTGAGTGAAAAATACTCTCAGTGAAGTAGTAGCTATGATTAAGGACACAGAGTAAGTTAACATAATGATGATTAATTTGAAGAAACTGTGGAGTTCCTTCTTGTACTGACAGAAAGTCAGAAGACAAGAAAGCCTGCCTCTGTATTACAGAGGCGGGGCTTATTTTTCACTCCTTTTCCAAAGTTTATCGGAAAGAGGCAGAGTTTATAAGCAAGAGGTGGCTGACATTCAAAAGGATGTCAAGGGAGCAGCGAGGAGAGAAGAAAAATCCAACCCCAGAGCACCTCCTACTTTATCCTCACAGAGAGGGTGAGTGGCCCCAAAGCCTCTAACCAGCTGGCTTTTTCTAGAGGATAAATTGTTCCTCAGGATTTAGGCCTTCACAGAGCTGCATCAGTTATTTCAAGCCTTGTACTACATTAGCACTTTGTTAATTGGTATCCTAGCGGCTTGAAAAAAGTCATATAAATCCAGTGAAATCTGTGTGCAGTCGGCACTCCTTAAAAAAAAAAAAAAAAAAATTCAATGCAGTGTGGCTCAAAGCCCCAGAGGATCGATAGGAGTTATCTGGGCAGAGATTTCATTGTATTTATATTACACACCTTGCCTCGTTCAAGCTGTTGCCTGGTTTTCTTGATCTGACATGTGGGATGGAGGACAAAGCCAAGGTCAAAAACCAGGAGGTAGGCTGCCAGCCGGAGGCATTTTGCATCTCCCTGGCTCATCAGCCCAAACCTCAGGAAGACTCCCAGGTGATTCTGAGTCACTGACTCAATCCCAATACTATTTAGCAAGAAAAAATGCTATTTTTATCAAGGTTGTATGGTAGCACATCTAGGCAGAAACACACTTCCATTATATGATATGGTTTTTCTTTTATTACTTTAGACTGCAATATGACTTTCCACAATGGTGAGATCAATTCATATTCGTTCTCAATTTCCTATCCAAACTCTTACAGGAAGTGATAGACAATGACTGTGGGAAGGAGAAATAGAGTAGTGAAAGCAGCAACTATAGTGAAAAAGACTCAATGCATTAAATCTTACATATGAAAATGGATTATAATGAAGTAAGAGTCAAATGGGCAAAATGGGGAAGAAGAGTTAGGTTTGGATATTTAAGTTCATGACAGACATCAGCCTCAAAAAGGCAGTCTTTAATAATATGTGAGTTTTCAGGTTAATAATGACGATTCTCTCCTGGCAGGCTTTTTCCTGTGCTGTAACATATAACTAAATGTCTGCTTAAATAAGCAGAAAAAGACTAATGGAAGCATTTAAGGAGAGGATTTGTTCTTATTTTACTTCAAACATTGACTTTTTTTTTCTTTTTTTATATTTGTCTCCTGCTCTAGAACTTGAAATGACTTCCACTCACTTTGGCTGTGCTATCCAATAGAGGAGTCACAAGTCACATGAGTGGCTGATAAGCACTAGAAATGCAGTGAGACTAGGAACTATAGTTAGCATCTGACTCTAGATGAATTGTAGGTGTAAAAGGCACACAATGTCAAAGACTTAGTATGAAAAATAATATATCCACTAAAAATGATACACAGAGATCACAAGTTGAAATGGCAATCTATGGGGTATACTGAGTTAAGGGAAATATATTATTTAAAATTAATTTTACCCATTTACTTTGCTTTCTAAATGTGGCTATGAGAACATTTAAAGTACAATATGTGGTTTGCATTAAAGTTCTGTTATATGGTGTATCAGTCTGACCTGCATCTGACTTTTTGTGTTGTTGCTGTTTTAGTCACTAAGTTGTATCCAACTTTTTTGCAACCCCATGGATTTTTAACCTGCCAGGTTCCTCTGCCCGTGGGATTTCCCAGGCAAGAACACCAGAGTGGGTTGCCATTTCCTTCACCAGTGGATCTTCCTAATCCAGGGATAAGAACCCGTGTCTCCCACATTGGCAGACGGATTCTTTACCACTGAGCTACCAGGAAGCCCACCTGATTTTCCAAAGGCCTCTAAGACCAGGAATGGGCTTTCTGCGTGGGCTTTCTCAGTGGTAAAGAATCCACCTCCCAATGCAGAAGATAAGAGTTCTATCCTTGGGTCAGGAAGGTCCCCTGGGGAAGGAAATGGCATCCCATTTCAGTATTCTTGCCTGGGAAATCCCATGGACAAAGAAGCCTGGTGGGCTACAGTCAAAGGGGTCACAAAGGAGTTGGATAGGGCTTAGTGACTAAACAAGAACAAAAGCAAGTACACCCTTAAGTTACCACTCATTTATTCATTCACAAAACACTTCAATGAGCATCTGCTTCATTCCAGACCGTGGGATAGTTTCTGGAATTCAGAGAAGTGATGTTGCCTAGAAATACAGATTTTGGAGCTACTGACTTATATAATTAAATCATGGTGGTGATTCACAGTGCCCAGGGAAACTGAATAGCAAATAGGGAAGAAAAAAAACAATTCAAAATAATATTAAATTAATAAAACAAGAGAGGAAGAGGAGTCTGTGAAAAAGATGAGAAGCAACGGCAAGATATTTTAGGAGGAGAACTAAATTAAAACTGGAAATAAGGGTCTTGAACAAATTAGGGAGAATAATCAGTTTTCAGAGGGTACAATCCTCTGTGGTTTTAACCAATATTTAGCTGTAAATTCATGGTGATGATGCAATTGAGGAAAAAATGGCATTATTTGGAATAATTTGATTCAATAAGCTTGTAAAGCATATATTTTGGTTGTACCAACTTCTGAGACATATAGAGACTAACAAACATCAGCTCTAAGATTTTTTTTTCCTAGTGTAGCCAAGAAGATAGATTAGCAATAAAACAACTATAGAGAGGGAGAGAATAGGAGAGCTCCTGGGATAAGAGGGTAATCAGACAAACGAGGGACAATCCTACTGGTAATTGAGAAGTGCATTCAGGTACAACTGACGATGATCTCAACAGACTGAGGTGAAAGCACACAACTGTTCCAATCCACAAGGTGCATGGATGCATGTGGATTTGAGGTGCAGGCTGACAAGAAACCCAGCAAAGTCTTAAATGGCCTTCAGTGGAATGTGGTCATGACTTAGAGTATGAGGAATAACCAATCAGGTGGGGAAAATAAAACATAGAAACTATTAAGATAACATTCAGCTAACACAGTTTCCTCCTGGCCACTCCAGGCACTGCTGCAAGTATTCAATGTCTGGAGTCAATTGTCAGAGGAGAAATGAAAATAAAAACAAGAGTGAACACTGAGGTGGACTGCAGATTTGCTTAACTAAGATGATGTCAGTGGCTGAAAAAGATAAAAGCAGAGAGAGATTTTTACTAGGAGCGAAGACTGTTATTTAAGAGACTCACCTGGAAAATTTGACTATGAAACCCCACCCAGAAGCCTGGTCTCAACACCATGAAAACTTATTTACCAACCTGTGCAGCAGACCTCTAAGGAAAGAAGGCCTCTACATTCACATTTCAGAGCCCTCCCTTAATGTGGATGTAGAGGCTGTGATTATTAGCAACTGCTAAAAGCACTGGATGGCAGCTTAGATAAACAAGAATTAAAGCTACCACAAATAACCAGGGGGTACTGATGTTTGTTTGTGATTCACACAGTCAAAGGCTTTGGCATAGTCAATAAAGCAGAAATAGATGTTTCTCTGGAACTCTCTTGTTTTTTCGATGATCCAGCGGATGTTGGCAATTTGATCTCTGGTTCCTCTGCCTTTTCTAAAACCACCTTGAACAATGGGAAATTTATGGTTCACTTATTGCTGAAGCCTGGCTTGGAGAATTTTGAGCATTACTTTACTAGCATGTGAGATGAGTGAAATTATGTGGTAGTTTGAGCATTCTTTGGTATTGCCTTTCTTTGGGATTGGAATGAAAACTGACTTTTTCCAGTCCTGTGGCCATTGCTGAGTTTTCCAAATTTGCTGGCATATTGAGTGCAGCACTTTCACAGCATCATCTTTCAGGATTTGAAATAGCTCAACTGGAATTCCATCACCTCTACTAGCTTTGTTTGCAGTGATGCTTACTAAGGCCCACTTGACTTCACATTCCAGGATGTCTGGCTCTAGGTGAATGATCACACCATCGTGATTATCTGGGTCATGAAAATCTTTTTTGTATAGTTCTTCTGTGTATTCTTGCCACCTCTTCTTAATATTTTCTCCTTCTGTTAGGTCCCCACCATTTCTGTCCTTTATCGAATCCAACTTTGTATGAAATGTTCCTTTAGACTATGCCAAAGCCTTTGACTGTGTGGATCACAATAAACTGTGGAAAATTCTGAAAGAGATGGGAAGACCAGAACACCTAACCTGCCTCTGAGAAATCTGTATGCAGGTCAGGAAGCAACAGTTAGAACTGGATATGGAACAACAGACTGGTTCCAAATAGGAAAAGGAGTACATCAAGGCTGTATATTGTCAACCTACTTATTTAACTTACATGCAGAGTACATCTTGAGAAACGCTGAGCTTGAGGAAGCACAAGCTGGAATCAAGATTGCCAGGAGAAATATCAATAACCTCAGATATGCAGATGACACCACCCTTATGGCAGAAAGTGAAGAACTAAAGAGACTCTTGATGAAAGTGAAAGAGGAGAGTAAAAATGTTGGCTTAAAGCTCAACATTCAGAAAACTAAGATCATGGCATCCGGTCCCATCACTTCATGGAAAATAGATGGGGAGACAGTGGAAACAGTGACATACTTTATTTTTCTGGGCTCCAAAATCACTGCAGATGGTGATTGCAGCCATGAAATTAAAAGATGCTTACTCCTTGGAAGGAAAGTTATAACCAACCTAGACAGCATATTAAAAAGCAGAGACATTACTTTGCCAACAAAGGTCCGTCTAGTCAAGGCTGTGGTTTTTCCAGTGGTCATGTATGGATGTGAGAGTTGGACTATAAGGAAAGCTGAGTGCCAAAGAATTGATGATTTTGAACTGTGGTGTTGGAGAAATCTCTTGAGAGTCCCTTGGACTGGGAGGAGATCCAACTAGTCCATCCTAAAGGAGATCAGTCCTGAGTGTTCATTGAAAGGACTGATGTTGAAGCTGAAACTCTAATACTTCACATGATGTGAAGAGCTGACTCATTGGAAAAGACCCTGATGGTGGGAAAGATTGAGGGCAGGAGGAGAAGGGGACGACAGAGGATGAGATGGTTGGATGGCATCACCGACTCAGTGGACATGGGTTTGGGTGGACTCTGGGAGTTGGTGATGGACAGGGAGGCCTGGCGTGCTGCAGTTCATGGGGTCGCAAAGAGTTGGACACAACTGAGCAACTGAACTGAACTGAACTGAATGCTTGTTAGCATTCTGGGAGATGTTAAATCCACAAAAATGGAAGTCTCAACAGTGACTTTCAGGCAGCCTAAGCAGTAACTTCAGTCCACAAATGGGGCACATAGGAGAGGGTCACCAGTATTAACTGAGTTCCTCCTGTGAGGCTGGTATTTTCAAGTGGGTTAACTCATTTAATCCTATCAACTAGATTTAGTAAAGAATTCTACAGATCAGGAAACTCACTGTCAGGGCTATAGGCATGGGAAGAATTTGAACCTAATCCTGAAGCAGTTCTCAAGTAGTAGTACCAAGAGTACAGCAGCACCAATTCATTTTACTTTCTCTTCCTATGAACAGCTAGAGGAAAAGATGGATGGACACGTTTACAATGTATTAAGTACCATGGACGGAGGAGCCTGGTAGGCTGCAGTCCATGGGGTCACTAAGAGTCAGACACAACTGAGCGACTCACTTTCACTTTTCACTTTCATGCATTGGAGAAGGAAATGGCAACCCACCCCAGTGTTCTTGCCTGGTGAATCCCAGGGATGGGGGAGCCTGGTGGGCTGCCGTCTATAGGGTCGCACAGTGCTGGACATGACTGAAGTGACTTAGCAGCAGCAGCAGCCTATGCAAGGTATCAGAGCTAGTTTCCTTGATACACATAATCCATACAATAACTTTGATGTATAATGTTGGTTATTTATTTATTTGCCCCTCCCCATTCTTCTATGGGCTTCCCTTGTGGCTCAGCTGGTAAAAAAAATCCACTTGCAATACGGGAGACCTGGGTTCGATCTCTGGGTTGGGAAGATCCCCTGGAGAAGGGAACTGCTCTACCCACTCCAGTATTCTGGCCTGGAGAATTCCATGGACTTATATAGCCCATGGGATCTCAGAGTCAGACATGACTGAGTGACTTTCACTTTCACTTTCTTTCATATCCTTCTATAATAAATTTGGGGAATCAGAAAGAATACATGCAGGAATTATTGAGTTGATCATGACTTTTTTTTCTGCTTCCTTTTGATACTTTGTAATAAAATCAGAGTAGGAGGTAGGCTAATGTTCTTTAAACATAGCTTTCCCACCACTGCTACATATTAGAGCAAGCTGGGGAGCTTTTTAAATAACTAATGCTAAGAGAGCACCCCCAGAGATTCTCATTTGACTGGGCTGGAGCAGGATTTTATTCAAAACCTCCTTCAGTGGTTGTGGGGTGCAGCACGATAATGCCAAAGTTATTTTTTTTTTAAATGCGAGGATGGTCAAAATCACATTAATAGTGGGAGCTTATTTTTCTCAGTTAGAAGTAGAGTGTGTTGTGTTTAGAACAAAAATAGTCACTCTCTCCAGAACTATCTCCTCCTAAGAATTTTAGGAAGAACCTGACAATAGACATGGATAGGCAGAGACTTGCCTGGACATGTAGCCTCTGAATTATTTCTACCATGAAGGATTACTGTCTTCAAAGCCTGAAGACACAGCAAACTTTCCATTACCATTTTCACAAAACTGATGATGGTAGGACTCATGAAAATAAGGTGGCACAGCAGTAAAGAACCTGCCCACCAACAGGAGACAGAAGAGATGTGGGTTGGATCCCTGGGTCGGGAAGATTCCCTGAAATAGGACATGGCAACATCCTCTTGTATTCTTGCCAGAAAAAAATCCCATGGACAGAGGAGCCTGGTGGGCTATAGTCCATAGGGTTGCAAACATTTCGTCACGACTGAGCAGCAACTGAGTACACACACACACACACACGGGAATAAGAAAGGAAAGACGGCCAGGACCTCTTTCTCAACTATGAGAAGCTGAGTTCCCTTAGCAAAAAGAAGGAAAATGGCTGTCTGCTCATTTTGTTTTGTTTTGTTTTAATGTAGTTTCGTTACAATGTTGTGTTATTTTCTGCTATACAGCAAAGTAAATTAGCTATATGTATACATACACCCATTGCCTCTTGGAACTCCCTCCCACCCCACCCTCCATCCCACTTATTGAGGTCATCACAGGTCACTGAGCTGAGCTCTCTGGACTATATATAGCAGGTTCCCACTAGCTATCTATTTTATATATCAATCCTAACCCCCCAATTCGCCCCACAGCCTCTTCCCTTCTTGTGCGCATACATCCATTCTCTACATATGGGTCTCTATTCCTGCTCTGGAAATAGATTTTAAAAAAAAAAATCCAACTTTGCATTTTGTATTGGTGTCTAGCCAATTAACAAACAATGCGATAGTTTTAGGGGAACAGTGAAGGGACTCGGTCATACATATATAGGTATCCATTCTCCCCCAAACTTACCTTCCATCCAGGCTGCCACATATCACTAAACAGAGGTCCATGTGCTATACAGTAGGGAGGTCTTTGTTGGTTATTCATTTTAACTATAGCAGGGATTTTGGGATGGACATGTACACACTGGAAATAGGTCTTAATAGGAGTGAATGGAGAAAATAATGGGGAAAATTCGAGAATCAGAGGGAGTTAGAAGATGGGGCACAGTCCATATGGATAACCTCCGGAGGTTTTAAAATATGAGGTATATACTCTCTCTTTATCCATTTTGGGTGACACAAAGGATGAATTGTGTTCAAGAGCTCCCAGATGCTATTTTTTGCCCCCATATTTTTTTGTTTTACTGATTTGAGCATGTTTTAAGTCCTCTGAGTAAAAGAATAGATAAGTCTCCATTAAAAACAGTATATATTTGGTCTGGGGATGACATTCTTGGAAGGGCTCCGATGAACTTCCTGATCATTGAGTTTGACCCTGTCTCTTCTTTCTCACCTGTGGATGTCAAGGAGAGAAGCCAAAGCTATGAGGCCTGTCTCCCTGGATATCCCTGAAAAGCATACCAGTGCCATAGCTGACAGTAGATTGCAATACCCACTTCTAATAAGACTCAGAGAAGTCAAACAGTTTGCCCAGGTTATGACCCTAGGTGGCTTAGTCAGGATTCAAACCAAAGCCAGTCTAAGTCTGACATCTTTTTTCACACTGTAAACTCTCTTTTTCCTTCCATCATTTTCTTTCAAGGCAACAGAGAAAGTAGGCATAGTTAACTACAGCACTTCTTTTTGTCTAAAAACCTCTTCCTTTAGGTACATTCATTGGGGTACAGGAGACAGTAGATCTTGAACAGGGCAAATAGATCCTGCAGTCTTATTGTCTACTGAGTTTAGGGTCAGAAAGTAAACAAGATGCTTGCCTTCTGTTTCCTTATTGCTACCAGGGCACTTCATTCCAGAGGCCATTGAACTTCTCCTTTTTTTTTTTTTTTTTTTTCCCCTCTCCATTTCTATTGGTTCTAGATACCCTCCAGTAATCCTTTTCAAACTTTAGCAGGGAGCACAGGCTATTGGCCTCCACCCTGGAATTTCTGATTCTCATAGTTTTGGGAGCCTAAGAAAGTCGCATTTCTAACAAGTAAACTTGTGATGCTACTAAAGCTGCTTAGAGACGAGCCTCTCTGGGGCTTACTGCTGCTGCCAAGTTGCTTCAGTCATGCTTACTAGTGGTTCATCAAACTTTAGCACCAACCAGTGATGGTAAAAAAAATTAAGTTCCTGGGCACCACTCTGGCCACTGAATCCTAACCTCTAGACTAAATGATCCCAGGACCTATCATAATTTTTCACTCTGTGAAGTTCTTAGAAGAGTAACAGTAATGAGAGTCCAGTCATGCTTGCAATCTGTTAAATTACTATATCTTCTTCTGTTTTAATTTTCCTGGCCTTTATACCATTTAATGATACCTCCAAATGGCCATTCCTTTTGCTAACGCTCTGGGTTTTGATAGCATTATCATGCCATGGTAGAAAAAGCAGATCATTAGAATTAAGCAGACTTGGATATAAATCCCAGATCTTCCATTTACATGTGTGTTAACTGAAGACAGCATACTTACTTTAATTCTATGATAACTGCATGCCTCTTTCACATACTAAGATGTATCCAAATGCAATATTATTTCTTAAAATGGCACAACAATAGCTTCCTTCTTCATTCATGTGTTCCGTAAGTGTTTGCAATTTTGTTTTCTGACACAAAATATTTCAGATCATAATTGTTTACGGTATGCCACATCCTAGAATTGGGGCACACATTCTTTAGAAACAGGACATTTAATGATTCTTTTTTTTTTTTTTAAATCAAGGTATCATTAATTGCACTGTTAACAATGATGACAGGGTATAGTATATAAGGCCTTGGTGATCTCATTCTCGTGTTGATTTCAATGAAAGAGTAGGAAATGAATAAATTGATTTAATGTAAATTTCCAGATCCACAGGCTTTGAACAAATAAGTGGATATTATCCTCATTTAAAGTCAGAGGAAACAAGGTTTCTGGAACCCTATCTCACAAGGTTGGATACAGGGGTATACTAGCCCATCTTCCGGTCAAGGGCAAAAGCAGAGGCTCCTGCTCCCTTGTTAAGTCAAGCAGGTGTTGAAATTAAAGTTTCTACAAGTGATCGTGGACTCATCGGTGGGGGGTGGGAGGGAAATTGAGTCCTTACATGGGCCACTGCCCACATCAGAAAGTTAATACATTATGTCTGCCAAGGAGGGGTGCTGGGCCAAGCAGGCTGCCTGACCTGGTTTGTGAGAGCGGGAGTTACCTCCAACATCCAGCTGAGGGCTGGGATTTCACAGCAGTCCTGTAAAGTTCTCTTCAAGCAGCTGACCTGAGGAAAATACTACTTCTGTGGAATGAATGTCACAAAATTGCCTTTAAATGATTTGGTAAGGGCAGCCTAGATCTGGCGCTCCCAGGGAAGCAGGAGGATTATGACAGGAATTCACCCTGTGCTTTACAGGCCTGATCTCACTCTTCACAGCTACCTACTGCATAATTATTCAAAATACTATCTAAAAGTGCAATTTTGTTTTATATAGTTATGTATGCAGGAGATCTCAGAGATTTTATGACAGAGAATAATTTCTCTAGACTGATACAGCTAGTAACAGACGGGGATTCAAACCCAAGTCCATTTGATGGCAGAGGCTTTTCTTAATGACTCTGTCTCTGCCCAGAAATCTCTGATATTTTTAATATTATGTTTACAATAATTGGCAAAGTAATGTCTCTGCTTTTTAATATGCTGTCTAGGTTGGTCACAGCTTTTCTTCCACAGAGCAAGCATCTTTTAATTTCATGACTGCAGTCACCATCTGCAGTGATTTTGGAACCCAAAAACATAAAGTCTCTCGCTATTTCCATTGTATCCCCATCTATTTGCCATGAATTGATGGGACTTGAGGCCATGATCTTAGTTTTCTGAATGTTGAGTTTTACGCCAACTTTTTCACTCTCCTCTTTCACTTTCATCAAGAGGCTCTTTAATTCTTCTTTGCTTTCAGCCATAAGAGTGCTGTCATCTGCATATCTGAGGTTATTGATATTTCTCCCAGCAACCTTGATTCCAGCTTTTGCTTCCCCCAGCCCAGCATGTTGCATGATAAACTCTGCATATAAGTTAAATAAGCAGGGTGACAGTATGCAACCTTGACATACTCCTTTCCCTATTTGGAACCAGTCTGTTGTTCCATGTCCAGTTCTAACTGCTGCTTCTTGACATCCATTTTCACAGAAATCTTGACAGATTTCTCAGGAGGCAGGGAAAGTGGTCTTATATTCACATCTGTTTAAGAATTTTCCACAGTTTGTTGTGATCCACATAGTCAAAGGCGTTGAGTAGTCAATAAAGCAGAAGTAGATGTTTTTCTGGAACTCTTTCGCTTTTTCAGTGATCCAACAGACATTGGCAATTTGATCTCTGGTTCCTCTGCCTATTCTAAATCCATCTTGAACATCTGGAAGTTCACAGTTCGTGTACTGTGAACAAAGGTCTGTCTAGTCAATGCTATGGTTTTTTCCAGGTGTGAGAGTTGGATTATAAAGAAAGCTAAGCACCAAAGAATTGATACTTTTGAACTGTGGTGTTGGAGAAGATTCTTGAGAGTCCCTTGGACTGCAAGGAGATCCAACCAGTCAATCCTAAAGGAAATCAGTCCTGAATATTCAATGGAAGGAGTGATGCTGAAGCTGAAACTCCAATACTTTGGCTACCTGATGTGAAGAGCTGACTCATTGGAAAAGACCCTGATGGTGGGAAAGATTGAGGGCAGGAGGAGAAGGGGACAACAGGGGATGAGATGGTTGGATGGCATCACCGACTCGATGGACATGAATTTGAGCAAGCTCTGGGAGTTGGTGATGAACAGGGAAGCCTGGTGTTCTGCAGTCCATGGGGGTCACGAAGAGTTGGACACAACTGAGCGACTGAACTGAACTGATACAATAATTGAGTTATGTGATAAACCCTCATTTCTTGGTTCAATGAATTTTGCCTTATCATAATCAATACTATCTGTTAAAATACAGGTTTGAGGCTTTACTTATAATTTTGACCTGGAACGTAAGTAAGTAAGTAAGTGTAGTCGCTCAGTCGTGTCCGACTCTTTGTGACCCTGTGGACTGTAGCCCACCAGGCTCCTCTATCCATGGGATTTTCCAGGCAAGAACACTGGAGTGGGTTGCCAATTCACAGTAAAGTAAAAAGTGAAAATAAACAACAACAACAACAACATCTGTTTCACTTCTAAATTACTATCACAATACATTATGGAAATGTACTAACATGGCATGTAGCCTCTCATGGAATTTATAGTTGTTTACTAATTTTGATCATGCATCTCCTTTCCTCCTATTCTCCCTCCCTTCCTCCTTCCTTCTCATAGTCCTGAGGAATCCAGTTATATCTGATTTACTCTTATTACTCCTCCCACCATCTCCACATGCTTTTCTCCACTTCTTCTTCAAATGCCTCATTGCAAAATTAGGTCACTGCATTCCTAGATCACTACTTCATAGCCTCCAGTTTCCTGAGAAATCCTTTAAAGAAATAGTGTGGAGACGTGGGGAGGAAAACATCATGGAGAAAAATGATGGCAGTAAGACAAAATTTTAGAGCCCTTATTATGTACTAGGCTTTGGTGTAAGTGCTTATCACATTTCAACTCTTTTAAACTTCACTACAACTTTATGCAATAATAATTGTATTATCCAATTTTACAGATGAGGAAGTAGAAGCTGAGAAAGGTTGTGCTGCCAATGGTTAATAACTAGAAAGTTGTAAAGGCAGGATGTGGGACCAGAGAGTCACTCAAGAGCTCAGAATTTTAACCTCTTTCCTCTGAATTTGGTGATTTTCATAAAAGTTCTCCATAGTGAATCTGTTTCTACACCTTTTTGCTCAGTTCTTTAAATTTTCTTTGAAAATGGTGTAAAATGTCCAAGAAACACCATAGCCTTATTGTTAAATTTGCTGCTTTTACTTCTGAAACGAGAACTTGTTTGTGTCCAAACATAGGTCAAATTTCTCCATTCTGAAACCATAGCAAGGTCTCTACTTTTACAATAAAAAGTGATTTTGGTAAAAGTAAACATGGTATCAGTCAATCAGTTCAGTCACTTAGTCATGTCCAACTCTTTGCGACCCCATGGGCTGCAGCACACCACACTTCCCTGTCCATCACCAAACCCCAGAGTTTACTCAAACTCATGTCCATCGAGTCAGTGATGCCATCCAACCATCTCATCCTCTGTCATCCCCTTTTCCTCCCACTTTCAATCCTTCCCAGTATCAGGGTCTTTTCAAATGAGTCAGTTCTTTGCATCAGGTGCCAAAGTATTGGAGTTTCAACTTTAGCATCAGTCCCTCCAATGAATATTCAGGACTGATCTCCTTTAGAATTGACTAGTTCAATCTCCTTGCTGTCCAAGGGACTCTCAAGAGTCTTTTCCAACAACACAGTTCAAAAGTATCATTTCTTTGGTGCTCAACTTTCTTTATAGTTCAACTCTCACATCCATATATGACTACCAGAAAAACTATAGCTTTGACTAGACGGACCTTTGTTGGCAAAGTAATGTCTCTGTTCTTCAATAAGCTGTCTAGGTTGGTCATAACCTTTCTTCTAAGGAGCAAGCGACTTTTTATTTCATGGCTGCAGTCACCATTTGCAGGTGTTTTGGAGCCCCCCCCCCCAAAAAAAAATAAAGTCTCTCACTGTTTCCACTGTTTCCCCATCTATTTGCCATGAAATAACGGGACCAGATGCCATGATCTTCGTTTTCTGAATGTTGAGTTTTAAGCCAACTTTTCACTCTCTTTCATTTTCATCAAGAGGCTCTAGAGGAAGTTTTATGTTTATATAACTTAACATAGAGTCTTTTTGTTTAAAATATAGAAGTCAAGTTACCACAGCATTCTATATCATGATTTGATTCATGATTCAAGACAGGTACACTTATATATTGAATCTGAAAATTAAAATAGTCACAGGAATATAACAAAACAGAATGCTACTCACAGGTACAGAGAACAAACAAACCTGAGGAGAGGGCTGGTAGGTGGAAAAATATGAGTGAAGCAGATTAAAAGGTACAAACTATTAGGTATAAAATAGTTAGAATACCAAGATGTAATGTATAGTATAAAGGATATTGTCAATATTTTATAATAATTTTATATAAAGTATGAACTATAAAAATATCAAATTACTATGTTGTATGCCTGAAGCTAATATTATATTGTAAGTTAAGTATACTTCAGTAATTAAAAAAAAAAAAAAAAGACAGGAGCCCTGCAAATACAAATCAGTCTCTAACTCACTGCATTGCTAACAAACTAACTATAAAAGCCACATTTTGACTAGTTATACTTTAAAAATGAAAACAATACAACAAACAAATTTGTGTGTTATCTCCTATCTGATAGAAAAGTGGGTAAACTGGAATCACTATGACTTCTGGAATTATGAAGGATTTCAATTAACACCTGGCCACTAATGAGCTGTGGGACATGACATTACCCAGCTTCAGTTCCTCTAATGGGGTTAAGGGTCTCAGAGGAGCTTGAGAAGAATTAACTGCATAGGAGGTACATTTAGTACTCTGTCATGCAGAAGACTGAAGGCAAAAGGAAAAGGGGCCAGCAGAGAATGAGATGGTTAGATAGCATCATCAAGTCTGCGGACCTGAATCTGAACAAACTCTGAGACATAGCAGAGGACTGAGGAGCCTGGCGTGCTTCAGTCCATGGGGTCGCCAAGAGTCAGACATGACCTGGCAACAGTGACAACAACAAAAACATGCAGGAGGGATTTGATGCTACCTCACCCCTAACTTCTTTCTTTTCCCTTCACTTCCAGGGCCAGTTTCTCTACAGTCCACATGCCTAAACGCCTTCCAGGCTCAAAAAGACTACAGAATCTTTGTAGTATTTAAGTTTCCCTCTGACAGATACTCCCTCTTCAAATTTGAAAATTCCCATAGCAACTTCCATTTGTCAAGTCCTTATTCTGTGAATTCTGAATCCAGAAACTTAGGTATCACTTATAGCACATTTCATCAAAACACTCCAGTCCTTAATTAGGAAATTCACAACTATTAAAGTAAAATCCAGCAATACTGTGTGTTTCCTCTCTGCACATACACTTGCTGAGGTCTTTCATTCCCTTTGATTGCCCCTCTGTTCATTTCTTCTTCTGTCTCCCACCTCCCAGTGTGTGTTATATAGTTCACTTTAGCTGTATTTTCCTTTTTTCCCTTCCATCCTGTAAATAATCTACAGTCGTCCCACAGTATCCAAGAGGGACTGGTTCCAGGATCGGCCACAGGTAGCAAAATCCAAGGGCACTCGACTCCCTAGCGCTCTGTATCTATGAGTTCCTTACCTATGAATTCAACCAGCCTCAAATGTAAAACATAGTACACAGAATTGCAGATACTGAGGGTTGACTGCACTTTCTTTCCTACATTTGCTTTTTCCTTTCTCATTCCTTCCTCAGAAGTTCATCTGGGTAAATAAAGGGAATTATGAAGGCAGTGACCATACTGTCATAAGCACATTTAAAGAAGTAATGAGAAATTCAAATGAGAATTTACAAATGAATAGGTCTATTGAGCTACATACACAGTTACTTACCCCTTTGCCTCCTTCTATCCTGCTCTTCATTCTATGAGCACTTGAGGACTTTACCTTAACCTGACCTCTATGTCTGACAATATTTGACCTAGAAATGCTGGTCATTTCTGCCCCAATCCTTTGCTCTCATTGTAGAGGCCTGCACTGCCTTTTCACTTTTCACCATCACAACCTCAACTGAGATGACCCTGTCCCAGTCCACTGCTAACTGGACCAGAGGCAAATTTCCCTCTCAAAGAGAGTCCATCATGTTCTTTCTCACAGGAACTTGGAATCCAGCCTCACTTTGTTCAGTCAAGCTCTGTTTTTAAATCAGAGGTAAAGAGTAGCCAGGTATGGGGAAGCTTTATTTGGACATGAGTTTGCAGAAGCAGAAAAAGACACAGGTAATTGACTGTGAAGAAAGATGAGAGAGAGAGAGAGACAGAATTAGAGAGAGGAGATTATGGTGTCCTGAGAAGAGCACAGCTAGCTTCAATTCAACAGCATTTTGCTCCTTGGCTCCTGGCTCAAGGGAGGCCTGACTGACTTCCCTGTACTTGGGCCCCATTATAAACCTTTGTGTTTTGTTTAAACTCTTCTGTAAGAATTATGTACCTTATTTCAAGCAATTTCTGAAAGAAATGACATTAGACATGGAGATGACAAGGCTATAGATTTGGTTCACATAAATTTCTATCCCTGAAGAATCATGTTAGAAAAACATGATACCATTTCATCAAAGGCTGCTTTGATGCATTGGCAGTAGGCTTTGTGAAATATTTAGACTCATATGTCATCAATTCTCAAACTAAAACTAAATTGGACTCTTCAGTAGTTCAGTAACTAGAGTTGGATATCGCTATCTATAAAATGACAAAATTGGATAAATAGGCCAGAATTTGAGAGAGGAGGGAATATTTTTTAAGGTGTGATTTGTTTGGACACAGACCAAGCTAGATACGAGATTCAGGTCTCACTGAAATTTTGGGCAAGTTCTTTAATGTTAATAAGTCATGTTTTCCTTTCTGTAAAACTTGCATTAAGTGTTCATTTTTTAGGTAAGGATTATGAAGGAAAAAAAGCAGAGAAGCAAAAAGAAAGAGAGGAAAGAGAAAATAAAAAGAGCACAGGAAAAAGTTTGAAGTGGAAGCAAGATATGAGAAAAGCTCCATTAGAATTGTTACGCGCCGGCTCAGTCTAAAGCACTTACAGACTGATGTGTATACATAAGAACATTTAATCCATACACTTGAAGGAATAGGCATGATTCATAGCTTTCACCATTCATCCTTTCCACATGGCTCTTTATAAGTACAATTTTCATTCCTGCACTGGTTATTTTATTTTGCTCATATATTTTCTTTTTAGCATTTGATGGTATAGACAGACCATTCACACTCATGGTTGTTCAAATCTTACTGACCCTATTCTGAGTGTTTTGGATACTCTGGGTTTTTATTTCAAACAGAGAAAATAAACATCTAATTCACTGATATATTCTAGACAGACTGTATAAATTCAGTTACTCAGTTATTCAGCAACCTTGCTAAATACCTAACTAATTTGCAGTTTCACTTCCTATTTAATATATTTCCTCCAGTTTTTCTAGGTAACAGAAGTTCCCTAGAAACTCCAGATTTTATATATTCATTACACAACATGGCTTTTCCACAATGGAAATATCAATACCACATTAGGAGACGGAGCTCCCTGGGAAGAGATCATGTATTAGTATAACACAGTAGGGATTCTGATCTGATGCCTGATGCTCTTGTGTGGAGTGTGAAGTACCTGCAGCTCTGTTCTTACACTGGCTCTAACTGTGCTATATCCACCCTCTCACCTTACAGCAGCTTTTCCCGCTTTATTTTTCTAGTCCTTCTCTTAGGGAAAATAATGAACCTTCAGTCCTTATTTATATAAAAAATTGCTTTTTTTTTTAATTGAGAATCTAAATCTTAGTTCATACTCTAATTCTAAAATTAATTTACAAGATTTTACATCAGATTTTAAACATTTAAAAGAGCCAGGTCTGGGAAAGCCATATTTGGCCATGTGTCAGCAGAAGCCAAAAAAAGCGGAGGTAATTGATCACGGAGAGAGATGGAAAAAAGGGGAAGATGTAATCCAGCTGTACATGCATTATGCTTAGAAATCTCTCTAATTCGATTGCTTTTCAGGGTTTTTTACCCTTAAATCCATAAAATGGCACTGATAACACATATACCATTTTACCATGGATGATGCTATGTGTATACAATATGAGAAGACAAAAGTTCTGTACCATGAAAGTAAAAATGCTAATGTAAGTTTCATTTTATTCTCTTATGAAAGTTAATGGCAAATAAGAAATTGTCCACATTACTTATACTGTTTTATTCTTATGTCCCTCGTTTCAAATATGCTGGATTTAAATATGTGTGTGTGTGTGTGTGTGTGTGTGTGTGTATATATATATATAAAGAGTTACATGACCTTTAAACTATTACAAGGGATTTCCATTGCCTTTCTCCTCCGCCTCTTCCTCCTCATCATAGTAAGAGTGTGATAATAAATTTTATATTATGACTTCTCAAGGAAATTATAAATGTAGAAAAGGTTGAGTTGTTTGATAATGGGGAAAGTCAGATTTTTGCCTTATCTACACCTGCATACCATTGCCAAAGTCCCCTATCACTTTAACTCTGTGTTTGAGTAGTGTGATACTGATTGCCATGCTGCAGAAGCCAGCCCAGCAGCCTGCATCCTCTGGAGAACTGCTAATTGTGGAGGCACCGGATGGATGACTGACAGCCAGCACCTAGTGCTTTTTTGACAATGCTCTCACTTGTCATTAATTCTCCATCTTCCCTCCCGTTAGTGGCTGCCGGTTTTCAACCTGATGCCCAGCTGCCAATCAGCTACCAGTTATTTTTAATTAAGACCACTCACAAATTTCCCTCACGTAATGTTCATGGAAAGAAGGGGAATCCTTTCATTAATAATCGAATTTCACGTGTAAATTGCCTTAATCACACTTGTCTGGCGGTCCTGTAATGTGCTACAGAGAAGCAGCACTTTTTCTTGTTCAGTCATGCATGGAATCCACACCTTACCTCTCAGATCCACAGCCACAATTATCTGTTTTTATTTTTGTCTCATTAAACCTGCAATTTCTTTCAGAAACTGGATATTGACTGCCCCAAACCTTGAACTCCACTGTCCATGAACAGATGTCATTGGCTTCCCTTGGGTCAAAATTTGACATGGTTTTTCAGGAATCACTTACAAAGAATACTGTGGGGTTAGCAATAATGACTCTCTGACAATGAATATACTCTGTCTTGTTATGATCTGACAAGTATCAGAAGACATATGGGGGTTCACATTTAAAGCTTACTTGAATGCAGGCATCAAAATAACTTCAATATGTAGAGCATAAAATAAGATCCTTTGATTTAGATCATTGTTTCTGCTTCTTATTTTCTAAAAACATTCTTACAAATACATACCCATAAATGGAGGAAAATTTTTCTTTTTAAAAAAATTATTGCTGCACTATGGGATAGTCAGGACCTTATGTGAAGTTTTGAGTTTAAAAATGATGTAATCTAGACTGTATACTCATGATTAGAAACCATTTCCAAATTTTTCTGAGCTTGAAATCCAAAACACACTTTGGGCTTATTATATTCACCTGGAGATTGACAAAGTGTGAGAGAGTCTTTTCAATCTTCGAATTGCAAAATGTTCGAAAACTCACAGCTATGGAAAGTTTTATATAATGGAAAGGAAAAACCTCACCAAGCATTCAGTCACATCAAACCAAAGACCACTAGAGCTCCTGTTTTCACATCTGTAGGACCTGGTTGAAGAGTCCTGCCTGTGCATGAGTTTCATTTGTTCCTATTTTTTCTCTAAATCAAAGTCTTGACCATGGCACTGTGCTAAAAAATCTTTCAATGGCCCTATCCCTTAGCATGTTACAAGTTCATACTTTCTATGTATAGTCCAAAAGGACCTCATTAAACAGCCCTCCCCTCCGTATTCCCGTTTCGCCCTTTTGATTTTGACTGACGTCTGAGTACTCAATATGCATGGCACTCTTCCACGTTCTTTTATGTGAATTATGTCATTTAATTCTCACAACATATGTGTTTGCAGATGCATAAAACTGAGAATTAGAGAGATGCTATAATTTGCTTAATGTCATAATAACTGGCAGAGCTAGAACTGGATCCCATAAATTCTCCTGTCATAGCCTGTGCTCTTGAGGATTATGCTGTGTGGGTATCCTAAGATTTAACAGTAAGAGGTTACTACAAACATACTATCCAACATACATCATCACTGTACATATTTAGTGATTCCACACTTTATTCCATTCTTCCTTTCTGACATGCACATGACCCCAGTGTTTTTCATTCACTGTGTGAGTTTTTCATTGTTCCTGACTCTTTCCCTCATAATTTCCTCAAAGAAAGTATATTTTAACTTTGCACTTCTAGTGCCTGGTGGAGGATATATAGTACATACACTGAATACATAATCATGTTTTTCTGTAGATAAAGACATATTTTTCATTGAAGTGAAGAAAACGCAGAATCATAATGAGGGGACAGGAGTTCAATGTGAAGAATACCATGATGGATAATTTCATAGAAGACAGAAAACATTTCCTGTGTACCAGTCACTTTCACACAGTATACTGTATTTGAGCTTTTAATCATATGTAATACGGTTACATATTCTTTTTTTTTTTTTGTCAAATGAATTTAACTGTTCTATATCTTTAACTATCTTTATCTAGCTATACATAAAGAAAAATACACCTGAAATTATAGAAGCCTGAATCTTCAAAAGTAGTTTTGTTTTGTTTTTTCAGATATAGGAACTTTGTTTTTTTTTTTTTTTTGAGGTTTTGATTTTTTTTTTCTTTTTTTTATTATTATTATTATTATTTTTTTCCAGTGGGTTTTGTCATACATTGATATGAATCAGCCATGGATTTACATGTATTCCCAATCCCGATCCCCCCCTCCCACCTCCCTCTCCACTCGATTCCTCTGGGTCTTCCCAGTGCACCAGGCCGGAGCACTTGTCTCATGCATCCAGCCTGGGCTGGTGATCTGTTTCACCATAGATAGTATACATGCTGTTCTTTTGAAATATCCCACCCTCACCTTCTCCCACAGAGTTCAAAAGTCTGTTCTGTATTTCTGTGTCTCTTTTTCTGTTTTGCATATAGGGTTATCGTTACCATCTTTCTAAATTCCATATATATGTGTTAGTATGCTGTAATGTTCTTTATCTTTCTGGCTTACTTCACTCTGTATAATGGGCTCCAGCTTCATCCATCTCATTAGGACTGGTTCAAATGAATTCTTTTTAATGGCTGAGTAATATTCCATGGTGTATATGTACCACAGCTTCCTTATCCATTCATCTGCTGATGGGCATCTAGGTTGCTTCCATGTCCTGGCTATTATAAACAGTGCTGCGATGAACATTGGGGTGCACGTGTCTCTTTCAGATCTGGTTTCCTCAGTGTGTATGCCCAGAAGTGGGATTGCTGGGTCATATGGCAGTTCTATTTCCAGTTTTTTAAGAAATCTCCACACTGTTTTCCATAGCGGCTGTACTAGTTTGCATTCCCACCAACAGTGTAAGAGGGTCAGATATAGGAACTTTTATTTTCTGCTCTTCTCATTGCTCTTTTTCTTTAATTGCATAATAAAACTAAAGGACAAAAAAAACTATCCCTGTGATATAACTTGCTTACTAGATAGAGTCTGAGAGCTTTTGTACAATTAACTGTATACCATTCTGGAGTTTAAAACTTAAGTCATACTGGAAGGAAAGATCACAGGCACAGCATAAAAAATAATCATTGATACCAAGGGGGGAGACGATATCAACTATCAATAAGGTAAAATATAGAATAAGAAAAGATGCATAACATGCATTTCCCTGCTAATTTATTCAAGCCACTAAAAGGTTTATTTCATTCACATACATTTAATCACCCTTATCCCACCAAACACTTAGCTATTGCCAATGTGGCCCTTAATTTGAGAAGTGGCAAATTAATTCAGCAAATTCTCATGGACTTTCTTCTACATATCCAACAGTAGTCATTTTATATGTCATCTATACAACAACCTAATGAGGTAAACACTGGTATTAACAACGTTACACAGATGAGAAAACTGAAAACCAGGATGATTAATGTAACTTCTAATGATTATTAATAAGTAGCTGAGTAAAGCTTCTGAGTGACACATAGTTTCCGGACCATTTGAAGGAAGATTAAGAAAAAAAAGTACAGTTGCAATGCATATACAAATGAGACTGTAAAAGCAGAAATGAGAGCCCAAAAAATTCAACTAGAGGAGAACCCAAATCACAGATGTTGATTTTAAAATAAATTAAAAATAAATAATTCTAATGATGTTAAGTGTCATATAGGCAGTCTTTATATTTTATGTTGTTCTCTTTTTGTATCTCACATCATATATTCCCCACTCCTTATCTAGTCCCGTGATGATGTAATCAATACTTCCAAAAGAGTATTTAGAACAGAATTTCAGCATTTTTATAGAAGGATTAACTAAACGTGTGGCAAATTAAAAATGGGTCATACAAATGTTGACACTTCTCTCATTGACAGATGGGGTATCTCTCACCTCCCTTTGGCTCTGAGAAGGCCTGTGACTGCACTGATCAACAGTGTACAGCAGATGTGACATGCCGCCAGTTCCGTGCTCTGCCAGGTCCGTGCCTAGCTTTGCAGAAGACAGACAGCTTTTGTCTTGTTCTCTTGGAGCCCTAAGCTGTGATAGAAGTCTGACTACTCTAAGGCTGCCACATCCTGAGAAAGCCCAAGCTAGCCATTTGGAGAGTTGGTATGGGGATGAAGGAGGAGAGAAAGAGACAGAGAGATGCCACCAGGTATGCTGGTCTTTCTAGCTTCCACAAGATTCCAGACATCATGGAATGGAAACAAATGGTCCCTGATGTGTCCTGTCCCACAGAATATTAAGACCCGTTTTTAATAAAACTGATGGTTTGTATAGTTTGTTACACCAGGACAGAGAATCAATGCCTCTCCCTTCTGAGGTTAGAAGAATTAAGGAACTGTCAGCAGGTCTTTCTTCCTGTCCTCTCTTGCTTATCTCCATTCCACGCTGCATTTTTTGATCCTGGATGCAAGGGCATTTATTCCAAGATGACCTTCTGTTAGTAAAGGGAGATTCAAGCTGTGAATTGGGGTCACAGTTATTACTGTTGGAAGGATGAAGGGGAGCATGGTACTAAAATTTGAATCTGAAAGGAAAATAAATTGCCCACACAAATACCTCCTTTCAATCATTCAGCAAACTATCCCCATGTCTCTGAGTCTGTCTTTATCAGTGGCACACAATGCTATAGTCTCACGTAAATGGTCTTTCACTGAGACAGGTAATTTTGAATCTGCGGAAAGAGACGCCCTAAAGAACTTTAGATTCTTTATAGTATGTCTCTAATTTGGTTGCAGTTTTTCTGAGAATCTCAAAGATTCATATAAGGTGATGCTGAGTACCAATCCCAGATATTTGGAAAAAATTCCTGCATAATCTGTTTTAAATCAACTACATTTCAAAGCAAATGACTCAAGTCTTTACCATGTGTTTTTGCTTACTCTAACTGTTTTTTCTATTTTATAACATCTTCATTCATCTATCCCATATTAGGATAAGTACTTATGCAACACTGAATATCAAAGAAAATTCAATAACCATCTAAGTCCAAGGTCTTTCTTTCACAAGTGAGTTAAATGAAGCCCTAAAATCAGAAGTGACACATTTAAGTCACAGAATCAATTAATGCCACTGACTGTGGAGCTGGATGTCTTAACCTTGACACTATTGGCATTTGGGGCTGGCTTATTCTTTGTTGGCTTCCCAGGTGGTGCAGCAGCGAAGAATTTGCCTGCCAGTGAAGGAGACATGGGAGACACAGGTTCAATCCCTGGGTTGGGAAGATACCCTGGAGTAGGATATCCTCAGTATTCTCACCTGGAAAATTTCATGGACAGAGGAAGCTTCCAGGCTCCAGTCCATGGGGTTGCAAAGAGTTGGACATGACTAAGCACACACATGCATTCTTCCTTGAAGGGGGCTGGTTATCCTATATGTTGTATGATGTTTGGTAGAGCTCTGGTACCTACTCACTAGATGCCACTAGTATCTGCCTCATGATAAATAAGTGTTTCTTGACTTTACCAAATACTCCCTGTTGAGCAAAATCACCCTTGGTTGAGAATCACTGCTCTAGAGGGTTTAATATATGGATTTCTCTTCCTCTTCATTTTGTTCCCCTCCCCGTATTCCAACCTGTAACTAGTATGCTCCCAACAGAGACAAGTCAAAACATACTTTCTTTTTCACAGAAGCCAGATCTTGGTAGATTAAAAATGGCTGAAATTCATGTGCATGGGCACAAAATAGCATAAGGTACTCTGAATCTTTGAAAGATACTGACTAAATGGTAAGATTATGTCAGTCAGAGCCCAAAGCTTCCTTTCCTTCTGCTTCCCAGCTAGAACTTTCTAGTTGTGGTCTTGTTATAACAGCTTACTGAATAATCAATGAAGCCTGATACTTCAAGGCCTGTTTTTCAGATAGGCTGAGAATGTCAATCCTTCTCATCACAGTGACTGTAAAGAGATAGCCTTTTTTTTTTTTTTTTCTTTTTCTTTCCCATTTATTTTTATTAGTTGGAGGCTAATTACTTTACAATATTGTAGTGGTTTTTCCCATACATTGACATGAATCAGCCATGGATTTACATGTGTTCCCCATCCCGATCCCCCCTCCCGCCTCCCTCTCCATCCCATCCCTCTGGGTCTTCCCAGTGCACCAGCCCTGAGCACTTGTCTCATGCATCCAACCTGGGCTGGTGATCTGTTTCACCCTTGATAGTATACTTGTTTCAATTCTATTCTCTCAGAACATCCCACCCTCGCCTTCTCCCACAGAGTCCAAAAGTCTGTTCTGTACATCTGTGAAGAGACAGTCTTTTAAGCACAAAGGCATTCTGCTCGTGGATTTCAGATACATTCTTCTCAATCTAACCTGTTCCCAAATGAGGATTTGATGTTTAAGTGAGCTTGTAATTTCTCTGTTGTAGAGACATACGTGTCATTCATTGATTTTAAAGTTTTTAAATCACAAAAGAAAGTGGTTTCTGAAAATATACTTCTGTACACTAGTAACTCCTGCTAGCATTCATTCAAGAGCTTACTCTGTACCAAATGTCCTCCTATGTGTTTAAGTGGTTGGAAGATATAACAAAGCAATAATAAAGGAAAAATTCCCAGATTCAAAAGACTCATGGCCATGAAAGGAAAACAGCTGTCATTAGAATATAATGATCAGATAGATGTAACTTATAAGTGATGAATCTCATACATAATATGGGACTAAAGTATGACAATATGGGGTAATACATAATATGGAATAATATGTAATATGTAATACATAAGATGGGGCTTCCCTTGTGGCTCAGCTGGTAAAGAATCTGGCTGCAATGCGGGAGACCTAGGTTTGATCCCTGGGTTGGAAAGATCCCCTGGAGAAGGGAAAGGCTACCCACTATAATATTCTGGCCTGGAGAATTCCATGGAATGTATAGTCCATGGGGTTACAAAGAGTCGGACACAACTGAGCGACTTTCACTTTCACTTACTCTTGTGACCATGAGAAATCACTAGAAGTTTACACAGGGATGTGACATGAAGATTTGGGATTTATAAAATTCCTTCTGAGGCTGTAAAAGGGAATATCAGACAAAAACCTGAGGTACAGAGAAAGCAGCAGGTAGGAAGAGAAGACTAGGAGAAAAGGGGCAATAGGCTAGGGAGATGGAATATACATATGGGAAAAAAATGTAAGGATGAACTGATGAACTTTGGTTACTAATCAGACATAAGAATGAAGTGGAAAGGGAGGTCAAAGAGTATAGGGCATGGTGAAGGACTGAAAGAGAAAGCAAAGACTTTCGTTTTGGTCATAGTTACATTGAGGTGTGAGACATGTACTTTGAGGTATTCAATGGACAAATTGTACCTAAAATCTGGGTTTCACAGAAGACATCTAAGCTGGAGATACAGGTATCAGCAGTGGATAGACAAGAAAAAAGACAGCCAGAAGGAACAGAGCAGGAAGGGTGGAGAGTCATAGATTAACACCAGAAAACTCAGTAACTTCCCATATAAAGGAGGTTTTCTTTCTCCATAAAGATATGAAATTCCTATTTCTGCCTGGAAAATCCTCTTTTCCCTTGTTAAAAAAATTATTTTCCTGAGCTTAACGTTTTAAATGTTCTCCTGTATATAAGTAGGTCCTTCCTGTTATTGTCACCATCACAATGAAATCATGTAATGAATTATTGTCTATCTCTTCCAGCAGAATACAAGCTCCTTGAGATCATGGATCATGGCTGCTAATCAATGAACCCTTTGTTTTCCATCGTGACTAAATAGAGTAGTAACTCAAATATCTGGTGAATGGATGGGTGAATATTAAGTGCATGGGCCATTACAAAGGCTTAACCCAGTTTGGAACTTGGTGTAAGAAGGATTAGCATTTACAATTTGATAACGAGAGCTGCCCTGAGATTGAGGCAGCCAGATTTGATTTCTGAATCCCAAAGTTGATGCTCCTTGATCTCCTGTCTTCCTCTTAGGAACTCACGTTTTATTCCAGGAACCCATAAACATAAACCTATACATGTGGAAAAGACATTCACTTTACTTTTATGATTATGTCTTATAAATCCCTCTCTCAGATGAGGAAAGTATTCCAAGTGCCAAACATTATCTATGACTAGGAAATATGTGTTGTTGGAAGAGGAGTTATTTACTTCAGTGAAATTATGCAGCTGTAATCAAGTGACGTGAAACTCAATTTCTAAATGACACCATATGTGAGAAAGATCCAGGCATTTTAGAATAAAATACAACCTCCATCTTTCTAAAAGACATTGGGGGTGTTAGATGGTCCAAAGGAAAAAAAAAAAAAAAAGATCTTTCTGTTCTAGGGCACAGTCAGGAGAATCTATTCACTAGATGCTTGTCCAAGATTTCCTAAGCTACGAAACTTCATGACATGGATCCCGCAGATCTTGTGAAACCATGCCTTTTATGGCAAGGGAAATCCTGATGCATACCATTCAGTCCACTCCTCCCTGACTTCATTACATCAACTACTTATTATAATGCCTCAATCAATTACTTGATCAAACTCCTTGTCCTAGCAATGACACATTTACTTAGGTACATAAAAACCACCAAAATCAAGAATAAAATCTCTGTACATAAACTGGTACTCTGTGATGACCTAGATGGGTAAGAGAGAGGTGTGACCATGAGGAATATGCATATATACATAGCTATTCATATTGTC
Organism: Dama dama; assembly: GCF_033118175.1. Taxonomy (NCBI): domain Eukaryota; kingdom Metazoa; phylum Chordata; class Mammalia; order Artiodactyla; family Cervidae; genus Dama; species Dama dama. Next base: position 37,190,705 of record NC_083684.1, read on the forward strand.
ATATAGCAGAAACCAACTAAGCATTGTAAAGAAATTATACTCCAATATAATAGATAGACAAACAAATAAGTACCATTTCTTCATTTTCCTGATCTCTTCAATAGAAACAATATTATTTATTCCTCATAGATAGTTACATGGGTTAAACAAAATGCTCCAAGAGGAATCTATCTCAGTGGCCCGTACTACAGAGAAATGATAAATGCAATCTCCTCCCCCACTAATGATTAATTAAGTATGAGTTAGTGTGTAATCTGTCCAATTTGTAATGACATTTTAAGTTTTAAGTGTAGTCTATAATATGCCTTTGGATACTTACTAAATACCCAAAAGTTACAAGATTCAATTAGCAACATTTAGAGAATAGAGATTGCTTTCTAGAATCCAATAAATTGCTCACATCTTGGATTACTGTTTGCTTTCTCTTATTTACTTAGGACATCAGGGACACAGATGGTTCAGCCAAGCTCTTCTTAGACATTGTTCAGATAAGCTTTCACACACCTCCACAATCTAACCTACATCATAATCCTCAAAACTATATACTAGTGATGAACATGTTCTCAAGTTCTATTTTGCTCTATACCTGGGCTGAATGATTAAGATAAAAGATAAATCAGATGTAATTCTGTATACTAGGGCTAGACAGATTTAAGGAAGGCCTTGTCAAAGCCACCATCTCTTCTTTATAGTTTCCTCTTGAAATGGAGTGAATTGATACCCATTTCATATATAAGAAAAGAATGGCACAGAGAAGTTAAAAGACACTAAAAACAAGATTACACAGCCAAGCTTCCAATGTAGTCTTATTGATCCTAAACAACACCTTTCTTCTAATTCTATAGAGTACTGTCCACTCCTAGGTTTATATGGAAGACAATGATGGGAGTTGAAGTTTCCTTAGCTAGAAAACAATAAAGTAAAAAAGATATATTTTTGATCACTCCAAGTTCAGAAAAGCTCTAACTCCAAGTTCACCAGAAAAGGTTTTTTAAAAAAAAAAGATTATAGGAAATGTTTTTTTTTTAATTTATTCATATTTTAATTAGTCTATTAGCATGTGGAGGTAATGCACTTTAATGGGACCTTGGCAGGAAAAGCACATTTTAAACAATAAAAAAACAGGAAAAACATTGAACATAGCTATTATTTTTGGCAGGAGTCTTTTCTTACATACTATTTTTTCATTTTCTTTTTGTTTCTTCTTTCTGGTAACAAAAGGAGAAAAAAGTTTAAATGGAATAAGACTGCACAGAGTTGGGGATTAGCATATTTAATTTACATAATGTCAGTGCGTTAAAGACTATAGAGGTGCAGTAGTATAAAATATTCTTAGTTAAAAAGCAGCTCAAAATAGGAACCTCTTTTATTGTGCACATTTCACCAAGTTCATTGTGCGGCTAAGTTAAAAAAGAACATCATTTTCTCAGCAAAGGCAGCACGGGATATGCAGAGAGGTATAATTATTTAGGAAGAAGAGTAGGTCTTCATTTGATTAACTCCCCAGGTGATGTAATGAAGACATCACCAATGATATAATTTGACCCTCCTGGACTATCAAAATGGCAAAGTCCACAGAGAAACATAATATCAGACTTAAAATGTTAACAATACAAAGTCAAGATGAGGGAAAGTCTTTTTTTTTTTTTTTTTTTTTTTTTAGTAGAATCATCAAAATCCTCTCTGAAGGCACAGCGGGCTGCATAGTAGTTCTCTCTTGGATACCACTAATGCTCACTGGCAGCTCTCCCTCAGAAAGAGCTTCTGCACAAAGACCATAGTGCATTTTTCTCTACGCAGCATGTTTAGCCTAATGCCCATATTGGAACAGCATTCCAGGAGTCTTAACTCCTAAGTGCAGAGAGTCAAAAACTAACTGCTGTTTTTCCAAAACTCAGCTGTCCTCTAGTCAGAAGACTTTGGCTTCCTTTTTATCTCAAGGCCCTGTTGGTGATTGAGAGGGGAAAAAATGAGAATCAATGACCCAGAATTAAGTTCAGTCAGTATAATGAAAACATCATGGGGTCCACAGTGACCATTGGGGTTCAAACACTGCTCGAGTGAGGAAAATACTTCATCCCTCTGCATCCTATTTTCTTTCAGGTATAGGGAACTCCACGTTGTGACCCTCGTGGGTACATTCCCTTTACTTATACTCTTCATCGTAGAGAATTTGGAATGACAATCACACAAATCAATTTGAGAGAACTGAAATGTTCAACTGTGCATTGTATGTGTTCCTCTTGGGGCTTAAGCCTACATGTGTCCAGTGACCCTCCAAGTTATCTTTCCTGGGCAGACCCACTCCAAGTGATTAATACTGCTGCCCTGGTTCAGACCCATTAGGGACTGAGTGAGTCCACATCAAATTCTGGGATACAGAAGTAGCAAGTTCATCTAACTAATTAATCTAATGTCAATCCTCGGATCTTACCCATTCTTAATGATAGCCAAAAAAGATATTATGGTCTCTATATGTATTCTCTATTTTCAGGTTGTTCAGAATCTTTGTTTGAAAATGAGCATTCACTTTCTCTCTCTTTTTCATATATGTATATATCCTGGAGAAGGAAATGGCAACTCACTCCAGTATTCTTGCCTGGAAAATCCTATGGACAGAGGATCCTGGCGGGCTACAGTCCATGGGGTTGCAAAGAGTTGGACACAACTGAGTGACTAACACTTTCACTTCACTTTCTATCGCCTTGGTAGACTGACCTAAGAAAACATTGGTGCAATTTATGTCAAAGAATGCTTTGCCTATGTTCCCTTCTAGGAGTTTTACAGTGTCATATCTTACATTAAAGTCTGTAAGCCATTTTGAATTTATTCTTGTGTATGGTGTGAGGGTGTGTTCTAACTTCTGATTTACAGGAGGCTGTCCAGCTTTCCCAATGCCACTTGCTGAAGAGACTTTCATCTATTGTATAATCTTGCCTTCTTTGTTGAAGATTAATTAACCATAGGTGTGTGGATTTATTTCTAGGCTCTCTATTCTGTTCCATTGAACTGCATGTCTGTTTTTGTGCCAATACCATGTTCTTTTCATTATTGTACCTTTGTAGTATTGTCTGAAGTCAGAGAGCGTTATCCCTCCTGCTTTATTCTTTTTTATCAAGATCACACAACTCACCTTACAGAGTATTTACAAAGGCCTACATAAACCTTACTTGATAGTACCACTCCCAGAAAAATTATATTCTTTGTCAGAAAAATCCTGATGCCTAGCCTGTCATTTCTAGATAGGAATGTCCAGAATGAGTATTTTTATAGATGATTCTAGTAATGACCTAGAAATGACCTAGAATCTAGTAATGACCTTAAAATCACTGAATGTCTTAACTAAATAAAAGTAACAAAATTTAATGTCCCTCACACAATATTGAAAGCATTTAACGATTCAGTCATGCCTTTCATCCCCCCCACATTGTTAGTTCCTCCCGACTCCTGTGGGCCTCCAGGCCTTAGTTCATGATCAATCTTCTATCTGGAATGATCTTACTCTGCCTTCTCCACTGGGTAATTTCACCTGACATCTTTCAAGGCCAAACTAATATGCTCCCTCTCTGAGAAACTGTACTAATTGTTCTTATCTCTGTGTTCTCAGAACTCTTTATTTATATCTTTAAAATGCATTCATTCCTTTGTAACATCATTAATTATGCATGTTTTGCTCCTTACTTCCTGACAAAGCTATGATCCCTAGAGGCTAGGGACAACAAATATAACTGTTCTCTCTTTAGAGAACATAAAAGATACTAGGTATTAAGTAAAAATATAAGGAATCTAATCTATAACACTCAAAAAAGTCTAATTTGGATTTGCAGTGTGAAGGAGTTTTTCTTTAATCTCAGTTATTTAAAAAGAAAAAAAAAAACAACAACACTCCTTTAAAATACGGATCATCAAACCCTTTGTTTTGCCTTGGTTTCCTTATGTCCCCTTGCATTTATGATGTTGTTAATTAGTTTCTTCTCCCTCCAGGTTCATAACTAGCTATTGGGTAGTTATGTTTATAAACCAAATAATGCTGATTTTATGTCATCAAATTATGTACAACTAATAGTTGAAAGTGCTGCATGGTATTTACAATAGCTTTGTGAAATTGGGGAAGAATTTTTAAGAGAATTCCAATCAAGAAAAAAAGCTCCATTTCCACAAACATTGTCTGGTGAAAGTAATTAATTTTATAGAGGATATGCATTCATCCACACAAACTATTTTAACATTAACAGCAAACTAATAGCTAACAATTATTTAGCAATGATTATGTGTCAGATACTTTTTAAAGCAGTTCACAAATATTAAATCATTCAGCACAGTTAACGCATCTTTATTTCCCCTAGTTTACAGCTGAGAAAAAATGAGGCTGTAAAAGGATGAAGTATCTCAGCTCTATCTGAACACAGTCACCTCTAAGTCCCATACTTCTAAGCTAATGAATGTCACTATTGTGGAAAAGAAGAAATGTCACATGATTTCAAAGTAGTTTGTGCAAGTAACTTGCATTTCTTAAATACCACGAAAGGGCACAATGTCTAAAGTCATACTTTTTTTTTCCCCCTAGTTTCTCTTCCACTGTTCTCACATATCATGGCTCCTCTAGGATCTTTCTCTCCATTCCCCTTGCATTTGTTTGCCTACTGTGTAGACACTTCCCAAATCCTGGCCAATGTGCCTCGTTTCCTACTGCCTCTGCTCCCTCTCTACCCTACAAATCCCATGAGTAGAGTTCAAAGGGATAGCCAGGAGAGACAGAACCCTCCTCATATCACATACTCATTTCTTAAGAAAGTTTTATTCAATTAGCTAAGCTAAAGCATCTTCTCCTCATCCACTATTCCATGACCTCCTTTAAATCACTAGTCTCTGGATTTACTTTATTGAGTTATCAGTTAAGTGAGTGTTGTTTGTGTTCCCCACACCTCCTTAAATTTAAGCACCTTGAGACCAAGAACATCATGTTGATTACCATTCAGTCTTAAAAGGAAACAAAATAAAACCAACCACACAGAAAACTTATCTGACTGATTAGAGTATAGAGAGAGAAGTCTGAGGACTTTGTAATTAAGATGAGTGGGAGCAAAGAGCTCAATGACATTTATATTGTATGATTTTTGAGCAAATACAACACTGACTTTTTTATATTACTGTACATTAGTATATTTAATACTACATGTGCATGCATGCTAAGTCATTTCAGTCATGTCCAACTCTGTATGACCCCATGGACTTTAGCCCCACCAGGCTCCTCTGTCCATGGGATTCTCCAGCCTAGAATACTGGAGTGGGTTGCCATTCCCTTCTCCAGGGGATCTTCCCGACCCAGGGATCAAACCCGCGTCTCTTACGTCTCCTGCATTGGCAGGTGGGTTCTTTACCACTAGCAGCACCTAGGAAGCCCTCACTACTGCTACTGCTACTACTACTACTACCATACACACACACACACACACACACAAAGTATGTATGTCTAGAAGTATGTATATTGTTCATTAACTCACAAACCATTAGACAACAAAACATATGCCCTTACACAGTAAACATGTTGAAAACAAACATGTCAGGTGCCAATGAAACACCAAACAAGATGCCATTAAAGGGTTGCTATCAAATTTTGGCTCCTTCTTTATTTTCTAAGTAAAGCACATCACTAATTCTTGTCATAGACACAGACAACATCTGATTCGAAAAATATTAAAACATGCATATTTCATTATATGTTGGGCATCAATTTTAAATCTTATGTACATTTTCCATTGTGTTTTTTGATTCATCACACCATTGTGAGAAAGAAACTTTTATTGCCCAATAGAACTTGGGGAAACTGAGGCTCAGAGAGGTTAACAGAATTACTCCAGGTCAAGGAACCAGGATTTCAATGTAAGTCTGACTGATTCTAAAGTCTATTGTCTTGTGACTTCCCTGGTGACCCAAAGTCTAAGACTTCACGCTCCCGATGTAGGGGGCCAAGGTTCAATCTCTGTACAGGAAACTAGATCCCACATGCATTAACTAAGAATTCCCGTGGTGCAACTAATGGTTCTGCATGTCACAACAAAGATAGAAGATCCCACATGCTGCAACTAAGATACAGTGTAGCCAAATAAATAAATATTTTAAAAAATGAAAATAAAACAACATCTGTAAATAAATAAATAATAAAGTCTATTTTCTTAACCACAATGCTATAACTTATTGTATATCATAAAAAGGACAACACAAAATTGACCAAATCTACTAACTAACAATCTACCTCCATCCATCCCTTTAAACTATCCCTACACATAACAGACTTGAAAGAACAAGTTTAATTGTTGTTGTGATCTGCGAGATGCATGCTGCAGAGGTTTATTTATTTATTTATTTTTCTAAATTTGCCACTACACATACTGAATGCTTTCCCCATACTCAATCTTCTATGTCAAGAATCATTTTCATATCATCTAATAGTACATCAGGGCCATTTTGTCTACAATTACTTGTGTTTGTCGGAAATAATGGCTGTTCTTATTCTACGATATAATCCTCGGGTTGGAGTGCTTACATTATTTGGCAACTATATTCCCAGGTGCGAGGTGATGGATTCTAAAGAAAATTTAACATGAGAACAATACACCCCTGGCAACAGCAGTCAAGACAGCATTGTGTTTCTTCCTGCAAACTTGTAAAGCTTTAAATGGGAGTCTTCCCTTAACACTAGCACTCTGCTGTCATCTCAACTGGCTTGTAGTATAGAAATCTCTGTGAAAAGTTGGAAAGGTAACAATTAGAGAAGAAATATTGCCCTTTTAACCACCTATTTTGCACACAAGATTTCCCTCTGTTTCTATTACTTATTTAGGATAACTGCTTCCAGAATAACAGTAAACAAAAAATAATACAAGTAACAGTCTTGTGCTCCTGCTCATCGCCAAATCATTTCTGACTTTTTGTGATCCCATGGATTATAGTCCTCCAGGCTCCTCTCTCTGTGGGATTTTACAGGAAAGAATACTGGAGTGGGATGCCATTTCCTTCTCCAGAGGATCTTCCCAACTCAGGGATCGAACCTGAGTCTCCTGTGTCTCTTACACTGGCAGGTGGATTCTTTACCACTGAGCCATCTGGGAAACCCACAAGTAACAGTAGATACTATTTATTGTGTGTAAGCTCTTTAAGGGATCAGACAATATCTGTATTTTACTTGCTGTATTCCAAAGAGGTAGTACATTGTAGTGTCCATTGTTGCTTGTAAATACTGTCAAATAATTGCTAGATAATTTCTGTTTTGTCATCTCTCTATCTCTATCTAGCTTGCAAGGACGTATGTAGCATCACCTTTTCACTGATTAAAAAATACTGCCTCAGGGAGATATGCCTAAATTCATATAGTAATTTTATAATAAAAATATTTATTTTCCATCTTTTTCTGGATTGACACTCATACTTCAGGCTTTCATGTTCAAAGGCATTTTCCCATGTTCTTTATCAATTGTTGAATGGTTTGAACGTGGAAAGACAGAGTAAACTTTCCATAAACCTTGGAATCACAAAACCTGAGTGTGAATCCCAGTTTTATACATTTGATATGTGAATTCTTTTTAGTTTTCTCATCTTGAAATAAGATAGTAAAGACATCACACAATGTTATTATGAGAAGCAAATGAATTAAGCAATATTAAAACTCCAGTGGATCTTCCTAACCTGGGAATCGAACTGGGGTCTCCTGCATTGCAGGCAGATTCTTTACCAACTGAGCTATCAGGGAAGCCCTTCTGGCACCCACTGGACTCTTAATCTATTTATATATTATCTCTATTGGGATATATATATATATATATATATATATGCACACACACAAATATACACATGTATATTGAAATATATATATATATATGTGTGTGTGTGTGTGTATATATATAGGCTCATGATCATGCTCAGTTGTGTTCAACTCTGTGATCCAATGGACTATAACTGCCAGACTCTGTTCATGGGATTTCCCAGGCAAGAATACTGGAGCAGGTTGCCAATTCATTCTCCAAGGGATCTTCCTGACCCAGGGAATTGAATCCACATCTCTGGGGTCTCCTGCATTGGCAGCCAGATTCTTTATCATTGCATCCCCTGGGAAGCCCATATGTATGCATGTGTGTGTGTGTATATATATATATATATATATATATATATGCATATGTATATATGTATACATATATGCATATATACCAGTTTCATGTATACAGCAAATATATAGCAATTGCAAAATGTGTCTTGAATTTTCAGTGATAGCCAAATGAGCAGCAATGAGTTAATATCTGACCAGGTTTAAGACAGATGACTGGATAATATATTCCTCCAGCTCTTCTCATTCTAGAAATGCAAAGGAGAATGGCAATTCCTTGGGAATCAGGAAAAAAAAAAAACTGAGCTGGATTATTATGTTCACCTCTAATTACTAACTAACTGGCCTTACAAGTTAATGAGACTTCTTAATCTCACTTTTCTCATCTGTAAATTTAGCTTGCTAATACGTAAGATTAAATGAGAAAAATCAACATATGTCACCCAGGATGAGTAAATCACAACAGAAGCTTGATATAAGTTAGTCTTTATTTTCATACTTAGGTATACTCAGCTAAAACAAATCAAGAAACCCAAGTCCTAAAATATTGGTATAGTGGATGAGAAATCAATATTAATTTCTGTTCTTCTTCCTTGTTGTTATATTTTAGTTTTTAATATTTCCAAATGAATATCTATTGTCTTTTCCAAAATTCTGCACATTAGGATTTTATTAGTGTTATTCTTTGTATGTTAATATAAAATCTGCAAACCATTATTTCATATTTCCTCATATTTCATCACATACTTTACAACTTTACTTTCTATAGGAGTTCAGATTTTTTTTCTTTTTCACATAGTATTAGAATGCACATCTTATTTGGATTATTCTAAGTAAATTGTCTATTTCCTTATTATAAGTAAATAAGTACTTAAGAAATTTCTACAGGGACATATTTTCTAGTTATTTCCTCTAAAGTCCTATTTAGAAGCAAGATATCATTATTGTAATTACTGTCGTGCTTCAAAAACACAAATCAAGGTCAATGTGAACAGGAAGACCTTGTTTAAAAGCTGATAATCAGAGGAAGAGACCTTAATGTTAAGTATTTGATTTAGGAAAGGACTTAGGAAAGCTTCCTTATAATGATCAGTTAATGCATTAATTTTATACTTGGAAAGAAACAGACCTCAAACAAGACTTATATGATCCCCAGTGACCACACATTAAAAAAAAAAAAAAACAAAACTTAATGAATGCTAAGCTTTCAATGAATTCATTGTTCATTTGACAACTCAGTATGTGAATTTGACACAGCAAAAAAAAAAAAAAAGAAAAAAGTAAGTCACTGTATAAACAAAAGAAGAGTAGATAAGTTAAAATATGTGCTATTTAGGCCCCATTAATATCTATCTATTGGAAACACACCTGTGAAAATTTAGAGGTATAATTAGAAAAATCATGTAGATGTTTCTTGGTTGCTGTAGTAGAAATGCTGTCATTCTAGTTTCTGCTGTATAAACAATGTCAGATGTATCCAAGTTAGACTGCCTTTTTAAAGAGAAATAAGTAAATTAAACAAATATTTACAGTCTTTTTCTTGTTATTTTATTTGCCTAGGAGATTGAAAAACAACATAGTAAACAAAACAATCTATCATTTCTCACAAAATTGTCTGCATTTAAAAATATTTAAAGCACTCACTCATAGAAAGATATAAGATTTTATACCCAGGAAGGAATTGAGACTTGGCTTAATTGGACTTAGATCCACTGGTTTCTATTTTATGCCTTTCTGGGATATTAGAGGCCCACAAAGAAAATTATGGTTTTAGGGACTATTTTGTAGTTTTTAAAGATTTAATTTTTTAAAAGATTATTATTTTTATCATCAAGAGGCAAAAGTGAAAAATCACATAGTTTTTAGTTCATTTTAAATTATATCAGTAATTATACTTCTTCATGTTTATTTAAAAGCTCTACTTGACCTCTCTCTATACAGATAGATAGATAGATTGACAAATATAATACACAATGTATTCAAAACATCAACAAGTTTATTTCAGGCTTACTAATAGGAATTTAAGATACAGTGTTGAATAAGATACAGATAGTTCTGGCTCTCAGACTGAGAGATAAAAGAAGTAAATGATTACACACATAAAAGGAACATAGGTGGATAGAGACAAATTATAAATGAACTGATTGTGACCCACAGGATACAACAGTGATACACGCATGATGCTCCTATCCAAGTCTTGACTTTATGGAAGAAGTAATATTTAAGTTAAAATCCAAAAATATAAGTAGAAGTTAGACAGCCAAAGGATATTTTTTTTAAGGAGAGAAAATATAAGTATAAAAGCAGAGTAAAAAACATGCACAGACACACACAAAATTTTTTTCTCTATGGCAAAGAATCAGAATAGCCTAACAAGCTTGTCAGAAAGGGCAAGGACTAGAGTAGGGACACTTAGATGTAATGCCTGAAAAACCTCAGTCATAAAACTCACTCAAGAACAACATGAATTACGAGTAAAATGGAGAGTTAAGAATGAAGAACATGGGGAGACCAGCACAATTATAGACACTATCTAACAGAACTTGTTGCTTGGGGTTCCACTCTAACATGAGCACAAAGGAAAAAAAAAAAATCACATGCTGAATGGGGTCCCAGAAATGACAAGCAATGCTGATGAAAGGCTGAATTATCCCCAAGGATGGACACATGATTTTAGACCAGTGATTCCTATATCATCTGGGACTATGAATAAAGGTCAATTCCCAGGAAAAGAAGAGGACAGGAGTAGGCTTAACCTGGTGTCAGAACCTTTGCTAAATTGTTGTTTCAGCAAAAAGTTGTATCCTGCATGGAGCTGCAGAGCTTATCCATAAATAGAGTCATGGGATCTCAGCAAATTTATAGAACAACTATAGAGTTGTGCCAAGCTGAACATGTGGGTTGATAGGGGTACCCCAGGGTGCATGAGATGAAAAGCTTAAAATATCATGGTAAACTGTAACCAGTGTGACTGTGGGAGAGGCATTAGAGGGTAGGACAGTCACAGGTATATGGAGTTCAGACTTGGCCTACTCAAAATGACTATTTTAGACCTCTCATTTTCTATGATTTTGTGACACTGTAAGAAGTACTAGCAGAATAAGACTTGCTTGTCTCAATAACTTAAGGGAATTACTTTTAATTTGAAGGGATATATGAAAACATCAGAGATTAGAGCAGGGTATGATAATGAAGAATACAAAATGCATTTAGTTTACCACTGTTCCTGGAACATGTTAGGCATTCAGTCATACCCTTAATGATTTAATCAATAAACAATTGTATGATTTGAGAATTTGCTTATTTATAATTGAATATATATAACATGTATTAGCATACACACACACACACACACACACACACACATATACATTATAAACATAATTGTGTCTGGTCTACTGCCCAGTGTGATGGGATTCTTTTTTTTTTTTTTCCTTTGCATTGTCTCTTCCCATGGTTTTAATTATACAAGTTGTTCTGATTTGATCCAATTATAAACTGTCCTCTATACTACACTTCCTAGTTGGCACAGTGGTTTAAGAATTCACCTGCCAATGTCAAGACGAGGGTTCAATCCTTGGGTCAGAAAGATGCCCTGGAGGAGGGCATGGCAACCCACTCCAGTATTCTTGCCTGGAAAATCCCATGGACAGAGGAGCCTGGTGTGCTGCAGTCCATGGGGCTGCAACAGAGTTGGAAACACCTGAGTGACGGAGCACATCCTACACTGAATACAACCCCGGCTGGTAACAAGTTTTTGTTTGTGACTCCCCATCCTCTGTGTCCATTCATGCATAGTCATGGAGGACTAACTCTCTAAATCTCTAATCCTTAGGTTATACTCTTCTATCCAGGATTTAGTATCTCTTTGTTTCTCATTTTCCTTTCAGGTTCTCTCTATTCTGCTTCCTACCATTTCTCAATACTCTTCATGCTTTCTTGTATCCAACAATATTTGTCTGAGCCAAAGTTTTTATCCAGAGAGTCTAAGTCCCTTTTAGTCCATCAGATACTAAATGTTCCAAAACAGAGGAAATATAACAACTATTTATGGAAACTTTTACATTTTTAATATTTCCAAAAGTCTAAAAGACAATCTTGAATGAAAACGGGAGCAAAGATACCTTCAAGGGCTTAACATGGATAAGAATTATTTCAGATTAGCACCAAGCAGTGGTCCCTTTAAATGAGCTAGAAGTTGGATTGGATTTTATTCCCACAGATTAATTTTTTTAAAAAAAATAGGAAAATAAAACTGATGAGGTCACTCACTCTTTCACCCACCTAAAATATTCAATGGCTACCCGTTACTTCAGGGATATTCTTTTATATGGTCCACAATGCTCTGTACAGTCTTGGCCCTATCTATCTCTAACTCAGTTTGTCTTTTGCCAACTGTCTTCCTTTTTCTCTGTTAATACATATTCAGTCCTCTGAGATCTCAGAAACCCTGGACCTTTCTTGGGTCCTTGAACCAGCATGATTCTTGATCCACAGAGTCTTTCCAATGGCTTTTGTCTACCTCACTGTCTCTACTAATTATTTAACTCTCCTCATCCCCAGAGCAAAATTGAAGTAGGGATTTGTAGTTCATTCCTGAGTAGGTCAAATTCATTCAACATAAATTCATTAAGGGCCCACTATGTACCAGGCACTATCCTTGATACTAGCATTATAGCAGTAAACACATTGTCTATGATATACTTTCATCATTACTTTTAACTCCCTTGTACATCACTTACCGCTGATGTAGCCTAATTACTATTAATTTCATACTTTAATGCTTATTGTCTCTCTTACCATTACTCTCCCTGAAGGCAGGAAGCATGGCTTCCTGCTCACTTTTTGAATTGAAGCTTACAGAAAGTCAGTGCACAATATTGGTAGAATGAGACAATGAATAAAATTATGACTCCATATCATAAGGTAAAAAATAAAAAAGGATCTTTGATTTGGATAATTAGGAAGCACTGTCTATCCTGGTTCACAAGTAAACAGTTTACCAATATACCTCTCTTTTAAGCTGAGACAGGTTAAAAAAAGAGCACAAAAATAAATGCATATAACACATACTTAGAGAGAAAGAGGACATTCATTATAGCTTAGCCATGTAGAGAGATCACCCAACTTTGATCAATGAAGCCCATCCACCTAAACCTCTCTTGGTACAAAGTCTACTTTGGAGTAGACTTTTGTTGTCAGGAGTGATCAAATTCACTAGCAGATACCCTTCTCTGTAGTCAACCAACATCTCAGCTCTGGATATATTCAAACAGTTAAAAGTGTTTAAAGACATTATAAGGGAAGAATGGATTGTCTTTGTTTTTCTATAGCTGCAAAATCATGAAGATAATATTAGAATTCCTTTTCTGTTTGTAGAAATGGTAGGATTTTATTTTATTTTAGGGCTTCCCTGATGGCTGAGATGGTAAAGAAACTGCCTGCCAATGCTGGGAACTCAGGTTCAGTCCCTGGGTCAGGAATATCCCCTGGAGAAAGAAATGGAAACCTCTTGTAGTATTTTTGTCTGGGGAATCCCAAGGACAGAGGAGCCTGGCAGTTTACAGTCCGTGGGGTCACAAAAGTGTCAGACACGACTGAGTGACTAACACTTTCACTTTGTATTTTATTTTAATTTTCATTTTATGAATGGAAATAAGACAGGATGATTGCTGGCAATAGCAGACAGCCTCTAATTATTTGAAAAGGGAGATACTAAGTGAAGCACAGGATAGGGATTGAAAGAGCTGAATCCTAGTCTCTGCTTTGTTACCATAGATTTAAGGATTTCTTTCAATCTCTCTTCACTTGATTTATGCAAACAGTTAACATATTAATTACTTTTATAGCTCTGAATTCTATAACTTTATATAAACCTTTGTTGTTTTTAATTAAAAAGTTAATATTTATTTGGCTGTGTTGGGTCTTAGTTGGGGCACACGCGCTCTTCATTGCCTTATGCAGGATCTTTCGTTGTGGGGCAGACACTTTAGTCATGAGCGTGGGCTCAGTACTGGGTGCATGACCTGCAGAGTGCATGGATTTTAGTAGTTGCTGCATGTGTCACATGGGCTTAGTTACTCCACAACATGTGGGATTTCAGTTCCCCAACCAGGGAAGGGACCCTTGTCCCCTGCACTGCAAGGCAGATTCTTAACCAATGAACTGCCAGAGAAGTGACTGCTTTGCTTTTTTTTTTTTTTTTCTAGACAATTTTCAAAAACGTTTATTGCCTAATTTGCTTTTTTTTTCTTTTTTATTATTATTATTATTATTTTTTGGTCATACATTGATATGAATCAGCCATAGATTTACACGTATTCCCCATCCCGATCCCCCCTCCCACCTCCCTCTCCACTCGATTCCTCTGGGTCTTCCCAGTGCACCAGGTCCGAGCACTTGTCTCATGCATTCCACCTGGGCTGGTGATCTGTTTCACCATAGATAGTATACATGCTGTTCTTTTGAAATATCCCACCCTCACATTCTCCCACAGAGTTCAAAAGTCTGTTCTGTATTTCTGTGCCTCTTTTTCTGTTTTGCATATAGGGTTATCGTTACCATCTTTCTAAATTCCATATATATGTGTTAGTATGCTGTAATGTTCTTTATCTTTCTGGCTTACTTCACTCTGTATAAGGGGCTCCAGTTTCATCCATCTCATTAGGACTGGTTCAAATGAATTCTTTTTAACGGCTGAGTAATATTCCATGGTGTATATGTACCACCGCTTCCTTATCCATTCATCCGCTGATGGGCATCTAGGTTGCTTCCATGTCCTGGCTATTATAAACAGTGCTGCGATGAACATTGGGGTGCACGTGTCTCTTTCAGATCTGGTTTCCTCAGTGTGTATGCCCAGAAGTGGGATTGCTGGGTCATATGGCAGTTCTATTTCCAGCTTTTTAAGAAATCTCCACACTGTTCTCCATAGCGGCTGTACTAGTTTGCATTCCCACCAACAGTGTAAGAGGGTTCCCTTTTCTCCACACCCTCTCCAGCATTTATTGCTTGTAGACTTTTGGATAGCAGCCATCCTGACTGGCGTGTAATGGTACCTCATTGTGGTTTTGATTTACATTTCTCTAATAATGAGTGATGTTGAGCATCTTTTCATGTGTTTGTTAGCCATCTGTATGTCTTCTTTGGAGAAATGTCTGTTTAGTTCTTTGGCCCATTTTTTGATTGGGTCATTTATTTTTCTGGAATTGAGCTGCAGGAGTTGCTTGTATATTTTTGAGATTAATCCTTTGTCTGTTTCTTCATTTGCTATTATTTTCTCCCAATCTGAGGGCTGTCTTTTCACCTTACTTATAGTTTCCTTTGCTGTGCAAAAGCTTTTAAGTTTCATTAGGTCCCATTTGTTTAGTTTTGCTTTTATTTCCAATATTCTGGGAGGTGGGTCATAGAGGATCTTGCTGTGAGTTATGTCAGAGAGTGTTTTGCCTATGTTCTCCTCTAGAAGTTTTATAGTTTCTGGTCTTACATTTAGATCTTTAATCCATTTTGAGTTTATTTTTGTGTATGGTGTTAGAAAGTGTTCTAGTTTCATTCTTTTACAAGTGGTTGACCAGTTTTCCCAGCACCACTTGTTAAAGAGGTTGTCTTTTTTCCATTGTATATCCTTGCCTCCTTTGTCAAAGATAAGGTGTCCATAGGTCCGTGGATTTATCTCTGGGCTTTCTATTCTGTTCCATTGATCTATATTTCTGTCTTTGTGCCAGTACCATACTGTCTTGATGACTGTGGCTTTGTAGTAGAGTCTGAAGTCAGGCAGGTTGATTTCTCCAGTTCCATTCTTCTTTCTCAAGATTACTTTGGCTATTCGAGGTTTTTTGTATTTCCATACAAATTGTGAAATTATTTGGTCTAGTTCTGTGAAAAATTTCGTTGGTAGCTTGATAGGGATTGCATTGAATCTATAGATTGCTTTGGGTAGAATAGCCATTTTGACAATATTGATTCTTCCAATCCATGAACACGGTATGTTTCTCCATCTGTTTGTGTCCTCTTTGATTTCTTTCATCAGTGTTTTATAGTTTTCTATGTATAGGTCTTTTGTTTCTTTAGGTAGATATACTCCTAAGTATTTTATTCTTTTTGTTGCAATGATGAATTGTATTGTTTCCTTAATTTCTCTTTCTGTTTTTTAATTGTTAGTATATACGAATGCAAGGGATTTCTGTGTGTTAATTTTACATCCTGCAACTTTACTATATTCATTGATTAGCTCTAGTAATTTTCTGGAAGAGTCTTTAGGGTTTTCTATGTAGAGGATCATGTCATCTGCAAACAGCGAGAGTTTCACTTCTTCTTTTCCTATCTGGATTCCTTTTACTTCTTTTTCTGCTCTGATTGCTGTGGCCAAAACTTCCAACACTATGTTGAATAGTAGTGGTGAGAGTGGGCACCCTTGTCTTGTTCCTGATTTCAGGGGAAATGCTTTCAATTTTTCACCATTGAGGGTGATGCTTGCTGTGGGTTTGTCATATATAGCTTTTATTATGTTGAGGTATGTTCCTTCTATTCCTGCTTTTTGGAGAGTTTTAATCATAAATGAGTGTTGAATTTTGTCAAAGGCTTTCTCTGCATCTATTGAGAGAATCATATGGTTTTTATCTTTCAATTTGTTAATGTGGTGTATTACATTGATTGATTTGCGGATATTAAAGAATCCTTGCATTCCTGGGATAAAGCCCACTTGGTCGTGGTGTATGATTTTTTTAATATGTTGTTGGATTCTGTTTGCTAGAATTTTGTTAAGGATATTTGCATCTATGTTCATCAGTGATATTGGCCTGTAGTTTTCTTTTTTTGTGGCATCTTTGTCTGGTTTTGGAATTAGGGTGATGGTGGCCTCATAGAATGAGTTTGGAAGCTTACCTTCTTCTGCAATTTTCTGGAAGAGTTTGAGTAAGATAGGTGTTAGCTCTTCTCTAAATTTTTGGTAGAATTCAGCTGTGAAGCCATCTGGTCCTGGGCTTTTGTTTGCTGGAAGATTTTTGATGACAGTTTCGATTTCCTTGCTTGTGATGGGTCTGTTAAGATCTTCTATTTCTTCCTGGTTCAGTTTTGGAAAGTTATACTTTTCTAAGAATTTGTCCATTTCTTCCAAGTTGTCCATTTTATTGGCATAGAGCTGCTGGTAGTAGTCTCTTATGATCCTTTGTATTTCAGTGTTGTCTGTTGTGATCTCTCCATTTTCATTTCTAATTTTGTTAATTTGGTTCTTCTCTCTTTGTTTCTTAATGAGTCTTGCTAATGGCTTGTCAATTTTGTTTATTTTTTCAAAAAACCAGCTTTTAGCTTTGTTGATTTTTGCTATGGTCTCTTTAGTTTCTTTTGCATTTATTTCTGCCCTGATTTTTAAGATTTCTTTCCTTCTGCTAACCCTGGGGTTCTTCATTTCTTCCTTCTCTAGTTGCTTTAGGTGTAGAGTTAGGTTATTTATTTGGTTTTTTTCTTGTTTCTTGATGTAACCCTGTAATGCTATGAACCTTCCCCTTAGCACTGCTTTTACAGTGTCCCATAGGTTTTGGGTTGTTGTGTTTTCATTTTCATTCATTTCTATACATATTTTGATTTCTTTTTTGATTTCTTCTATGATTTGTTGGTTATTCAGAAGCGTGTTATTTAGCCTCCATATGTTTGAATTTTTAACAATTTTTTTCCTGTAATCGAGATCTAATCTTACTGCACTGTGGTCAGAAAAGATGACTGGAATGATTTCAATTTTTTTGAATTTTCCAAGACCAGATTTATGGCCCAGGATGTGATCTATTCTGGAGAAGGTTCCGTGTGCACTTGAGAAAAAGGTGAAGTTGATTGTTTTGGGGTGAAATGTCCTATAGATATCAATTAGGTCTAGCTGGTCCATTGTGTCATTTAAGGTTTGTGTTTCCTTGTTAATTTTCTGTTTAGTTGATCTATCCATAGTTGTGAGTGGGGTATTGAAGTCTCCCACTATTATTGTGTTACTATTAATTTTCTCTTTCATACTCGTTAGTGTTTGCCGCACATATTGCGGTGCTCCTATGTTGGGTGCATATATATTTATAATTGTTATATCTTCTTCTTGGATTGATCCTTTGATCATTGTATAGTGTCCTTCTTTGTCTCTTTTCACATCCTTTATTTGAAAGTCTATTTTATCTGATATGAGTATTGCGACTCCTGCTTTCTTTTGGTCTCCGTTTGCATGAAATATTTTTTTCCAGCCCTTCACTTTTAGTCTGTATGTGTCTCTTGCTTTGAGGTGGGTCTCTTGTAGACAGCATATATAGGGGTCTTGTTTTTGTATCCATTCTGCCAATCTTTGTCTTTTGGTTGGGGCATTCAACCCATTTACATTTAGGGTAATTATTGATAGGTGTGGTCCCGTTGCCATTTACTTTGTTGTTTTGGGTTCACGTTTATACAACCTTTCTGCATTTCCTGTCTAGAGAAGATCCTTTAGCATTTGTTGAAGAGCTGGTTTGGTGGTGCTGAATTCTCTCAGCTTTTGCTTATCTGTAAAGCTTTTGAATTCTCCTTCATATCTGAATGAGATCCTTGCTGGATACAGTAATCTAGGTTGTAGGTTATTCTCTTTCATTACTTTCAGTACGTCCTGCCATTCCCTTCTGGCCTGGAGGGTTTCTATTGAGAGATCAGCTGTTATCCTTATGGGGATCCCTTTGTGTGTTATTTGTTGTTTCTCCCTTGTTGCTTTTAATATTTGTTCTTTGTGTTTGATCTTTGTTAATTTGATTAATATGTGTCTTGGGGTGTTTCGCCTTGGGTTTATCCTGTTTGGGACTCTCTGGGCTTCTTGGACTTTGGTGGCTATTTCCTTCCCCATTTTAGGGAAGTTTTCAGCTATTATCTCCTCGAGTATTTTCTCATGGCCTTTCTTTTTGTCTTCTTCTTCTGGAATTCCTATGATTCGAATGTTGGGGCATTTCACATTGTCCCAGAGGTCCCTGAGGTTGTCCTCATTTCTTTTGATCCTTTTTTCTTTTTTCCTCTCTGCTTCATTTATTTCCACCATTTTATCTTCTATCTCACTTATCCTATCTTCTGCTTCCGTTAGTCTACTGTTGGTTCCCTCCAAAGTGTTTTTGATCTCATTCATTGCATTATTCATTTTTAATTGACTCTTTTTTATTTCTTCTAGGTCTTTATTAAACATTTCTTGTATCTTTTCAATCTTTGTCTCCAGGCTATTTATCTGTAACTCCATTTTGTTTTCAAGATTTTGGATCATTTTTATTATCATTATTCTAAATTCTTTTTCAGGTAGATTCCCTATCTCCTCCTCTTTCGTTTGACTTGGTGGGCATTTTTCATGTTCCTTTACCTGTTGGGTATTTCTTTGCCTCTTCATCTTGTTTAGATTGCTGTGTCTGGAGTGGGCTTTCTGTATTCTGGAGGTCTGTGGTTCCTTTTTATTGTGGAGGATTTACCCCGTGGGTGGGGTTAGACGATTGGCTTGTCAAGGTTTCCTGGTTAGGGAAGCTTGCATCAGTGTTCTGGTGCGTGGAATTTGATTTCTTCTCTTTGGAGAGCAATGGAGTGCCCAGTAATGAGTTTTGAGATGGGTCTATGTGTTAGGTGTGTCCTTGGGCAGGCTGTATGTTGACGTTCACGGCTATGTTCCTGCGCTGCTGGAGAATTTGCGTAGTATGTCTTGCTCTAAAACTTACTGGCTCTTGGGTGGTGGTTGGTTTCAGTGTAGGTATGGAGGCTTTTGGACGGTCACTTATTACTTAAAGTTTCATGTAGTCAGGAGTTTTCTGGTGTTCTCAGGTTTTGGGCTTAAGTCTCCTCCCTCTGGATTTCAGTTTTATTCTTCCTGTAGTCTCAGGACTTTTCCAACTATACAGCACTGATAAGAAAACTTCTAGGTTAATGGCGAAAAGATTCTCCCCCATTAGGGACACCCAGAGAGGTTCACAGAGTTACATGAAGAAGAGGAGAGGGAGGAGGGAGATAGAGATGAGCAGGAGGAGAAAAAGGGGGATTCAAGAGGAGAGAGACAGATCTACGCAGCTGTCTGTTCCCAGAGTGTTCTCCGTAGCCCAGTCACCTACAAAGATTCACAGAATTGGATTGGGAAGAGAAGGGGAAAGGAGGAAATAGAGGTGTTCTGAGGTAGAAAACAGAGAGTCAAGATTGGGAGAGAATAATCTTCGGTTTAAAAATAGGGCTTCTCTTCTTTTTTTTTTGTAAGGTTATAGTGTATCGAAAGTGAAAATTAAGGAGTAGTAGAGGAGTACTAGAGGACTTTAAAAGAAATAAGAGAAAAAGAAGAATAGAAAATAGAAGAGAAAAAGGAAAGAAAAAAAAGAGAAAAAAAAAGAAAAAGAAAAGAAGAAAAATAAAAGAAAGAAAAAAAAATTTTTTTTTTTCCCTAATTAAAAAAATCGTAAAAATCTATGGAAATGAAAGTTAAGGAGTAATGGGGGAGTAATAGGGGATTTTAAAGGAAAATAAAAGAGAAAAAATAAAAAAGAAAAAATAATAAAAAAGAAAAAATAAAAAAAAGAAAAAAAAAAGAAAAAAGTAAAATTATATCTAGGAGTTTCTCTGGAGCTGTTGTGGTCAGTGTGGGTTCGGCTCAGTTTCAGATAGCTCCTCGTTCCAGCTTACACTTCTCGATATCTATAGGGCCCTTCCGGTGTAGTCCGTGTTTTCTACGGGGATTTTAATCTGTTGCACCAGTCCCTTCTGAAGCGGTTCCCTTTGTTTATTTGGCTTCTGTTTGCCGGTCTCTTCACAGCCTCATTTCCGCCCTGACACAGGCGGGCGGAGGTGGACTCTTATTCAGGTAGCTAGTTCCGTCGCTCTGCGGGGAGGGGCTGGCGCTGCGGGGCGGGGCTTGGGCTGCGGGGACGGGCTGGCGCTACCTGGAGGGGCTGACACTGCTTTCTCTGTCTGCGCTGCTCAGGCTCCCGTCTGTTCTATATGGAGCGCGCCCCGCGCTGCGAGAGGTTCCAGCCCTCGGCTGTTCCACAAAAGCGCGGAACGAAATGCTGCGCCTGCTCTCTGTGCCTTCCCCGTCAGAGCGGTCCAGGCAGCCAGGGGCTTGGTGGGCGCACTCTCCCCAGGTGTGGCGCGCCCCCTCCCTTCCGCGGACCCAGTCTCAGTTTCCGCTGGCGCCAGTCGGGTACCTGCGCCCTCTGCCCTCCGCGTCCCCAGCCCCAGTCCCCGCCCGCGCCGGTCGGGTGCCTGCGCCCTGTGTCTCGCCGCGACCTTCCCCTCCCCCCTGCCTCCTGCCTCCGGCGGGGCTGGGCCGGTCCGCAGCCTGCGAGCTCTTCTCTGGACTTTCTCAGTCTCTTTGTTCTGCGAACGGCTGGCAGTGTGTTCCGGCCGGTTAATTTACTCTCTCTCCTTTGGTCTCCCACAGTTCAAGTTGGCAACTCACAGAAGCTCCCTCCGATTGTCCTCAGGGCACTCAGGCCCGGACCCTACTCCAAGCAATGCCGCCTAAGATTCCCTTCCCAGGACGGATCTCCGTCCTTAGCTCTTTTGTCTCACTTTTAATCTTTTATATTTTGTCCTACCTCCTTCTGAAGACAATGGGCTGCTTTTCTGGGCGCCTGATGACCTCAGCTAGCGATCAGAAGTTGTTTTGCGAAGTTTGCTCTGCGTTCAGTTATTCTTTTGATGAATTTGTAGGAGAGAAAGTGGTCTGCCCGTCCTACTCCTCCGCCATCTTGGCTCCTCTCCGCTTTGCTGCTTTTACTTTGAAAACTTTCAGAAAATTTCTTCTCCATGATGAGAATAAGCATTAAATAACAGGTCTTCTAGGATTCTGATTTTACACAATTAAACCAAAAACTTTTTTTAGTGTTTAAACTATCCTATTTTAAATTATCTATTTTAAATAATTTAGTATTTGTGTGTATATTATGCCCCCCCCTTTGCAAAATAGACAGTAAGAAAGTTCAGAAATTTTGAAATAAAAAAGTCACTTGCAGTGTCATTAAGTTCATTTCATTTTCCATTCTCATTACTATCACTGTCAAAATAATAGGTTCAATTTGTGTTATGTTCTCATTACAACCTTGAATGAGGCATCAGAATTTTAATGCCTCATATTTTCAAAGAATTAGAGAGCATGCTGTATTACATTGACCTTTTCAGTATTCCATACAAATAGATTACTGGAAACCACCTTTGAGAAAACATATTTGTATCTCCTCTCCCTTGCTCACGTGGCAAGTTCTTTCCTTTAATTAGAAAGGAGAACAGGAGAAACTGTCCAATCAGGAAGGCACAAATCCTGAAAAGGTCATGAAGTCTGTGTCTCAGTGTGCATACACATACATAAATACACACAAATTGTATACATGTAAATAATATTGAATATACACAAAACTTTTTATAATGTAATATATTGGTAGCTTTAGCAACTGTATCCTGACTTTTAGAACCCACTCAAAAGATAAACTCTACAATGTAAAATTAGAAGATTTTTCTTCTTATTCTCACTTATGAAACACAGACTGAGGTTTGGTTTCAAAGTTAATACTCAGTTCAGCTTAGCTCAGTCATTCAGTTGTGTCTGACTCTTTGTGACCCCATGGACTGCAGCATGCCAGGCTTCCCTCTCCATCACCACTTCTGGAGTTTGCTCAAACTCATGTCCATTGAGTCGGAGATGCCATCCAACCATCTCATCCTCTGTCATCCCCTTCTTCTCCCGCCTTTAATCTTGTCCAGCATCAGGGGCTTTTCCAATGAGTCAGTTCTTCGAATCAGGTGGCCCAAGTATTGGAATTTTAGCTTCAGCCTCAGTCCTTCCAATGAATATTCAAGACTGATTTCCTTTAGGATTGACTGGTTGGATCTCCTTGCTGTCCAAAGAATTCTCAAGAGTCTTCTCCAACACCACAGTTCAAAAGCAACAATTCTTCAGTGCTCGGCTTTCTTTATAGTTCAACTCTCACATCCATATATGATACTGGAAAAACCATAGTTTTGACTAGATGGACTTTTGCCAGTGAAGTAATACCTATGCTTTTTAATATGCTGTTTATATTGGTCATAACTTTTCTTCCAAGGAGCAAGTATTTTTTAATTTCATGGCTGCAGTCAAAATCTGCAGTGATTTTGGAGCCCCAAAATATAAAGTGTGTCGCTGTTTCCATTGGTTCCTCCATCTATTTGCCATGAAGTGATGGGACCAGATGTCATGATCTTAGTTTTTGGAATGTTGAGTTATAAGCCAACTTTTTCACTCTCCTCTTTCACTTTCATCAAGATGCTCTTTAGTTCTTCACTTTCTGCCATAAGGGTGGTGTCATCTGAGTATCTGAGGTTATTGGTTTTTTTTCCCAGCAATCTTGATTCCAGCTTGTGCTTCATTCAGCCTGGAATTTCGCATGATGTATTCTGCATATAAGTTAAATAAGCAGGGCAAGGTGACAATATACAGCCTTGGTGTACTCCTTTCCCAATTTGGAATTGGACCATTGTTCCATGTCCGGTTCTAATTGTTGCTTTTTGAACTGCATACAGTTTTCTCAGGAGGCAGGTGAGGTGGTTTGGTATTTCCATCTCTTTAAGAATTTTTCACAGTTTGTTGTGATCCACACAGTCAAAGGCTTTGGTATAGTCAATAAAGCAGTAGATGTTTTTTCTGGAACTCTCTTGCTTTTTCTATGATCAAATGGATGTTGGCAATTTGATCTCTGGTTCCTCTGTCTTTTTTAAATCCAACTTGAACATCTGGAAGCTCATGTTTTAGGTACTATTAAAGCCTCCTCAACCATTTTGCCTTTTTGCATTTCTTTTTCTGGGGGATGGTCTGGATCACTTGATCAAGTTTATATTAGATTCATTAAGTTGCTCTCAGTATAATATTATCTGTTTTTCCATGTTTGTGATTTAGAGATTTAACTCCATTTTAATCTACTAAAGTATCCACCATAAAAATAAGATATTATGTTATAATTTACTCAGAACATGTTAAGGACTAATCAGTAGTCTAAGCAATGCATTTGTTCAAATATTCTCTTCTCATTACAACCTAAGTTGTCATCAGTATCCGCAGAGGCACAGTAGGCACAGAGTCTTATTGAGGCCATATAGCTAAAGAGATGGAAACAGAAATACCTTTAAAATAAAATAAAAGCACTCCTGTATTTAGTATACTATCACCATTAAATCTTAATAAAAGGCTTGATTCATTTTCTTGGAAAATATATTTCAACTTAATTTCATCATACTGCTAACAATTGTGTTATAATGTTATAAGTTACAATCCTAGCAGACCACAATTGGCAGTAGGAGAGATGGACAGAAATCTGATCTATAACCCTTTAATCTCTTGATCAGTGACTAAACCTGTAATCCAAAATTTTGTAAATCAGCAATATTGTTAAGAGATTCTCCTGTCATGGCCCATTGCAACCAGAGTCAAGAATTGTTGTTGATGATAATGACTATATCTCCACTTGATCATATGTAATATTTTAGACAGATGTGACTTCAAATTGTACTCAAATGACAGAATTAAGAGAAAAAAAATAAGCACCATTTTTAAAAGACTAAATATTTGTAATCATGCAATTAGGTGTAATTAACACATTCAATTATCAAATTTCCTAATTCTTAATTATACACTGAAAAAAGGTGGGTATGAGGTGGGTGATAGAGGGGGATAGTTTTATGTTAGATTTTTATTTAATTAAGAATATCAACATATTTTTACTGGTAAAAATCTTTCAACCCAAACTTGAAGATTTTAAACCACCATTCAGTATTATCTGATTGTAGGTTCTCTAATTAAAACTTTAAACTAAATTGAACTTTTTTTTCTCCTAATACACACATGCATACTCTATAGACACTGAAAACAAGATTTCTAAATTTTAATATAGAATTTAGAGACTATAATTTCCTGTATCTTCTTTGTGAATTTTGAGAGCTTAATTGCTATGTTATGGCTGCACTTATCAGAAAGCATTGAAAAGTGTTAATTACTTTGTACTTTGGTTAGTTATGAATGCATGCAAAATTTAACTTTTTCCCCAGAAGCAAATAAAGTCCACATTTATTATGTTACATAAAAGTTATGGAATGACTTAAAATAATGAATCCAAAGGCAGTCATACTCCAAGTTTCAAACACTTGTGTGACATAAAAGGAATCCAGTTCCACAAAATCATACAGCCATTTTAATAAATCATTGGTGGGGAATGAGAAAAAAATGTGTGTGTACATATGTATATGCATATGTATGCATAAATGTGTATGTATGTATGTTGTCAGGCAAACATAAAACTTTGTAAACAGTAAGCAAGTAATGGAAAATGAACATAGAAAGGATTTTTGTTTTTAATCATCTGTACCAACCATTTTCCTGGTATTACCTGGATATCAGTACCACATCCTAGTTTCTGAGTTCAGTATTAAATCTTTGTCAATAACCCTTGTGAGAATACTTCTACTGACTGGGAGGTCATTATGGCTTTGGGTCATTTTATCCTATATATAACTGATTTTTAAAGTATGATTTGTGTTTAATTGGGATATACCACACAGCATATTTGTTACAATTCATTAATAAAATTGAGAAATATTTTGTGAGCATCTGCTAAGTAGCCAGCATTTTTTTATTGTGTTTAGTCATAATGATGAACAAAAAAAAAAGCAGAAAAATTCCTGTTCTCATGGAACCTGTGTGCAGAACTGAGAGGAGGCCTGTGTGATGTTAAACAATGATAAATAATGAGGGGAAAACAGTTAGCATGAAAAAGGAGCATTATGACTAAGACACAGCTCCTGACACCAAGGCTACCACTACCACATAATAGACATGAGATCTTGGATTACTTCTCCTAGTCAAAAGCTATTAGAAGGACATATGGGTTACATAAATATGGGTTACATTTATTCTTGCCTCAGCATTCAGCAGTCTTAACTACTGGCTTGATGTGGTTATGGTGGTGGTGCTGGGAATGATGGGGGTAACCATTTTTCTAGAAGAAAATGATCAGGTCCATATCCTCTTCCACACTGCAGTCCTCTAAATATTTGAAGACAAGTCACAGTCCACTTGAGACATCTTAACTCCAAATTTATCCCTTCTGGTCTCTAAACTGGTTCTTGATATGATTTGCTTTCTACTTTCTCCATCATTTTTTTTTTTTTTATCAGTATCTTGTGAAAAAAAACTCCTATGTCTTAAGTCATGTTCCTGCATTCAGCATGCATGCATTTTAAAATGAGAAAAAAAGTGAATAGAAATATGTAAAATCAAAATAATATGCTATAAATAGGAAAAATCTATAGAGTAGCCTTTCCAAGAAAGGTAAAAAAATCTGATGATCCCACTGCAATGTAAAAATAATCTTTAAGAACTAACTACATGTAACGTAGTTACATGTTACATGTAGTAACATGTGGCATGGTGACTGTAGTTAACAGTAATGTATTATACATTTGCAGGTTGCTAAAAGAGTAGATCTTAACATTTTGCATCAGATAAAATTTTGCAGTCATATGAGATGACTGATGTTAACTAACTTATAGAAATAATTTTGCTATACATACACATATCAAATCAATATGCTGTACATCTTGGACTAATACAAAGTTGTGTGTCATTTATATCACAAAAAACTGGAAAAAAATAGCAATCAGTTTTAAAAATTTAAAACCTCAAAGTTAAGTAGGAAGAGAGGGTAACAATCTAAATATAACAAAAATGGATTACTGAAGTAGATGATTACCATCATACTAAATACTGAAACACAAAAAACATATCAAATAAAACAGAAACAGAGATACTCTATATCATCTTATTTATTTAAAACTAGTCTGAAGGTGTTAGCAATTGCAATAATGAAAATAAAATTAAATAACCCTACAGATACATTAGAAGATGTGAAAGTATCAAATTTGGTGATGATTATTATTATAATATTAGAGTTCAATAAGGAAATGTGACAAAGTAGTAGGTTATAACATGAGTATATAAAAATCAGATTTTTCTTCCCTCCAGCAAAACAGATGAGTCAAAATTTTAATCCATTCCCATTAGAAAAAAGTAATAAAATATATGGAATATATTCAATAGAAGAAAGGCAAAAGACCTATATGAAGAAAAGTATATAACGAATGGAAAGGCTTCCTGAAAAGAAAGATTTAATATCATAAAAATGCAAATTCTCCCAAAATAAATAAATTTAAAGCAGTTCCTATTGAAACACCACCAAGATCAAGATGGTAAAGGAGATTTGGATAAATTTATCTTAAGGTATGTGGAAAGTAAAGACTCAAAATAGCATAGAAAACTATGAAAATGAACAGAGAAGGTATATCAGATAAGCAGAAGATTCTATAAAGACTCTGCAGTAAAATGTGGGGAAAATAAAGGACTACACTGAGAGAGTCTTCTGGCTACGTATCAGGCGTAGATATTTTCAATGTCATTTTCTATATTTCAAGTGTTTACCCTTCCCTCACCCCTTCTTTTCTCATTATATCTCTCAACTTTCATTCAGAAATTCTCATATCTAGATTCAGTGGTAGATTATATAGTTTGCTATGTCTAGCCAAGCATCATGGCTATTTTCCATGAAAAGAACAAAACACTAAATCTGATAGATGAGGGACTAGAAATTTTTTTTCTTTATAAAGGAATAATCTCTTCTAGGTGTTATTCTTCTATGTGTTTAAAACCCAAAGTAAGTCAATCAAACTATAATTGACTCTAATTGGGACTCCCACAAGCTCTTCATCTTTTAAAAAGTACCTAAAGTTAAGAACAGGTGAAAAATTCATCTGTGATTTTAAGTATTAGAAAATCTGATTTTCCTAAGAAATTATCTCTGATTCTGAATCAGAAATATATAAATACACATAAATGTATATATATATATGTATACATATATATAAATGCATGTATATTTTTTCTAAAACATTAGTTAACACGAAACCAGAGATAGCTCCATATCTCATGTCAATAGATGGGTCCCTTATACCATTTTTTTACTGTTAACCTGATCTCTAAGTAATAATATCAAGTTATAAATAAACTTTATGTTTAGAGATCTAGATGATACCATTTTTTTCCTTCTCACAGACTCCAATTTAAAAAGTTGTTTTATATCTGGAAATGACACTGTTTTCTATGGAAATTGATGCACTGAAAGTGGCAAATGTGGAAAGTTTCCTATTTACAATAATTAAAGTGTTGGCAAATAAGAGCTATGAGAAAAAGCAAAAGGGATCTAGGTATTAAACTCTAAGCAGGGAATGTTGCTGAATAGCAGAATAGTTTCTATAAGGACACATTAGCTTATAACATAAATTAAACTGATCACTTGTTCACTATTCTTCATGTGGGTAAGCATCAAAGGCACTTAAATCACCAGAGGAAGGAAAAGGGACTGGTCTGTTCTGCTGTAAGTGGAAGAGAGAGTTATTAACATTTAGGGTCCAAAGGTAATTCTAATACTAATAATACTTTATTTGAAGTATCTGAACACACAGGTGGTTCAGATAGATCTATTTGAAGGTACTAATGAATTCACCTTTTATGTGCTTTTATGACTCAGGAAAGATGAAGTGATATCAGACAAGGTGATCTTTTGTGTTTTTGGACAATAACTTAATTGCCTCTAATCAGGAGACGCTTTAGTCATTGAACTAAAAAAGAAAACTACAACACAAATGGCTTTCAATACTTCAGCAGGATCGAAATCGGTCTATAGGGCACAGACTACCTAGAAACTCTGCTGGAAAGTTTATCTAAACATTATCTTAAACCTTGGCTTCATGGAACTTGGAAAGGGGAGTTGATCACTTCTGAATGCACAGTTGTAAATATCCCTTTGCATAAGCACATTAATGATCAAATATTAGGCTACCCTTTTGTGACATTTTCTGAGCTTTAATTTTTATTTAATTGAAAGTATGTTAGAACTGCTGTAACATTTAGAAGCATGGCTCTGGGAAGGCCACGTGCTCCTGTCTCCTTAAGTACATATTTATCCAGCAGGCTAACATTTTGAGACAGCTATGGCAGCTGTTAACAAGACTTTATAGGTTTAATATTGACACATGAAAATTTTAATTTATGCTTTATCAATTGTTGACATAGGTGATGATTCACAAAATATAAACAAATCAATTGTGTTTTTCAATTAAAATATGTTCCACAGCATACAATTTAACCAGACATTTTCTGTTCCTGATACGGTATCATCTTCCATTCATAGAGTTAAGGATATAATTTCCAACACTTCATACGTGACTGGTCATGATATTTTAAAAACTATACACATCAGCAACACTGCAATTACATTTACATTTATTTAGTTGATTAATGTTTGGGGGAAGTTTTAAAGTGGTTTAGTCCTTTCACAAATGCATGAGGCAGGTATCAATATTCCCATTTGACAGAGAAGAAAACAGTGATTGTAAAAATCACCGCTCATCTATACAATTCAGGACTTGGACCCAGATTCTCTATTTCCAAGCTCAGTACTTTCTCACTGTATGCAATCATGTATCTTTTAGAATGTGGCTAAGTCTGCTTGTCTACTGTAACAAAAATACCATAGACTAGGTGATTTATGAACAATAAAGATTCATTTCTCACAGTTCTGGATCTTAGGAAGTCCAAGATTAAGTTGAGGGCAGATTTGGTGTCAGGAGAAGGTCCACTTTCAGACCTACAGGTGGCCACTTTCTCACTGTAACCTCACGTGGCAGAAGGGGCAAGGAAGTTCTCTGAGGCTTCTTTCACAAAGGTGCTAATCCCATTCAAGAAGGCTCCACGGTCAAGACCTAGTCATCTCCAAGAGATCCTCCTTGGAATTAGATTTCAACATATGAATTTGGGGGAACATAAACATTCATTCTAGAGCAGAGGGCATGTATGGATGCGTGTGTGTTTGTGTGTGTGTGTGTGTGTTTCGTTGGACTCTAGTGAACGTGCACATGTGTCTTTAGATCATATGCACAAACATCTTGAGTAACGAAAATATAACACTGCTAGATAGGTATCTGCCTCTGCATTTTAATAATTTAGAGAAGATTATAGCTCAGTATATTTAAAGACTCAATGTGTCCTGTATGCCTATCTTGTTGGTTCTGTTGTTGCTCAGCTTAATTTCTGAAAATAATGTTTCTGACAAACAAATACTGATAATATTTGCACTACTCTGTCCAGATACAACACCACACCCTGTCTCTAGTCTACATTTGGTGTCTTTGAATCATATGTTTTGTAAAAAAATTGAACAGAGAGAAAGCCTAACAGATTAATTTGAGAATGAAGCTAGTTGAAAATATAAGTACAGGAACTTCTAGCATTTAGGAATTTCTAACTGCTACAGGTCAAGAGGTTCAGCTTATTAGAAATGCTTTAGTTAGTACACGTGGTTACCTCCTAAACATCCACTCATGCCCAGCATGATTTTCTCTTTCATCTAGTAGTAATATTTTAAATATTTGTTTTTTTGTGTTTATATTAAACTATCTTATATACTATAATTCTAATATGATATATAGGCATATTCTTTTTTATTTTTTGCCATTCTATCCATTATAATATATACTCCATAATTTTTATCCTGTTTTGTATTTTGTTCCAACTGCAGAATCTAGGATAATGCCAGGCACACAATAAACATTCAACAACTATTTTCTGGCTTGATTTGTTGTGTCAAAGGAGGCTGAAAAATTATTCTCCCATTGAGAAGCATTATATACCATAAGATTTTTAAACTGCTTTATTCTGAATCTTGAATATTGCTGATGAGATGTCCATAGCACCATCACCAATTCTCATTTCATAAATTTCAAACTACAGGTCAGAATTGCTTTTCTTTAATCAACTCTCACCCTCAAATATGTTGAAGAAACTGTCAGAGGCAGTTCAAAAGGAGGGGAAAAATAGCCTGGTGAGGTTGTGAATAAAATTTTCCTCATTCATGTGATCTCTTTTATTAAAAAGGTCTCCAAAGCTTAGACCCATGAGCCAGGCTTAATTAAAGTTATTTGCTTTTAGCTTAGAATATGAATCGCCCCTTCTCATTCTGAGATGGAATCTACCACTGACAGCAGGAGTGGAAATCTGGGGCTCTATCTTCCCTAGAATTTGTCCCTTTGTCTTCAAATGAATCACTTTAATTAAAATAACTTAGTGACCCACCCCCCTTTCTCTTTTTCCCCAAGTCTCAGATTTGCCCTTGGCTATTTAAAAATACTGCACTGAGAAACTATTTTTATTTCCTCTAGAAATATATTTTTGTAAACATCTCTTCCTTTTATTGTGACTGGATATTTTGCTGATGTCTTTGATTGATAAATATTAATGCCACAAACAAATATGATAGACTTCAAAGCCAACGGAATAGCAGGGCTCCTCAGTGTTTGTTTCTCTCAGACCTTATACAACACGGGAGACTTGGTGGGACTCAAACACAAACTTTGTGAATGAAAGAAGCAATGAATTATATGATCAGTTATTTGCAATACTGATGATGATTTGAAATCATTACAATGAACAGAGATGGTTAGATTCCATGAGGACTTATTATATATTCAGTCCATCAAAAATATTTATTCAACCATATAACATGCCAGTGTGTTTAGTATGCAACAGAGCAGTGAACAAACAAACTCAGTATCTCTTTTCAGCAATCATATATTCTCATGGGAGGAATATACATCAATAAGAAAATCACATATATTATGAAATATTTATACCTATGTTAAGCTATATGAAAGAAATAAAAAAGAGTTTTATAATGAGAACCCAACTTCAACAATGAGTAGAGGAGGGTAGAGGAGAAAGCCTCCATGGGTAAGAATCATTTAATCTGAAGAAGAAAGCTGTGTCACAATAAACAGGAAAGAGAAAAATATTCCAGGCAGAAGAAATAGCAGTTGTGACATGCCTGGGAGATGGCCCATTGGAAGAATGATGGGCAGCAAGAAGAGAAGCAGGAAATGGGAATGCAGATACTCAAAACCAGATAATGTGGATTAATGAGGTCATGTGAAAAATTCTGAATTTTGTTCTAAAACCAATGGCACTGATTTACTTTTAAAATGACTCCATTCTTCTGTATGCAATATGACACTGAAAGGAGGCAAGAATGACAGTGAGGATACTGGATATAAGATTACTGCCACAGTCCAGATGATGGCAACTTGTGCTTTGGGTGGGGGATCTAAAGTGTCTAGAAAGACTTGGCTCATATGTGAACACTTTAGTAAAGATGACAGCTATGAGGAAATCAAATTTGGAGTGAGGATTAAATGCTCTGCTTTGAATATATTAAGCTTGGCATTACTGTATGAAATCCAAGGGCAGATGTCAACTAGACATTTTTATATTTACATACCCACACAAATATAGTCACACATGGGGTCTGCAGCTGACATGAAGGATCCATATTGGAGATGAAAATTAGAAATTGAACACTTTACAAGTAACATTTATAGAAAAGAAGACTGATATCTTTCAGGCAGAAGGACTGAAGGAAATCCATGCCTGAGTAACATCACAGAAAGCAAAGGCAGCAAGTTCTAGTAAAAAGTAATTCAACTGAATATGAAATGATGCTTGAGACTAGAGAGGTGAATTGGCGCCACTGATATTATCTTCATTTTATAAACAAATGATATGGGATTTAGGAAAAGTAAACAACAGGTCAAAAATTACACAGTGACATGGTCAAGATATCAGGTCAGTTTTTGTTTTTCCTATAAATTCTCATCTCACTGAATTATGATATCATGATGATTTGGATACTAATATGAAGTAATTAGGGCTTCCCTGGTTCCTCAGTGGTAAAAAATCTGCCTGCCAATGCAGGAGACATGGGCTTGATCTCTGGTTCAGGAAGATCCCTGGAGAAGGAAATGGCTACCCACTCCAATATTCTTGCCTGGAAAATTCTAGGGATAGAGGAGCCTGGAGGGCTATGGCCCATGGGGTTGCAGAGTCAGACACGACTTAGTAACTAAGCAACAACAACATCAATTAAAGTAATTGAACTTATTTACTTATTTAGAAAAAATAGAATAGTCAGAGCCTGGCACTGATAAGGCAAGTAGACAGACACAGGCACATTCTTTCTAGAAGGTGGCATTAGGGTCTTACCTGCCCTAAACTGGTCACCTTCTCTTGAGTTATCTAAAATTCTAAGTCAAGTTCTAAAAACTTGACTCTTGAATTTCTTCTGTATTTGTCACTAAGGCACTGTGGGACATAAAAATAGTCACAGTGGATAAAAGAGAAAAAGAATCAAGAATCAAGACACATTAGCTCTCCACAGAAAAATAAACTTCTGAGTTGGGGCCACATTTGACTGCCCTATATAGAACAGCCACCTCTTTGCATCTCTCTCATTATCTTGTCACACTGTCCTTCATAAAATACATACATTTTAAAAATCATGGATTGGAAGAATCAATATTGTCAAAATGGCTATTCTACCCAAAGCAATCTATAGATTCAATGCAATCCCTATCAAGCTACCAACGGTATCTTTCACAGAACTAGAACAAATAATTTCACAATTTGTATGGAAATACAAAAAACCTCGAATAGCCAAAGTAATCTTGAGAAAGAAGAATGGAATTGGAGGAATCAACCT
This sequence comes from Dama dama, assembly GCF_033118175.1. NCBI lineage: Eukaryota > Metazoa > Chordata > Mammalia > Artiodactyla > Cervidae > Dama > Dama dama. The sequence goes on from NC_083684.1 coordinate 37,224,416, forward strand.
GCCTGACTTCAGACTATACTACAAAGCCACAGTCATCAAGACAGTATGGTACTGGCACAAAGACAGAAATATAGATCAATGGAACAGAATAGAAAGCCCAGAGATAAATCCACGAACCTATGGACACCTTATCTTTGACAAAGGAGGCAAGGATATACAATGGAAAAAAGACAACCTCTTTAACAAGTGGTGCTGGGATAACTGGTCAACCACTTGTAAAAGAATGAAACTAGAACACTTTCTAACACCATACACAAAAATAAACTCAAAATGGATTAAAGATCTAAATGTAAGACCAGAAACTATAAAACTCCTAGAGGAGAACATAGGCAAACACTCTCCGACATAAATCACAGCAAGATCCTCTATGACCCACCTCTCAGAATATTGGAAATAAAAGCAAAACTAAACAAATGGGACCTAATGAAACTTAAAAGCTTTTGCACTACAAAGGAAACTATAAGTAAGGTGAAAAGACAGCCCTCAGATTGGGAGAAAATAATAGCAAATGAAGAAACACACAAAGGACTAATCTCAAAAATATACAAGCAACTCTTGAAGCTCAATTCCAGAAAAATAAATGACCCAATCAAAAAATGGGCCAAAGAACTAAACAGACATTTCTCCAAAGAAGACATACAGATGGCTAACAAACACATGAAAAGATGCTCAACATCACTCATTATTAGAGAAATGCAAATCAAAACCACAATGAGGTACCATTACACGCCAGTCAGGATGGCTGCTATCCAAAAGTCTACAAGCAATAAATGCTGGAGAGGGTGTGGAGAAAAGGGAACCCTCTTACACTGTTGGTGGGAATGCAAACTAGTACAGCCGCTATGGAAAACAGTGTGGAGATTCCTTAAAAAACTGGAAATAGAACTGCCATATGACCCAGCAATCCCACTTCTGGGCATACACACTGAGTAAACCAGAGCTGAAAGAGACACGTGCACCCCAATGTTCATCGCAGCACTGTTTATAATAGCCAGGACATGGAAGCAACCTAGATGCCCATCAGGAGATGAATGGATAAGGAAGTTGTGGTACATATACACCATGGAATATTACTCAGCCATTAAAAAGAATTCATTTGAATCAGTTCTAATGAGATGGATGAAACTGGAGCCCATTATACAGAGTGAAGTAAGCCAGAAAGATAAAGAACATTACAGCATACTAACACATATATATGGAATTTAGAAAGATGGTAACGACAACCCTATATGCAAAACAGAAAAAGAGATACAGAAGTACAGAACAGACTTTTGAACTCTGTGGGAGAAGGTGAGAGTGGGATGTTTCCAAAGAACAGCATGTATATTATCTATGGTGAAACAGATCACCAGCCCAGGTGGAATGCATGAGACAAGTGCTCGGGCCTGGTACACTGGGAAGACCCAGAGGAATCGGGTGGAGAGGGAGGTGGGAGGGGGGATCGGGATGGGGAATACGTGTAAATCTATGGCTGATTCATATCAATGTATGACAAAACCCACTGAAAAAATAAATAAATAAATAAAGGAGAAATTGGAAAAAAAAAAAAAAGAAAAGATTGAAGAAGTATAATTAATGGACAAGGCATGTCCATTTAGTCTTGACATGACATTATAATACGAGTTGGAATGTATGACTCAGCAAATAATAAACATGGGTTTGAAAAAAATAAAAATAAAAATAAAAATCTGTCTACTACCTTCCTTGCTCACTTATAAGGCCAATAACAGTCAGAATTTTATTGTTACTCATTCTTTACTGATAGCATCTAGCAGACAGTCTACACATACTGGTCACTAGATAAATAAGTATAGAATGAATGAGCAAATAGATTATTGCGGTAAACTTCAGAAAACACAAACACATTGTTCATCTGTATGACCTCACATGGTCTGAATGCCAGTTTAACTAGAATAGTTATAATTTGTAACAAATAGGAAAGCCTGTTTATATCAGCCTGGTGCTTGGAAAAAAGTAAGTGTAAGATGCATGTGAAGGGGGAAAGTGAATGCCACTTTCTATTGAGAGATATCCAAAGGAGATATTCAGTGGATACCAGGAATGTGAGTATCCCAGAAAAGAAAATCCTGGGTGGGAAGAATAGGTAATAGTTGGAAAAAAAATCAGTCCTGAGATAATGCATCTCCTATTCACCTTCCTCTTATGAATAATAAAGGTTCTCACTGACTGCATAGCAAGTCCCATTTTCACAATCTCCTGTTATTCCTTCTCACTAGTGTCTACCTGTCTACTACAAATGAAAAAAATTCAGATATTTGATGTATAATAGGGTACAGTTCCGGGTAGCAGAACATAAAAAGACACTGATCAGTCACATACATATGGGTACATTTAAGATCAAATTTCCAAATGATTGTTTCTTTAACATATTGAAGACACACTTCACAACTTCTTAGTTTTACAAGTTTAGAGTGCAATTTGTTATCTCTGGATTTAGGAACTGAATTTGAAATGGGCTGCCCAATCTTACTTAGGATATTCAAAATTTCTAATATAAGAAGTACTTTCACTTTCTGTTCTATGGTTGAAATTCTCCAACAAAATAAAGCATTTTTAGATGCAGCTAAAATTCTTAAGATATCATCAGGGTTTCACTGAGGAAAGGAAGTTAACCTCAGATTATTTAGTATGGAAAACATTTACATATATATACCCCCACATATAGGCATACTTCATTTTATTGTGCTTTGTTTTCTCTCATGTCACATTGTATTTTTTTCAATTGAAGTATAGTTAACTTACAATATTGGGTTAGTTTCATGTGTATAGCAAAGGGATTCATTTTTGAGATTCTTTTTTATTACAGGTTATTGCAGGGTATTGAGTATAGATCCCTGTGCCATACGGTAGGCCCTTGTTTACCTGTTTCATATATGATAGTGTGTGTATGTTACTCCCACACTCCTGCTTTATCTCCCCCCGGCATCATTTTATAGATTAAAGGTCTGTGGCAACCTGTGCCAAGCACGTCGACGGGTGCCTTGTTTCCAACAGCATCTGCTCACGTTGTGTCACATTTTGCTATTTCTTCCAATCTTCCGAACTTTTTCATTATTTTTGCTTTTGTTATGATGAACTCTAATCAGTGACTTTTAATGCCACTATTATGACTCACTGAAGGCTCAGGTGATGGTTAAAATTTATTAGCAATAAAGTATTTTTAATTGATATGGGCACTATATTTTAGATATTATGCTATTCCCAACTTAGTGGCCTACTGTATAGTGTAAACATAACTTCTGCATGCACTGGGGAAAAACTGTGATTCATTAATATTTTACTGTGATGTTCACTTTGTCATGATGGTCTAGAATAGATCCTAAAATATCTCTGAGGTATGCCTGTTGGGCTTTCTGGTGGTTCAGTGGTAAAGAATCCACCTCCCAATGTAGGAGACATGGGTTCAATCCTTGGGTCGGGAAGATCCCCTGGAGAAGGAAATGCAACCCAACTCCAATACACTTGGCTGGGAAATACCATGGACAGAGGGCAGTACAAGGGGTTACAAGAGAGTTGGATATAACTTAGTGACTAAGCAACAATGCCTGTATATATTTCATGCACTCCTGAATACAGAGTTAATGCCATGAACCATTATCTAAAGTGTCTGTAAGTAAGTTCTATAAAGGTTACTAAAGCTTATGGATGCAAGCTATTATCTTTAACATGGTAAAAATATTACTGATATAGATAGATAATTAGACTGATAGATAGATACTGACATGAACATGGACATACATAGATATACACAAAGACATAGATTAGACAAAAACATGGGCATAGATAGGCATGGATGTGGATAGAGACAGGTGTGTCTGCGTCATGATCACAGACATACAGATAAGACGTAGACATAGATATGGATAGATATTATGGGATCGTAATTAAACCACCATGTGGCCACAGACTGGCTTTTACAGTGCCTCTAAACAAGGTTTCTAAGAAGAGCATTGCTGACATTTAGGGCTAGATTTGTGGTGTTAAGCAACCCTATTCACAGCAGGATGTTTACCATCATTCTTGGCCTCTATCCACTAGAAAATAGTTGCACCTGTTTTCTAAGTATAATGACCAAAAATAACTCCAGACATCACCAAATGTTCCCAGCATGGCAAAACCACCCCTGATTGAGAACCATGTTCTAGAATCGTGTTTCGCAAAAGGGTTTGTTTAAATGTAAAGATTTTGGATCCTCTCACAAATAGTTGAATCAGAGTCTTTAGGGAGGAGGTTCTGAGAATCTGATCTGAATTTTCCATAAGCAGGTTTGTTGGTACTAAGGAAATTATAAGTTTAATATGCAGGTATGCTGTGAGATAACCACAAATAAACCTCAATTCTGAAGCAGAGTGAAGATAATGATTCTACGAGATTAGCATATATTTTTCTGATTCACAAATACATAGAGTGAAAAATATTTATAACTAAAAGGCATTTGTATTGGATTTGCAATACATAATTAACATCGCACTTGATGAGCACTGGACTACTAGCTAAACTCCCAATATTCTATCTGTCATATAACTAATTATTTCTGTGGTTCTGAGCAGGTCTTGGTCCATAACACAGTTAGTGAGCAGTAAATGCTTCTTCTTCTTTTTGCTTTGTATTCTTTTTAAGCACTCCACTAAAAGATGGAAATAGACCTACCTGGCCTATTTCACAAGAAAGGGAGACTGTGATAATGCTTTGATAAATATAAATGTTACTTAGGTGAATGGGCCATTATTATTATCCGTATGATATTATGAGTTTTTTTTTTTTATTTGATAAAAGTCAAATTCCTGTTTTCCCTCTTTCCTCATGTGCTCCCTTCATACATAATCCAGCTGTGGCATATGGTCAATTCTTGATTATCTGTGAATGGATCAGCTGTCCTGGAGATTATCCACCTGCAATGGGAGCTGACTCATTATCTAGCTGAGCAGCTGCTAACACATCTGTCTTCTCCCACTCACAATGGGATTCCCAGAGAGGCTTTCCCCTTCTACCAACCAGCTTATACAACTCTTCTAATTTGTGTCTTCTCTGAAATAACCCAGCTGGATGGAGTTTCCAGCCTTAGGGTTTGTGGGGGAAAGGTAGAAAGGAAGTAAGACATCAGGCATGTTTCCAAATTCCCTCTTCTCTTCATGGAGAAGCCAATAAAAACTGATCTCTCTCCTACTATTCAAACAGGTACACATTGCTTGATGAAGCATGTCTGCCCCATCACTACACACCTTGCTGTCTCCTGATAAAGAGTTCAGTGGGGAAATGGAAGAAGTCAGCCATGGGGATTTCAGAAAAACCTCCCAAAGAAAAAATTATATTTTATATAACCTTATTGTGGTAATTCTAAAACATGTATACAAATACTCTGACTCTCTTGACATCAAAAGATGAGCCTAAAACCCTTCCTTTTGAATCTAGCTGACCTTAGTAAATAGTCATCTAGATGAATACGGCAGACATGACATTATGTGACTCTCAAGTGTAGCTAATAATGCTTCTGCCTGAATTTCTAGAAGGCAGACAAGATAAGTGAGCCACTGTGAAATCAATCCGACTGCTCTGAGTCCACGGTACTGTGAAGAAGTCCAAACCAGCTCATGATGAGCTATCACAAGGAGAATATATGAGAGAGACAGAAATGACACAACTAGCCATCCCCCATCTGCTCCAGTGGCTTCATGTTCCACCTCCGGCCCTCAACTCACTGCACTTAAGTGACCCCCAACTGAAACCACCAGTCTAACCTTTCCCAAATTTCTAAAACTGGGAAAGATGACAGCATCATTGTCATTACCATAAACCACTAAGTTTGGGGTAACTTACATAGCAATAGATGGCGATACATCCCCTCATACATCAACTTACAGTTTTTCAATATTGTTTGAGTCTGACTCTTCTCTGGCAGAAAAATGTGTGTAAAGGCCCAGAGGCATATCTATCTCTCATTTATTTAATAAGTATATGTTACCTTAGACACTGTAGGCAAGGATGATTTATGGTTTAGCATACATAGTTCTACACTCCTGGAATATATAGATCATAAGAGGGATACACATGTTAGGTGCAAATGAGTAAATAAATTAGAAAGAAACAAACAGTGACAATTATTAATGCAGAGAAAACAAAATATGTAAAGAGGTCACATACCAGAGATATAGGACTTCCTCTGGGTTGAGGGCAGGGAGGGTGGTAGGTTGGCTTTCTTCTCTATTTAGTGTCACATCCTAATATCTCTGGGGTATATACCATTTCAAAGCTCAACAACAAGACAGGACATTGAACAAGGCTATACAGAAAATCCATTATGCAAACTGTGAAATCTTCAAGGTTGCATATGCCCTGGAATCTTAAGTTCTTAAGCAAAAGGTTTAACCAGTTAGGAAATGAAAATAAACTAACAACATAAACAAGCAAATAAGCCTTTTTTTTTTTTTTTTTTTCAGATCAGATTTGGACCCAAGTCTCTAACAATGCTGCTTTGCTTCAGGATGGTGACGAAAACAGTCATTGACTTACTGGCACTTTTGTACCATCTGTGTTCATGCTCCTTCTCATTAGTGTCTGACAGCAAGAATTTATTTTATTTGATAAATAATAAATGTAATGAACCTCTACTATCCTAAACACTGTGAGGGAAGGCAAAATAAGAAAAGAAAAAAAAAAAAAAAAAGGCAAGGGTTTGTCCTTCAGAAATTTATATTATGAAAATACACAGACTATGGCCCAAAAGACCTATTTATGTATTCTGTAGGAGTTTATTAAACATTTACTTAGGGACCTATTACTAGATGATAGGTGTTATAAGAGATAGCAAGTCAGTATCAGATATTGTCAATGCTGTCAGACTGAATATTTTTTTATTTAAAGGATTAAGATAACTTATCACATAATTTCATTCCAGTTTGCTTTCCCATCACAAAGTAACCATGTTTCAGGAGAAGTTGAATTTTTACTTATACACAGTTTATCTTCTTAGTTTTAAAATCATTCTTATTAAATTATATGGATGATTTGCATCCATAAACTTCAGTAACCTCTTTGGGACTTACTAAGATAAATTTTAGGTACTAGTTAATGGCACAGACTCTAGATTGTACAACACATGGTAACTAAAGATGTGATCTAGCTTTTTGACCACATATACATATACATTTTAATCTCTCTGTGCTTAAATTTCATCATCTGTAAAGTGGGACTACCAACAAATATTTTTTACTGCATGTTTAAGGAGTAAAATGAAGGCATTCAGCACAATCATTGCATATATTAAATACTTGATAAAATATCACCATACAATTATAGTGATTTTTTTATTTGCCTCTCAAAACACCTTTTGCAGGTATATAAATATAGTTTTATTATCCTCATTTTATAGAAGATGAAAGCTGACCATCCAGTGGTACTAGCAGTAAAGAACCTGCCTGCCAATGTAGGAGACAACAAAGATATGGGTTCAATCCCTGGGTCAGAAAGATTCCCTGGAGAAATGGCAACTCACTCCAGTATTCCTGCCTGGAGAATCCCATGGACAGAGAAGCCTGGTGGACTACAGTCCATGGGGTTGCAAAGAGTCAGATATGACTGAAATGATTTAGCATTCATGCACATAGTAAATTGAATAGTTGGTATTTAACTCTCAGTGTTCTGATTTAATATCCATATGGATTTAATATCCATATCTCAGGAATTATAAAATTCCCGAGACTTAATATTATCTGAAGATTCCACATATGTCTAATTTAATTCTATGACTAGAGATAATACAGAAATAACTTATTCTTCTCTTTTCCTCATCCCTCACAACCAGGAAAAAATAAAAAATAAAAGACCCATCAATTCTAGTTCCAAAATTATTCTGATCTGTTGACCACTCCTGATCTGTACTACTGGACATCATCTGGACCAAGCCATCATTCTGTCACAATTAGACATTAGCTGAGTAAACTCATTAGTTCTATGTTGGCACCTTTTCTCCACTTCTCTGAGTATAATACATACAAATCCCTCACTGTGACCTAGAGAAGTAGATACAATATTGCTCTGTCTATAACTCCTCTTCACCTCTCAATACCCCAACCCCTTTGCCCAAGTCAGCAGCCCTGAGACACACTGACTTTCTTATGTTAGCTAAATTGGTTTCCCTGCCATTCCCCAGAGTGGTCTTTCCTCCCATCCCAGCATTTCTTATGACTGGATCTTATTTGGAATTTAGGAATAAACTCAATACAATCTCCAATGTGAAGCCGCTCCTGTCCTTAGCCACATAATCCAAATTAATCTCCCTCCACAATCATGTTTCTGTTTTACTTTATAGTACATACCACACAATAAAATTATCTAGTTTGATCACAGACACTGTTTATTTAATTATTTATTTTTCTGTCTTCTCCCCCTAGAATATAAGCACCAGAAAACTCACTCATTAAGTTCACTGTTGTTGTTTAGTCTCTAAGCCATGTCTGACTCTTTTGAGACCCCGTGAACTGTAGCCGGTCAGGCTCCTCTGTCCATGGGATTCTCCAGGCAAAAGTACTGGAATGGGTTGCCATTTCCTTCTCCAGGGGATTTTCCTGATTCAGGGATCAAACCCACGTCTCCTGCTTGGCAGGCAAATTCTTTACAACTGAGCCACCTGGGAAGCCCACCTTGTCCATTATTGAATGCCTAAATTGCAGAACAATATGAAACATAGACTGTGCCTCCAAGCAATACTTGTTGAAATAATGAATTAACTTTACTTCCTGAAGATTTTTGAGTATGTGAGTCCACTTAAGAATACACACGTCTTGCAAAGTTGGTATTTCCTAGGAACAAGATATCCATCTGAGTGACTCTCACAAGAGAATAGGTCCACAGAGTAAAAAATGTTATTGGTATGCCAGTATTAGTAAATATTATTGCTAACAATGAAAATAGTAATAATCATAATACACTGAATGTTTACCGATCACCCAGTGTAGCTTAAGGAAATTTACACACGTCCTGTCACTGAATCCTTACACCAAAGCTTGAAGCAGCTGTCACTGTGCCTATTATACAGATGGAAAAATAGCTTTGAAAAGCTGTGTCCTGAAGCTAATCTACCAACAAGTGATAAAGACAATATTTCAACCCAGGCTTATCTGGCTCTAAAGAAACATTCTTTATAGAATCTCTTCTGTGGAGCAACCTGCTGTCTTCTTGTGCCTGCTCAGTTGCTAAGTAGTGTCTAACTCTTTGAGACCCCATGGACTGTAGCCCACCCTGTTCCTCTGTCTATGAGATTCTCCAGGCAAGAATAATGGACTAGGTTACCATTTCCTTCTCCAGGGAATCTTCCCAACCCAGGGGTCAGACTCGTGTCTCCTGCATTGGCAGGCAGATTCTTTACCACTTAGCCACCAGGGAAGCCTCAGTGTCTCAGCCCCAGTTGTCTTCTCAATGCCTGCTTATCATTTTCAGTGACAGATAATCTTGCTAATTCCATAAGAAGGATAAAAGTACTACTGCACTATCCATCAACTATGCATCTGCTTTTGAAAACTGGTAGAAATTGTTTCCACGGATCAAAAAGACCAGCAAAGTCCTTACCACACTTACAGTTTTAAAGTTCGGTATAGTCACAGAATCTCAGGGAATCACAAAGACAGACTGAAAACAACGGTCATTCGACACACAGACATTCTGACGGGAAAAGAGGGGGCAGAGCGTGGAGTCCGGTGAGGGGCTGGTGTCAGCACTTCCCTGTGCAGGATGAATGAAAGAGGTCTTAGGAGGTTGAACACCCATAATTGGGGTCAGAACACTGAATTTATCACTATTTTCCATTCACTGAAAGGCCCTCTCCTATGGTTTTATTTCCTTTTCAGATTCTTGTATTTTAAACATTGAGTGAAATGCAAATGTGACATTTAAACTTTCAGAGGGACATTGAAAATGAACAGCTACGAGTAGTGTATTTGGTATGGATTGGTGGAGTGGAGAGGAGAGAAAAGGTTATTACATCCAAAGGAAATTTAACTAAAGAAGAGGAAGGAAAAAAAAAAAAAAACAACAGACTAAGTTACTCATATAAATGAGAAAATAGAATGACTATAGAATGGCATTGAATATAAATCTGTTCCTCCCTTAAGTCGTTTGAAAGAAATCACATGTTGGGAAGGTCTAAGAATTTTATCTTAGCCAGAAAAATATGGATGGATTCTTTCCCTGGGTTGATTGATGAAATGTAGAGGGCTTATGGGGAGAAATCTCCATTTGCTTCTTACAAATAATATTTTAATTCTCTGCTACTAATTCAAGAAGACTTTAACAATACTGCATGTTGAGATAAGGGGAGGAAGTTTGACTATTTTAAGTACAAAATATATACATATATTTCTATGTATAGAAAATATATGTACATATAAGTAAACTCTCTGAAGTGTTAGAAGAGACTTGCATAACCCAAAATATCATGTGAATAGTTGCATAATATAGTCGGGACACAGGATATATGGCAACAAAGTAGTAGCAATAATTAAAACCTCCTGCGAAGGGGTGAGACCCAGAAAAGTCCAGTGATTTATCCAATAATAATTGCAAAAATGCTTCACGATGAATAGGGTTGGGTGAATGGGAAGTCAGGACTAACCAGTGTGGTGGGGCATTTCTATAGAGGGAAGGACAGCCAACAGTCAGCACTGCATGCTAGTTTACACTTAACTGAGGGGAGGAAATTCAATTCAGAAAGATGTTTCTCAGACTCTCCCTCTCAGAATTCCTTGTGCACACCCATATTTGACCATTATCTGTCTACGAGATCTAATGGTCTGCTAGAATTCTAGCAGAGGCTCTCTTGTTCACTCTCCCTCTTCCTCTGTCTTCCTCTCTCTCCATCCTCTCCCACTTAATTAAAGAGAAGAGTATGCTGGTTGGATTGATTAAGAACAGAGTTACCGGGGATGATAGGAAGAAGCTGTTAGGCTGAGACAAAGAACATATTTCAAGAACTAAACTTCCTTTTGAGAATCTCAGCCTTGTTCTTGGTGTTTAAGCAGTTCTGAGTCATAAGGACTCATTACAAAGACAAAATTGAGAAAATTACTGGAGATCTGAAGTTCAAATGTAACAGATACATTGCAACAATCTCCCTTGGCTTGGCTGGCATTCTGCTTTCCCCACAAAAGAAAGTACAGGAACAGTCGAATCAGGGAATTATCAGCCTGTTCTTTAAATAGCCTCTCAGAAGATGCTGCCAGGGATGTTCCACAAACATCTGGAAGTGATGTGGCACAGCTGCAACAAGAACCACATGTCTTTGCATAAATATCACTGTATCATGGGTTGCTTGGGGGTCACGTCCTCATCACACTCATCACAATCTCATGAGAGAATGGAAACTTAGGTCACAGAATGACACTCTTACTTGACACTCTTACTTAGAATGCTTGTGGGTACCGGTCCAGTTGTTTTTGTTAGGATTCAAAATGGCCCAGCCCAGCCTCAAAGTCATTAATACAGCCTTTCAAACTATTATCTACTCCTCAAAAATATGTTTTCTGTATCTCTTCCAGGAAAGACACATATAAGTACATTATATCATTTCCCCTCCACTAACATCCAGAAGAAGTTGACATCTTTTTCATGGAGAGGAACATGGAGTCAAATAAGAGGTAGTTAGTGTCCTTGCCAAACATGATCCTTTAAAACAGTGAGTCATGTTACCCTAAGCATTAAGTTACATCCATACACCAGCCTCGGGCCCCAGAATTTTATAGAGAAATGTATAGCAATAGTACCTAACACATGACCTAATGCATGACCACCTCAATGATTTTATTTCTCAGATCAGAGACCTGGCTTTATTCATTTGCTATGTAACCTCTGATGAGTCACTCTCAGTTGCTTTTCTTGTAAAATGAGATTAATAATTACTCATTATACTTCATAGGATGGCTGTGAAGATGAGAAATAAAAGTGAGTTGTAAGCATATATTAGCATAAAATTGTGTTTTCATTCTCACAGGTCAAATTACTAAGTATTTGGAAGCTGCACTGGCTGTATTGTGGGTCTTTCTGTGTTGAAGCAGTACCATGATTCATAGTGGAATTCCATTTTTGATTTTGCATACTCTTAGGTTCCCATTGGGCCCTTCTCTTTCTATTTATCCTCTCTCTGACCAAGCCACTCTACCTTCCAACCCTGAATGTCAGAAAAATAAATTATGATCACCAATTCCAATGCTAAGCAAACACCAGATGAGCCATCCACTTTTGCTCCTTTAGTATACTATCTCTCATCTTCTGGGCTCAAAATTATTGTCTCCATACTATGTTCTATCTACCTCTGATTCCTTCAAGTCAACAATGTAATAGACTTCCCTTAGTCTCTTGATTATTTTTCTAGTCTCCCTTCCCTGACTTCTAATGTCCTGGTTCACTGTGGTGATAAGTTTTGTATTTCAGTCCTATACTCTGCCAAATTCCATCCAGGAAAAGACAAACTCTAGCCACTCAAAAATATGGAAGATCACATGTCCCATTTCATGTCCCTATTCTAGTTTTATTTATTGAAGGTTCCTCACATACTAGTTAAGCAGGCAGAGGAAAGTTAATTAATCTCTTTAAGTATCATTATTCTTGTGCCTAAAATGTGAACAATAGTACCTATAATACAGTCATAGTCTAAAGCAGATAAAGAATGCATGTAAATGCACAGTAGTTAGGATAGCATCTGACAGTGCAGAGAGGCAACACATGCAAAAGGGCTAATGCCTCCTGATACCAGAGTACTTAGGCTCAATCATCTTAGATCTATGTAGACAATGTTAATGAACTCTACTTCTGAGATAGTTGCTAGACTGGTGATAAAATGGTCAATGTCCAGATGTTCCCTTCCATGTGGAAGAAACTCCAGTAATTTCACATTTCTGACCTCTTTCCACTTCTCACTGACTGCTTCCCATAAGTGAGGACGTTGGTTAATCTGACTGACACAATTGGAAGGAGAATCCGGGCATACACAACCCAGTCACCTTTGCCACACACATTCTGAAAGTTAGTTCAGTTTTTATCACGTGGAGCATATTATTTCATTGTCTCTGCCCTCCTAAAATTTCTATACGCAGGCCCTCACCTGAGGAAGTGTGGAGTTTTACATTGTGTCTTGTGACTAAGTGGTTAAGTCTGACTACTTTTGAGTCTCAGTATTAATAAGCTCCATTTCTGACAATGCAAAATATAACCTTCACAAAATAAAATTGATATTTTGGTTCTGTTATAGTTACCATAACAAAATATGACACTAGGTGGCTTAAATGACAAAAACTTATTTTCTCATAGTTCTAGAGGCTAGAAAGCCAAGATCAAGGTGTCAAGAGGTTTGATTTCTCCTGCGGCCTCTCTCCTGGTTTTTAGATGGCAACTTTCTCTTTGTGCACTCACATGGTCCTTTCTCTCTAGGCACATACCTCTGGTATTTTGCCCTCTTCTTAAAAGGACACCCGTCAACCAACACAACATTATAAAGCAATTATTGTCCAATCAAAAATTTAAAAAAGGACACCAGTCATATTGGGTTAGGGATCTACCCTATGACCTCATTTAACCTTAAATATTAGCTCTTTAAACACTCTTCTCCAAATACAGTCACATTCTAACATAACAAAGATTAGAGCTTCAACATATAAATTCTGCAGGACACAATTCAGTCCATAACAAATTATCATTACTATTACCATTACCATAACAAATTACCAAATCTTATGTTCAAAAGGAGAATACAGGTAATTCATTTTGGAGTCCTCAGTAGCCTTACAGCAGTACTTTCCAATTTTGTTTTTATTATTCCCCTAAGGACCATTCCATGGCCCTGTGGAAGCCCATAAGATCATCTAACATCTGAGACATTTTGGCACTAAGAATGAAACTTGCCCTCTTAGGGGTGGTCATGCACACAGTAGTGATGTTTTAAAAAGCAGGAATAGAGAACACTCACCAAGTAGACAATAAGACTCATTCTAGAGGTCCTCAGCCTCCCCAAAGACAGTGGTATAAAATTTGAGCTCAGAGTGGGATTATCCACACTTGTGGAGCATAAAAGGGGTTTCTTCTAATAGGCACAACCCTAAACTAATTAAGTAAAGCCATGTTTCTATCTCTGTGTCCATAATATATTATCATATTTTTAAGGGTATATTTGAGGTTGATTATCTGACTTAAAAGAAGACTACATGGCATATATAAAAACTCGCTTTATCAGGTCTAGGTGAATAAGACACTTCAAAGTAGATACTCACATGACTCTCCACTAGGAGAGAGAGCACATATGAGTTAGAATACCATGAACAGAGAAAATCAAAAGGATTTTCAAATATGAGCCTCAAACCGAAAGACAGGAATTCCAAACTGTTGCTACTGACATGCTATTGGGTTACTTCTCATATGGACAGCATTTTAGGGCTCTCCTGGGTAAATGCTACACAGATATGTTTATTCAGTAAAAGCTAATGATAGTTCTGGTAATAAAAGAAAAGCACAACAACAAACAAAAGATTGGTAACATCACACTGAGAGGAGGATTTCTATGCCAGACATGGAGCTAAGCATAATCTCACTTAACACAACACCACTAGGTGATAGATGGTATCGTCTTACTCTCCTCTAGAGAAATTCCCACGTGGTTTCACAAGGTAAGTAACTTATTCAACATAAAATCTATGTATACTTGATTACAGAGTCAGAATATTTCACTACTAACCATTCTGGGTGACACCTGCTCCTAACTCCTGGAAAGAGATAAATAACTTATCTTCCCAATGACAATACCACTCTTTCCTCTTATATTTTGTCTTTGTATACTCCAAGAGGGCTGTCTCTGAAACTTGTCTTTTATGTATACCCTCATATTATAAAAGGAGAAATGTGCCATTTGGAGAGGAATTGTGACCAGAGAGAGAGCTACAACAATGTGAATTCTACCATCTAAAAAATTATTGTGCCCTTAGAACACCCATCCCTCTGAAGCAGGTATCATAAGTAATAATTCCTACCTTACAAATGAGGACACCAAGAATTAGAGAGTTCAATGACTTATCCAAGGTCATATATCCAGGTAGAAGCATCAAAGAGAAGAGATAATGTCTGACTTTACATCTGCTGCCAGATTCACTACTTTACACAGTTCCTAACAAAGGCGATAGTCTTCTCCTCTCTTCCAGCCACTGTATTTCCCCTCCTGACCCTGACTTCATCTCCCTACTTCTTCACCACCATTGTGGTTTTAAAGTTTATAAGTCATTTGGAGGAGATCAGCTTCTCCAACATCCAGACACTCTTATGCTAAACAAGTCTGCAGTACATAAGGCACAGAGAGGATTTACATCTTTGACTCTCTTCCAGCAGATATTACTTATCTTGAACTGCCAGCAGTGTCTAGTCTATGTGATGTGCGTGACAGTGAAGAATAGCTTTTTGCCCAGCTTCCATGGGTAGAAGAAATCAGTAGTCCTTGTTTGATGGAATGAATATTCAGGGAAATCTTGGCAAGGAGGTTGAGGCTGTGAGCCCTAAGCTTAGGAGCCAAGAAAATCACCCCTGACTGATTCACTGAACCTTTGCAAAGATTTTGCAGAGATTTGTCAGAGAAACAAAAAACAACAACAATAGAAAAAATGACAGATGGATTATTGGGCCTTCCTTAAGACCCCTGTATGACAAATCTTTCCCAGTAAAATTGTCCTGAATTACACATCTTGTGAGAAAATCTTGTTTATAACTTGGTTCTTTAAAACTTTGAAACAACTGTATATTAGAAACAAAACTGTAATGAGTCTTAATTACAGATGGTTGCCAGATACATATCTTAGCAGAGCCTTGTATGCATCAGATAGTCAAAAATGATAATTCTTCTTAGTTGCAGTGCTCATTATAGGTACACACATTTATCTTATTTTTGTCTCCACAGCACAGCACATCCAAGTGTGAGAGGAGATGCCTACATTTTATAGTGTACCTGTGGTGCAATTAAAAATCTCCTTTTTAAATTTATCTTATAGCCTTTAGCACAGTTAAAAATATTAATTAATGAAAATATTTGCAAATAAATTCAGAAGGAATAGCTAGATATTCTCAAATTTACTAATTAAAGTTACTAAATGCGAAAGAGATGTAGCTGATTTAGCAGAACTGGTTGAATTGAGGTCAAAATATGCTTTTATTCTCAATTTTGATAATATGCTTAAAGAAGGTCCTCTCATATTACTGCAATATTTGACTACCAGCAATAGGAAATGTTTTAAAATTGTACAAAAGGGTCAATTATACTGATGCCAGTTTAATATCATTGGATCATGTGCAAAAGAGATTATTTTGTACTTTTCATTTTAATAGAATGACTGACCTCTGAATTCAGTTTTACTTAAGATTAGAATTTCTTCTGAATGAGATAAAAAGTGGAACTGAACTCAAGAATTCATTCCTGGTAATGAACATTAGTTCAAAATCCTACTTTGACATACATGAAAATGTGTTAAAAAATAAAACACATTTGATAAGCACAAACATATTTTTTCAAGATAAGCATAAGTATAGTGTCAAGTACTAACATAATATAAACTATTTTGAGGGTTTTAGTCACAGCACATATGTAATTTTTTTCTTTCCTTCTACTTCAACATCAAATACTAGAAGTATAAGATCCACTTTAGAATAAATCAAGGGAATATGGGTATATTCTTGAAATATTCAACATAAATGTATTACCTATATATTTTCCATTCCAAATGCACATAGGAGGCTCCTTCATGGTTTATCCTTAGGTCAGCTCATGGATGCAACAGTTCCAGACTAATCCCACACCATTTGAGGAACAGGGAGTTTCAGTGAGAAAGCAAGTACTTTCAATAAGTAATAATGAGCATTGTTCTGTATCAGGGATGTATCCATCCAACCGAAAAGCAGTGCAAAACTAACTGAGTCCAATTCCAAACAAGTTACAGGGCTGAGGGCAAAGCAGCCCCTCAAAATAAAATATGGGTTATATAGATGCAAGAAGAAGAGGAAACTAAATGCCGCTGATCTTTGAACAACACAAGTCTGAACTGCATGAGTCAACTTATATGTGGATTTTTTCAATTCACTCTCTTACTTCATAATGAGTAATTGGCTGAACGTGCAGATAAGGAGGAAACTCAGATATGGAGGGCTGACTATTTTACTCAGGCTTTCAGCTGCAGAGAGGGTCAGTGCCCCTAATTCCGGTGTTGCACTAGAGTCAACTCAGGGGGACTGCCTGATAGTCCAGTGGTTAGGACTCAGTGTCTCACTGCTAGGGGTGCTGATTCGATCCCTGGTAAGGGAATTAAGATCACACAAGCCATGAAAGAGTCAACTCAAATTGTCAAGTAGCCAATATTTGCCTACTACAGCTAATATCTCTGAATCTCTTGTGGTTTAACCATGGTATTTGCATTTTTAACATATATCCCAGGTGATATTTACTGAATTAAACTATAAAAATAATTTTTCATGTAAGGTCAGCACCTCTATAAGAACTCTGAAATTAAGATTAGTATGTGAGTAAAGCAGATTGGGCTATCCAATGTGGATAGACATCATTTAATCCATTGAGGGCCTGAATAGGTTAAAAATTAGGCAAAGAGGGATTTCTCTGGTAATTCAAGGGTTAAAATTTCCACATCCCCAATGTGGAGGCACAGGTTATATCCCTGATTGAGGAACTAAGATCCTGCATGCCTTATGGTGAAGCCTAAAAAAAAAAAAAAAAAAAAGGCAAAGAAAAGAAAATTTTACTCTCTCTCCCTGACACAAAGTAGGATATATGTCCTTCACCATCTAGGGATTAGGAATCTACACTATCTGCTGGTAGATCCTCAGGTCTTTGGACTCAGACTGGAATTACAACATTGGTTTTCCTGGTTCTCTGGATTGCATACAACATATTAAGGGATTTTAGAGCCTCCATAATCAAAAGATAATAGTAACATAATCTTTATAATAAATAGGAAATATTGTTGCTCTTATTTAGTCCCTAAGTCATGTTTGACTCTTTTGCCACTCCATGGACTGGAGACCACCCAGATCCCTCTCTGTCCATGGGATTTTTCAGGCAAGAATAATGGAGTTGGTTGCCATTTCCCTCTTGAAGGGATCTTCCTGGCCCAGGGATCGAACATGTGTCTGCTGAATTTGCAGGGATATTCTCTACCACTGAGCCACCAGGGAAGAACATATAAAATATTTATTATTTATTTATCATTTTATATAATAAACAGATTAAATGTAATATTTTGTTGTTGTTCAGTCACTCAGTCATGTCTGACTCTTTGTGATCCCACAGACTGCAGCAGGCCAAGCTTCTCTGTCCTTCAGCATCTCCTGGAGCTTGCTCAAACTCATGTCTATTGAATCGGTGATGCCATTCAACCATCTCATCCTCTGTTGTTCCCTTCTCCTCCTGCCTTCAATCTTTCCTACCATCAAGGTCTTTTCTAATGAGTCAGCTCTTCTCATCAGGTGGCCGAAGCACTGAGCTTCAGCTTCAGCATCAATCCTTTTAAAGAATATTCAGGACTGATTTCCTTTAGGATTGACTGGTTTGATTTCCTTGCAGTCCAAGGGGCTTAAGGGTCTTAAGGGTCTTCTCCAATACCACAACTCAGAAGCATCAATTCTTTGGCGTTCAGCCTTCTTTATAAAAGTCCAACTCTCACATTCATACATGACTACTGGAAAAACCATAGCTTTGACTAGATGGACCTTTGTCCATCATTAGCAAATGTCCAGACATTACCAAAGTAATGTCTCTGTTTTTTAATATGCAATTTAGGTTTGTCATAGATTTTCTTCCAAGGAGAAAGTGTCTTTTAATTTTGTGGCTGCAGTCACCATCTGCAGTGATTCTGGAGTCCAAGAAAATAGTCTCTCACTGTTTCCATTGTTTCCCCATCTATTTGCCATGAAGTGATGGGGCCGGATGCCATGATCTTTGTTTTTTGAATGTTGAGTTTTAAGCCAGCTTCTTCACTCTCCTCTTTCACTTTCATCAAGAGGCTCTTTAGTTCCTCTTCACTTTCTGCCGTAAGGGTAGTGTCATCTGCATATTTGTGGTCATTGATATTTCTCCCAGCAATCTTGATTCCAGCTTGTGCTTCATCCAGACCGGCATTTCACATGACATACTCTGCATATAAGTTAAATAAGTGGGGTGATAATATACATCCTTGATGTACTCCTTTCCCAATTTGGAACCAGTGCATTGTTCCATGTCTGTTTCTAACTGTTGCTTCTTGACCTGCATATGTAATATTATCTATCGTGTATATATATATATATATATGTGTGTGTGTGTGTATAGACAGAGACAGAGAGAAAAAAGGGATAAAGATATTGGTTCTCTATTGGTTCTGTTTCTTTGGAAAATCCTGATTAATATATTCTTCCTGTTATAAGAATGCTCTTTAATTATAATTAGCTTTAATTAAATGATATCTACAAAAAGCTTTTATCCTTTCTGATGACCTCTGCAAAATACTACCTTTAAGATTCTGTAAGAATGCTGTGAGATTCTGTTTTCTCCATCTCTCTCTATTCTTTTCTCTCTGTTTCTGTATTTGCATCTGTGTTTGCTCAAGTAGATGCTTCCTCTGGTGAAACTGCCACTGCCTTCTGCATTTTTTGTTGATTTGGCTACATGTGTCCTTGTGGAAAAGAAAGAAAAGTTGAGAATTACTTTGGGCAAGAAAACTTCTACCTCTTTTGAAAATATTCTAAAAACCAGATCCTTCAATGAACCTGAACATAGGGCATATGTAACTTTTAGCCATGACCTTGAATATCCTCCAGACAAGTTGACAGAGAACTAAACACATTACTCTTTCATTATGTTAAATTCTACCATGCAGATTCTTCTTGTTTTTACAAATATTATCTCTTAGTCTATCTCCTTCTACGTACACCATATATTCAGTGCTTAACATATGCTTGCCATAATACAAGCCCTAAGGTTGTAAACTGAATTAGGTGGGGTCCTCCCTCAGTCCATTATACTCATCAATATTATGAATAAAAATAGGTAAATCAATAAGTTACAACTGTATTGTATTAAAAGGGCACCCAATTGCACCTGAAGACCTGAGAATAATTTCATAAAAAATAAAAGAGATTTAAAGAATAATTAATGTTTTACTAAGTTTAAAATAAAGCTGTATGCACTGAGGCAAAGAGAGATGGAAATACATGATATTTATTGTAAAGAGAATGTTTTACAAATATTTGGCTAGAGAAGGGCAAGTGGTATGGGAATGGTTAGATGGGAGAAGGTGGAGCAAGAAAGAAATGTTTAATAAACCTTGATAAGACCATAAATATCCATTAGACATTTTTAGACAGAGGTAACAACAGACATGTAATTTTCAAAACACTTCTAGCATCATATGGCAGACTAAAGAGGATAAGACAGAAAGGAGAGAAGGAAGGAAGGAGACTAAATGCAATAATTGCTCAATAATCCAAGGAAGATTTGGCAAGATCCAAAATAAAGTCCTGATAGGAAGGCTGTCATGATAATTTTGAATGTGTAGGATATGTGTAGGATAAAATGTTTAGGGTTTGCAGCTGATTGGATGGAATAGTGAAGGAGGAGATGGGAGTGAGGATGACACACAGGCTTCAAAAATAAGTGATCTAAGTGAAGGCTGAGCCATAAACCATATTTAACCTTTTTAATTTCTATTTGTTGCTCACATTGGAAATATATGGTAGTTATCACTGGCACAGATTCACAGACTAGTGAATGTACACATACTAAACCACCTTACCAAATTACAATTTTGAAAAACTACTGCCATTCTACTGCTTTTCACTCCAACAATGAGAGTTCTTTGAATCACAGCATAGAGGTTCTTTTACCTTATGCATAGGTTTCCCAGGAGGCTCTTTCTGAATTAATTATCTGTGTCATCTCAATGATCCAGAAAACTTTCTATTTAGTGACCATAACTGTGTACTTGCTGAAGAGGCATTTTCTGCACAGCTATACATCAAAGGCCAAATAGGCACCTGAGTTTCACTCTGCTTCTCTAGTAACAAAGTACTATAGAGACAAAGAGGATATAGGCATGATAGAATATTTTAAATGATTTTTTATTATTGATTATGGAAATTAGGAAACATGCAATCTTATCAGCTTCTGACTAACCCTTTGAAGATATTTTTGTTTTTTGGTTTGATATTCCCTCACTCCACTAATGTACATCACATTTCATTTCATCCTTATATTCTCAGCACTGTAATTTAATGTCAAAGCTTGTGAGAGCAACATTTTCAATCCTTACTTTTAGAAATAAGAGACAATAAGACTCAGAGATAAATCAATTTTCCCAAGATCACACAAAGAAGAATTTTAAATAAATAAAGAGAATAATTGTACAATTAAAAGTGGGTCTAGGGCTTTGCCATCTAAGATCTATGACAAAAAGTAGGTAGCAATAATGAATTGGAGA
The DNA here is from genome assembly GCF_033118175.1 of Dama dama. Lineage (NCBI taxonomy): Eukaryota > Metazoa > Chordata > Mammalia > Artiodactyla > Cervidae > Dama > Dama dama. The sequence continues at coordinate 37,245,913 of NC_083684.1, forward strand.
GTCATTTAAGTCTAGGATATTAAGCTTTAGTCATTCAGTATGGACCCACTGGAAAAGTTTAGCAAAGATGGATTTTAAGGACAGGGAAAGAAGTCATTATCAGAACAAACTTCCCCAGAAAAGAGTAAGTAGATCCATGACATGAAGCTGACAAATTGATTGTAGGTTACCAGTTAATTTGAATTTAATGTGTGAGCTAGTCTGAGAAAGGGATGTGCAGAAGACCCAATGGACCAAAGAAGAATCCATATGTAGGAGGAATGTCTCAGAAGGACACACAAGGCCAGAAGGATGCTGGACACTTCACCAATGCCCCTATTTTTGGAGTGATCCCATAAGCATTTTGAGGTCCTTGAATGCATGGTTTTATAAAGGCAAATTGTTGTTCGTTGTTCAGTCACTAAGTTGTGTCCAGCTCTTCATGACCCCATGAACTGAAGAATACCAGGCTTCCCTGTCCTTCACTATCTCCCTGCATTTGCTCAAATTCATGTCCATACTGGCATACAGGTGAGACCCAGTGGAAGTCCTGAGGCATGCTACTTAGAACCAGTTTACTGAAAACTTCTTTAAATGATATCTCACTTCTAAATAACAAGGTTGGGGTGGGAAATGGAAGCCTGTAACTCAGGTTTGTATTGATGTCTTCTTTTCTCCTTTTTCTTTGTCCACGCTTCAAAATAATAGTATCACTGAATTCCTATTTTCAAAAAAATAACTCAAATGATCTTTGAAAATAATTATCTAAGACAGGGAATCTCAAAATAACTGAATACAAATTATCTGGGTCATTAAAATGCCCAAACACTGTCACTCCAATAGATTGTGTGCAACTGTGTGTGTATATGTCTTTGTTATGTGGATATATTATAATCAAACTGTTTCTGACTGTAGCTTAGAAAATACATAAAAGATGGTGATTAAGCTGCTGGTTTCTTCACCTTCCATGGTTTGGTACAGAGGAACAATTTGAGACTTCAAGGTATCAAACAAACAAATTTCCAGGTTGCTATGCCCTAGAAACTAATGGAAATCATGTGCTATTTCCACTTAAAGATTAGCTTTGACAGTGCTTCTGAAAATGAGAAGTGGGAAGAAGCACTCTACTCCATGTGATGCTCCACAACTCGGCTATGGACTCCAGAGTGACTCTAGTGATCAGAGATTAGGTCATATAAATAACAGAAAGTTTCAAATAACTGATCTTGGCTACCTCAAATTATGCAGAGTAACTAGGGTATTCTCTTTTTCAGTTTGGCACTGGGATTTCAAATGAGATTTCAGGGACCCCTCTGGCCCCAAAAGCAAGATGAACACTTTACACTCATCCAGGAGTTCTCTGACACCCAGTCAGCTTGCCAGTTTCCCCTTAAAGTGTGTTAACCAACCAGAAAAGTCTAACATAAAAAAGCTTAAATTTGAAAGTGTGGCCCTGTGGTGAGATCTGCCAATGTTCACACTACCTACATTGGCTATTTTCATGTGAAAGAGTGATGTCACTCCCTCTCCCCAACCCAACAAACACTTGCATCTTCCATAACGTTTCCCTTAGAGTGCATCAAGATTCATCAAGCAAATGTTTCAATATTCAACACTGTTTTATCAAAGTCATTTTTAGACAGTTTCACTAACTTTAAGAACAAGAAATCTTAATTTTAAAACAGTGTCAGCACATGATAGCAATGCTTTACACATAATTACTGCTGTTCAAAAAAATTAAAATCAAAAACAAAATAACAAATGTCAATAAATAACTTATTTTAAAGTAAAGACTTCTTGAAAGAATACGTATTATGTGAGAGGACACTGAAGCCTAGGAACATGTTAAAGTAGCAAATAGTTTTCCTATTGATGAGCTACATCTTTCACCAAGTTTATCCCTTCTGAAATGAAATTTAAAGTAGACGTTGTTTTCTTCTAATATTATTTTATAATCCACAAAGTGCAACAAATAAAGCCCAATCTTTTTTAGCACTCACCTGTTCAGTTTCATCTTCTGATAGCCTCCCCTACATTCTCCTATGTGCGTCCTACACAGTCCAAGACATCACTGTGGTCTATGTTTCTACTACTTTACACAGAATATTTACATCCCCTTGAATACTTTCCCTTTCCATTGACTGCAGAATCTTCTTATTTATGTCTCTTTTTGCACCTTACCTTCTCTGCAAAGAAACTCAGTGTTTCCAGAGAAAGCATCTTTCTTCTATGAGTTTAACAGAGCATAATTTATACCCTCTCTCTAAATGTTTATTGCACTATATTAGAAATGTTTGTTCCTCTATCAGTTTCACCTAGTATACTGCAAAATCAATGAGGAAATCTTCATTTCCATCATTTCCTTACTTAAATTCCCAGGTTTCTTTTGACAGCAGCAGTGGGTCCCAAACATTAATATTCATCAGAAGCTCCCAGAGATTTGTTAGTGTGCAGGCTGCTGGATCACAACCACAGACTTTCTGACTTAGAGGGTCTGAGCAAGGTGTGGTCATGTGCATGTCTAACAAGCTCCCAGGTGATACTAATGTTGTTGAAGACTCTAAGAACCAGACTTACATGAGAAACTCAGCAAAACTATATTTTGTTGAAAATACAAATTAATATGAACATGCTTATGATTCTTGTACTTAATGTCAGATAGATCTGAAATAAAATCCCTGACCTTCCAAGTACTATTTCTATACATGGACATTTTACCTGAATTGTGTTGTTTTTCCTCAGAGCAGCTATTCTGTATTGCTGCTTAAAAATAACTTAAAACACACATTATAATTTGGTAGTTCTTTCTCAGAAAGGTAAGTTATTCCAGTCTTAGTTATATAGTCTAAAGAATTGAAAGCAGATACTCAAACAAATACAGGTATACACATATTCACAGTAGCTCTATGTACAATAGCGAAAGATGGAAACAACTTAAATGACCATTGAGGCTGAATGGGTAAACAAAATGTCCCATGTTCATACAATAGACTACTAACTGGTAAAACAAATAAATTAAGTACTGATAAATGCTACAATCATGAGAAATGCTACATCATGAGAAATGCTGGACTGGATGAAGCACAAGCTGGAATCAAGATTGCTGGGAGAAATATCAATATCATCAAATATGCAGATGACACCACCCTTATGGCAGAAAGTGAAGAAGAATTAAAGAGCCTCTTGATGAAAGTGAAAGAGGAGAGTGAAAAAGTTGGCCTAAAACTCAATATTCAGAAAACTAAGATCATGGCATCTGGTCCAATCACTTCATGGCAAATAGATGAGGAAACAATGGAAACAGTAACAAATTTTATTTTGGGGGGCTCCAAAATGACTGCAGAAGGTGACTGAAGCCATGAAATTAAAAGATGCTTGCTCCTTGGAAGAAAAGTTATGACCAACCTCGACATCATATTAAAAAGCAGAGACATTACTTTGCCTACACAGGTCTGTCTAGTCAAAGCTATGGTTTTTCCAGTAGTCATGTATGAATGTGAGAGTTGGACTACAAAGAAAGCTGAGCACTGAAGAATTGATGCTTTTGAACTATGGTGCTGGAGAAGACTCTTGAGAGTCCCTTGGACTGCAAGGAGATCCAACCAGTCCATCCTAAAGGAGATCAGTCCTAAGTGTTCATTGGAAGGACTGATGTTGAAGCTAAAACTCCAATACTTTGGCCACCTGATGCGAATAACTGACTCCTTGGAAAAGACCCTGATGCTGGGAAAGATTGAAGGTGGGAGGAGAAGGGGTGACAGAGGATGAGATGGTTGGACGGCATCACCGAGTCAATAGACATGATTTTGAGTAAACTTCCGGAGTTGCTGATGGACAGGGAGGCCTGGCGTGCTGCAGTGCATGGAGTTGCAAAGTCGGACATGACTGAGCAACTGAACTGAACTGAACTGAAATGATACAATATATATAAACCTCGAACACATTAAGCTAACCATAAGAAGCCAGACACAAAGGTCACTTATTGTATGATTTCATTATATGAAATATCTATAATAGGTAAATCTATAGACAGAAAAAGATTAGTGATTGCTAAGGGCTGAGGGGAAGAGGATGTAAAATTATTGCTCACTGGGTACAAGCTTTTCTTGAGAGGTGTTGAAAATTCTGGAAATTGAAAAAGGCAATAGTTACACAAAATGGTGAATATACTAAACACCACTGAATTGTATGCTTTAAAATGGTTAACTCAATATTATGTGAAATTTACTTCAATTACAAAAGGATTTAAGAAAAAATAAGAATACTCATTTATTATTTCAGAGTGTCCATGAGTCAGGAGTCTGCACATATTTTAAATGAGTCCTCTCTTCGGGGTCTCACAAGGCTGCAATTAAGATGTTGGTCAGGCTGCATTCTGACCACAGGCTTGACTGAAAACGGCATCCTGTTTTTTGTTTGCTTGTTTTAAATCTCACTTAAGTTTTCAGCAGGATTAATTTCTTTGTGACGTGGGAAATGGCACTTAACTTCTTTAAGGCAAGCAAGAGGCTCTCTCTGACTTCTCTGACCCAGTCTTAGCCAGTTGACTATATTGCCCTATACTTTTGAGTTTCTTTCTATAAACAAGTTTCTCCTTTGTAGTCCACCTGGGACATTTGTATTCATCCTTCAATACAGACATTCTCCATGCCGGTTATGGCTCATATACCTGGCTTCACAAGACAACCAATGACTACTTCTATCTAAGTACTACATATCACACTGAATTATAATTATTTGTTTAGAATCTGCCTTCCCATCTAAAATGCTAAGTCCTTATGAAGAAGATAAAATGTCTTCTTCATATGCTGAACAGATGGTATTCTTTTATAGGATTTGATCACTTGATTAGATCAGACCACCTAGGATGACTAACTGAAAGTCAAATACTTTGGTACCTTAATTACACCTGAAAATGCCCCTCATTTTTGGCAAGTCACAGTTTCTGCCCAAACTCAAGGAAAAAAGGATTATATATGGTTGCATCTCATTGGGGGACTCCTTAGGGTATGCATGCTTTGTATAAACTGAATATTTGTGTTCCCCAAAATTCATATGCTAAAATATAATCCCCTATGTTAAGATATTTGCAGTCAGGGCCTTTGGGAGGTTAACTCAAAAGGGTAGAGTCCTGATGAATGGGATTTGTGTCCTTATAAAAAGGGAGCTCCCTTTCTTCTTCTACCATATGAGGACACATCAAGAAGACTGTTATCTATGAACCAGGAAGCAAGCCGTCACTGTCATGCATCTTCCAGTACGACATATTGGAAGAAATAAATCTCTACTGGCTATAAGCCATCCAGTCTATGGCTTTCTCTTATAACAACTTAAACAGACTAAGATAATACTATATTGGCTCTCCAATTTGTAAAGTGAGAAAGTACTAATACTTTCCCTTAGGCCTATCATAGGAATTCAATGAGACAAAGCCAAAACAATGTTGGTATACAATAACAGTTTAATAAATATTAGCTACCATAGTAGCTATTTACCTAATTTATCATACATCTATTTTCATTTTTAATTCTCTCTAATATACATTTACTGTACCTCCAAAAATGTAACTGAGGCTGGAAAAGACAACCTAATCACTCTAATTAGATTTTGCAGCTGAAAACCAGAGACCTTACTCCATGCTTCAAAATAAATTTTGAAAGGAAAAAGCAGCAACCAATCCCCTATAAGGAAGTAACCAGAAGGCTCATAAGGAGATGTCTGGGAGTTTTCTGAGCATGTCAATAGTCACAGTGCATCTTAGAGAGGGCCTTACTGAAAGGAATTTTTACCTGAATAAGAGTATTACATGCATGCTAAGTTGCTTCAGCTGTTTCTGACTCTTTGCAACTCTTGGACCAAAACTTTCCAGGCTCTTCTATCCATGGAATTTTCCAGGCAGGACTAAGAGTATTAATAGCAATCAAATTGATAGACACTGAAAGTGTTGTTGGATGCCTCCCCTGAGGGACTTGGGAAATACTTCCAAGTTAACATTTCAAAGCCTTGGGCTATAATTCAAAGAACTTTGTCTCTGAATAACTGTAGGATCTTCACGGCCACAGCAGACACGTTCTAGGTCGTAGCTGGAAGTGCAGACAGCAGACCAGTGAGGCAGTAGATATGGCCCTTTCTCAGCAGGAGGAAGTAAGATAAGATTAGATACATATGGGCTCTAGGAACAAATCTGTATTCTATGTGTCATTTTATGTTTTATCATCAACAAACTCTATTATTAGATAACTACATGACCTAGATAAACTCAGGATTTGTCCTTGTCAAATAAACATAACCATTTCTAAGGTTTCAGTTCAGTTCAGCTCAGTTCAGTTGCTCAGTTGTGTCTGACTCTTTGAGACCCCATGAATCGCAGCATGCCAGGCCTCCCTGTCCATCACCAACTCCCGGAGTTTACTCAATCTCATGTCCATTGAGTTGGTGATGCCATCCAGCCATCTCATCCTCTGTCGCCCCCTTCTCCTCCTGCCCCCAATCCCTTCCAGCATCAGGGTCTTTTCCAATGAGTTAACTCTTCGCGTGAGATGGCCAAAGTATTGGAGTTTCAGCTTCAACATCAGTCTTTCCAATGAACACCCAGGACTGATCTCCTTTAGGATGGACTGGTTGGATCTCCTCGCAGTCCAAGGGACTCTCAAGAGTCTTCTCCAGCACCACAGCTCAAAAGCATCAATTGTTCAGTGCTCAGTTTTCTTCATAGTCCAACTGTCACATCCATACATGACCACTGGAAAAACCATAGCCTTGACTAGATGGACTTTTGTTGGCAAAGTAACGTCTCTGCTTTTTAATATTCTAAGGTTTAGTATTGACTAAAGCACTGCCTGCTATAAGAAAAGGTCAGTTGGTAGCTATTTTAGTTATTATTTGTTATTAAAATGCCTAACACAGAGACTGATTCATGGTACAGAGTCAATAATGATCACTATTTATTCAAGGGCCTTAATATTTAAAGCTTAGAGCAAAGAGACTGAATAACATTAGCTTTTCTGGAAGCTAAGTTTGACTTTGGAGTCAAACCACATGTATCCAGATCCCCCCTAACACTTGTATGACCTGGAGCCTGCCATAAACTACTTATGCCAGCTGCCTCATTTGTAAAATGTTGGTAAGTCATAAGCCTGCCATAAACAATGGAGAAGGTGATCTGATAGATTTCTTATCCAATGCCTAGTATATATTAAGTACTCCCTGGGGGAGAAATATTAGTACAAAATAATAGGGAAAAAAGCAAGAATTTATTAAAATCATTCCTCTGGCTCCAGAATCCAAAATCTTAGCTATAACTCTATTATGGTAACATTTCACTCTGTTGAGACTCTTGATCATTAGTCAAGCTCCTTCTCTGTAATCTATCCAGAGAATTTGTATTCATCCTTCAATTCTGATGTTCTCCCTGTTGTTGTTGTTGTTTAGTTAGTTGCTAACTCCTGTCTGACTTTTTGGGACCCCCAGGGACTGTAGCCCCACCAGGATCCTATGTCCCTGGGATTTCCCAGGCAAGAATACTGGAGTGGTTTGCTATTTCCCTCTCCGGAGAATTTTCCCAACCTGGGGATCGAACCCATGTTTCCTGCATCAGCAGGCAGATTCTTTACTACTGAGCCATCAGGGAAGCCCCATGTTATAAAGTGAGTGGCTGAATAAATAAATTAATGAGCAGAACAATAAATGAATGCACCATGATTAAATTTTTCAAAGTTATCTTCACATTGTAAGCACATCTGGAAAATAAGAAATGGAATTTCCATTTGCACATAGCAGGTCCCTTTAAAATTCTGAGTGATGACTATTAAAAAAACATGATTCTCTGCCCTCAGATCTCTTTTTAGAATTCCACTTTGACAGATAAAATTATTCCAAAAATTCCTACAAAATCATCTCCATAGCTCTGTTTTCTATCAACCCAAAGAAAGCCAGCAATAAAAGAAATAAAGAACCACAATATATCCTGTTATTGTCTACTAATATCAAGCTTATTACTTACTTATTTTCAAGAATTTGAAATTATTTTTCTGTACTTTTCATTATTTTAAAATAAACAAGTTCCCTGCTCTGTTTCCACACTCCCCACACGTTTCCAAGCAGACACTCCTATTAAGATACCTGTAATACCACTTCCTAAGATCCACACCTGAGAAATACACAGTAAAGAGATAGCCAATGTTCCTTAGAAGGTATGGGAGCTCTGAGGAAAATTCCTTGGGGGGAAAAAAAAAAAAACAAAAAAACCAAAAGGAACTGGGTAAATACTTTTGGTTAATTGACTGGAACCCAAACTAATGATGACAGTTCAGATAAGTGGACTCTGATGATTGGTAGGGAACTATGCAGGTCATAGAGAAGGACTAAGTAATGAATAGGAGGAAATGTCTAAAAACAAAAGTCTCAGAGAAAGAAAAAAAAGAAGTGTAATTTCTTAAGCTTTGTGAATGAGGTATCATTCAAGTCTCTGTATATTTACACACACACACACACACACACACACACACACATCCAAACAGCATCACTCCATCTACCCACTGCTTCAAAATTTACTTCTCAGCAAGTAACTAACTGTGGTGTATTTTTTCTATGATTTTACTTTTCAATTGCTTCTACTGTCTCCTCTGCTTTGACTAAAATTGTCTGTTCCCCAATGTTTCATTCCTCACTTAGCCTTAATTCTCCATTTTTTAAGTGTGAATTCAGCTATCAAGTCTTTCAGGAAATCTTGCATATTTTACTATGTACCTTTATATGCCCTAAACCTGTGGGTCTGTTTTATTGCATTTACTTAAGTCTCTTTCCAGTCACCAACAAATGATACCTAAATAAATAAAGTTGGACGGGTGATATTATTTCACTTTCATAGAATACCTATAAAATAGGTGTTATCCTCTGAACCTTAAACACATGATAAATAAATTGTCAAATACTCAGAGTATCAGTATCAGCTCCAGGATTCAAATACATATCTATCATACTTATGTACCATGCTCTCGGGACTCTACAACATTTTAACAGTGTAATTAAAATATTGCCTCACAAATGCAAAAATAGTTATTACTTGGGAAGGATAATGATATGGACCTGACAAAGAAAATAAGGATAAGGTCTACATTCTTAATGAGAAAAAGCAAAAGAAAGAAAGGAAATAAACATTTCAGATTGATTTGAGAAGTGAAAATACATTCTGTGCAATGAAATCTGTGTTCTTCCTACATGCCAGGAAGATATGTCAGAAAAAATGCCATAATCCATCCAAAGTGTTATAAAGTCTCTCTTGTGTTCCTATTAATAGAACTCTTAGATGAAAGAAAAAGAGCAATGGTCTTGGATCCAGGCAAACTGAATCCATTTGTCAGACCTGATGAGCATAGCAAAACTGGCATTTTTAACAATGTGACCTTAGATGTGTTACTAGACTCTCTAGGCTTAGCTTTCACATCTGAAAATTGGATATCGTGATATCAATGTCATAGAGCTGTTGCAAATTAGATAATTAATATAAAATGTCCATCACACTATCTGCTACACACTAAATATTCAGTAAGAGATGATGATAATGATCATAATGACACCTAAGTCAAGCCATTTTAACTCCCTGAACCACAATGTTCTTAGGTGAATATGTTTTGCATAACCAAAGGGTTGTAGGCAGGATACTAAATGATGATGAATTCATCTTAAGGCACTGATATGCATATATAGGATGATGAAAAATTCTTGATGTACAGCACTCAGGATTGTAGTAACTTTCTGCTTTTGTTTAAAAAGCCAGAGTGGGGACTTCTCTGGTGGTCCAGTGGTTAGGACTTCATGCTTCCAAGGCAGGAGGTGGGGAGTGCGGGGGCATAGATTTGATCCCTGGTCAGGGAACTAAAATCCCACATGCCTTGCCCTGCAGCCAGAAGAAAAAAAAAAAAAAAAGAGCATCAGAGGACCAGGAAGGCTTTATTTCTATCATGGCCTATTAACATCTTCTTACCATGAAAAGGCGATGCAAGCACAAAAGAGGAAACCAAGGGGGAAGTATGGCACTCTTTTATTTTCAATATTATATAAGTTGCTTCTCAAAACTCGAATATGATGCTCTTTGAAAGTACGCAGCTGGCCTAATTGTAACCATGAAAAGAAAGCAGCTCTCCTTCCTTTTACATCCAAACCATTCTAGCAAATGGCTGCTTAAAATCTGAGCACAAGCCTGGACATCTGAATATGAGAGTGGAGGGAAAGCAAAGCCAGCTCTCCTGCTTGATGTTTCTTCCATTTGGTCTGCCTTCTTCTTTAGCTTCCTAACACATTTTCCAAAGATTAAGCTCTTTCCAAAGATTAACTGAAACAGAGTTAGGAATGTAATGGCCATGTTGGGGAGCCATCTTTGAAAGAAAATAGGAAGAAAGGTCAGTGGGCAGGGGGTGCTGCAGGATTACAGGACATATCTGATGAAGTCTGCCTTGCAACCCCAATGAGAAAGTGTGGCTCAAAGATTACCCATCATATTGAGTGGAAATGGTCAGACTTTTTTTTTTTTTTTAAACCAGCACTTTGCTCAATAACTGGATTAAGGTCACATGAGGGAGTGTAATCTAGGCTAGAGAGTTCCTGAAACAGACCCTGAAAATGCTACCAAGTGAAGTCTGTCAGCTATCACACTCCATGCAGATGTACAATAAATCTTTTCTTGAAGAGGAATCTGAGTGGTACATTTCAGTATCTTCAATACAAATAATGATCTGGTATATCACTTACATAATATAGTCAGAGATCTCAAAACTGATATTTGCTCTTCTGGGACAAACAGTAGCCAGCTGAGGAACATAAATTGTGTTCCTTTTTATCCCCTCTCAAAATGATGACCGTGATAATCATGGTGATTAGTCAATTTCAAATCAACTTCATTTGCTCTATACTGTGTGCTTCTGCCATATGATCTCCCTATACAATTTAAATATGGAATAAAATGCTTTTAAAAATATATTAAATTGTTCTATGTTGAGAAGCTGAACATTTATAAGAAAAGAAACAAAAAGATGGTAGCATTCATTATACTCTGACACAATTTTTGGATTATTCTTAGGGTAGATATTTTCTCCAGGGGTTAAGAGGTACAAATGAATGAGAGCTAGAGTACACTAGATGATTTGGAATAAGAAATTCAAATATTCAGTGAACACAAACTATTCCAATTAAGTTGTATATTTAATCATTTGCCTACTTTCTTGAAATAAAATACGTAACCCTCGTTTCCCCAACAAAGCAAATTTCCTCAGAAACCCACTAAAACCTGAACTGAAATATGAGGAAGCCACTCAGTCAGGAATTCTACTATACAGAGAGACAAATATTCCCACATAGTTTCATTTAATCAACTAAACTCATTTGAGAAATGCGAGGTTGAGGTACTAAGTCAAGTTGGAGATTACACACATCAGTAGAGTTAATGGTCTTTCTTTCTTGAGAAATTGCCATGGGGTCAGAATTATATTTAAACTTGTAGCTGGGTGAAGTAGGAAAGCACTTAATTTAGCACATCCCATACCACCTAAGTACACACTGCAATAATCAACTGATTAACATTTTACTGGGCACCTATTATGGACCAGCTAAAATGCTAGACCTGGGGGCTCACAGGTAGATGCCGATACATTAAAAGTATTAAGTGCTAGGATATGACTTATATGACTCATTGATTAGCTAACCTAATCACTCCCATTGCCCTAAAGCTTTCCAATAAAATGCCCATGAAATGAAGAATGACTCTTTCAAATGTACAATACTGAAAGGCATGCAAATTGTTCAAAAGTCTTTGATGGAACTGCCATGAGTTGCAGTGGAGAGACTCAATTGAAAAGAAATCAGAAGTTAGAAAAACAAGAAATCAGAAGTTAAAGAGATTTATGGCCCACAACTGACAAAGCCCACCAATAGACTAGTTCCTTGTATCCAACCAACACACATGCTTTGCTCCTTTCCTTTTGTTTCTTTATGGAAATTATTGATCTAATTTCTGGGAGTGAAGGTTGGATGCTACTTTCTGAATGATGAAGTCAGATTTTGCAAATAAAAAGAAACAGGTAATGGAGAAGATGTGGGAATTGTATCCTCTCATATGTTTGTTTAGGTAGAGAAGAACCATGAAAAAAGCTGTGGTACATACACACAATGGAATATTACTCAGCCATTAAAAAGAAGACATTTGAATCAGTTCTAATGAGGTGGATGAAACTGGAGCCTATTATACAGAGTGAAGTAAGCCAGAAAGAAAAATACCAATACAGTATACTAACGCATATATATGGAATTTAGAAAGAAGGTGGAGAAGGCAATGGCAACCCACTCCAGTACTCTTGGCTGGAAAATCCCATGGACAGAAGAGCCTGGTTGGCTGCAGTCCATGGGGTTGCAAAGAGTCAGACATGACTGAGCAACGTCACTTTCACTTTTCACTTTCATGCACTGGAGAAGGAAATGGCAACCCACTCCAGTGTTCTTGTCTGGAGAACCCCAGGGATGGGGGAGGCTGGTAGGCTGCCGTCTATGGGGTCGCACAGAGTCGGACACAACTGAAGTGACTTAGCAGCAGCAGCAACAGCAGAAAGATGGTAACGATAATCGTGTATGTGAGACAGCAAAAGAAACACAGAGGTATTGAACAGTCTTTTGGACTCTGTGGGAGAGAGCAAGGGTGGGATGATATGGGAGAATGGCATTGAAACATGTAAATTATCATATGTGAAATGAATTGCCAGTCCAGGTTCAATGCATGATACAGGATGCTCGGAGCTGGTGCACTAGGATGACCCAGAGGGATGGGATGGGGAGGGAGGTGGGAGGGAGGTTCAGGATGGGGAACACATGCACATCTATGGTGGATTCAAGTCAATGTATGGCAAAACCAATACAATGTTGTAAAGTAAAATAAATAAATTAATTAATTAAAATAAAAAGAACATAATTCCCTCCATTCATTTACAAGTTCTATCAGGCAGAGATATCAATAGACACACATGGACACGGCCACCTACATGTAACTAGTTAGAAGGAACAAAACAAATTCTTGCCAAATCCCATCAGAGCCTCACCTGACATTGCCTGGGAGATTTACACAAGATATTCTGTAACTCAACAACTGAAAAACACATTCTAAAGACCCAGATGTTTGCAAGTGAAGCACATAAAGGAGAAACACACACTTAGCTCAAATAGGGAATAAACAACTATACAAGTAACACACAAACATAGGCACAGTATGTTCTACCTTTGAAAAGAAATTTAGCTTAGAAAATAATACCTTCCAAATAATAAAAAGTTTAACTTTATTAGAAATTAGGGAGTGCAAAAGCAGATATTTTAACCTATCACATAGGCAAATACATACATTTTAAAAATAATATTGCAATTGTAACTTTTTGAAGCCTCTGCTCTAATAGAGCAGGAGTTCTGAGCTTAAAGGATGGATAGGTATCTACTAAGAGATATACGAAAATACATACCGAGAAGAGGAAACAGCATCTTAAGGGACTAAATCCTGAATAAACATGACATTTTCTAAAACAAACAAAAACCTCCACAAATCATAGTGTGTGGAGTTAGGGCTGTGTGGTGGTGATAAGACATGAAGGGAGCCAGGTAAATAGAGACTGGGGACCCATTCAGAGTGCTGGAATTCAAGATGCAGAGTTTGGGTCTTATTGTGAAGGCCAAGTGAAACCATCAGAGCCCTGGTCGTTATCTTCGGTGAGCTCTGGTCAGAGACATGTCTTTCAAATCTTGCTATGGTGGGCGCTACACAGATGAAAAGACTGTGGTCAAGAGAGGTGGCAGGATGTACTCAGGACCATACAACAAGTTAGTGATTTTACTGCCAAGGGAAAATCCGTATCACACATTGCTACAGTATGCATCACCATCCTTAAAAAGAACTATTTCTGCCTACAAAAGCATCTGAAACTGTGCAAAAGACTATGAATTTTTTTTGGTATTTTATGCAAATACACTTTCCTTTTTCCTCTCAATCTGTTCCCATCTGTCCTATTCAAGAATACTCGGCAAAACATTTTTTTAATTAAAAAAAAATGAAATAAGCATGTTATCACTTGTATCAATTACTAAATACTTTGGATATTTTCCACAAATTACATTTAGAACAGATTGATCTCTGAAGGTTTTGCAGCTATACTGTTTATCAATACTAAGTCCCTTACACATGTTTATGCTGGAAAGACAAGAAGCAAAGACGTGAACTGGGCTCGAGTCTGAGACCTAGGGAAGCTGTGGACAAGTACCATGGACTTGACAGTGAGAAGCTGGGTGACAACGGATGTACAGCTTTCTCAGTTGAACACTTCTGGCAAGGTACCCTCTCCAGTTCCTTTACTGGTGTTTATAAATATGTATATAATAAAAACTACATAGTGATAGAAGTCTAAATTAGAATGAGACCTTTCCCATCATAGGGAAGATGTAAGCACTGCATGGCATGATATATGTAAAATGCCTTGCCCAGTACCTGGAACACAGTAGAGGGTCAAGTCAAGATTAGCTTTGTCTCTTACCATTACTCTCTCACCACTAATTTCTTAAACTGTCAGCTCCCTTGTGGGTGCATGACTAAGCATTTTATCAGATACACTGGAATTGCTCAGTAACTGCTTCCCAATATAACATCTTTCTCTGCCTAAATTCTCTCCCTTATAAAGTCACAGTGGAAAACATTCTACCCAAACCTGAACTAAAGATTTCATTTGATATCTGTGTGGCATATAAAACACTCCTGATAACCATTCAATAAATGTCAACCATTATACTATATGGGCAGTGCAGCATCAGGGTTAAGCACACGCTCTTAGGAGCCAGACTGTTAATGACAGCTGTGTGACTTTGGACGAATTATATTAAGGTTATGTGCCTCCACTTCTTATCTGAAAAGAGGGGTTGATAATATTGCCTGTGTTAGGAGTGTCGGACTTATTAAACACATTTAGAACAATGTTTGACATATAGTAAGCACTGTATAATGTCTAAGAGTTTATTATAATCCTCCATTCAAATGAGATATCAAAAGACACACAGCCCATTTTTGTCATCCTGATTGTTTCAGACCCCACAGCAGGGAGGGGCTGAAAGGGGTAATTCTTTAGGGTTGGCTGTTCTAATCACCAGCTGTTACTCTGTTAGACAGATCTCTGGTACAGCTCGTTACAAACATACGATAACCCCAAAAGATGTTTTCTTTCTGCTGCTTTTGCAAATGTTCAAACCTCACCTCTGCTTTCCTTTCCTCTCTTCCTTGTCAGTTGTTACCTTTGGATTCTAAGCTGAAGCCAACGTCAGTCAATTAAGCAAACCTGACTTCTGCTGTGGGCTGTTCTTTGAACCTCTTCCAGCAAGCTCATGGTGTTCATCTAGATGTGCAGAGAGAAGAAGTCTGCCCAAAAATTTCTCAGCACTTGAGGGCTTCCAAACATTTCCCTGGTGTCTTTGTGCATCTCTATTTCAAATTCCTGTGTCAGAATGTTGACACGATCTGCATTGGGAGTAAAATATTACTTTTGGTGTGTCATGTTTCTTTAAGGGTCAAGTATTTCATGTGTTGGTACTGGATATTTTGTCTAAGTAGGTTTAATCCTGTGGTTTGTTTGTTTTGGCAAGATTCCTCCATATTCTCACTCTTTATGAAATATACTTTAGGTGTTTTGTTTTGTTTTTACCTATTCAGAGATACGTACCTTTAAGTCCAGACTCTGAAACTTTCTAGCTATGGACTGTTTATATTAGGATTTAAGGATTCATAAATTCAAGAAATATTTGTTCAATGGCAAGTATGGGTCTCATACTTTGTTTTTGGGTATTATTCCATCCTCGGTATTTACAAACATTTCCAGTGCTCTCAAAGTACTTACATTTCAGTGAGAAGAGATAAATATTAATCATCATGGTCACAGAAAGATGTATAGGTATTAAGATAATTTAATTAATAAAAAGAACATGAGTTATGAAAGCAGTGAATATGCCTGTCTAAATGTGAGGCTGGTAGGGAAGACACCATGAAGAAATCATATTTGAACAGAAATCTGAACACTGAATATGAATTCACAATAGCAAAAAGAAAGTGCTCCAAGGAGAGGAGATAGATGTGCAAATGTGCAGAGCCACAGTTGCTGGAAGGACTATGGTCTGTTTCAGAATCCATAGGGTCAGTGAAAGAGAACCAAAAGTGTGTCTACAGAATTGAGCATCAATCACAGAGGTACAGTCTGAAGAGGTCAAGTTTGCCATGCCTTCTGTAATCTAGACTTATAAAATGGCACTTTAACTGCAGTTCCTGTTGTGAGTTCTTTAAGCAATAGAACCTTGGAGGAAGAAGAGAGTTTTTCTGAAGATCACCCAGATCCTCCTCCATTATTTGCTTCTGTGCCTCCAACTTTCTTCACCTACCATTCTGACTCTATAAGCTGCTGCTGGTTCAGTATTCCCAAAACATATTTCATTCTATTTCTTGGATTAGTGGAAGCTGTTTATATTCTTGTAGTTATGCTAAATATTTCCAGTATGGCTCAACTAACCTTCCTTATTCTCTTGCAGAGAGAGTGCCTGAAATAGATGCCTTCCTCTCCCTAAAATACTGTATTTGCTGCTGATCCATGGATCTCAGCTCGCAACCACTTGATATAATCATTCTCATTTCAATCCGTATGACACGCCTATCCTTCAGGGAAAAATAGCAAATAACCATCGGTCATTCCTACAAATTGCTTAAATATTTAATTTTATATTCATATTATTTTGTCCCCACTAAATATAAGTTGTTTGAAATAGAAAGGTCATCATTTCATTTTCTGTTAATCGCACTATGTAGTCTCATGTTTTTCTGTTTGGAAATGAGTAAGATAACTAAAGGTAGAGAGGTTAAAGAACTCCCTACTCTACAAAACATGAAAATTAAAGTCACTTACATCACTAAGAGATTACGGTAAGGTAAATGAGACTCTTAAAAAGCTATACAATGTGCTATCTGCTACTAAACTTCATACACTAAAAATCATAATCTTTGAGGATTATGAACTTCCCCAGTGATCCAAAGTTTTAGTCTCAATCAGGCTTGGTCAAGGCACAGTGCTTCTTGGAGCTTCTAACAGGGGAATCAACACAGGCCTTTAGAGATTCTGTATGACGGAATAAATACCCTACAAATAGAAACTTACTATAATCATTTTAAACCAAACACATGGACCATTTAAATAAAGTGCTTTTGACATGCAGAACCTTAAGCAAAAAAATTTACATTTGGACTTTAGTGATCAAACAAGAAAATAAGATGTAGTATCCCATTTCTTTTACTATGTTTCAGTCACAGATCAGGATATTTCCCACAACTGACACTATCTTTGGATTATGGGTTTTTTGAATTATCAAGTGTTATCAGTGCTAGAAGCAGCTTTCTTTTAAGTTCTGATCACTTCTAGTTCCCCTAATATTTTATTAAAGCTCCCCATTAAGCCAAACCTCTAGCTCTTCATAATTTAGAGACATCCAGTATAAAAATATTTGTCAGTACATATGAATATATGTTACAGCTCTGCTAACTAACATGGGAAGAATAAAAAATGCATTTTCTCCCATTCTGGAGGGTAGAAGTCCAAGATCAAGGTGCCAAGATTGTCAGTTTCTGATGAAAGCTTTCCGGTTACAGATAGCCACTGTCTTTTTGTGTTCTCACATGGCAGGGAAAAAGATGGGGAGTAAGCTCTCAGATTTTCAGTAAGGGCACTAATCCCATCATGAGGGCTCCAACTCATGAGACTAATCTAAACTTAATATTTTCCCCAATGTCTCATATTCAAATACCGCACATTGGGAGCTAGGACTGGAACATGTGAATTTTGGGAGACAAGTCAGTTCATTTCAAGTAGGAATTAGGTCAGTTTCCATTTCAGTAGATTGCAAGATAATAATCTCTGGATAATTAGTTTATTATTAGAAACTCCAAGGAACTTTATTCTCATAATGTTCACATATATTCAGAAACTCTTTCTAACTTTCTTCATGTTGAAGCACAGAGAACTGTCAGCGCACTGGACCTCAAGCCTCCAACACTGGATCAGCCCTAGACAAATGGATGCCTGATTCCTTCTTCTTGAATGTAACCAGATCCAAGACCTTTGTGTTTTTGTTATATTTACTGTAACAAGACAGGTAGAAACATTTCCCTCTAATAGAATTGAGTAGATATTATTTGTTATTAATTACATTTGTAATTGGAGAGAGAAATGGCAACCCACTCTAGTATTCTTGTCTGGGAAATCCCATGGACAGAGGAGGCTGGCAGAACTGCAGTCCATGGGGTCACAAAGAGTCAGACACAACTTAGCAACTGAACAACAACATTTGTATTGCCTAATACATATTTACATCTAATCCAATTTAATAACTTTAATTAATAAAGAAAAGGAACCAAATATAGCGTATACAAAATATTCACACTCAGGCATATTCAGATAGGCAAGCATTTCCAAGATCTTTTTATCCCAGGACACTTGCCCTCAGAGGGAGTTCAGTGAATGTTTTCTGATGGATGTATATCATAAGACAACACTAGAACTGGCTGAAACCTGGCTCATTCCAAAGACAGCAGGGGACAATGGCAGGGGGTGGGGTGGAGGAACTATGAGTTTACTTTTGATATGCTACACTTTAAGGTGATTTTCTCCCTCACTGAATTGCCTGCTTCTTCAAATGAATTCACTAATCTCTTAAGATGGGGTGCTATAGACCATACCCTAGAACAGCACTGAGATACTTAATAAATATAGTAGAATAAATGCATAAATAAACTCTCAATGTCTTTCCCTTTACTTCTTACACCTCACATACAAAAAGACGTTAAAAATAGCAATGATATTAGCATTTTCCCATTTTTTTCCCCTGATAAACAGACTCAGGATATGTTTTACCTAGCTATAATATGGTATCGGCATTAATATCTATGAAAGGAATTAAATGAACATTATAAACTAAAATTCTAATTAAATATTTATTTAAAAATCAAACCATTAGCTAATTAAAATCATAGTCTGTGATCTCAGCTGTTGATATGAATTAATAAATTAGCATGTTCCTATTCATATATTCTACTAACATTTAATGAGCTTTTGGTCTGTACTAGACTTTCAGTTTGGCTCTGAGATTTTAAAGACAAATAACCTACAGACCTGACCCTCAAGATGTACATAATTTAGCTGGAGATATAAATATGTGAACAGATAAATAATAACACTTGGTTTTGTGATCAATAGTATCTATATAAAAAATAGTGGTTTGTGGAGAAAGCCAAGAAGAAGAAAGCAAGAGAAAATTGGAATGGCCAATCATGGAACCCAAAAGTTCTAATTCAAATGATGAGAAAATTGCTAGGTGATGCCTTTCATAAATATTTACCTTCTAAAGTTTTATTGTCATGCATTCCGTTAGGTTCAATGTACAATTTTCTAAATGCTTTTGAAATAACTTTAGACTAATAGAAGTGTTTTGAAACTGTAGTGTTCCCACGTAACATTTACCCAACTTCTCCTAATACAAATTTTTATGTAGTCATAGTATAATTATCAAAATCAGATTAACATTAATATAACTAAAATAACTAATATATAGATCTTGCTAGAATTTTGCCATAGAACTCATGATCCAGGTTGAACTTCTAGCCTAATTCCTCCTCCTGGCTGAAGAGATTAATCAAAGGATGGATGAATGCCTTATAATAGGCCAGTGAGACTCAAATAAGGTATTTTAATTAAATTACTTGGGAAATAGAAAGTTCTTCTGCGCTAGAATTTCTAAATATAGGATCAGTTCATCTTGAAACTAATAGATTTGAAGTGTTTCAGCTTCAGCAATAGAGACATATGGAGAGATTCTTAGTGATATTACCATGTTACAGATGTACCTGATAGAGATCTACCCATGAATGCTTAGTTACATGACTAAAGAAATTGCCTCTTCACTTAGAAAACTTTGAGTTTGATTTTCTGTCACATGCTAAGCAAAAATACAGATTTTATATATATATATATATATATACACACACACACGATTGACAGAGATATATATATGACTTATTCAAAGAACAGCACTTTTAAGTCCTATGTGTGTGTGTGTGTGTGTGTGTATAATTACTTATATAATATCCCTCAGAAACAAAGCTATAAATACATTATAGGAGAGGAATCTGTGCCCTGAATATTCTAACTAACTTGTCACAACCTAAGTTGGAGGAAAATCAAATTTATTTTATTGGTCAAAGATATGTGTCTAAAGTATCCAGCACTGTGGCCTTGATTATGTGCTAGATACTGTGCCAGGCCACTAATGAATGGAAATATTCCATTCTTTCATAGAATTCAATGGACAATCTCAATGTTGTTACCAAAGATCATTCACTCATTGAGAATAAGATCCATGAGAGGAAGAATAAATTATGCTTTTTTTGTGACTTCTTCATCTGCCCTACTCACTCCATCTTTTGGTCGAAATGGTGAACTGTGATGTGCCGGGGGACTGAAATTCTCCTATTATATTCCGAATTTAGACAAGAAGTTTGATATAAAAACCGCCACAATTATTTTCCTGTTCTCATCTTTGAAAGTCACAGCCAGGCTGCGAGAGTGTTTGCCAAGTTTTCCGCCTGGAGGAAAATTGTGTGACTGAGTTATAAATACATTGATGGATCCAGCTGGAACTGTCTCTTGTAATTTAATATGCAAAGAAATAATCTGAGTCATAGATGGAGATGAGCAGTTCCTTTCAGATAAGAGAGCTCTAAGTTTGGCTTTACAGAAGACTTTCAAGAGCTTTATACCATAGAAAAATGAAAGATGGTCACAGGGCAAGTGGGGTCAAACTTTATCCTTCAAACTAGCATTCAACTGACTGCCCTGATCTTTGTTCCAAAAATCAGCAAAGGGGCATGTCACCTGCCTTCTTTCTCAGTCAGCTTAAAATCAAAGGAGAATATATAAAGTGTTTGCCACTGTTGGGAAAAATAAGGATCTCAATTTCTGAAAACTACATTTTTTTATACTCCCTTAAGCTAAATAATGTGTATGTGTATCTACTATGAATGAGATAACATGCTAAGAAGCGAAGGGGAAGGGAGGCTAAGACATATAAATTGCAACTGAACCCTGCCCTCAATAAAATGTTGCACTCCTAATAAGATCCATCTGCCATCAAAAAACTCTGGACATAATGCTACCTCTAGTTATTTTGAAGAGCTTATAACATGACAATGCTACTATTTTGTAAACAGCAGCAATCATAGTTTTATAATTAATAGTAACGCTTTCTTAATAAGTCATGCGGTTTGATAACACACAAACACTGTCTTAGTTATCTACTGTTACAACAAATCTCCCCCAAATCTTAATGACTATAGATAGCAATTTACTATTTATCTTGATTATGTGCGGTGGTTAGGAGATTCTCCTCTGATTTTACTTGTATTCACTCTAGCATTGCATTTATCAGAAGGTTGATTATTCCAGAAGGTTCTAGATCCTCACTGGTGTAACTGGTAGTTGGTGCTGCTGCTTGAGGTCCCTCCATTCTCCTCCATGTGGCCTCACATGCCCCAGTCCATTAGCTCAGCTTCCTACTGCGGTCTCAGGGCAGTGTCTCAGGAGAGTGAAAATGGAAGGCTCGGCCTCAGGAGAAGCATCATGTTTCTCCCACCACTTTCTGTCAAAGTAATCTTGAGGCCAGGTTAAAAAAAAAAAAAAAAAAAAACAGAGACAGACAGACAGTAAACATGAGAAAACTGAGGTTCAGAAAGGTTAAGCAAAAACCTAAATAGTAAATGTCAGAGAAAGGATTCAAAAATACAGATGCCCATGGGACCAGCAGTTCTGATTTTTCACAGCAGCACACTGTACTGTAAGGTTGTGCTTTTTTTTTTTTAGCACTTTTACCTACCTAAGATTATTTATACTTCTATCATTTCTGAGAGAGAGTTGCTATGAGTTTTTTATCAACAAGGAATCACTTCAGCTCAGTCGCTCAGTCACGTATGACTCTTTGCGACCCCATGAACTGCAGCACACCAGGCTTCCCTGTCCGTCACCAATTCCCAAAGCCTACTCAAACTCATGTCCATTGAGTTGGTGATGTCATCCAACCATCTCATCTTCTGTTGTCCCCTTCTCCTCCCACCTTCAATCTTTCCCAGCATCAGGGTCTTTTCCAATGAGTCAGTTCTTTGCATAAGGTGGCCATAATACTGGAGTTTCAGCTTCAGCATCAGTCCTTCCAATGACTGAAGAGAAGACTCTACACATGGACATCACCAGATGGTCAATACTGAAATCAGATTGATTATATACTTTGCAGCCAAAGATGGAGAAGCTCTATACAGTCAGCAAAAACAAGACCAGGAGCTGACTGTGGCTCAGATCATGAACTCCTTATTGCCAAATTCAGACTTAAATTGAAGAAAGTAGGGAAAACCACTAGACCATTCCAGTATGACCTAAATCAAATCCCTTACGAATACACAGTAGAAGTGACAAATAGATTCAAGGGATTAGATATGATAGACAGAGTGCCTGATGAACTATGGACAGAGGTTTGTGACATTGAACAGGAGGTAGAGATCAAGACCATCCACAAGAAAAAGAAATGCAAAAAGGCAAAATGGTTGTCTGAGGAGGCCTTACAAATAGCTGAGAAAAGATGAGAAGCTAAAGGCAAAGAAGAAAAGGAAAGATATTCCCATTTGAGTGTAGAGTTCGAAAGAATAGCAAGGAGATATAAGAAAGCCTTCCTCAGTGATCAATGCAAACAAATAGAGGAAAACAATAGAATGGGAAAGACTAGAGCTCTCTTCAAGAAAATTAGAGATACCAACGGAACATTTCATGCAAAGATGGGCACAATAAAGGACAGAAATGGTATGGACCTAACAGAAGTAGAAGATATTAAGAAGAAGTGGCAAGAATATACAGAAGTACTATACATAAAAGATCTTCATGACCCAGATAATCACGATGCTGTGATCACTCACCTAGAGCCAGACATCCTGGAATGTGAAGTCAATGTGGGCCTTAGGAAGCATTACTACGAATAAACCTAATGGAGGTGATGGAATTCCTGTTGAGTTATTTCAAATCCTAAAAGATGATGCTGTGAAACTGTTGCAGTCAATATGCCAGCAAATTTGGAAGACTCAGCAGTGGTCACAAGACTGGAAAAGATCAGTTTTCATTCCAATCCCAAAGAAAGTCAATGCCAAAGAATGTCAAAACTACTACACAATTGCATTCATCTCACAAGCTAGCAAAGTAATGCTCAAAATTCTGCAAGCCAGGCTTCAACAGTATGTGAATCGTGAACTTCCAGATATTCAAGCTGGATTTTGAAAAGGCAGAGGAACAACAAGTAATAGAGGTTCAGAAAAAAAAAAAAAAAAAATCCGTGACTTCACAGAGGCAAACTGCTAAGTCAGGAGTTCATACAGAATACTGAAACTCATACCCCTCCCTTTATCCACCCATATTTCAACAACAGCTTCATTCATTCGCTCATTCATTCACATTGCTCTGTAAAGACTGTATTGTCAGGGCATCAGACTAAATCAGGGGAGGAAGTTAGGCTATTGTGTGGGGGAGGATGATGACTCAGACCCAGGTCAAGAAATGGAGAGAAGTGGACTGGTTTCAGATAACATTTTGAGACTAGACTATGTAAGAAACCAGGACTGGATTATCCTCAGATCCTTTCCTCAAATTAGCCTTTCTCTGCTTTTTATAAGGATTGAGCTGTGACTCTTCCAATGAGTGTTACTTCTAAAGCCTCCCTTTTCATCTAGATGCTTAACCAATGATACAGGCAAGACATTTGGAAGAAAAAAAAAAAACCATGGAGGAAAAGGTGTTTCACATGATCACTCTGCCTCCCAGATCCGTCTTAGGAGGCTTCTGTGCATGATTCATGGCTTCAGTCCCTATTGCAGAGTACCAACTTTCTTCCATCAACCTAAGTACTGTGGCAGCTCCCTGTAATCCTAGTTTACTAATGTAAGTGAATTTCTGCTCACCTACCATCAATATACCAAATCCTGGTTAAATTTCCTTTTGTACTAAGAACCCGTAAGGATTTTTATTTTCTTGTTTGTATCCTGGACAGTGACTTGGTGATGTTTATAATGAAAGGAGTGAAGAGCAGAGGGGCCATCGTTTTGGGTTTGTGCAACTAGGTGGATATAGGTTCTTTATATTAAGAAACCTTTCATTTGTGTGAAGCTACTCATTCTTATCCTTTGAGACTTGGTTTTACTATTAACCTCAAAACAATGCCTTGAAGTCCCTATGTAAAATAGATTTTGATTATTTAGCACTAGTTGAATTATTTTGTTTTTAGCTTACTGCATAAAAATGTGAGCTCCATTGAGTTATGCCATGCCCTTCTCTTTATTATACTCCAAGTGCATCACCCATGGTAAATAAAAGACTAGTGTTTGCAAAAGGAAGAAAGATGAAAGGCAAAGAAAGATGAAGGGAAAGAGGAAAGGATGGAGGATTACAAGAACCTCAAGTTACTTCCAACCACTTCTGTCCCCACCATTGAAACACAAACACTACCTAGACAAGAACTCCCTGGCCTCATGACATATATGGACTGAATTATTTTCCCTCCTAAAATTATCACTGAATGTCAAGAACTACTCTGCATTTCCAGTTTCTCCTGCTCTGAGATATTCCAATTATTTTCTTTACCCACCAGGAACCATCTTTACTACTATGTTAAGCTTTAGATGACAAAAGATTTCTATGGATGAACCTTTTTCCATGGCTATCACTCTACCACCTGGATATCCTGTTTTGTGTGTTTGTGCCTGACCAGAATACCTTAAAATTCTGACACTACTATTCTTCTCTATATAGAAAAGTTAGTTAGATGGCAAGCCCCATCCTAAACAATCTACCTTCACCCAAATGCAAACCAATCACTTAACAGCCAGATTTGTTCTTAAGTCTGATGCTTTGAGACCAAGGTTGTTCAGAAGAAGGTACATTGACCAGGAAATTAAACACAACCAAGTTCATCCCACCCTGACAGTTGTTAAGTTGTTATTATGATAAATATACTCCTCTCTCTGATCTGAGCAGAAGTTTTCACGTTTGAAAGTAAAAAACAATTATCCAATGATGACTATAGTTTCTGAAACACAGATACATTAAATAGATATTTGTTGGAGGAAAGAATGACAGCCTATCTCTGCTGCTGTAAGATTTATGTCATTTTACATGGGTACAAATAATAACACGGTACCTGTTCCACTGAGGTGTTCATCAAATATTATCTTACCAAACCTCAAAATTCTGATTGAAATAGATTTGTAGACTTCACATAATCCCTATTCTGCAAAGACATCTTAATTATTAACATCTGTGAAAATTCCAGAAGACCGCTTTACCAACACTTCACTTGTCTGAAATAATCCTAACTGTTGACCAGTTCCCTCCTGGACCCATGTTCCCATACCTGCCCCACAGAACTTCATTCTATTATCTCCCGTATCAGAAGACCACATTGCCTTCTGAATTCTTGTACTTTCAGACTAAAAGTCACATTATAAACATGGAGTCATCATTCTCTGCCCACGTCCAATTGATTCTTTTTTTTTTTTTTTTATTAGTTGGAGGCTAATTGCTTCACAACATTTCAGTGGGTTTTGTCATACATTGATATGAATCAGCCATAGATTTACACGTATTCCCCATCCCGATCCCCCCTCCCACCTCCCTCTCCACCCGACTCCCTTGGGTCTTTAACAGAAATCTCTAAATGCCTTATTTTTCTCCCTATCTTCTTCCACACCTTAGTTCTAGTCCACGTTGTACTACTCCTCAATTATTTCCTATTTTCATTGTTTTCTTATTAGATTATTTGAGGATCCCCATCTCCTGTATATTTCACTGTTAATGTTCCTATTTGAGTTACTTTCCTTTTAAAACATCATATAAATAAGTGGAATATCTGGTAAATATCCTTCACAATTTACTAATCTGGGTCTTTATAGGCAAAAGGCTCAACCCCCTATCCATAATATACCATACCCTTCATAATCCAGATCCTATAACCCTCCCTGGCCTTGTCACTAAGGTGATCATACACTTTTCTAAAGATAATTTTTTAATAGCAGTTTTAGGTTCACTTCAAAAATTGGGAGGGAGATACAGAGATTTTCCACATATTTTCTGACCCCTACTCATGCATATCTTCCCCCATCATCAACATTCCCCACAAAATCAGTATATTTGTTACAATTAGGTACTTACATTGCCACCTAATGTCCATAGTTTACATTAGAGTTCATTCATTATGTGGTACATCCTATGGGTTTGTACAAAAGTGTAATGACATCCATGCATCCATCATTATAATGTACAGAGTAGTTTCACTGCCCTAAAAATCCTTTGGACTCCACCCATTCAGCACTCCCCATTCACCAATCCATGACACCCAGTGATGTTTTTACTCTCTCCCAAGTTTTACCTTTTACAGAGTCACATAGTTGGAATAATACAGTATATAGCCTTTTTATATTGACTTCTTTTACTCAGTAATATTCATTTAAGTGTCTTCTATGTCTTTTAGGGCTTCCCTGGTGGCTATGTGGTAAAGAACCCACCTGCCAAAGCAGGGGACATGGGCTTGATCCTGCATCAGGAAGATTCCCTGGAGAAGGAAATGGCAACCCACTCCAGTATTCTTGCCTGGGAAATCCCATGGACTGAAGGAGCCTGATGGGTACAGTCCATGTGGTTTCAAAAGAATCAGACATGGCTCAGCAACTAAACAACAAATGTCTTTTCATGTCTTGATAACTCAGCTCTCTTTAGCACTGAATAATATTTCATTGTCTGGGTGTACCACAGCTGATTTATTTATTCACTTACTGAATGATATCCAGGTTGCTTCTAAGAGTTGGAAATTATGAATAAAGGTCCTATAAACATCATGTGCAGGTGTTTCAGCAGACATAACTTTTCCATTTATTTGGGTAAATACCAAGGTGTATGATGATGGATTGTATGGTAAGAGTACATTATAGTTTTATTTAAAAAACACCAAATTGTCTTTCAAAGTAGCTGTCCCACGTTGCATTCCCATCAATAATGAATGAGAGCTTCTGCTGCTCCATATCCTAGACAGTACTTGGTGGTGTTAAGTGTTCTAGATTTTAGTCATCATAACAGGTGGTTTGGCCACTAAGTCATGTCCGACTCTTGCGACCCCATGGACTGTAGCCCACCAGGCTCCTCTGTCCATTGGATTTTCCAGGCAGGAATACTGGAGTGGGTTGCCATTTCCTTCTCTAGAGGATCTTCTGGACCCAGGACTCAAACCCGGGTCTCCTGCATTGCAGGTGGGTTCTTTACCTACTGAATTGGGAGAGAAGCCCTAATAGATATATAGCAGTATCTAATTATTGTTTTAATTTGGATTTCCCTCATGACATATGATGTGGAACATCATTTCATATACTTATTTACCATCAGTATATCTTCTTCACTGAGGCATCTGTTAAAGTCTGTGGTCCACTTTTTAATTGGGCTGTTTTCTTATTGTTGAATTACACTTTTTTTTTTTTAATAAATAAAATGGAGTAATACCACTAATTATTATCTGGGACAACAGTAATAAACTGACATTTCTCTTGGCAAATGAAGACTCATGCTCACCTTACTTATCACTCCTTATTCTTTCTGATTCATCTCTCATTGTCTGAACTGCTTATCATCACACAAAAGCCATGCGCTATTTTACCACTAAGCCTTAGGTCATGTGGTAACTACTTGTGAAACTCTTCCTTATTTCTCTTCCAAACACTTACAGAATTATGAACACTGTTACTAATTTAAAACTTTGGTAAAGTTTCCTATGACCTTTATCAG
This sequence comes from Dama dama, assembly GCF_033118175.1. Classification (NCBI taxonomy): domain Eukaryota; kingdom Metazoa; phylum Chordata; class Mammalia; order Artiodactyla; family Cervidae; genus Dama; species Dama dama. The sequence continues at coordinate 37,273,842 of NC_083684.1, forward strand.
CATATCAGAATTACTGTTCATGTCAAATACTGACACCACTTTTATTATAACTGATACTGTATAGTAGTATAACAATATAACCACGCCTCCCACATCAATGCTTCTATCTGAACCTGAAAGACTTGGGGTTCTATTTTATTCATCTTTGTATTTCATTTCCTAACAGGTTTGTTTCATAGTAGGTATGCAGTGTTTTGTTTTGTTTTGTTTTCCCCTAGTGTTAAATCTCTTTTAAGTAAATAAACGGGCTTAACATCTGGGCTTAACAAATGGTGCTCAAACATAAATCACTATTATATAGGACTCAATTTGAAAATTGCTAAAGGATCAGCTGGAGTAGCCAAATTTCCTAGAGCCCAAGGGCCCTATTTCATTTTTGAGGGTCTTCGTATCTAAAAGTTCATAAAAGTATCTCTTATGATTGCTGTCCTCCATAGTGAAAACAGTGGCCTAGACAGAAAGTGAAGATATCCATGTCTAATCTGCCCCAAAGGAAACTAACTGTAAGGCAGGGAGATCTGGACAGATAAGATAAAGTCAAGGGATTTATAAATAAGAAGAACAACAGTAGCATGTGTTATGTGGAGAACTAGAGTGGGTGAATATACTAGACATCATCCATGCTTCTGGGATCAATGGGGTGGTCAGGAAAAACTTAAGTTGGCAATATTTAAGCTGTGCTCTATAACACAAGAAAGGGCTATCTGTGCAAAAAAAGGAGAAGATGGGAAAGTTAGCTACAGAAGGAGGAAAAGCACCGTGAACTTATAATTTTCCTATTTTTAGTAAATTTTCCCATTTCTGGAAAATTTTCCTTAAACTTTTTATCACCACTTTCCTGAAGGATCACAGAAATTGGGATTGTCTGATAGGATAAATATGAAAAGTAAAGGAAACACTGGGCTTTATTCTTTTTCCTTCTTATTAAGTGAATATATTTTATTTTTTTAAAGCAGTTTTAGGTTCACAGCATACTTCAGTGGAAGGTACATATAATTCCCATGTATGCCCCTCTACACAGACACAGACATTCACACACACACACAGATTCACACACACATATACAGCCTCCTTCACTGTCAATGTTTCCCATACCAGCTTTGTACACTTCAACACTGAGGCATCATTATCAACCAGAGTCCATAATTTACATTATGGATCACTCTTGTGTTGTACATTATATGGGTGTGACAAATGTATGTTGATTTGAACATGTATCTACCTTATTATACAGAATAGGTTCACCAACCTAAAAACCCTGTGTTCTATCCAGTTATCCTTCCCTGCCCCTAAATCACCAATCATTTTACTGTTTACATAGTTTTGTCTTTCCCAGAATGTCATATATTTGGAATTAAGCAGCATGTGGCCTTTTCAGATTGGCTTATTTCACTTAGTACTTTAGCCTGTAAGTTTCCTCCATGTCTTTTCAAGTTTCAATAGCTCATTTCTTTATAGTTTTACCTTTTATTATGTTTATTCTTAAAAGAGAGATTCATACTATACAGTAAGGGTGTCATGATGTCAATTTCTTTGAACCTGGTGATGTAGGATTTTGAAAGTATTAATCTAGTGAACAAAATAGAAACCCCCCCCCAAAAAAAAGGGAAAAAAAAACTAAAAATTACTTTTTTTCTTATAAAAAAAAACACACAACTGAGAAAAGAACTTTTGAACAGGGAGAAAAAAAACTTAACAGAGGAAGAAAAATATGATATACCACCAGACACATGCACTCAGAATCATACCCACAGTATCACTGTCCTTAGCATTTTGCTTCCCCACCAACAGCCTCTAAGAATAAACAATAAGAAGGAACAGCTTGTTCATCTCTTCATATTCTGCCCTAAACATATGTTATCAAAACTTTCCCTTTTTAAAAATATCATTAAAAGCATTAAAGATAAATCAGGCTTTTGTGGGTTTAATTATTCAGTATATTGCATTTTAATTATTTATTAATATTCTGTATTTAACAAACATTTCCAGAGAATTGGGGAGATTATAATAAAAAGATTAATTGACTCCATTAATATTCCAGAATGAGCCTAGTTTATGCATCAACTGGGCAAAGCACATCCATTTTCTCTGAGGAAAACCCAAGATTTGCTTAGCAACATTGGGAAAACTACATCTTTAAGTCTTCATTTTCCCATCATTAAGAGAGGCCTAGCAATAATGTCTTTTAGTAAAAGATTCTTGGAAAGATTAATGGGACAAAGTACATTAAAGAGATAGAACAATGTCTGGCAGATAATATAGAGTGTTCAATAAATATTTTATTCAATATTATTTCTACTTATAGGGATGAGATAATATATATTTCCAGGGTTCCCCTGGTGACCCTGTGGTAAAAAATCTGCCTGCCAACACCAGAGATACAGGTTTGATTCCTGGGTCAGGATGATCCCCTGGTGAAGGAAATGGCAACCCACTCCAGTATTCTTGCCTGGGAAATCCCATGGACAGAGGAGCCTGGAGGGCTACAGTCCATAAGGTTGCAAAGAGTCAGACATGACTTGATGACTAAACAACAACAACAAATATATATATATATTTTCCTAACAACTGATGGGAGTTGTTAGGAAATGACTTGGTCTTGAAGGAGGATATGACATGCTCCAAGAAGACAGGGGACAACAGGATGTAGGAACAGTACCAGCACAAATCTGTATTTAAATCCTATCTCTCTTCCCATAATTGACTTACTGTTGGGCACCACAAAACTATATTCTACAACTTAAGTGGACTGAGCAAATTCAAAGCAATAAGTAGAACACATCATATGCTGCTGGAATTTCACACCAGGGTGTAAAAATCTAACCATCCCAAACAAGGTGTTACATGCATACATAAAATCTCAGTCTTCAAAGCAAAGAAGAACCTTAACAAGCCCCCTCAAATGTGATCTTATTCCAAGTTCTTATGAGATGGCAGAAAGAATAATAAATTCTGCCACCTTGACTAAGCCTTTGACATTCATAAATTTTGAAGGGAGAAATCTCTGAATGCAAGATTATTTATCAACAACAACAGTGTCTGTTCTGGTTCTGGTGTTGATGGTCTGGTTCTGTCAGATTCCCCAGAGTGACCAAGAAAAAACCAGAGTGCCATAGATGCAGGAAAAACAGATACACAGCATTAGTAACATGTTTAGTTTTTATAAGTACAATTAAGAGCACTTTATATGCATTATCTATTTAAACTTCACAGTAGGCCTGTAAGAGCGATAATATAAAAGTGCATGACAGAGAAACCAAGGTAGAATGAACTGGTCAAAGTCACAAAAAGGGTGCCATATGAACTGTCTTCTAAAACTCACAACTGTCCAACTGAAAAATGTGTATCCTTATCTGTTCTGCTGTGATGCTATCAATCTTTCATCAGTAGTTTGATTTTAACGCACCTATACCAGTTAATTTGTTGTTTTACTTTTGTGTAGCCTTTTTGTATAGCCTTGGAGAAGGAAATGGCAACCCACTCCAGTACTCTTGCTTGGAGAATCCCATGGAGGGAGGAGCCTGGTAGGCTACAGTCCATGGGGTTGCAGAGTCAGACACGACTGAGTGACTTCACTTTCACTTTGTATAGCCTTCATAGCCTTTGTCTATGAAGTCTAAATATCTTAAGAGCCCAAATGCCCAATGATCCAAAGAATAGGGATGAGTCCACAAGTCCATATATGCTTCTATAAAAGCAACAGCACCAAAACAATGACATTCATGTTGAGAAACCTCCTGATCTGTCCCCACTAAGTAGAATTTGGCTAGTACTCTAAATCCTATATTATCAGTGCAAGTCCATTTTCCAGAGAGTACAGTATGTGGGATAGTTCTGTGAGATTTTAAGTCAGAATAAACAAGGTCCATGTTCTGGCTCTGTTACTAAAAACAGTAATTCAGAAGGATAATTTAATTTGTATTAATTTCAATCACCTTGTAAGGAAATGGAAACATTAAATGTAACTACCACCTAGAATTGCCATGTTTCCCACAACCAATCCAAATCTGGCTTGGGATCATTTAATGTGATTTTCAGTGCCTAGTAAAAATTCATATGTGAACTATCTGTATCATCATCGTCAATGTCATCATTAACTTTATTATCATTTTATGATTATTTGCTAATTTATTCCCTTCAGTACTCCTGTGATCAAGAAAAAAAAATGTCAATATAAAAGCAGAATGATGGCAGGTATGGGAAAAGTAAGCTCTCCGAAACACTGTGCACTTTATAAATTATTTTTATTAAAAGGAAATCTGTTTTCTGATTGAGCCAAGAAGAATCTGTAGCAGGCAAGAGAGTGAGACAGAGAGCAAAATAAAGAAAAGTAGAAAGAAATAAAGTCAGATAAATGGTGGTAGTTTCTACCAGACTCTCTTTAGAGCATTAAATTACTGGAGACTGAATGCTTCAGGGAAACTGAGGCACCATCTACAACTCAGCTTTCTTGCATAATTAGCTCTTATTTGCTTTGTAACACTTTGCTTTTAACTCTACTTTTCTCTACTGAAAATAGGAAGGAGAGAGACTTATAAACTGTAACTGACTGTACAAGCATACCCCAGAGATATCACAGGTTTGGTTCAAGACCTCGGGAATTAGGTGAGTCATAGAATTCTTTTAGTTTCTCAGTGCACATAAAAGCTAGGTATATTTTTTTTGTTTTTTTTTTTAGCTAGGTATATTTTATTCTACAATCTATTAAGTGTACAAAAGCAGTATGTCTAAGAAAAGTACACACTTTAATTAAAAAATAGCTTGTTGCTAAGATATGTTAGGAGAAGGCAATGGCACCCCACTCCAGTACTCTTGCCTGGAAAATCCCCTGGATGGAGGAGCCTGGTAGGCTGTGGTCCATGGGGTCACTAGGAGTCAGACACGACTGAGCAATTTCACTTTCACTTTTCACTTTCATGCATTGGAGAAGGAAACGGCAATCCACTCCAGTGTTCTTGACTGGAGAATCCCAGGGACGGGGGAGCCTGGTGGGCTGACGTCTACGGGGTCGCACAGAGTCGGACACAACTGAAGTGACTTAGCAGCAGCAGCAAGATATGTTAACCATCATCTGAGCCTTCCGTGAGTTATAATCTTTTTGTAATAGTAACATCAAAGATCACTGACCACAGATCACCATGATAAATATGATGCTAGGGAAAAGTTTAAAATATTGATAGGATTACCAAAATGTGACACAGAGACAAAGAAAGAAAGATAGCGCTAAGTCGCGTCCGACTCTTGTGATCCTATGAACTGTAGCCTGTCAGGCTCCTCTGTCCATGGGATTCTCCAGGCAAGAATACTGGAGTGGGTTGCACAGAGACAAGAAGCGAACAAATGCTACTAGAAAAACAGCATCAATAAACTTGGTCGATGTAAGGTTGCCACAAACCTTCAATTTGCAAAGGAAAAAAAAATGCAGTATCTGTGAAGGGCAACTTAAAGCACAATAAAATGAGGTATGTCTGTCTGTATCCCCTTGATTACTTAGAGTTTACCAAGAAAATATGAGAGTGGAAATTAACAAGACACTCATAAACAACAGTTTTACTGGTTTGGTACTTATCAGTATGTTTTCCTAGGATATTTTTTAAAGCATTTTAGTTAGCCATGAAACAGCTTCTTCAGAATTGTTCTTGTGTCAAAAGAGGGAAATGAACAATCCTTAAGTAGAAGGGATTTTCGCTAACTCAGCTCCCTAGAAGAATCAATACTGTATCATAACTTTTTCCCCCCTGTTGAAACAGTGTGGTTTAAAATATAAAGATTCTATTCTTCCTTGGGAAAAAGCAATGTTTAAATTTTCCACCTGACATGTTATAGTGTTATATTTCATGTCAGGTTGTTTCAGCCATGGCAAATGATAGGAAGCCTCAGTGATACTATGATACAAATTCTGAAGCTCACATTGAGTTATCTTAGTGGGACATATCAGCTTGAAAACATACATGAGGAAAATGCACAATTCTGAAGACCAGAGATAATACCCAAACGTCCTAGAGATAGTAGCATTCATCATTTATTTCTGATGCAGGGACAAGTTAACAAAGCGACATAGAAACACTATTTATCCAGCTTAATAAAATTAAGACAACAGAAGGATTTGTTTTAACTCAGTGGGTAGATAAATATACAAATAGCCAAACAGATTCAGTTGAGTATAAAGAGTTCTAAAAATGACAAGGAAAAAGGCTAATATTTATCACATACCTACTGTGTTCCAGATATTTTCAATAGATTATTTGATTTAATAATCATAATTTTCTTTAGGTGGGTAATATTATTTTCAACCTTTTTTTTTTTTTTTCCAAAAAGAAAAGAAAAACATAAATTGAAGCTTGGCATGTTTAACTAAGTTGAACACCACCATCTTTTTGCAAGTCATCTAAAAACACGGAATTTCTTCTAAATTTTGCTGAGTGCCAAAGAATTGATGCTTTTGAACTATGGTGTTGGAGAAGATTCTTGAGAGTCCCTTAGACAGCAAGGAGATCAAACCAGTCAATCCTAAAGGAAATCAGTCCTGAATATTCATTGGAAGGACTGATGCTGAAGCTGAAACTCCAATACTTTGGTCACCTGATGCAAAGAGCGGACTCATTGGAAAAGACCCTGATGCTGGGAAAGATTGAAGGCAGGAGAAGGGGAAGGCAGAGGATAAGATGGTGGGATAACATCACCTACTCAATAGACATGAGTCTGAGTAAACTTCAGGAGTTGATGGTGGAAAGGGAAGCCTGGCCTTTGGGGAAGCAGTCCATGGGGTCGCAGAGTGGGACATGACTGAGCAACTGAACTAAACTGACTGAGTCAAGAGCCAAATAATGTCAGTGTTTCTGTTGTAACAAACAGTACCCTATTTCAGGTTTTCACTGCCTCAGCTTAAAGTTTACAGTGTTTTGTTTTGTTTACACTGGTTTTCTCAAATTTGGTTCCTCTTTAAAGCTTTCCATACATTGAAGCCAAACTTTTATTATCTCTAAGTATACTACCAATCATATTCATTTTTCTCCTCAGAAAACTTCATTGGAATTATTTCCAGTTTTAAATGACATTAGAGCAACTAAGAGAGGCTGGCTCAGCCTCTCTCAATTTCTTGATGAAATTATTGGAAACTCACAGAAATCCCCAACCTCCTCTCCCAAGCAACCAAAACACTCTGATATAAGGTTCTGGAAACAGGCAATACAGATGCAACCTGGGTCTAAAAGGCCTCACAGCATCCATGGATGAAGGTAAGGTCATAAAACCAAAGGGATTCTCTCATAAAACATCAATTTCAAAGTGATTTAAACAGAGAGAAAACCCAAATACAAAGAAAAGGACCTTCAGCCAGTCTCTGAAATACAGGACATGTTTCATGGCAGGGTTGAGGGAACAGTAGAAAAATAGAAAGGTTTAGCCCAGAATGAATCCCTCAAATATGCATATTAAAATTTGGCTCCATTAAAGAGGGTCTTGGTTATGTATGACAGATACTAATCCAAAGTTGCAGGAAAAAAAATCAAAACTATACACAACGGTAGGTTTACTTATTGCCAGAAAAGTCTCAAGAGTGAAACTGACAAGAACTAGAATGAGAATGAGAAATTGGTAGCTCACATTTGCTATGCAACAAATCATAGAAACCCATCAATCAGGTTTGTTAGGGAATCCCTTTATCTCATTGCTGCTGTTTCATTCCTTGTTCAGAAATGATGTGTAATCATCTCTGGAATCAGCTTCTATCAGTGAATAGAATTTTTAACTGAGAAACCCTGAGGGTTCTTCCTTTCTCATCCACATAACAATCTCAATTGCTATTTCTGTTCCTAGACTAGAACATCTAGAAAACAGCTGGCTAATAAGCAGCAGTTTACAAGGGCAGGTGGGCCACAGAGGTGTGGCAGGGAGACTCTGGGTAGGCATGCATGCAAGAGATTGCTGTGGTCAGTTATTCCATCCGTTAGCTTGTCTGAAAACCTGACATTTGGGGTAAGGCTACGTCTCTTCAGTCTAACAGCTCTCCAGTAAACTTAAACAGGGTCTGTACTGAGAAGTGGGCTTACGGCTATTTACAAAAAACAACTTCCAGCTATAGAACTCCATGGGCATTCCATAGGACAGAATGGTTGGCAAACTCCAGCTATTTATTCAGGGGACCAAAGTGAAATAAAGTATATTAAATCTATCTGCCTGTCTTTATATCTCTTTAGAAACATATTATAGAGCAACAGAAAGCTACATCATCCAGACACCAAAGGATAAATGCTATCAACCTTATAACTTAATGCTGTTCAGAAACTTCTGTTTTTATAGGCTGGTTAACAGAATATGATATGTCAGTTAAACAAAAAGTACACAGAAATACTTGATGATTCTAATTCTATTGATGTTAAAATGTGTGTGTTGGTGGGGGTGCTATGTATTCATGTTTAACTGGAAGGAAACATACGAATTAGATAATTTCTATCTCTGAGTAGTGGATTTTGGATGACTTTCATGTTCTCTTATATATTTTTCTATGGTTTCAAATTTCCTATAGTTGCCACATTTTTTTCTTTATAATAAAAATGTAATAAATATTTTTTTTAAAATAATTGAATAAAATAAGTTAAAAAGGCAGGATTCAGCAAGCTCCTCGTGGACTACCCAACAGTTCTCTGTTCCTTTTCAGTATTCAGGGTCTTCTTTATTTTGTTTCTAATTGTCATTTCATTCTTATTTTCTTACTTTTTTAACAAACATGCCAAACTGAATTTCTCACTTTAAAAAAAGCAGCTGCCTCTAGCTAGGACACTATAAACATATAGAAAGAAAAAAGAAAATATTAACAATTTTAGGTTGCTACTATATTCAGACAATTGATATTCACTATTTAACACACACACATAGACACACACACACACAGAATGCTCTATTTACCTATACATGACTTAGCAGTTCCATAAGATTATTTAAAAGGTTTATTTTTATTTAAATTTTCATATTAAGGGGAAAGATCACCTTGGAAGCATCTAGTGATTTCTCTGTATCAATCTGTATCTATACACAAATTCCTTTCCCCACCCCATCATATATTCTTGACCATGTGATCCATTAACCACAACCTGTGTATACATCACCTGCAGTTCAATTCGTATTTTGGCTTTGCCTGTTCTCTCCATCTGAGATCACTTTTACAAAGCAGTACTTCAAAGCACAAATCAAGTGTTCCCATCAGTCAGAGATTACCTCTCTCCTTTGGCATCCTAAGGCCAAAGGATGTTTTTGCAAGTATTTTTCTCATTGCATTATTGTGTCACAATAAACTTTCGGAGGGTAAACGGCTACCTTTTTTCTGTGATATAACTGATCACACAGAATCCATAAATATGCATTAAAAAATGGACAATTCAGATTTCACAATTGAAACTCAGACCTTTGGAAACATTCCAGGGAGTAAAGAGGAAGTATCTGACCACAGGAAATGAGGTTATAGAGGCCAAGGAAGAAAAAGGGAGAAGGCACCAACACTACTTTTACCTTCTTCACAATTTTGCCTTACGCTCACCCTAAGGCAACATGAATGGTAGAGACAGGACACTGAAATTGCAGTTGATCCCTACACACTAACTGGAAATTACTCCATTCACAGCAAATAATAAGAAAGAATTACCAGAGCCAAAGCAAAGCTAACTTACTTTCTTTTCCTAGAAATAAAGTAACCAAGAGTTATAATAGGAACAAAAACAGAATAGGGGACAAAAACAAAAACATTGCCTTTTCCACATCCAAATGTATTATCTTTGCAAGAAAAGAACAAAACAGGGCTTGCTGAAAGCTATGTGAAGGATGCATGTTATGCTTTTCAAGTGGATACGTATGTATGTAGATGTGTGAGTATAATATACACATAGTATATATATGTATTCACCCCATATTTATAACATACCTCTACAATAAGTCAGTAATAGTACTGGAGATCTTAGAGAAAAAGAAGCCCTACATCTCCTCAGGCCTTACCTTTCACCCATACAGCAGGCTCAGTTACCTCAGATCATGTGGTCATTCAGTTGAGCTTAGTTTAGTTTAGTCATTCAGTTGCTCAGTCATGTCCAACTCTTTGCAACTCTATGGAATGCAGCATGCCAGGCTTCCCTGGCCATCACCAACTCCCGGAGCTTGCTCAAACTCATGTCCATCGTGTCAGTGATGCCATCCAACCAGCTCATCCTCTGTCGTCCCTTTCTCCTCCTGCCTTCAGTCTTTCCGCATCAGGGTCTTTTCAAATGAGTCAGTTCTTCGCATCAGGTGGCCAAAGTACTGGAACTTCAGTTTCAGTATCAGTCCTTCCAATGGATATTCAGGACTGATTTCCTTTAGGACTGCCTGGTTTGATATCCTTGCAGTTCAAGGGACTCTCGAGAGTGGTCATTCAGCCACTGCTATATCCCTATAAGTGTTCACTATAAGGTCATTCCTACTTGACTACAAGTTTCTCAAGAGTAACTTTATATCTGCATATCAAATCCCTACTTTGGGAAACAGTGAAAACCAGAATGGTAAAATGAGGGAACACATTATTGAGCCCTCTAATAAATAAAAAGTTCTATTTGCTTATATATTATCCTGAAATGTTCTGCCATCTTTGCCTATAAATCATGTCTGAAACCACACAGTGGGGAGTTAACCTCTCTTGAAATCCTTGATTGTAGCTGCTAAGACTTCCACTGTGCTTTTAGTGTTTCTTGTGGCTCCTTACGGAGAAGGCGATGGCACCCCACTCCAGTACTCTTGCCTGGAAAATCCCATGGACGGAGGACCTGGTAGGCTGCAGTCCACGGGATCGCGAAGAGTCGGACATGACTGAATGACTTCACTTTCACTTTTCACTTTCATGCTTTGGAGAAGGAAATGGCAACCTACTCCATTGTTCTTGCTTGGAGAATCCCAGGGATGGGGTCGCACAGAGTCGGACACAACTGAAGTGACTTAGCAGTAGCAGTTAGCAGTGGCTCCTTAATGGCACATTCTCATGATTTCAATAAACTTCTGTTCTCAATATTGGTTCCACTTGGTCAACACCTTTTGATCACTGATGGACCATGGGAGCAATAGACTGCTTTCCTCAGTCCAGATTGTTTCATGGCTTCATGAGGATGAAGACTGCTTTTCAAAAGATAGGTTTCTAGATTCCAACTATGGAGACGGCTTCACTCCATTAGGGAGTTTCAAGTAGTGACACTGCAAAAGTTTTCTAGGTGATACTTATATATCAATAATTTATTTACCTTTATGGGGTTGGGGAAAATAGGTATTCACAACAGAAGAAGATTTTCCCTAGGAAGTACCTATCTGCAGAAAATTTAGCATGAGGAAGGGAGGCATGAGGCTAGGAACAAAATGGTCAAAAAGTATAGTTTACCACTAAAGATGGAAACGTTCAATAATAATATTCCAGAAAATGCAGTGCACATATCATAGTATTACAAGAGGTAATTAAGAATAATAAGAAGTATACTTTTTTTTTTTCCCCTTTGGCTGCACCATGTGCCTTGTGGGATCTTGGTTTGCCAATTAGGGATTAAACCTGGGCCATGGCAGCTAAAGCCCAAAATCCTAGCCACTCCATAAACAGATTAACTTCCCAAACTATACCTTTATAACACAGATTCACGTAGTAAGAAGTATCTCCTTTTTGAATTGTCTTTAAACTATGCTGTTGCATAAAGGATAAAGTTTGAATTTTTGAATACTTGCTAATTTTAATTTGAAACCAAGAGAAACCTGGCTCAAATTCAGAGCCTTGGGAGCAACAGATCTTATTAGAATACAAGAGTATTCTCTTTTTTCTTAGGTTTATTTTTACCTTCTCTTTATAGCAATTGATACTAGTTTTCCACATAAAATACCACTATATTCAAATCTCTTTAGTATAAGCACTGAAGTAAAAACGGTGAGTATATTAAATCATCAAGTCAATATTGCAGATAACATTTAGTTGTGACAAAACCATGGACACAGGAAGAAATGACTGCAGTTTGGGAAACTGATCAATAGCAATGGATTGATCTCCCAGAAATAGATTTCTAATTGATGGGGAGCATGGAGAGAATTGATAAAGGCTAAGCATTTACTAACTGAAGACAACTATTCAGGCCTTCAACTGATTGGATGAGGCTCACCCACATTAGAGATAACAATCTGCTTTATTCAGTCTACTGATTCAAATGTTAATCTCATCTAAAAATACCCTCATGACAACACAGACTAGCATTTGTTCAAATGTTTGGGCACTCATGACCTAGCCGAGTTGACATATAAGATTAACCATCACACACCCCAAAAAATTAGCTATCACAATATGTATTCATTAGAAAAAATACATCAGTAGAATGTAAGACTTAAACAGGGTCTAGTTGTCACATGCTAAGAAATGGTAGTTACATTCTCTGATTTTTAATCTTCCTTTCTCTTATACACTGTTTGGCTTATGTTCAAAGTTCAAAGCATGTTTAGTGAATAGAACAGCAAATCTCGCAAGTTAGCCCATTTCCAGGTGTGGGTCTAAACATTTTCCTTGCTACAACCATCTCCTACATTCCCCTGGCTTTTGTCTTTGTTTTCTCTCTGCCTCCAGATGGGCCACTACAGTTTACCTTCCTGTGCAGTCTAATCTCTGTCAAAGTCTCCTCAGGAGCTCAGAAACCAGTTTGCTCTGGAAAGAAACCAGTGTCCTTAGGAAGCAGGTTTGAACAGAGTATATTTAGTTAGGTCTAAGTTTTTTAATCACTGAGAATATCTTTCACAGACAGGAATCAACCAGTAAGGACACAGTCGTGTGTTTTACCAGGTTGCCTGCAACTGAAACATTTTATACTAAGTCAAAGGAAGAAGCAAGAAGGATTGTAATTAGCATCAATTAAAAGAGATTTTTTGAACAACATGAGATGAATTTCAGTAAAATAGGTCAAAGAGGCTTAAAATCTGAATTTTCTAAAGAGAAGAAACAGAGCAATGGCATATGTGATAAGGTCATACTAGACATCTGGCTTTTAAAAGGACCAAAGCTGTGGGCAGCAAATAGATCTAGAGCCATCCACCTAATTTCTACACAACTAGTGACTCCCCCTTTACATTCTAAGTTTATGTCATCTCAACTATAAAATGAGCATGGTGGTACCTTTCTCCTGTGGTTCTCCTGATGATGAATGATATTCCGCATAAAATGGCACAGCCGATAGCACGTGCTAATGCTATTTGCTCCTTCCTCACTTAAAAGAAAGGGATGATAATGATATCATAAACAACTGAAGATACGTTGATTTGTTTAAAAAGCCAGGCAAACTCATCAAAGTGAGTACATGCAGTAGTCTATAAAGAATGTTCTTTTATCTCTAAAATATTGGGTAGAAAATTGGATGAATGCATGAACTAATTCTAACCAAAACAAAGATAAAGTCTAAATACATAAAATGTGTAAAAGTTTAAGTAGCTGGTAATTTTCACTAATTTTATCCCTATTTTGTAACTTTTACAAACATTATGTTCCACAAAATAGGAAATCTTTAGAAAACGTGAGAGTTGTTCATAGCTTTGAAAAAAAAAAAAAAACTATGATTCAAATAAGAAGAGAAATATACTCTATGGCAGTGAAGTAGTTCACTTGAGCATTATTTTTAAAGTTTTTCCCTTGAATTTTCACCCATAATATTTCAAATGAGTTTTGTAAGTAAACTGTGTTAATATTTACTTGACTATCAAATTCATCCAAAAGATATTTAGACAGTAAAACTACATGTATGCCGTAAAATTACTTGGGGATAGGGGATCTTCATAAACATTTTCCTTTTAAGAAAGTAAGACTTAGCACTTAAACATTTCTTCCTTGAGGCATATTATGAAATATTTTTCTCAGAAGAAAGGGATTTGAAATCCATAAAATAATTATAGAAAATGGCCAATCTTAATATTTTGACCATTAAATTTGTAAAGGGAATATTTAGTGAGAGGAAAAAACATCAGTGAATCAGTAAATGAGATTTATGCATCCTAAGACATCTTTTGAAAAAAATTTTAATTCATATTTTTAGTGTTTGAAATTGAAAGTGTTAGTCACTCAGTCATGCCTGACTCTTTGCCAGCCTAACTCTTTGCCAGCCAGATTCTTCGTGACCATGGGAATTCTTCTGTCCATGGGATTTTCCGGGAAAGATAACTGGCGTAGTTTGCCATTTCCTTCTCCAGAGGATCTTCTGTTTGACTACCCAGTAGCACAAAATTAATAACTGGCAGAGGAGGTATTTCTACCCTATTTGTTCTCAAAAGTCTATATATTTCTACTCTCGTGTAGATTATATGGTCTCTGAAAATATATAAGTCCATAACATCCGTAACAATATTTAAATATTTAAACATATTAGTGTTAAATATTTAAATAAAACAATATTTAAATTAATGTATAAATATATGATGCTATAATTTGTAACTTCACATAGGAATAGGTTACAGCATCAGCAACATTCAACCAGAGACTGCTAAAATAGGTGACATCACATTTCTATTCTTAAGAAACTGTGATACTAGGTAGAGTGAAGTTTTTCTTTTGAAAAGTTCAAGTTTTTTAGAAGATATTTTATTTGGTGGTTATAATTATTAACTCATTTTTACCCCTGACATGATCTTCTATAACACAAATGATCTGTTAGCGCTAAGTCGATAGTTATGAAACGTAAACATTATTGATCAAATGGACCTTTAGATGCCATCCATCATGTGACAAAGTTTCTAAACCTTGAATTATAAAACTACTCTTAACAGAGGGAAAAAAAAAACTATATCCTATGAAATGATTTAAAACACTATAAACTTATTTAAATATATGCAAACGGTAGTATAGGTATAAAATCCTTACACTCACTATAAAATTTAAACTGCCAGAATCACACATGGTTATACAAGTAATTAATTTAATGAGGAATATGAGGTCATGTGTAGTAGTGAGGTAGTGTCCTAAATTTCTTTTCCTTTGAATTCTTCATGACTCCACTATGCATACCAGTCAAGGTTTAAGCCATTTTTCTATGTTCAAACCACAGAGAAATAATCATTCCTACAGAATGCAAAGATGTCAGCCTGTTTTCCCTGAAAACACACAATTTTTGTATTAGATCTTATTTTTCAATTAACTTAAAAAAACTGAATTTCTATATATTTAATGTTGAAATATATAATGTTACATATATAGTGCTAAAAATTAAAAACAGAGAATATGCACATGGTAAAAATAGTTCCAAAAGTAGTACCAAACGTATCTTTACTTAGGATTCTTGTACACTAGTATTTTCTGAAAAATCTCACTACTGAACACTCATTTGACTTTTTGTAATCCAGAATTTTTCAAAATTTTATTTTAAAGTCATAGGGTGTTTTTAATAACATGTCCAATAGCACAGTTTGAGAAATGCTGTATTAGATTGTCAACTGATTTTTAAAAGCACTTTCATATAATTGTTTTTATTAAAATGCATTATTGCAAGCATGTTGTTCAGCTAATCACAGTGAACACCAAGAAGGAAAAGCATGAAGTGTATGAAATCAAGTAAATATAGCCAGTGGGAAACAATAAGAAAGCATACTTTCATTTTCCTTTCTTTTTTTCTTGTTTAGGAGAAAACAGTCTACTGTATTTAATCTATTAATTTAATAGAGTCTTATTATTATCATACTTTATACCACTTAAAGTTTATATGAAATCAGGGAATAAAAATAGTTTTGTCAAACTTGACACTATCAAAAGGAAGTTTCTATAGAATTTATTTAAATGAATTGGTAATTGTGATAAAATTATATATACAACAGTAAAGCTCTACTATAGTAAATATTACTTTTGTGCTGCATATGAGAAATAACTGATGTAAAACATCAAGTAAAAATGAAAAATATAAAGTATAAAATATAGTATTCAACAATGGATATACCATTAAGGAGGGGAAAAAAGATACCCATGACAAATTATTATAAAAGAAAATGTGTAAAGTGTGAAATACATTCTCACAGCATGAGGGAGAGTGATGATATATAAGAATATAAGGGAAGATTTTGATGAATATAAGCCACATACAAACTGTATGAAAAAAAATATAGACAGTTCTGCTTTGAATATCCCAAGGAGCCAGACCCCTATCACACACTCTATCGCATGTGTCCCCTTAGAAACTGAGGACTTCTACATACTGAACTTGTTTCTAAATGTTATCCCACTCGGGACCAGTCCTCAAATACTTCTCTTTTTAATTTGGGTGGGACTGTAAGTAAAAAATCAGAAGAGAAAATTTTCTCACCTGTACTGTTATCATTTTCATTTTAACTCTCAAAGTTGTATTATTTCCTCCAGATTAGACTCTTCTCCCTAAAAATAAATACTAAACTATTGGGTTGGCCAAAAAGTTCATTTTTCCATAATATCCTATGGAAAAACCATGGTCTTCCATACCACTTATATTAACAATCTTAGCAAGATAAGTTTATCTAGTTCTCTATTCATTTCAGGGGGAGGCGAAGTGGGGGGCTGTAATCCATCCAGACCCTATGCTAACTCTGAGGATCAGGAGAGAACATAAAACAGAGGAAATCACTGGTTATGGAACTGTACAACAAATGTCCTGATAAGGGTTAAGAAATAATCAATGCACATACACAACAGAATAGCTAACATTATTCCTGAGGGGGTGGTGAGAGAAAATTCCTTCTTAGAAGTGATAATAATAAAAGTCCTAAAGAATTATTAGAAACTTCACTGGTAGAAATACAAAAATGAGACTTAGGTCAATTTACATTTTCCTGAAGAAGACAGGAGTTATTTGGACATGATACCAAATGGATGTAATCCATACAGATAAATTTACAGTCCTAGTCTGCACCAGTCTAATGCAACTGTGTTAAAATAATAAAATACAGTTGACTCTTGAATGATCTGTACTGCATTGATATGCGGAATTTTTTCAATAAATACATAAAAAGGTACTATACAATCTGGGGTTGGTTGGATCCATGGATGCAGAACTGTGAATATGAAAAATGACAGGCCTACTGAAAAGTGAAATATCAATTTTCAACTGAACAGGGGTCAATGTCCCTAAACTGTGAGTTGTTCCAGGGTCAATCATAATCAGAAGTTTTTCAATTCAAATATTATTAATGACTTCAAAGTAGATCAAAGTTTATTTACTTTATATTTCATAGTATTATATGGTGAAATTGCATTTCTTGTCTTTTATTCCATCATACATCCCAAATTTTGTAGGTACTTCTACATGAAAGATGCTCATATACAGCATTCAGACATGCATGGATCTCTTTTCTCTCAGTTAGGTCTCCTAATTTTTTATTGTAGTAAGAACATTTAACATGAGATCTATCCTCAACAAAGTTTTAAGTGTCAAGTACAGTACTGTTAACTTTAGGCACAACAGAATACACCAGCTCTCTTGAGGTACTCATATTGCATAATGAAAATGGAATAGTTCTCCATTTCTCCCTTCCCTATGAAAGTGAAAATGTTAGTCGCTCAGTCATGTAGGACTCTTTGCAAACCCATGGACTGTATCCCACCAGGCTCCCCTGTCCATGGGGTTCTCCTGGAAAGAATAACAGAGTGAGTTGCCATTCCCTTCTCCAGAAGATCTTCCCAACCCAGGGATTGAACCCAGGTGTCCCATACTGTGGACAGATTCCTTACCATTGGAGCCATAACTCTGGCAATTGCCATTCCACTCTTTGCTTCTATAAATTTGACAATTTCAGATCACCATATACATCACCTTATAAATGAAACCATACATGTCATTCCGTGATTGGCTTATTTCACTTAACATAATGTCTCCATCCATGTTGCTTCATATTGTAGGATTTTCCTCTGTTTTAAGGCTGAATAATATCCCATTATATGCATAAGAAATGCAAAAAGGCAAAATGGTTGTCTGCGGAGGTCTTACAAATAGCTGAGAAAAGAAAATATGCTAAAGGCAAAGGAGAAAAGGAAAGATACACTCATTTGAATGCAGAGTTCCAAAGAATAGTAAGGAGAGAGAAAAAAAAAAAAGCCTTTCTCAGTAATCAATGCAAAGAAATAGAGGAAAATAATAGAATGGGAAAGGCTAGAGATCTCTTCAAGAAAATTAGAGATACCAAGGGAAGACTTCATGCAAAGATGGGCACAATAAGGGACAGAAATGGTATGGGCCTAACAGAAGCAGAAGATATTAAGAAGAGGTAGCAAGAATACACAGAAGAGCTATACAAAAAAATCTCATGACTCAGATAACCATGATGGTGTGATCACTCACCTGGAGCCAGACATCTGGTAATGCAAAGTCAAGTAGGGCTTAGGAAGCATCACTACAAACAAAGCTAGTGGAGGTAATAGGATTCCAGTTGAGCTATTTCAAACCCTAAGAGAAAATGCTGTGAAAGTGCTGCATTCAAAATGCCAGCAAATTTGCAAAACTCAGCAATGGCCACAGGACTGGAAAAGATCAGTTTTCATTCTAATCCCAAAGAAAGGAAATGACAAAGAATGTTCAAACTACCGCACAATTGCACTCATCTCACACGCCAGTAAAATAATGCTCAAAATTCTCCAAGACAGGTTTCAACAGTATCTGAAACATGAGCTTCCAGATGTTCAAGCTGGATTTAGAAAAGGAAGAGGAACCTCTAGAGATCAAATTGCCAACATCCATTGGATCGTCAGAAAAGCAAGAGAGTTCCAAAAATAAAAAAATCTACTTCTGCTTTATTGGCTACACCAAAGTCTTTGACTGTGTGGACCACAACAAACTCTGAAAAATTCTTAAAGAGATGGGAATACCAGACCACCTGCTCTGCCTCCTGAGAAATCTGTATGCAGGTCAAGAAACAACATTTAGAACTGCACATGGAACAACAGACTGGTTCCAAATCAGGAAAGGAGTATGTCAACACTGTGTATTGTCACCCCGCTTATTTAACTTATATGCAGAGTACATCATGAGAAATGCCAGGCTGGATGAGGCACAAGCTGTATCAAGATTGCTGGGAGAAATATCAATAACTTCAGATATGCAGATGACACCACCCTTAAGGCAGAAAGTGAAGAACCACTAAAGAGCCTCTTGATGAAAGTGAAAGAGGAGAGTGCAAATGTTGGCTTAAAACTCAACATTCCAAAAACTAAGATCATGGCATCTGGTCCCATCACTTCATGGAAAATAGCTGAGGAAACAATGGAAACAGTGACAGACTTTATTTTGCGGGGCTCCAAAATGACTGCAGTTGGTCATCGCAGCCATGAAATTAAAAGATGCTTTCTCCTTGGAAGAAAAGCTATGACCAACATAGACAGCATATTAAAAAGCAGAGACATTACTTTGCCAACAAAGGTCCATCTAGTCAAAGCTATGATTTTTCCAGTAGTCATATATGAATGTGAGAGTGGGGACTATAAAGAAAGCTGAGCGCTAAAGAATGGATGCTTTTGAACTGTGGTGTTGGAGAAGACTCTTGAGAGTTCCTTGGACTGCAGGGAGATCCAACCAGTCCATCCTAAAGGAAATCAGTTCTGAATATTCATTGCATGGACTGATGCTGAAGCTGAAACTCCAATACTCTGGTCACCTTATGAAAAGAACTGACTCACTGCAAAGGCCCTGGTGCTGGGAAAGGTGGTAGGTGGGAGGAGAAGGGGCAACAGAGGATGAGATGGTTGGATGGCATCACCGATTCAATAGAAATGAGTTTGAATAAGCTCTGGGGGTTGGTGATGGCCAGGGAAGCCTGGCATGCTGCATTCCATAGGGTCGCAAAGTCAGACACAAATGAGCAACTGAATTGACTGTATGCATATACCACATATTCCCAGGCATTTGTAGATGGATATTTACATTGTTTCTACTTCTTGACTATTGTGAATAATGCTTTAAAGAACATGAGAGTCCAAAGGCAATATATAAATGATCAACAGATAATATGAAAATTGTTCAACATCCCTAATCATCAGGGAAAAGCAAATCAAAATCACAGTGAAATATCACCTCACAACTGTTAGGATGGCTATTATTGGGGGGAAAAAAAGACAATAGTTAATGAGGATGTGAATAAACTGTTGGCAGGAATTTAATATGATACATCCACTATGGAAAACAGTATGGAGCGTCCTTAAAAGATTAAAAACAACCATATGATCCAACAATTCAGCTTCTTGATATTTATCTGAAAGCACTGAACTCAGGATCTTGAGCATAGGTCTCTCCTTCTTTCAGAGTACCTTATCACTACATTGATAACTCTCTGTTTAGAGATTCTTCACAAACAAACAGAAAATTGGTCCCTCTCTTTCTAACTTCTTTCTCTTTCTGTAAAATTTCCTCTTCCTTAGAGCGTGGGAAGCAGGAAATGGAATGTGTACAAAAAAGGAAGAAATTAGGCTGTTAAAAACAAAATCAGATTCCACTTCTCTCCTAATCTACAGCATTGTAGGTAGTATATATTCTGTTTCCCTGCAAGGAGTTCACACTCAGAACACACACCAGAGGTCAGAAGGATTAGGAGAGGAGATCCATTTACCAAGCTATTAAACAGGAGCAAATCTTTTCCCAACAACTCAAGCATGTTTCATTTCACTTGTTTCCTGGCTCCATACATCTCACCTACCTTGGAGCTTTTATGCTAACTCTTGCTCTTAAATCTCCTTTCATATAAAAGAGTTTTTCCATATGGTACGTAAAACTCAAAGAACAAATAAGTTCAGAAATCAAGGCAAGGTTTCCCACTGCTAACCTGTCAGAATGAGAGTCTGTTTATTTTTTATTTTTTTTTCCTTTTAAAATCTCTTAAGGCTCAACAGACTTATTACAACTGTCAGACTTATGTTAGACAAATTGGCCATAATGTAAATAAATAGTCTCTCACCTTTGAAATTCTAACACTCAGCAGAAACATAAACCTCAAAAGCCACAAAAGGAAAAGCTGCCCTGAATTAACGATGAGGCCTTCCAGCATAAAATAAAATCATGTTTAGACATGGAGTACTTCCTCTCTGAGCATGCAGATGAAGTTAGAATTAAGATGGCAAATCTAAAACAGGCAAAGTTTTAGGAGCACCTCGTTTTTGTATTTTTACACACTACTCCTTGGAGTCCTTGGGATTCTAAGAAGTCTTGGTGTCTACCTCCTTATTCCAAATTCCCCAAAGATACTAACCTTTGGAATTTGAAAATATAAGTAAAAATTCCCCAGATTCTTAAGAATTTCCAAAATCATAAATAATTCTGTGTTTTATGCACTTTGAAACTATGTCTTTATTATTTTAATAAATAGCTAAAAAATAAAGAATGAATCTTTTAGATTCTTAAGGATAAAATATTTCTGGGGGTTTTTATAAAAATTGGATATTACTATAAACAAACATATTATGACAAGATAATATAGTCAAATAGTAAGCAAATTCAACTCTGCCTGATTAGGAAATATTTGATAATCAAAACATTAATGAAGGAAATATCACCATTAATAAATGCCAAGTAATATAATTTAAAACTGAAATATAAGTATTTAATATTTAAAGTTATTATTATTAAAAATGAAAGTTTAAAACACAGAAAGCTTAGTTGTTCTATCCTGTTGTCTTAATCTTTGTTTGACAACAAATTTTCCAAACATTGAAAGATTTTCTTCCTTTTGCACTGATGTTAGTTCACTTGTTATAAGTTCATCCAAAACATCTGCAAGTTGAATGCTATGATGTATGATGTTCTGTATGCTCATAAAAATATTTTCTATACTTGTCCTGATTTTTGTTTTGTCATTAAAATCTATATTTCTTTTTCTGCTTCATATTTTACATCAGTTTCTAATTTTCAGTTGGAGTACTCCACAGCAACATTCATATATCCTCTTTGTACTTCTTTTTTCAAAGATCAATACTCTAAAGTGAATATCCAAGCACTGAAAAACCCCAGAAAACATTATTAGGTAGTAGTTAAATAGTGTAACATGTAGAACTCCTAGCAAAACTAATAGAACTTCACATAATTATGCATTAAAATTGTCAATATGCACATTTATTTGTTTCCAAAAGTTATTTCTTGGACTACCACTCAAAAATTTGTTTAAAACATACTGTATGACTAAACTTATTAATATTTAATTTTTTGCAAGAATGACTCACCTTTTGCAGTGGCAGATAGCACTATGCACATTTATTTATAGCACAGCAACAGCTATGAGGAAGACTGACTTATCAGACAGTTATTGTTTATTTTCTACATACTTCTATCTTGGTTTTCAGAAATATCCATTTTATTCTTTCTTTTTTCATTTATTTTTATTAGTTGGAGGCTAATTACTTTACATTTTACAATTTACAATTTTACAATTTACAATTGTAGTGGTTTTTGCCATACATTGACATGAATCAGCCATGGATTTACATATGTTCCCCATCCTGATCCCCGCTCCCACCTCCCTCTCCATCCCATCCCTCTGAGTCTTCCCAGTGCACCAGCCCTGGGCACTTGTCTCATGCATCCAACCTGGGCTGGCAATCTGTTTCACACTTGATAATATACATGTTTCAATACTGTTCTCTCCCAACATCCCACCCATTTTATTCTTTAAATACACATTAATGCTTTTTCTCACATTTCTACTTGATGTTAGGTAATTTTCTCAATCTAGTAGCATCTCTATGTTAACCAAGAAGTTTTATTTTCAAAGTATAATTTTTTCCTACTTTTTCCCCTCCTCTTTGCAAATAAATAGCCCCTCACTAACCAGTGGATTAATGCCAAAGGGGAAGATATTCAAGTGATCAAAGTCCAAGAAAAGATAAAGAAAGAAGTGTTTGATGCAAAAAAAAAAAAACAAAAAAAGAGAGAGAGAAATAAACGTATGGGCTCAAAGAGTCAGTGGAATCCCTACAAAAATTAATGCCTTAAAATATAATGAAAATGTAAGACAGTAAAAAAGAAATCTTGAATGCAGAAAAATAACTATTAGAAGGAAATATCAATCTTAACGATATTTCTCATCAAAATTTCTCATAAAAAATTTGGAGGGCAGAAAGTGGAAGAATACTTTTATATTACTAAAAGAAAAAATAAATTAACCTAGAGTTCTATATTTAGGAAAACTATACTTCAAGAGTGAAACTGAATAAAGACATTTTCAGATAGAGAAAAATTAACATAATCTGTTGCCAATGTGTTCTAAAATAATCACTAAAGAAAATTCTTCCAACAGAAAGAAATTATATCAGAAGAAAATTTGGAATATTGGGAATAAGTAAAAAAAAACAGATATCTTAGGTAAATACATTATTCTCCTCTAAGAACTTTAAAATATTTTACAGTTGGTAGAAAAAAAATCATAATATTGTATCATCAGGTTTCTAAAATAATGTAGCTTCAATTCATAAGAAAAGCTACAAAAAGAACAGTTACATAAAGCAAAGATGGTAAAGAGACAATACTGTGGTGACATTTCTACATCCTAATTGAAATGATAAAATGTTGATACTATTATATTGTAAAAATATTACAAAACTATATTGTAATTTTTAAGATATTCTACAAAATACCATATGACTACAATCAACTACATAATAGATAAACAGAAATACTAAAAATATTAAAATAAGCCACAAAAGATAGAAAAATGGAAACAAAAAACCAAGGGACAAATCAGAAAACAATTAATAAAACTATAAAATTAATCCAAACATACCAATAATTACATTATATGTAAAGTATCTAAATATACCAAAGAAAAGACATAGATTAGGAGAATGCATCTAAAAAATATGTGCTGCCTACTACAAATTCACTTCAAATATAAGTAGGCTAAAGTTAAAAGCCTGGCAAAAAGAATTAACACATGAATGCTAATGAAAAGAAAGAATGGGAATATTAATATCAGACAATTTTCAGTCAAAGAAAATTGCTAAGGATAAGGAGATTACAAAATAATAAAAGGGTCAATTCACTAAGAAAGCTTAGCATTTTAAATATACTTACTACACAGCTTTAGAATACACATGGCAAAACCAAAACAAATGAAAGGAGAAATAGATAAACCCACTATCAACATCAGAAATGTCAACACTCTTGCTGAGTAAAAACCAGGATCCATATGAATTAATACAAAATCAGCAATGATATGAAAAAATGAACACCATCAATTAAAGAGAGCCTTTGCATCAACACTTACTTTTAAAACTCTTTTCATGTAAAGTCGGTTTCCCATGACTTACAAAAAATATCTCAAAAATCCCACAAAATATTACCAAATAGGATTTAACATAACATATAAAGAATAATAACCCCAAATCATCTGTGGTTTATTATGAGAATGAAAGCCATGCTTAACATTTGAAAACAAACACAGCCGACTAGAATCACTGAGTAAAAGTCATATCTAACTCTTGCGACTATAGCCTGCCAGGCTCCTCTGTCCGTGGGATTCTCAAGGCAAGAATACTGGAGTGGGTTGCCATTTCCTTCTCTAGGGGATCTTCCCGACCCAGGGATCAAACCCAGGTCTCCTGTATTGCAGGCATATTCTTTACCCACTGAGCTACAAGGGAAACCCTAAAGAAATCAACATGATCATTAAAGTTCATGCCCAAAAAGCATTTGACAAAATTCAACATCCACTGCTACTAAATAGTCTCAAAAAATCATAAATAGAAGATAACTTACTCAACTTGATAAAGAACATCTACCAAAAACAAAACTACAACTAACCTCACCGTTAAGAGTAGTGAAAGACCTAGTAAGAGCATCAACTCACAGCAGTCACACACCTGTCCTATTAAACAGGAAGCTCCAGCCAGAAAAATGTAACAAGACAATAAAATAAAAGTCATAAACACTTGAAATGAAGAAATAAAATTGTTCTTACTTGCAGATGACATCATTGTCTAAGGAGAAAATCCGAGTCTAAAAACAAATAAAAACAAAACAGAATAAAACCTCTCACACTAATTATTTATTGAAGCTTTAGGATGCAAGGTGAACACACAAAAATCTATTGTATTCCTATGTCTAGCAATGTAATACACAATTTTAAAATTGTGTTTACAAAATTCAACAACAATGCAAATATTTAAAAGCAACAATGTAAATATTTAACTTCAAAAGGAAATACTCATGTACAAATATGTAAAACATATATATAAACTGTATTCTGAAAACTAAATGCACTGACGAAATAATCAAAGAAGACCCCAAAAGGAGAGATGCATAGGGCTAAAATTTCTATTTATCAATCCATGAACTGCTCAATAAAAGCAATTTGATCTTTAAAATAACTGAGATACATATTGTGTTCATGGATTGGAAGACTCAACCTGGTAAAAATGGCATTCCTCCTACTTTTTTTTTTCTTTCTTACAGATTTGATTTCATTCAAATCAAAATTACAGGAGTATATTTTGTAGATTTACAGAAGCTCACTCAAACAAAAGAAAAGAAAATAGGGGGTGAGGGGGTGGGTAAGGGCGATTTTGCCCAGATGGTGGAGTAGCCGACTGCAGCCTTCATGCCCTCATACAGCACTACAATTAGACAGCTATCCACAAATTTAAGTAGCTCTGGGAGAGCTCAGGGATCCACTCAGAAGCTACAGCAACAGACTGGGGAGAAAAGTCCGATAATGACTTCACAAAAAGGGAAGGCGGAACAGTTTCGAGTTGCCAGTCTCATCCCATCCCCCAGGGTGGGACAGCTTGATGCTGACAGGGAGTCCCAGAACCCAGACAATTCCCTTCACCAGGAAAAAAACAGGGAGGGTAACCAGCTACCCAACTTCTCAGGGCCCTGAGGACCGGCAGGAGGACCGGCTCTGGTTTCACCCCATTCAGAGACCGGCACTGCCAGGCCGTCTAGAGACAGCACGAAACAAGGAAGCAGAGGCTATGGAAACCAGCCCAGAGTTTCCAGTCACCTGCTCCACCAACGCCTCCGCAAGCCCTTGTCTCTGAGGGCCTGGACAGCCACTGCTTACACCAGCGGACCCCTGAAGCTTTCCTCACTGACGACCTCACTGTGGACCCCAGCGCACAGCTCTGCAGCGGACACCTGTCGTTCTCCTCACTGAAGAAAGCAGCGGCTGGCGCAGCCACCACAGACCCAGGCCGCTCCTGTCACTGAGGGCTCCACAGGTTTTCTCGCATTTAGAAACACCGGTGACTGAGTCTCTACCTGCTTCTGCCCTCCTCCTCACCAGCTGCCGCGTCCAGTGCTACCATGGACGCCTGCGAGCGGAGAACTGGCACCTGCGCCCATCCAGCCTCTCTCCGGGAGGCAGTTTGGCCTCCGCCGGCCGCACAGGCGCGGGGATCCGGCGAGATTCCCACCACCCGCCTCCGCCGCTGTGCGCATGCCCACAGCCAGTCCACGCGCTTGCGCCGCGGCAGGGAGCCTCACAGACGCTGGCGGGCCCTGACGAGGCTGGACTCGGAGCTAGCCGCGCGGCGCTGTGGCCTGGGCCCACAGCTTCGCCTGTCGCTCTGCGTCTGCACGCCGCGGACTCCGACTCCTGTCAGTGGCGTCCACTGCCCCGCACAAGCCTGCGGCTAGTCATCCGTGCCGCCCCAGCAGTGCACGCCACAGCCAAGGCCCCTCAGCCGCGCCGAGGCCTGGTCCAGTCTCTACTCCGCGTCAGTGCGCAAACTGCCGCCTGAACTCGGAGCTCAAGAAGTGCCTGGGGATAGAAGGCAGCCCACCCCAAATTGGTAGGTGGTGTTTTTAATAAGCAAGGGAACATATATGAGAGACTTGTTTGGGGAGACTGTGAAACAAGTAGTTGTGTGCATCTGCCCGCAGAATCTTCAGAGTTCCTACAGAGGCCTTAATGGAGTTCAGTCACGTACATTCTCTCAGCTGCTCCCTCAAGGCTGATTCACTGAGACAGCTGCAGCTGTGGGAACGGTGGGCAGAAGATACATTCCCAGGACAGGGGAGGGGTTGAGGAATACCGAATTCCCGGCTTCAGGTGACTTGCAGGTCAGTCAGCGGTCACGTTCTCTGGATGACCTCCTCCAAAGTTGTATTCCTCATATTTAGCTCTTATTTGTGCTCCTCTTGCCCGCCTCCTCTAGAATGTGCCCTGAAGGGTCCGCCATGGGTTTCATTTGCACGACCGTGGCTCATTTGATGACTCTCTGGCTGCACCATCCCAGTGGGACATTCCATTGCAAATTCGAATAGAACGTACACCCCTGGCTAATTCATGTCAATGTATGGCAAAACCCACTACAATATTGTGAAGTAATTAGCCTCCAACTAAAATAAATAAGTTAATTTTTAAAATTCCAATAGAAAGGCTTTCCCCAGGCGTCATGGGGCTTAGGGTTCTCAACAGATTTATCACAACCTGAGTCTGAGCAGTGACCATCTCCCTATGATTTTCATACTTTTACAGTGTTGAGTGTCTTGGCAGGGGTTCCAGTCTGGCATCTGGGGTAGCAGGCTCTACTGGTTGGTCATCCAGATGTGTGGAAGCTTGGGACAATACATTGGTCCACCAGGCCAAAGCAGTTGTATTTGATATTAATTTAATCTCTTGCTATAATATTCGGTTTTTCCTTTCTGTCAACCCTGATGCCTATGGGTTATAGCAGAGAGGAAACCTCCATTCAGTATTGTGTTCTTTTGGCCAGTCTTGCATGCCATGACCCTTAAAATATGAGGCCTGATCACTGTCTATTCCATGAGGATGTCTGTACAGTGGTACTTAGTTTCTCTAGTGCCCTAATGTTTGTAGTTTGGTAACAGGACAAAGCTTGAGTTAGGCCACACATGGTGGCCACACAGATCAAAACATACTTAAAAACCGCATTTGGAGGGAAGGAACCCTTATAATCAATTTGCCAATCTTTTACAAGTTGGAAATTCTGGTAGATACCCTCATATTCCTTTGGCAGTTGCCTTGGAAATTGCTTTGAACACAAAGATAATTGTATTAATCAACTCACTGTATGTAAAGGGCAATTCGACATCCTTGGCAATGTGTCATCCCGTCTGAGTGCTATGGTAACCCTTCTTTCTACATATCCAATCTGCTGTATCTACTGAAGGGTCAGTTTTGAGGATTCATATCTGGGCTAGGACATAAGCTTCCTGATTGCCGGGAGGTATCAGTGCCTTATGATTCAAAATATTGAAAACAACAAGGCATTCTCAGACGCTTGAAGGTGCACCCAAGTGTCTTTCTGTATATCCTGACCCACAAGCACTTACTTATGATCACCCATTACTCAGTAGGAAAAGTTCTTACCATGGCATGTTGTTTCTAAATTCTTCTGGTAATATCTGAGTCCATGCATATTTGTATTTATTTAATTAAAAAATTAAAGTATAGTTGATCTGCAATGTTATATTAGTTTCAGGTGTCATTTAGTTGCTAAGTCGTATCTGACTCTTCACAGCTCCATGGACTACGGCATGTCAGGTTTCCCACTCCTTTACTATCTCCCGGAGTTTGCTCAAATTCATGTTCATTGAGTGTGTGATCCTATCTAACCATCTCATCAGTATTTTTATAGATTATACTCTATTTAAAGTTATTATGAAATAGTGACTATATCCCCTGTGCTATAAATATACCTTTGAAGTTTATTTATTTTCTACATAGTAGTTTCAACCTCTTAATCTACTAACTCTATATTGCCCCTTCTGCCTTCCCTGTCCTCACTGGTAACCCCTAGTTTGCCCTCTGTATCTGTGAGTCTGTTTCTAT
Source organism: Dama dama (assembly GCF_033118175.1). Lineage (NCBI taxonomy): Eukaryota > Metazoa > Chordata > Mammalia > Artiodactyla > Cervidae > Dama > Dama dama. The sequence goes on from NC_083684.1 coordinate 37,302,585, forward strand.
TTTGTTATAGTCATGATTGTTTGTTTGTTTTTAGATTTCACATATATGTGATAACATACAGTATGCATCTTTTGTCTTCTGACATTTCACTAAGCATAATCCCTCTAGGTCCATCAAGGTTGTTGAGAATGGAAGGATTTCATTCTTTTTATGGCTGAGTAGTATTACATCACATATATAAACCACATCTTTTATATCTGTTCATTTGTTGCGTCCAACTCTTGGATGTTGTAAATAATGCTGCTATGAACATTGCGGTCTATGTATCTCTTGAATTAGTGTTTTTCATTTTCTTTGGATATATATCCAGGAGTGGAATTGCTTGTTAATATAATTGCTAGTTCAGTTTTTAGCTCTTTGAGAAGTCATACTGATTTCCATAGTGGCTGCACCAATGTACGTTCTCACAACCAGAGAACCAGGCCACCAACTGTGGTCCCACGAATCCCTCACCTTCTCAGCAAGACCCCACCAGGAGCCCTTCTGGGGGCACCACCTCTGCTTGTGCCCATCCCTTAGCCCAATTTCCCACCTTGGGCGCCTGGCCCAGCCCAGACTGACAGGTGAGGGAAGGAGAGAGGCAGGGGCATAACTCCATCCTCCCTTCCTTTTGACAAGGTCTTAGAGGTTTCAAGTCAAGGCTGGAGGACAGAGGTCATGACCTCACTAGCCACCTCTGAAGTCATGGAATCTGGGAGCAGAAGTCCCAACCACCATGAAATCAAGCGTCAGTTGCACCTTGGAATCATGGGGAGGGCAGAGATCATAAGCCTCTACAAAGGGATATATGTGTGTGTACATGAGAGTGGGGCCTTTTCAGAGGTCATATCTCATGATTTCTTGAGATGCACCATCACTGCTTTTGAGGCCTCAGTAAGCCAAAGGCCAAAGTGCCCCTCTCCTTTTCATCTACCAGCCAAGTCCTCAGGCTTTCTGAGGGCTAGGGGAGAAGGAGCTAAATGAAAGGTGTTCCAGGTACATATTTATCTCCCCTTCCACATAGCCCCCTAGATGTTTTGTATATTTTTACAGGGGTGCCTCTTCTAATAAGCCCACTTCCTGTTTAAATCCTAAGACCAGTGCTGTGTTACTAAGGTCTGGCCACTCTGAAATGAGGGGGTACTGTATGGGGAAGAACTGTGAGGGAACAGGCAGGAATCCAGGGCTTATCCCTGGAAATATGGGGTTCCAGCAGGAGTTGAACCAACAGGGGAAGAGGCATGGGTACCTGGATCAGAAAAAAAAAAAAGGCAAATTGCTTCCTGCTTATCTGACAGCCCATGTTCCTCCTACTTGTAACTATTGTGCCCCCATCTCCAAAGGTGCAAGCTCTAAGCTTAAGATTCTACTTTGCGGCTTGGTCCTCCCCACTCTCTAAGTGCTCCCAGGATTCCTGAGTCTTGCTCTCCAGAACCCTCTTCCCCAGAATGCTGCCCTAAGCTAAGGAGGGCCAGAGAAGGTTACCATGTACCACATACCAAAAAAGGGGTTTGGCCTAGGGGTCGGCCACTCAGCAGCTTCTTCAGCAGCCTCTTGGCAGCAGCCCCAGCCTTCCCAAAGCAGCAGGTATCCCCAAGCTGGGGCCCAACCTAGAAGGCAGAGGTAGGTTTAACAAAAAACATAATATTGACTTCCCCCACTCCAGTGGGGCTTCTGTAATGTGACTTCCATATGTTTATATAAAATGAGTGTTACATTGAGGAAAAAAATACTGATTTCAAAAGGTTATATATTTTATGATTCTATTTGTATGATATTCTATAAAATAAAAATAAAGCTATAGAGATAGAATACAAGTCAGCAGTTGCCAAGGGTTAAGGTTGGGGGAATGATGAGACTATAAAGGGATAACGTGAAGTGGTCTTTTGGAGACAGTGTAATTGTCTTTATCCCATTTGCTGTATACATGATTCTATACAAATGCTAAAATTCATAGAATGGTAAAAGAAATAAATCAGTTCCACACAACAATAATTAATGAAATTACTGAGGGAAGCATCCTGGTTTATTTAAGTGATAACCAGTGTTTGACATCCTCACATATACAAGGGTGTTAACTATAACAAAATGATGCATATTTTATTTTGAGATAAATTATGGATGTGTTTAAATTTTTTAAACTTCCTTGATGACATCATGTCAGTAAGGAGGAAGGGAGACCTAAAATTATGAGATCAGGCAAGCACTTTAACAGAACATATTTACCAAGACAGGCTGTATAATGAATAACAATTTGAAGTGGGTCTCAAGGTATTGGTAAGTATTGACCAACTTAGGAGGAACCTAACTTTCCAGGTGTAGACAATCCCCTTCTGAAAGCCGTGAACACCTACAATATCCTGGCATTTTTAAAGAGAGTTAAATGATCCTTTATGTCTGGATCTTAAATTTGTAGAAAGATGTAGAATCAAATGGAACTTGAATGGGGAATGATCTCAATTTCAAAGAACTGAGTTTCCAGAGCTGAAGAATGCTTTTATCTTGAGGAGAGTAGGGAACTGCTGAACATGGTTAAGCTATATATCCTCCACCTGATGTCTAAATAGTTGTAAAAAAAGAACCAAAAAAAAACAAAAAACAAAAAAACTTGTTAATGTAGCAAAGCCTGAAGTATTGCCAGATCCTTTCAAAGATTTACATATTATTTGACCTAATTTCTTTTATCTCTAACAAAATCCAGGTAATCTTTTGAATTTGTTTTGCTAGTATCTACATGAGAAATAAAAATAAAGCCAGAAGCATTAATAACAGATTAAAAGAGAGTAAATGAAAGAGGAATTGTTTTATATTTCTACTTATTTCATAAACAAGTACTAGCACTTATCATATATCCAGCAAGATGTTAGGTACTGGAAATTTAAAACTAAACATGACATAGTATCAGTACTCAAAGGGCTTCTTCCCCATGAATTATATATATATATATATATATATATATATATATATATCTCAAGAGGTAAACCTATGATTATAGTGCACTGCAGTTTGGGTTATGGCAAAATTAGTCATAAGAATAATCTCAGAAAAGGTGCCCCAAATATAGCCTTAAAATGTTCTAGGAATCCTAGGAGATGGATAGAAATGAGCTAGATAGTATACCCACAAGAAGGAACTATATGAGAAACAGAAAACAGCCTCAGATTTTCTAAAGTGTGTCTCATCCAGGTAACTGCAACTAATTACATGTAGGTAGATACATGGAGAAGTGGGGACAGGCAAACCTGACAAGACGTCTGGAGCTGGTTGATAATGGAACTTGTGTTTTGTGTCAGGGAGAGTAAATCTGAGGCATTGATTCTGTCTTTGATTTGTTTTAAAACCCAATCAAAATTTTCTTCAGAAATCCAATAAACAAAACATGTTGAAACTTCAGTTTTCTAGTTGCGCAAGGCAGTGCAGAGGGAAAGGGAGATGGACACCCTGAAGGTCTGTCCCAAGCTACTTTTCTGGCTGGTACTCTCTGAAGATCCTCCCCAAATCTGAAAAATTTCACTAATAATTGTGTAGTAGCTAAGGGATTTTCAGAAGAGGCATGATAAGATCATATTTACAATTTAGAGTGGAAATATGCATATTTTCTGTCAGTATCCTCAGAAGAACAAAAATTAAAAGCACCCTCTTTGATTAATCAGCAGTGTATACCATTGTCATTCATGGTAGGCATGTGCCTATGATGAAATGAGACCCCTTTCATTTTTAGGTAAACTATGGAATGCTTAAGGGAAATTTTGCCACTGCTATGGTCACAGCATGGCCATGAGGAAGAGGGCTGACCTAAAATCATTGCCAGACACGTACTTTATCAGAACACATGGAGCAAAACAAGTTTTTGAATGAATGAAAAGCTTCAGTTTTTTGTTTTTTTTTTTTTAAGAAAGGCTAATCAGCTATTTCAAACATCTCTAGGTCAGAATTTTTCTGTATTCTGCAGAAATATTCATGTATAGAAAGTTCCCCGGGGATATTCATACACATTAGAGTTTGATGATCTCTGTTATCTAGATAGTTACCTGGGTGATAGCTCAGTCTTGGTCTTGTACATTCAAACATTGGGTACAGCTCTTATAGCGCTGAATGAAAGAAGAGGGTTGGAGAATCTTTGTAGACTTAAATGTTACTAATAAGCAAAATCAGACAAGGGGAGTTTATAAAGGTCTGCAGTCACACAGTCCTTCACAGGCCTCCTCAGAATCAAACTAGATTATTTTGAAGTGAAGTAAAGGTCACTCAGTTGTGTCCAACTTTTTGTGACCCCATGGACTATACAGTCTATAGAATTCTCCAGGACAGAATACTGGAGTGGGTAGCCTTTCCCTTCTCCAGGGGATCTTCCCAACCCAGAATTGAACCAGGGTCTCTGCACTGCAGGCAGATTCTTTACCAATTGAGCTATCAGGGAAGCCTTTACTTGCTGCAATAAGAGATTCCCACTAATATTTAATCTCCCTAATGCAACCCCTGCCTGGATTCCCAACTGGATATTCCATGTCTCTTATGAACACAATATATATATACCTCAAAGAAAGAACCACTTTTAACAAGTAACAAATGGTGAATACAAGTGTTTCAGTTCCACTGGCTGTTCAGGGAAAACATTTGTGGGTAGTAAGGTGTGTTAAGGGGGGGGTGGAGGTCAAAGGTAACTGAAATCACTGATGCTCCAAGATTATCATTTTGCCAACAGTTTCAGGTTTTCTTCACATTTAATTTCTGACTGAAGCTAAAGTCCAATACAGTCATTTGAGTTTCACATTATCCTTTCCTTTTAGTTTCTTGAGGCCATGCTAAGAATTTGTGAAAATGGCATAGTGTCAGGAAGAAGCAGGAAATCTAAAGAGGTGAATCTAAAGAATTTGAAGCGTGTAATCAAGAAATTTGTTTGTTTTTGCTTAAGTGATTTAACTTTTTATATACAAATTTGATCAGAAAATCCCATTTATACCCTAATGAGGGCTTGAAGCTCCTTGGAGCTCTTTTCAGACATTGACCATTTGGCTTCTTTAACTGAGAGTGAACTCTGAGGATTTTTGTGTTGTTTTTTTTCTTTTTTTTTTCCTGACTGAAGTCAGACAGATTGACAGTGTCCCCAGAAAAAGCCCTGACCTGCCTGGAGCAAGGTAATAAATAATTAAGATGTTGAGAGGGATATGATGATTCTCACCTGGCTTGATCCCTCAGCTGCCAGGGGGTTTCCAGACTATAAGGCTCTGTGAGAAAATACTTTGCTCATGTTGTAGACCTAGGAGAGAATCAGTAGGAAGCAAAGCAATTATACTCATTGTGTAACTTAATGACACAATGTAATGTGCTTACTAAGTGGATGTGAATATATGTGGGTTATTAAAGCAAGGTTATGGATCTGAAGAAAGCAATAACCAAACTCTAAAACATTTATGACAATATTTAACAAGCTAATATTAAACAGACTTTAAGAAGTTTCAAGCAACTTCATATAATAAATGATATTAACCAAAAAGAAACAGCAGCTCCAAGGAGTATCAGTTCAATCAATCTTTTTCTCATTTTGTAATAATTTATTTGTATTATTCTCCAAGACACTGTGAACATATGTGTTTATTTCTGCTTTGATATATTGAAACTCATTACCATGAGGCTTTTTCTAAATATCCTCTGAAATATTTATATAAATTATAGACATACCAATATTGCTTATAAATTGACTTTTATTTTATTCCTTTTTTTTTTTTGCATTGAAGTCTTAGTAAGTTCTAATCTCAGCATCTGATTGTTATGCTTCTGTTAGTGGGGACAGAGAAGATCTCAGGGTTTATAACTCTCCATCTGTGCTAAAAAGTTAATATTTATTTCATAATATTGTTTTTAGCATATGTATACCACATAAAAACTTTGTAAGAAAATTTGACCTTCTGATGTATTGTTGATAGTATTCACTATCGCTGATTATATCATGGAGTCTTAATATCATTATACATGCTGTATGACAGAGATTTTTGGTTTAAATTTAACTCATAAGTAAAGGGAATACTATACAATTATTTTAAAATTTTTTGAAATTTTGGTAAACTTTGTTGTTCTTGTGATATTAAGGTGTACAGTTTAGTGGCTTTAATCACACATAGATGTGCAGCCACTACCACCATCCATCTCCAGCACTTTTCATATTGCAGAACTGAAACTCTGCACCTATTAAACAATAACTCCCCATTCCTCTGTCTCCTCTGACTCTGACAAACACCATTCTACTTTCTGTTTCTATGAATTTGACTCTTCCAGATAGTGGAATCATTTAGTAACTGTCCTTTTTTGACTGGCTTATTTCAAATTCCACAATGTTCATTGTAGCATATATCAGAATGACTTTCCTTTTATGGTTAAATAATAAAATATAAAAATTTAAAAATAAATAATATAAAATATTTTATGCATATACCACATTTTGTTTATCCACTCATCTATAGGTGGATATTTGTTTCCATTCTTTTGACTAATGTGAATAATACTGCAAGATCATGGGTGTACAAGTATTTGCCCAAGTCCCTGCTTTCAGTTCTTTTGGGTGTATATCCAGAAATGCAATTGCTGGCACATATGATAATTCAATGTTTAATTTTTTTGAGAAACTGCCCTACTATTTTCTGAAACTGCAGCCCTGTGTTACATTTCTGCCAACAATGTGTAAGGGTTTTAATTTCTCCACAGTCTTGTCAACTCTTGTTATTTTCTGTGTGTGTGTGTGTGTGTGTGTGTGTTTGATAATAACCATTCTAATGGTATACAGTATTATTTCACTGTGGTTTGAATTTGCCCTAATGATTAGTGATATTGAGCCAGTTTTTATGTGATTATTGTTCACTTGTGGATCTTCTCTAGAGAAATGTCTATTCAAAATTTTTGCCTATTTTTTTAAAACAGGTTAGTTCTTTATTATTGAATAATTCATGTTCTTAAATGAATTTTCTTACTTTTTTCTAAATGCACGGTTTTAGACTTTATTCAAGTTGTTCTTAATAGCAACGACAGAGACTTCCCTACATAAATTTTCATGGCTTGTCTCCTTGCATATTTCAGGGATAAACATATTTTATTACAAAATACACAGACGAATCTTAAGCTGAACTGATGTCTGCAGATTCATGAAATAATGGTCAGAAAGACCAAGCCAATTACCTCTTATTATCCATAATTTCTCCAAAGGAGCTAAAAGAAAACTAGTAATTATTAGTTGTATCTTAAAAAAGCAAAGAATTGACATAAATGAAGTTTGCCTTAGAAATAGTAGAAATGAATTTGGTTGAAGACGCTTTACTAAAATGCAAGTATCAACAACCAGATCCCATAGAACCTCCTGTGTCCAGTTAGATATCCACCTGAAAACCAGTGCATCTAAATCAAATATATCCTTTTCCTTCAAAACCTCCCATTCATTTTAACCCTCCCTTCCAAGCAACATTATTACCACCAACTCACAAACTTAGGTCAGTAGCTTGACAGTCATCTTAGACTCTTCTGCACGCTCTCATCCTTCCTCAAGCAATCCAAATATAAATTCTGTCCCACAGATCACTCACAATTTTTTTCATCCCTCTTGATATTTCCATGTCTCAGGCTATTATGACTGGTACACCATAAATGGGTTTTCTGATTTCGTTTTTGTCTCTCATCAGTTCATTTTATGCACCACAAATCTTTCTAAAAATCTTTCTAAAAGACAAACCTACTAATATGTCGCTCTTATCTAACATACTTTTATATGGCTCTCAGTGTGTTTAGGATTAAGTCAAAAGCTCTGATTTGGCTTGAAGGAAGCATTGTGAAGGAATGGTGCTTGAAGGAAGCACCATGCTTTTTAAATCTCTGCATATTCTTCTTTTCTCTTCCTCCCACACTTCAGGATCACTTAAGTTCCCTAAATGAATAGTCTCAATTCTATGACTGCACAGATTGATTCCTATACCTGGAGTACCCTTTAGCTCTTTGATTTTTATAAATCTGACACATACTTCTATATCAGTTGACAATTTATTATTTTTTTCCATTTATTTTTATTAGTTGGAGGCTAATTACTTTACAATATTGTAGTGGTTTTTGTCATACATTGACATGAATCAGCCATGGATTTACACGTGTTCCCCATCCCGATCCCCCCTCCCACCTCCCTCTCCACCGATCCGTCTGGGTCATCCCAGTGCACCAGGCCCAAGCACTTGTCTCATGCATCCAACCTGAGCTGGTGAAGTGTTTCACCCTAGATAATATACATGTTTCGATCAGTTGACAATTCAGAAGAAATTACATGGTTATCTTTTGTTGATCTCTAAATCTGGATAGAATGTTTCCACTCTCTGCTTTCATGTACCCCATGGTTTCCCTAAGGGCATTTATCACATGGTGTTATAGTATCCTTTTAATTCTTCTATACCTCCACCAGACTAAAATTCTTTGAGGTCAAGTAACAAGTTTGTTTTGTGCATAGTTTAATCGGTTCCTTACCCTAATGTTTGGTGTTATGGGCTGAACCATGTCCTCTCAAAATTTCTATGTTGAAGTCCTACCCTGTAATATATGAGAATGTGACTGTATCCAGAGAGAGAGACTTTAAAGTGGTAATTAAGCTTGAAGTCATTTGAGTGGGCCTAAATTCAATCTGACTGATGTCCTTATAAGAAAAGATGCACCAGAGAGTATGTGTAACCAGAAGAAAAGATACATATCTACATATCGATATACTTACATACACACATATACATACACAGCAGTAAAAGGGCCATTTGCAAGTCAAGGTAAAAGGCTTCAGGAGAAATCAAACCAGTCGACAATCTTGATCTTAGACTTCCAGACACCAGAACTGTGAGAAATAAATTTTTGTTGTTTAAGCTTCATAGTCTGTGATATTTTGTTATGGCAGCTCTACAGGCTGATAAGTATGGACAGTCAACAAAAATGTGTTGAATGAGTAAAACTTAAGGGTTTTTCATAGATTTCTAATGAACTTTGCCCTAATTATTTTATTAACACAATTTTGAACATACTATGAAACATTTATTCTACTATATATATATTTTTTCATTTATAACAGTGATGCAAGTTGGTCATTATTACCCTCAATTTTCAGGTGAGGAAACTGAAATTCAGTAATTTTAACTGAGTTTTCTGAGGACACCTCATTCATGGTAAAGCTTAATTTCCAGCCTGTGCTACTGATTCTAAGTTCAGAACATTACTATCATAACCCAATATCTCCTAAATCATTTCTTCTAATCAGGTCTACTTTATTTTGGTTATCCTATAAATAAAGCAATAGCATTCTATTCTTTGAATATCCATTTCTTAAATATGTTTTTATGGCATATGATACTTTAGACAAATATATAAATTAATCTTGAGCGATCGGTTGACTCAGTGTTTAGTTTATAAGGCCTGAGTCTGTAAGATGCTAATTGACTAATTTGTAAAGTTCATATTAAGTTGCCAGTTTAAAAGGCATGCTTTGATTATGAAACATCTTATAATTAATATATGAGAGTTTATTTTAAAGTGAATCAACTATTCCTGCAGCACACATTTAAGCCTTTTTCTGGCAATATTATAAAGTTGAAAGACTATTCAACTTAGAGACAGCTAGTTTCATAACTCTCCTGCAAGACCTACAAGTGACATGTTTTTGATACTCAGAACATCTCCCTGGATGCCAGTTCTCTTTAAATTAAAGTGCACCTTAAAGAATGGTGGTGAGGCCAGAAAGAGTAAGCTCATATAAAACCCTGACACACATTAGGTTTTCAATGTTATTACTGTTACCTTTGACATGAAGGAAGAAAGATTTACTGTACATGTTATAACTGAACATCTCCTCAAATCCAGGGTAATTCAGCTACATGTAAGATTATCAGGAAAGAAGAATTGGAGATAATAAATTTGCATATTTTACCCAAAGCAATGTCATACAAGTATAAGACTCTGAAGAAATATGAATACCCTGTCACTGACACTCCTTTCTTTTCCTTGCAGTTCTTCCAAAAGGCAGCTATCTATTTGTAAGCCAACAGAAAACTTCCTTTTTCCATCACCATGTTTATACAGTGAGAGCAGAGCTTGGGGAAATGATACAGCTGGTGGTTTGGTCTAGTCTCAGAAACACTTTCTGTGTTTACAAGGAAGAGGAACCCCACCATCGCCGAGCCTGTAAGTTGTCTTTAAGTCTGCTTCAGCATAATCTCTTATTTGGTCTGTAATCATCTCTTTTATTACTTAGCCGAAGTTCAGTTCTTTTTCCATCTTAAAGAAATCTTTAAATCATGTTTCCATTCACTGTTAAATTGATATGGGATGATAAGATTATTAGAATGACCTACAGCTGATGGACAGGGAAGCCTGGCATGCTGCAGTCCATGGTGTTGCAAAGAATCAGATACTACTGAGCAACTGAGCCAAACAGAACAGCTCTTAATAGCTTGCTCTTAGTAACTTCTATAGAACCGTTCATGAATAGTGGAATTCTGCAAATCTGGCCTGCTCTGGTTCCATTCAGTTTGTTGCCAAGTTTGTGTGTCCTAAGTTAGTGGGCTCTACCAAGTTCACAGTGGGAGAAAGTGTCTTCCTCCATCTTTCTTAATAAGTTGATGAGCCTCTGCCATGCCTTCATTGTGTCTGTGATGTTTTTAAAGAACTGGCTTACATGTTGCTTGTCTCTTATTTTAGAGGTATTTTGTTTCTTGAAAATCATGACCCTTGCACCTTTCCAAAACAAACAAAAATAACTATATATGCTATTACTGCTAGTGAGCACTGCCTTTTCTGTGTTTTGGCCACAAATGCTTTTCTCTATTTCTATCATAATGATGTCTACCTGGCTGTGTCCAGTTAAAATATACATAGTGACTGGGTTTGCCAGAAATAACTATAGAGCAGGAGGTCCCTGGAATTATTTCTTCACAGAAGGAACAACTAGCAGTTATCCACATACAAGAATGCCCTAATAAAAATCTCAGAACAGGGTTATCTTAAAGGACTCCCATGTACTACAAAAAAGACAGTCTGCATTAGAAGAGTAAGAGGAGTTGTTTCACTTTGACTGTGTTACCCACGCACACACTGACAGGGATTCTCTGGGTCTACAATTTATCCAGTAGAGGTACAGAGTCCAAGGTATATATTCAGCATCCCTGACATCCAAGGCTCTTCCTAAGAGGCCAGATTCTGTCTCATTAGGAACATGGGGGAGGTGACAAAGCTAAATCACCTGGAGTCAGCTAGAAAGAAAGAAGAGAAATAGGGCACACAGTGACCAGCACATGGATTTTCATGGTGTCTCTGTAACCCCGCTAGCAGCCTCACCTGACCAGGGACTCCATCCAGCCACTTTACTCACTCACAGAGCTGACCTGGTGTCTCTGTCTGCCAGGGAGCTTGGCTGGCAGTTCTGCCTGCCTGGGGTTCCCAGCCAGAAACCCAGCCTAGCAGTGGGCACAGCTGTTGGCCTCACCCTGGTAGGAAGCCGTGTCAGAGACACTGCCCCACTGCAGAGAATAGCCTATGCTTAACCAGGCAAGAAGCCAAGCAAACGATCCTAATGAAATGAAAAACATACTCTGTAGCTCAATGGAAGCAGAGAGCCCAGACAGTAACCCCACCCAATTGTGGAGCCCAGCTTCTAGCCCCACCTAATTCTGGGGTACACAGACCAGCCTCAGTCAACCAAGGAACTTAATCAGCAACCCTGTCCAGATTTGAGGCATAACCTGCAGCCTGCCCAAACTCGTAGCCTAGTAACAACGCAAACCTACAGCAGAGCGCAGTCACCAGCATTGTCTGGGCAGATAACCTTGCCAGTGATCTTTCTCAACTATAAAGCAGCTGTGATCAATTACAGAGTCAAGCCTGCAAGGCCTGCTGGAAGGAAGGGGCAAGACAACACCAGTCTTCCAGGAAGCACAGCCTGGGACCCCACTCAACCAAGGGTAATTATGAAGCCTAGCCATGAACCCACTCAGTTGAAAGGTCAACCAAGTGGTATCACCCTGTCAGTGAACACTAATCAATGAATTCAGTAAATTTTTAGGATAGAAAATCAATGTACTGAAATTAGTTTTATTTCTACACACTGACAACAGACTGTCTCAAAAAGAATTTAAGACAGTTCCAGCTACAATATAATCAAGCACAAATACTTAAAAATAAGGTTAACCAGAAGAATTAAAAGATATATACACTGAAAGTATAGAATACTGATAAAAGAAATTGAATAAGTCACAAATAAATGGAAAGATATTTCATGTTCATGGATTAAAAGAATTAATATAATGAAACGCCCATACTACCCAAAAGGACCTACAGATTTAATGCCACCCCATCAAAATTATAGGATCAATTCTTACAAAACTAGAAAAAATATCCTAGAGTTTGAATGGAACTACAAAAGACCCTAAATAGCCAAAGCAATCTTGAGAAAGAAGAACAAACTTTGAAACATTACACTTTCTGATTTCAAACTATACTAAAAAGCTAAATTAATTAAAATAGAATTGTATCAGTATAAAACAGGCACATGGGGCATTGAAACAGAATAGAGAGCTAAGAAATAAACCCACTCATATACAGTCAACTAAACTTCCACAAGGGATAAGTACACACAATGGGGAAAGGAGAGCCTCTTCAGTGAATGATGTTGGGAAAACTATATATTCGCATGTGAAAGAGTAAAGTCACATGTTATCTTACATCACTCACAAATGAGCTCAAAATGGATTAAGACTTAAATGTAAGGCCTGAATCTATAAAACTCCTCAAAGTGACATGGGGAGAAAACTTGACATTTGTCTTGACGTGGTTTCTTGGATGTGACACCAAAAGCACAGGTGACAAAAGCAAAAATAAACAAAGTAGTCATATATCAACGTAAATGGCTTTTCACAAGGAAGATGAACAAATGGCCAAGAGATACAAGAAAAGATACTCTGCATCACTAATCATCATAGAAATCCAAATCAAAATCACAATGAAATATCACGGTACACCTGTCAGAATAACTATTATCAAAAGACAACAAATAACAAGTGTTAAAGAAGATGAGGAGAGAGAGAACACTTGAGCATTTTTGGTGGGAATATAATTTGAAGCAGCCATATGGAAAAGAGTATGAAGGCTCCTCAAAAAAAATAATAATTAGAACTGCATATGATAGTCATCTCATGTCTGGATATATATCCAATGGAAATGAAAATAGGATCGTGAAGAGATGTTTGCATTACTGTGTTTACTGCAGCGTTATTCACAATAGCAAGACATGGACACATCAGTGTCCACTGACAGATGAACAGATACGGAAGCTGTGGTCTGTGTAAACAGTGAAGTATTATTCAGCTATGAGAGAGAAGGAAGTCTGTAATCTTCATAACATGGATGGACCTTGAGGGCGTTATGCTGAGGAAATGTGTCAGACTGAGAAAGGCAAATACTATATGATCTCACTTGTATTTGAGATCTAAAACAATTAAATTAATAGAAACAAAATAGAACCATAGTTGCCAGGGGCTAGAAGGTAGAAGCAAACGGGAGATGTTGATCAAAGGGTACAAACTTTTATTTATGACTTGAATAAGTTCTGCAGATCTAATGCACAACATTGTGAGTTTACTTAATTTTACAAGATTGTAAACTTGAAATCTGCAAAGAAAGATGATGTTAAATATTCTCAACACACACAGAATGTTAACTATGTGAGGTAATGGATGTGTTACCTAACTTGAGTGCACTAATCATTTCACAAGGCATACGTATATCAACTTATCATGTTGTATACCTTAAGGATATGAATTATATTTGTCAATAAACCTCAATAAAGCTGAACAAATATGTGTGTATATATTATATATATATGTGTGTGGAAATGAAATATATATCAAGTGGAAGTGGATATATATATATCCATTTATATATATATATAAATTTATATCTATATATATAAAATATAAATTTATATCCATTTATATATTTTATAAATGGATATATATATCCATTATATATATATATTCATATATATATAATATATATATATAAAATTGGATGTGACATATATATAATATATATATAAAATATAAAATTGGACATGACATATATATATCCATATATATATAATATAAATTTATATCCATTTATATATTTTATAAATGGATATATATATCCATTATATTTTTTATATATATATCCATATATATATAAATTTATATATATATTTATAAAATATAAATTTATATCCATTTATATATATATAAAATATATAAAATGATGTGAGTGGGACTTGTTAAAAATAGTCAGAGGTGGTATACACTACCAGGAAGGCAGAATAAAATCTATTTTTGTAATTGGTGTTTCTCTTTTTCAGAAAATAAAAATACAGTTATTTTTGGAATTTGAAATTTCAGAAAAACTATCACAAGTAATTCAGTCACAATCCATCACAGAGAACCATTGTTAATAATTGATAGAATATATCATATATAATTTCATTTTGTGTATATGATATATTATAATGAATTCACATATGAATATATAACCTATATGTATATAATTCTGTTTTATGTTAACAATGCATAAAAATCTGAATGTCACAATTACACATGATTACATAATCTTCCCTCCCATAGATGTAACTCCATTTTTATACATACATACATACATAGATGTATCTCCTCCTTTTTATTTCCTTTGGTGTATATTTAAATTATTAATTATTTATAAATAAAAAAGCAGTGGGTACATATTGAGGTTTTTTTTTTTAATTTCTAGTACCCCAATGAGAACCAGCTGCCAAGTCACTGATCCTGATTATATTGATGAGTTATTTGGGTGCACGGAGTGTATCTCACCTTTATAGCTCCAAGCTCTGGAAATACTTCTGGCACATGGTGTCAATTCAATTATCTGTGGGAAACTGGAATAATGAATGAATATCTAGAAATACATACTGTGACATTGTTTTCTTTCTTGTTACCATGTCTAGACAAGGATTGTAGTAGAACATAATAAGCCATAAAAAATCAGCAGCAAATATTTACCAATACCAATTGGAATACCACTGTTCATGACCCCTAGAGCAGTATTAGCAGTATGTGCTTATGGGACAGAGGCCAGGCTTCTGGAGCACAACTCCTAGATATGAGCAACTGAGGTAGCCAGCAATCTGAAGCCTGTACTTGAAGAGATGATAGAACTGGGCTTGATTTAGGATGAAAATGATACTCAAATAAATGTAAATCTGTAGCCACAGCTTTACACCAGTTGTCTTTAAACAATAGCAGTCGACAAGGATGCCATTCTACAGGGATGTGAGAATAAAACATCGAGGTCTTGTATCCTCAGCAATCCTCACTTTATCCATCAATCCCTGTAACATTTTTTTTTCCCTTTGCTCTCATACACAGGTATCTCTACTGGAGACTGAGAGGCTATTTCAAATCCAAATTTTGGCACTTACTACAAGTAAGTTGCCCATGTCTCATTTTTTCCCTTAACATTCCAGGATTATTAAAAAGATTATGTGAAATGATTTCTGTGATGCATCTTGTACAGTTCCAAACAGCAAGAAGATATATATAGCACATTATATTTTTCAACACTCCCCTCTTGTTAGACTTGATGACATTTGAGCTTAAGTAATTTAAAGATAGTGATTCTAATTTAAAACAAAGCAAATAACAACAACAAACTGTTTGGATCCCTGTAAGTTGACATTAGGGTGCCATTAAAATTTGTGAGCTGGGAAATTCCATAATAAAAAGTGATACTCTAGGAAATATATTTTGTTAGCATTATAAAAGGTAGATTGAGAGTGAATAAGGGCCCCTAGCATGAAGATACAGCAGTAATAGAAATGTTTATAAGAATTCTTTGTCAAAATAGCAACAACAACAACAAAAATAACACAAGGCTATGAAGGAAAGAGTTTCAGCATCAGAGTGGCTTTGGAATACCTTATTTACAAGATAAAAAGAAAGGTGTCATAAAGTTGTATATGTTTATCACTAAGAAAAACTTTTCATTAGTATTTCAAGAAAGAATGTTGTTTTTAGATCAAATAAAGGGGGAAGAAAGGAGATAAAATAAATCATTTGGGGGTCAAAGAGCTAAATATAGCCTTGCTTCTGTTCAGAATAAGAAAGAAGTTAGGTGAAGCCTAACTGAGTAAGATTAGTCACTTGTAACATATTTGAGTCTTACTACTAGAGGACATAAAAGAGGTGACGCACTGAACCTTCTCCAAGAGTTTAGCTTAGTGTCTTCCACCTTTAACTAAGGTATAAGAATAAGCAGATCCAAAAATCATCTCCAAAGGAAATGTTATATAAAACTAAATAGTTAAACCTTCATTTAATCACATTTATTATGTGATTTTATAGTTTATAATTTTCATTTATGAGCTATACACTCTACTACATTTAAGAATAACCAACTTAATGACTACCAACATAGTCTATAACCCCCCTTCTTGCAGTTGTATGGGTGGAGTGCTGTTATTTCTCCTTAGAGTACCATTACTCATAAAGACATCTTTATTTTCTCCTGAATTTTATTGCTACCATTAACAGTTGTCACTCATTACTCATTTTTAGAAACAAACTCCATTTCCATCACTTTTCCAGAGATTATTATGTGCACAATGAACAATAAAGTATAATATAGCTGAAATAGTATACATACTTCAGAATCTGTACATATTCTAAGTGACTGACTCCTACACATCAGCCTCCTCCAGTAAGATTCAAATTCCTGCAAAATTATAAACCAGTTTACTTCATGGAGTTCCTGATTGCTTACAAAGAGAGGTGTTCAGTGCATGATCCCTAAGCATTTGCAAGTGCCCTTAACTGAAATGCTTTGAATTGTGCACAGAACAGTGATAGATAATTCAGATGCATTTGGAATATCTTTGTATATGTTCAGTTGAAATGAGCATACATGGCATAATTGCATTATGATAGCAAAGTATTATTCCATATCAGTAATACTAACTGGATTTTGTTTGGGGAATAAAATTAATTGCCCTGTACCTCATTTGGCCTAGAAACATGAACTAAGTAACTTTCTTTTGATTGTTTCTTGGAAGAAGATTAAAAGTAGATAATAATTTTGAAACAAAGGCCTGTACACAAGTGCAACTGAATAAGCCATGAGTGTTGAACGTAAACTCCATTTTGATTGGGGGCTTCAACTATGAAATCCATTAGATTCGCTGCTTTTGTTTGAGCAGCTGTTGATCTGCAAATATATTCAGTGTAAATGTTTATATTAAACATTTAGACACAGTGTGTAGTTTGCATTGTTTCAATCCAATAAAAAAAAAAGTAAGTATCCTTAGTCACCGGGTTTTGCATATGTTTGCTTTAAACAGATCCAAACACATTGTTATGAAGTTTTTCTTTTTCTTCCCCCAAATGAGCATTGCTTAGCCACACACCAAAGAAACTGACTCAAAGATTTTAGTGAGTTGTTGGCAAGTTATCTTTTTGAAATGAAGTTAAACTAGAAACATTTTCCTAGACGTTAAATCCGAGAGCCATTTGCTCTTTTCAAAGGTGCCTCCCAATGATATGGGAAAGTGAAGATTACTTGGAATTTACTCCAAAGAGAGATTCTTAACAGTAAGTCCCCAAATAGTATGTCATCGGCTAGAAAAGTGACTTTCATGGCTTAAGTGTATTTTAGTTGTCTTTGTTTAGTGTAATATATGGTAGCTCAGTATTGGTGACTTCTTTCATATCGAAAAAGTATGTAACATGAACCAGAAAAGAAATCTATACCTAAAGGCTCCTGTAAATCACTTTTAAAAAAAATTTAAAGTCCTCTGTCACTTTTAATATCCACAGAATAATAATTTCAGAATAATAAGCTTAGACTTTGTTCAATAAATGAAGTTTATCAGCACTTCATTTGGGACTCTCCAGTATAGCATGCTGGGGTTGGAAGTCAGACAGAAAGTATATAAACTTTGTGCTATTGTATAACCTCTCTGAGGTTCACTGGAGTTAACATCTACTATATGGTCTTACCCTGAGGTTTGAATGGAACATTATACTTGACATCACCAGGAGTGATGTCTGCATACAGCAAGTAGATAATACATAAGGCTTGTATCTTTAGGCAGACTTAACATAATCTGGGAGAAGGGTTTGGTCCTGAGTTCCTGTAATTTTCTACAACTGTCATCACTGAGAGGATATCACTGTTTGTTTTGGGGGCAAACCAGTAGATTGGAACATGATTATCATTAAGCAAAATAACAAGCAAGCCTAGAGTTGTCTGCATCAGGAGCAAAACCACAGTATTCTTTATTTTGCTGACTCATTGGAAAAGACTCTGATGCTGGGAAAGATTGAGGGCAGGAGGAGAAGGGGACAACAGAGGATGAGATGGTTGGATGGCATCACTGACTCAATGAACATGGGTTTGGGTGGACTCCGGGAGTTGGTGATGGACAGAGAGGCCTGGCGTGCTGCGGTTCATGGGGTCGCAAAGAGTCAGACAGGACTGAGCGACTGAACTGAACTGAACTGAATGTGCTCTATGGAAGTTGGGGCAGGAATAGCCTGTACGGGGGCAAGTGATTTTTCAGAAGATTACCAGGTCTTTGGAAGAACAACTTGCTGCACTTATCTGCTTGACACACAACCCTGACTTTATTCTCTATTGATCCTGACATGGACCTTGGGTGGCAAACAAGTGGAGGGAGGACTGATTGGGAATTGATCATACCCCTTTGTTCTCTTTATCTATTTTCAGATTATTGGTTCCTAGACCCTTGGTACAAGGCTCTCTTTTATTGTTTGCTTTATAATTTCTCTAAGTGTTTCTTATTGTGTGTATCATAAAGATCCCATAAGCTAAATGAATGACTTCTTTGACAAAACTGTTTCTCACAAGTTACTTGAATGGTATCAGTGATGTAATAAACCATTTAACTCTGTCTTCAATAACTACATGTTTCTTCATATTTCTCTGTAGAAGCCTCCATAAACAGATTGGCTTAATAGAGGTCAAATGAATAGAGATTAGGATTTTAACCTTATTATTTAATTAATGGTGCATACCCAATATTACCATTGGAGAAGCACTTGCAAAGAGTAATCAGATGAACAGATTTAGGAGATAATGTTAGTCATACCTGGCATTTGTACTATACCTCATCTTTGAAGAGCACAGTGCATTGTATCATTTGATTATTGCTTCATTTATCAAGTGTTGCAGCCTAGATCCCACAACCCATTTGCTTTTCAGGGAAGAAAACTGTAGCTCTTTGCACTTTGGCTCAGCCTAACTTAGAGATTTTTCTCAAGAGAGGATCTTAAAATAAAATTGAATTGATGCTGAAATATGAGATATAATATTACAATGGAATTAATTTAGCCTAGGAGTTTCAGGAGAGGCATCCCAAGGTAGCACAGGATGAAATGTGATGGATGCTAAATAGTTAACTGTATAGGAGATGGGATGGGAGGGGGGTCTCCTTAGTTTAGGAAACAGCAGTGAAAGACAAGTAAGAGGAACAGAGGGCATTAGAGGGACTGAAAGACATGGAGCAGGTGGCGAGGAGAGTAAACTAGAGTGAGTGAGAGTAACAGGGGGTGGGAAGACAGAGAGAGAGAGAGAGAACTATTGGGTAAGATAACAAGTGATGAGACTTCCCTGGTGGTCCATGGTTAATACTCTGCACTCCCAATGCAGGGGGCCCACGTTTGATCCCTGGTCAGTAAACTAGATCCCACACGCCACAACTAAGAGCCTGCCTGGCACAACTAAGAGCCTGCATGGTATAGCTAAGGCCTGGCACAACCAAATACATTTTTACAAAATAGTGAGTGATGAGAAGCTGATATATATGATTATGAAGAGAAGAGAAAAAGAGAAGAATGAAAGTTATGAGAGAAGAAGAAAAAAGATTGAAAGAAATGGGTAGGGATGGACAGGGGATGGGAAGTAGGGAAGAGAGAGAAAAGGAAGAAGAGAGGGAGGAAGGAAGGAAAAAGAAAGGGAAGAATAAAGGAGGGAAGAAGGTAAATTGGAATGGGGTTGAGGTGAGAAAGAGTAAGGGATTTGGAGCTAGAAAAGTCAAAGCACTGGAAATTATTTCAGATTTTTGGACATTCTGTAAGGGTTGTGTAAAACACTTGGAGTGTTAAAAGATGACAGTGATTAGCATGATCAAATTTGGAAAGTGTGGTTACATAAAGGAAAGATGATGAGTTTTCCCTTCAGAAATTTGACATCTAATGGAGAAAGGAAGAAGCAAAGTAAAGCATAACAAAAACAGCATACAATCAGGAAACAGATTGGTTTTTGCTAGGGGCTAGGGTAAGAAGTGGGGAAGGAAATGGCAACCCACTCCAGTTTTCTTGCCTGGAGAATCCCAGGGGCAGGGGAGCCTGGTGGGCTGCCGTCTATGGGATCACTGAGTCGGACACTACTGAAGTGACTTAGCAGCAGCAGGGTAAGAAGACAAATGGGAAGTAATTGGTTAATGGGTTTGGGGTCTTTTTTTGGGGTGTGGTGGTGAAAATATTTTGAAACTAGATAGAGGTGGCGTTTGCACCGTATTGAAAATGTACTACATGCCACTAAATTGCTTGCTTTAAAATGGCTGATCTTATAGTTTAAGAATTTCCCCTTAATAGAAATGAAAGCAAAAAGTTTAAACTTCATTCCTAAAGTTACGGGACCTCTGAAAGAAATAATAAAGTGAAGAAAGAAAAAAAATATAGGGAGAAATGAATGAAAGAGAGGGAAGGAGGGGGAAAGGAGAAAAAGAAAAAGTCAGCAAATCACACAAGTTGTTTCTGAAAAGTGACTGACAATATAGTCTTGGAGGAAAGATGATGTCTTTGTGTTCCCAGGTTTAGATTTCTTAGAGACAGGTCTGAGAAGAGTCAGGATATAAAATGTAAATTTGGAAGTCATCAGTTTTGTGTTTAGCAGTTTAAATCTAACAATCAAAAAAACTGTCCCTTTCAAAATGATTTTATAAGGAAGAGTTCAGGTCTACATTTCTACCCATCAGCTCTTATAATTATTTTTAGGATGGAAAGTTTTAGAGAAAATGTAAGAGCAAAACTCAGAGAAATATCTTCAGGGAGGTCACATGGTATAAAGCATCTCTCTGCTGAGAGCCGGGTCTCTTGGAGTTAGGACACAGCAGAGCCAATTATCTAAAGATTTATGAACAGATTGGTCTGATTGATAAAGATAGGACAGAGTCCAATAACAAAATTTTATGTTTTTTTCTTAACATTCAAAATGTGTGTGTGTATTTTTTCCTTAAAGACATTGATTCTAAGGCTAGACAGTGACTGTTACTTTTATAATGCCGAATTCTGTTGTTTGCTTAACATCCTAGGACAGCATAACTGAGAAATGTTTCCTGACATTTGGGCTACAGTTCATGTGACCTGAAAGATCAGCTCACAACAGGCAATTGACATGAGAAGATGGAACAGTTTTATGATACCTACTGGCCGAATTTTATTCCAATGGTGCTGGGGATAGAGAGACTAGGCGAGATAATCTTACCTACGTATCTTCTCTTCCCTGGGTCTCATTCATGGCTTTATTTGTATCATGAGTTTGTTGAACAAGACAAATAGAGTTCTCTAACTTATTTTGCATAAGAATCACTAAAGGGAAATTTTCAAAATGCAAATTATTGAGCCCCATACAAATGTATTCTGACCCAGTAGTACTTGATCTTGATGCTATTGGCATGAAGATATTGGAAAAGGCAAAGGTAACTTTCTTCTCAAGTATTCTATAGTTCAGTACTTTTATTTCACTTCTGTGACAAGGGTATTTTTACCAGCCACAATGAGTCACACCCATGGAATTTTTTGGACGTGACTGATTACACACAGTCATGTTGATTTCTTCTTGAGACAAAATGCATCTGCAGTGTCTTCTTTATTCAAGCTGTAAAATACATACAAGGCCTAGAAAAAAGTAGTGGATTCTATTAAAACTCTAAAATGAGAGGTTTTGTGTTAAGAGTTTTATAGCTAGGTTTTTTTCAACTCTGATATATTAAGCTATCATTTATTCAGCACCTATGGTAAGTCAGTAGCAACACACTCCAGTACTCTTGCCTGGAAAATCCCATGGACAGAGGAGCCCGGTAGGCTACAGTTCATGAGGTCGCAAAGAATGGGACATGGCTGAGCGACTTCACTTCACTTCGCTTCATGGTAAGCCAGACACTAGCATAGGTAATTCAAGATAACAGAACATTGATTATGATCTTCAAGAACGTCAAAGTTAGACAACTTTGTAAAGTGTATAGTTGCATTACAATGAAATAAATGTAATTAACAAAAAAATATAATTTATGCAATAGATAAATGATACCTGAGAAGACTTATCCCCTTTTTATTTCATTTTAAAAATAGCTTTTTAAAAGACCTAAGAAGTTTTAATAACAGTGTTTAGACTTATGAAATATGTTATTTAATTAAGGACAGACATTTGGATGATAACACAGTGAATACTGCTGAATTTGGATAGATCCGAGAAGATATATTTGGAAAGATCTACACTTTGTAGTAAATGATATGTACTAGAATTGTGCATGTGCATACATGCTTCTTTCTGTAAGATCTGCAAGAGGAACAGTCTAACAAGCTGGTATTTAACATCAAGCATGTACTTGAATCTAAGCAAAAAGTTCCTAACTCAGATTGGGGCAGCTGTTAGTAGCTGACTAGGAGGGAGGAAATAGGATGCCTGCTTCCAGGGGAGAACAGTAGATAAGAGGAGTGTTTACATACCCGGTGTTAACGCCCTCCGCTAATTCACTTGTATAGGTGGTGCTATCCTCATAAGACAAAAAAGGAATGATAAACAATATTAACTGATGGGTCACACTATTGCAGGTGCTGTTTTAGAACACTGTACATATTTTGTCTGATCTGATCTTCAAAACTACATCGTGAATCAGGTACCAGAGGTGTGTGATTTGCTGCTCCAAAAAGTGGGTTTAAAGTGGCTGTGTCTTAACCGAGGTCACACAGTGTAGCAGAACCAGACTTAACCTACTTTCCTGTCTGTGTGTGCCCTGTCTCTTCAGTCATGTCCAACGCTCTGCAACCCCCTGATCCATAGACTACCAGACTCCTCTGTCCATGGGATTCTGCAGACAAGAAAACTGGAGTGCGTTGCCACACCCTCCTCCAGGGGATCTTCCAGACCCAGGGGCCGAACCCATATCTCTTGCATCTAAGCGCAGATAAACCTACTTTTATTTAATACCAAATTCTTGGTTTCTTGCCTTGACCATCACTTAATACTGCCTTTTAACATGCAGTGGTGCCTTACAGACCTAGCCTAGATACACTTGCTGCATCTGTTCATCATTTTTAGGGAAAGAAACCATGATGGAAAAGAGAGCAAGCTAAGTAATAGTTTTCTCATTTCAGACAAAGGCCAGACCGTTAAAGTCTTCCACTTGTACTGAGAATGCCAGTACCCCTCGGAATATTCCATCTATCAATTCACAGCATAAAAACAATCAAATTACAGTCTTTGAAGGAAAGGGAAACCCAGCCAGAAGACTTGATTTTTTTAAATGAGCAGAATTTGCTGAGCTACCATATAGAAGGCTCCATGTTACTAGACAGTTTGTAGCAGCAAAGGAGGAAAGTGGAACATCCACATGAGTGGCCTCGTGAGAAGATGTCTTTAAACTAGAGAAAAGCTGTTCAGCTCCCAGACTCAGAGGTTGGCTTTAGTTCATGAAACTCACTCACCCTCCACATAGACATGATAGCTATGAGATAATGCAGCATAAAATATTACATGCTTATAATGGGTCTCATAGCCTGACCCATTGCCACTGTAAGAGAAAGAAAAACATAGAAAATGATTTATTTCCTCACAATTCATGATTCATAACAGCTCTATTATAATGAAAATTACTGCTATAAATAAAATAGAAAAATCTTTAGAGATGATGCTGAGAGGGAGAAGAATTCTGTGAATGATAGGTTGATTGTGTCAAAATTGACACATTTCAGAACCTCTTTAGATATTCAGAAACCTTGAATGGACACCTAGTCATATGCCCCATTTACATCTGGAGATCAAAGAAGACAAATAACTTTGTCAAAATCTTTGAGAAAACTGGTGCCAGAATCTCAGTTAAAATCCATATTTTCCAATTGTCATTCAGTGATGTTGCTGGTCCAGTATGTTGATCCAGTTTTCCTTTCATTTACATTTATAAAATGTCAATAATGATGCACTGTACAATTTATATATCACTTGGGTCAAACAGTCCTTTGATATCCAACTAAAATAAGACTGAGCTGCCATCTCACACTCAGAGGAAGATTCAAGCCTCTGTCCCCATCTGAACATTTATGGATTGATTGAATTTTACATTCAGACTCCTGCCTCCAGTTTCTTTCTTCAGCTGAATTAAATAATTTACCGGTTTTTCTATACCTGCTATCCCATTTTCAAAGTTGCGGTGACCTTCAGGACTCTCTATTCATTAACCCAAATACTTCTTCCATTGGGTTTTTGGGTGTAGGGAGCTTTTCTTGAAGTTTGAAAACATTAAAATCTTGTTACAAGACTAAACATGTTATAAAATAATTATCAGACATACCTATTTCAAATAATTTGAGACCACTTTGTCTTGAAAATTTTGCACTAGTCATCTTTGTTGACTCCAGACTTACAACAACATAGTCATTTGTTTCTTCTCTTCTCAGATTCCTCTCCTCCTCTTTGTCCCGTCTGTTGCAGGCACTGAATCCCACAATTTTCTTTAAAAAAAAAAAAAAAAAAAACCTAAGCAGGACTTTTTTTCTTTTATATATATACATTTTTTTTTTTCTGTCTTTTTCTCTGGCCTATTCCCTAAGTACTCCATTTTCAAAAGTAAGTTTCTCTAACAAGTTAGTTTCCTTAAAAGAAGGGCCCTTAAAGATCTATTTGCTACTTTAATACAGTGTTTGCCTATCTATGACATAGCATCTACGTTTTTACTAAAATAATCCTCCCTTTGAATAGGAAGGACACACAATTTTAAGAAAAATTTACTTATATCATGTTGATCTGACATTCCTATTTCTATAAAATGTAAATCATATATTTATTTTTATTGGCACACACTCTGAATGAGCTTTGTAAAAAGTGGGAGCAGGAGAGCTGGACTACACTGCTTCCATCCAAATAAAACCAAATTAACATCCAAAGAAAGTGGAAATAAAGATAAATTTGGATCTGCACTGGAATGAAGGAAGGAAGCCATCTCATGCCACATACCTTGAGGTCTCCCTGTTAATGAGCCTAAGATGAAAGAGGGACCTTAAAAAGCGTGTAAATTAAGTGTCAGTGTCAACTCCTTAAAAAAAAAAAAAAGTCCCCTTTTGTGCTGTGATCAGATAAGGAGATTCTTAGAGGACTCTCTCCCACATTTCCCCAAACATCCAGAGTTTAACTGATACAAACCAATGCTCGATGTAGAGATGATCTCTAAGGAATCCCCTGGCATTCCAGTGGTTAGGACTCCGTGCTGTCACTGCCAACGGTCCAGTTTTAGTCCCTGGTAAAAACTAAAATTCCACAAGCCAGCATGGTATAGCCAAAAAGACATGATCTCCAAAAGAAGGGACGTGTAAAATCAATGCTGGACACAAAGGCTACCTCAAATCATATTGGCTGTGAAGCAGAGTGCACATAAAAAATGCATAAATTATATATCCATTGATGTACTCCTAGAGTCTTCTTACTCAGTCATTTGTAACCCCTAAATGCAAAATGTCCACCCTTATAGGACTGAGATCAGGCTGTTAGCAGGAGCCCAGTGTGTCTCACTTTGTCTGGCAAAGCAATAAATCTAGCATTTCCAACTTAAAAAAATGAAACAAGCAAACAGAAAACAGGAAATAAAAGTAGATCTAGAAAACCAAACATAAATGAGGCAAGAAGAGATGCGTGTGTCATGTTACAGAGTCAAGACTGTAAGGAATGGGAGACTATAAGGGAGGACATGGGTGATATGAACTGTGGGATTTAGAGGCACAGACAGAGAGAAAATAGAAGTTGTATGTATTTAAGTGGCCATTATGCAAACCCTGACTTGTTTGAATATTGTGAAAGACCTACAAAATGTTCAAAGTCCCTGTTTCCTTTAGGTATTTTAATTCTACTTAGGAACAACACCTGTATCTCTTATTTCAAGAAATATTCATGTCAATGTATGGCAAAACCAATACAATATTGTAAAGTAAAAAAATTTTTTTAAAGAAATGTTATTTTCCCAAATTTGACAAAGGTAATTCGTGTAATCCAGATTCTCAACAACCTATATCTAATACTATTTCCTTCTTTTAATATGTTTTTCCAATTAAAGCATTATCATTTTAATATTGTTAAAACCATTTATATTTGTTTAACATTTCAAGTAACATAAAAGCTGAAAGACAAAAGCAAGGGATAATACCAACCCAGAAGCAACTAGTATTAAGATTAGATGATAGCAATGGTGGTAGAACAAATTAGTGGTTAAACAGACGTCTATCTGTCCATACATACAAATAGAAAGATGATTGGATGGATGGATAGAAAAATATATAATAGTTGGATGATTGGAAGGACAAAAGAAAGATAGAGACTAGACTCATGGATGCACATACTGATGGATGCAAAGATGACTAGATAGACATTTGTTAACAGACTGTTTCTACTCTTATTGATGTTTTAAATAACTGTACTTCATTTATTCTACTTGAATTTAAGAGAAAAAAGAACCTGAAGAAAATCTAAATTAATCACTAAGTTTAAGACTTTTTTTTTTACATTAGGGAATATAATTTATTAACAGACCTCTAAGAAATTAAGAAAATACATTATTAAAATCATTAAAAGGTTAGAATCATTATTTTCCCTATGTGGTTGAGGCAGTATGGATTGAATCCCTTTTATGCAAATAAGATAATTAGCACTCAAACTTTTTTTACCCACATTCCATTTTTTATTGCTAATTATATTAATGTTACTTTGTTAAGGATTACACAAAGTGCATTCTGTTCTGAATCAATAATTTCACAGTTGTTGAGACTTAGTTTTATAAATGGATTAAAAGTGAATGCCAGTTTTTATTATGGAATATTTTTTAAAACACAGAAGAAGAGAGGATAGTAGAGGAATGCCATTATTAGTTTGATATAAATCCTGCATATCATAACAAATTTGATGTATTGATACAGGTTGCTTTGAAATTAAAGAGGAATCACAAACTCAGAGTCTAAGTTTTCAGGCATTTTGAGAGATTTTTCCCTGTAAGGAAATTTGACAAAGAGTTGTCACAGTAAGGATAGATCGGAGGTGGGGTGCCATTAACATCTAGTTGGCAGAGATAGGGTTGATGCTGAACATCGTAAAATACATAGGACAGTACTCCACAACAAAGAATTCTCTCATCCCAAATGTCAGTAATGCCAAACTTCAAACACCCTGCTCTGAACATCACTCAGCTCACAAAGACCCATGGCATTTTCTGTCTCCAGTGTTTTCCAGTGTCTACTTCAGCCCCTCCGTGTTCTACTGGAAGGTTAGAAACCCATTCTTCCTCTGACAGTTCCTCAAGGGCTTAGTTTCTAAGAACCCTCACCACTTTATCTTGTGTCTACTGAATACCAACCAAGTTTGTTTCAGATATCCAGAATGGATCAGTTTCATCTGATTAAAATTGTTTTCTTTCTAATTAATTCCTGTAAAGCTGTATTTAAATTTCCTGAACCAGAAGCAGTACTGGATAAAATCCATCCTTTTGAAAGATTTTTAATCAAGACTCTAAGTTCTGCTGCCTGTTTGCCTTCATGTTAAAAACCTTGTCTGCCCTCCATGGAGGGCAAATCATTCTCTATTACATAAAGTAAAATCCTTGAAAATATTTAAAGTGTTGAAAAGCAGTTTTGCATTCTATTGGCAAAAATATTCTTGAGTTAAAATGCTTCTTCTTCTATTATTTGATTATGTAATTAGTATTATCAGTAATGTCAACGTCTAACTGAAAACTAGATATTAGCAAAATTTATAAACACACCAAAAAAGAATTTAATAGATTTGTCATCAGTCATCTCATTATCCATTGACACTTCTGAGAAGTCAGAAGCACAGAAAGATACAAACAGAGGCACTGTTGTTAAAACAAGAACAAATTAAAAATCAAAACACAAACAGTGAAAAGTCTGATATTTATGTGACTAATGAATATTATTGAACAGAATTGTAAAAATACAAGAATATATGATTAGTGTTCACAGAGTGGATTGTAAAGAAAGTTATAGACTCCAAAGTTAAAATCTCTAGCTGAAATTCCAATACTACTACTTCAATTTCTTCATCTATAAAATGATCATATTAAAACAACACCTGACTCAAAGGGTTCTGCTAAGAATTATTTTAAGTACTGAATTTAAAAATCTTAGTTCAGTCTTTATCATGTTGGAAGCAGCAAATAAATATTAGGTAATATTACTATCATTAATCATTATCATATCTAGTCTAGTCACACACACACACACACACACACACACACCTTTGTTTCATATGAGGTAAATAAGTTTTAACTTTTTCAAGGAGGATATTCAGTCAGTGGTATAGTCAGTACTAAAGCTCTTCTGCCACTGACTCCATCTGCTCTGCTTTCTTTTGAAAATGAAATTGTTAACAAATTCATTATTTTTAAACCCAGAAGCTCCTATGGAATATCCTGCAGAAAAGGTAGGGAGGCAATTATAAGTTAAGTAAGAAGTTAGTGAAACTCTGCATACCTGGCATAAATTGTTCAGCTGTAAGTTTTCTCCTCACACTTTCATTTCCTCATTGTTTATCTTCATCTCTCTCCCGCTTATGGCTCCAAGTCGAGTCTCCTCTACTTGGAGGGTGGCAGCATCCAAGAAAGATCAGCATGACCTTGATTCCACATCTCATCTCTTACCTCCTTTCCTATTAGACCTAAACTTTTCAGAATTACTGGAGTATAAGGTATAAAGGAGAAAATGCAGCGGATGCTAACGGAATGAAAAATATGAACTAGATCATGAAGCACGATGGCAAAGGTCCATCTAGTCAAAGCTATGGTTTTTCCAGTAGTCCTGTCTGGATGTGAGAGTTGGACTATAAAGAAAGCTGAGCCCTGAAGAATTGATACTTTTTAACTGTGGTGTTGGAGAAGACTCATGAGAGTCCCTTGGACTGCAAGGAGATCCAGCCAGTCAGTCCTAAAGGAAATTAATCCTAAATATTCATTGGAAGGACTGATACTGAAACGGAAACTCCAATACGTTGGCCACCTGATGCGAAGAGCTGACTCACTGGAAAATACCCTGATTCTGGGAAAGCTTGAAGGCAGGAGGAGAAGGGGATGACAAAGGATGAGATGTTTGGATGGTATCACTGACTCAATGGACATAAGTTTGAGTAAGCTCTGGGATTTGGTGATGGACAGGGAAGCCTGGCATGCTGCAGTCCATGGGGTCACAAAGAGTTGGACACGACTGAGCGACTGAACTGATGAAGCATCTGTTACAGCTGTCAGAGGAGCGGAGAATTTTTTTTTTTTTTTTCCTTTAGCCAACAAGAAGCCTCAAAGTAATTTTGAGCAAAGGGATGATCTTATTAGTTGTATTTATTATAAATTTTTATCTAGTGGCAAAATTTCAGTGGATGCTTCTGGGAAAGGGAAGATGGTTAAGAATACTTGAACAACGACACTAGTAGTGGGTTGGAAAATGGACACATGCCATGGTTAAGAGATTGAATGAAGCAAAATTACTGAATTAATGAGTGATTAGACAAGAGGCTAAAAATAGAAAAAAATTGAGGAATATTCCTCTAAATGCAAAACTTAAAATTGAACTACTGTCTGCATCCAAATACTGTTTCCACCATTTCAGAAAATAGTCCTTTATTAGTAACAGTGCCTGTTTTCCGTTTACACCCACAGATAGCTGGTGTAGTTATTTATAAGTCTCCACATCTGGAGAACTAATTTGTTTGTGGACTATTCCAGTTCCACGGAGTTGTTAGCTATCACTCAGCTGCACCAAGTTCATTCAACCCTGATAATTAAATTAAATATCTACTGACATCAAATAGACAGCAGAAACTTACTAACAATACCAAGAAATTTTTCAGGCCCCTAAAGAAAGCCACACTGCATTATAATGGAGACAGAGGACATGTTCTATAATGGAGGGATGGTCAATTTAATATTCCACTCATATTTTAATGTGTCTGTAGTGTAGTCTAGCGGAATATGGTCTCACAAGTGGTGTAACACATTGGCGGCTCAATATAATAGGACTGACGTTACTATGGAATTCAATATTACGTGGGCATGACCTTACTGAAGATTTAATTACTTGAAATACCAGAAGGATGATGGTATAACAATATCACTGCAAAGGTCTTTAGAAAGAAGAGCATGAGTGTCATGGCTGCTAACTTCCACACATTTTTTTTTTTTTAATTTCTGCATTCATTTTCTTACTTAAGGGTATCACCATCAATTTTTACACAGGCTACAAGTCTTAGAATCATTACTTCTCTTAACTATTTTTGCTCTTTAAAAAATGCTTACAATTTAAAAAATAATAAGCAATACCAAGTAGTCTCCCTCATCATGCCTAAGGCACTAAGTTGTGTCCTCTTTACAAGTAAATACCATCATCAGTCCTTTATCTATCCTTCCTGTGATAAGATAAAAATATAATAGTGTGTGTGTTGTGTGTGTGTGTGTGTGTGTGAGGCTCTGTCTCTTTTTAAAATGTTAGCATATTTTACTTTTTAACCCCTTCTTTTCCTTATTTAGTGTGTCTTAGGAAGTGTTTCAAGTAAATATGTATAGATTAACCATACATTATTTTTTGTAGAGATGCACCATGACTTATTTAAATAGTAGCCTACTGATGGCTACTTGGGTTGCTTACAGTTTGTTATAGGCTTAATTGTGCCCTCCCCAAATTCACATGTTAATATGAATTTCATGCAGTTACCTCAGAATGATACTGTCTTTGGGGACAGAGACATTAAAGAGGCAATAAAGTTAAAATGAGACCATTAGGTTGGGCCCTAATCCAACCTGACTGGTGTACTTTTAAGAAGAGGAAATTTGAATTATTTGTTCTAGTTTCTGTGAAAAAATACCATGAAATGCATTGTCTCTGTAGATTGCTTTGGGTAATATGGACATTTTAATCATAAAGTTTTCAATCCATGAACATAGAATATCTTTCCATTTATTTGTATCATCTTCAGTTTCTTTTATAAATCTCTTTTACTTTTCACAGTACAGTACTTTCTCCTTTATTTTAAATTTTATTTTATTTTTAGTTGGAGGATAATTACTTTACAATATTGTAGTGATTTCTGCCATATATCAACATAAATCAGCCATAGGTATACATACATCCCTTCCTTCTTAAACCTCCCTCCCTATCCCACCCCTCTACATTATCACAGAGCACCAGCTTTGGGTTCCCTGCGTCATACAGCAAATTCCCACTGCCTATCTACCTTACATATAGTAATAGATATGTTTCAGTGTTGCTTTCTCAAATCATCCCACTTTCTATCTCTCCTACTGTGTCCAAAGGTCTGTTTTTTATGTTTGCATCTCTATTGTTGCTCTGTTGATAGGTTCATCAGTACCATCTTTCCAGATTCCATATATATGTGTTAATATACTATATTTATCTTTCTGACTTACTTCACTCTTTATAATAGACTCTAGGTTCATCCACCTCATTAGAACCAAATCAAATACATTCCTTTTTATAACTAAGTAGTATTCCATTGTGTATATGTACCAAAACTTCTTTATCCATTCATCTGTCAATGGACATCTAGGTTGCTTCCACGTTCTAGCTATGGTAATTAGTGATTCAGTGAACATTAGGGCACATGTGTCTTTTTCATTTCTGGTTTCCTCAGGGTATATGCCCAGTAGTGGGATTGCTGGGTCATATGGTAGTTTTATTTCTAATTTTTTAAGGAATCTCCACACTGTTCTCCATAGAGGCTGTATCAATTTGCATTCCCACAGTACAATAGGGTTTCCTTTTCTCCACACCTTCTCCAGCATTTATTGTTTTTAAACATTTTGATGACGGCCATTCTGACCGATATGAGATGATACTTCATTGTAGTTTTGATTTGCATTTCTCTAATAATGAGCAATGTTTGATAAGAAAACCAGGAAAAGGTACCATAAAAAAAGAAAATTACAGGTCAGTATCACTAATGAACATAGATGTAAAAATCCTCAAAAAAATTCTAGCAAACAAAATCTAAAAACACATTAAAAAGACCATAGATCATGATCAAGTGGGCTTTATCCCAGAGATATAAGGATTCTTCAGTATATGCAAATCTTTATCCTTTTTGGTTAAATATTTCCCTAGGTATTCTATTATTTTCTATTTGATTTTAAATGGGTCTATTTTCTTGATTTTCCTTTCTGATTGTCTCTTATTAGTGTATAGAAATGAAGCAGATGTCTGTATATTTATTTTGTATCTTGCAAACATTACTGGAATCATTCAAATACTTTTTTGGTAGAAGTTTTAGGGTTTTTCTATATATAGTATCATGTCACCTCTAAATAGTGCCAGTTTGATTTCTTCCCTTCCAATCTGGATGCCTTTTATTTATCTACTTTATCTGATTGTTATGACTAGGATTTAAAATACAATGTTAAACAGAAGTGGTAAGAGTGGGCATCTTTGTCTTATTTCTGATTTTTGATACAGAAAGCAAACTAGTGGTTAGCAGATGGGAAAGGGATGAGAGGAACAGGGAAATAGGTGAAGGGGATTAAGAGGTAAAAACCAGCAGTTATAAATTATATAAGTCACAGAAATGGGCAGCACACAAAATCTAATCAATATTTTATAATAATATTTTATGGTATAGAATCTTAAAAATATTACTATATTAAGCACTAAAATTAATATAAGATTGTAAACCTGCTATATTACGATGACTTTTAAAATGTGAATCCTTTGTACAATCTTTGTGAATTTGACTTAAAATATTAAAAAAAAAAAAGGGGAAATTTGGAAACAGAGACACTAGGATCACACACAGAAGAAAGACCACCTGTGGACATAGTAAGAAGGTGGTCACCTGCAAGCCAAGGAGAGAAGTCTCAGAAGAAACCAAACCTGTGGAATCTTGATCTTGGATTCCAGCCTTCAGAACTGTGAGAAAATAATTTTATCTTATTTATACCCCTTAGTCTATGGTACCTTGCTATGACAGCCATAGCAAAGTAATACACAGATTTTTACCTTTACAAAAATACATAAATTTTAAAAAATTGCATGAGGTTATTAAGACATTTCTGCACATTACAATGTATAGGTAGGTTGATTTCTATAAGTGAAATTACTGAACGCTGGACCGCATAAGAAAGCATTAGAGTCATCAGGGGCAGGAGTGGGAGAAAGTGTGGGTAAGAGCTTTTATTGCAGTTTCCATGGAAAGGTAAAGCAAAGCAGGTAAGAGAGTTTATGACTGGTTAGCTTGAATTTCAGTGGGTTCTGAGGCATAAGGTTGCCAGTTGACTGGTACCTGACCCTGGAGCCATTGGGCTGGGGGATATTGCCATGGAGTAGCTTTAAGAGTCCAAGTGTAGTCTGAGGTGTTGGCGCTGGATTGGTTAGTTTGTATATAAAGATGTGCTCAAAGGTTAATTCTTTACTATTTCTGGTATCTGATTAACAGTAGGGGGGCAATCTCCCATGGTTATTAAGGCCCCAGTTGTAAAAAAAATTTAGAAAAACATGGCATTATTCTAATAAAATGTTAGAATAAATTAATTTTTTATTTTTTATTAAAAAATTACTGAGTCTATCTAAATTAACATTGATGCTTATTGTATCTTCATCACAGAGGATTGCCTTAATAAATAAGTGGTAAAATGATGCCTTCTTTTTTGGTTATATTTTTTCTTTTAATTTTGATTTAGATTATGTGTCTCATCATATATTAGAAACAACAAAAATGGGATACTTTCTTAACTTTATATTGAATTTTTCAGCTTTATGTTCTGTTGGCATGTTTGTCCTTCCAAACAGAAACGTTGATTTTTTTTTAATGTAGTCGTTTTCAATCTTTCTTAAATGATTTTATGGATTTGTTTCTTATTTAGGAAAGCCTTTACCATTTACAATTATGGAAAATAATTTATAATTATTCTACTAATATTTTTAGTTTTAATTAAACATAAATCCATGATCAATCTGGAATTTAGTGTAAGAATGGATGTGTCTAAATTGCCTAATTTATGATATGTGTATATCATACCATATATAATTAAATACATATTAAGTATAATAAAATAACCAATTAGCATATATGTGGATACATATGTATAAAGGTATAGTAGTTTTTAAATCTCTTATTATCTGACAATATGAATTCTTCACATATTATTTTTTCTAAGTTTTCTTTCTATTCTTACATGTTTATTACTTAGAATCAGCTAATTTTTTTCTAGGTACCACGTCTTACTGATTCTATAGCCTTGTTACATTTTTAGATCAATTTAAGAATTTTTGTTTTTTTGGGGGGTGTTGGAGAAGACTCTTTTTTTTTTTTTATTAGTTGGAGGCTAATTACTTTACAATATTGTAGTGGTTTTTGTCATACATTGACATGAATTAGCCATGGATTTACATGTATTTTTTACCCTCAAGTTACGATTGTCTTTTAATATATCCAAGTGTGGCTTTTACAGTTGTGTAGATTTTGCACATCTTTTAAAGTTTACTCATAGTATTATATTTTCATGGGAAGTTAAACAGGATGTGTTTATCACTACAGTATTATTTTTTTGGTTTTCTGTTTAAGAAATTGATTTTTTTTCCCCACACTAATGTTGTAACTGGGCTTCCCAGGTGGCACAGAGGTAAAGAAACCATCTGCAGTGCAGGAGATGGGTTCAATCCCTGGGTCCAGAAGATCCCCTAAAGAAGGAAATGGCAACCCACTCCAGTATTCTTGCTTGGAAAATCCCATGAACAGAGGAGCCTAGGGGGCTACTGTCCATAGGGTCATACCGAGTTGGACACGACTTAGCTACTAAACAACAACAATGTTTTAACTAGTCATCTAAGTTAATTTTCTTAGATTGTTAGTATTTTAAAGTTGGTTGTCTTGGATTTATTAACTATGCCAGTAAATATTAGCTCCCTTCATCTTTTTTCCATTCACTTCTTTTATCTATATTTCATTCTCTCTTTAGGTTCTGTACCGTCTCCCTTGTCTCACCTTGAATTCTATTGTCTCAATATCTGTAACCTCCAAGATTCTCGGTCTCTTGTTTTTATTACTGCCTGTATTTTCACAGTTGCTCTTCACTGATTGCTTACCTGAAATATCTCACACAATGGAATCATTTTGCATAAAAGTAACAGAATATTTCTAATCACAACCTGGAGTGTACATGGTCACAGGTATTGAGAGTTTATCACTTGTACCATATGCATAAGAGATGATAAAAGGAAAAAGCTAGTGTTTTGATTGTGATAGAGGTGTCTGAACAGGCTTTAAACAAATTTTACTGGGTTATTCCTATGCAGGTAAAATTTAATCCTAGGGAATTCAAAGGTCTCCACTGGAGGGATAGACTATTTCAATTCTCTAACCCACATTCTTAGCCAATTGTCTTATTTGATCAAGTGCAACTGAAAATTCCAAATGGAGATATTAGGAAATAAACAACCTTGGTTGGGTCCTCCTCGACCTTTTAATAACTGTCATTCCTCAGCTCCAAGAGGTTGTGTGATCCAATTAGGCAAATTGAAAAAGACTGCTTTTGTGCAAAAGAGTGAGAAAGTTAATTGAAATCAATCCATGTTCAGTGGAAAATGCTACAGACATCACTGATAATTTAGAGCAATTAAAAGATGTTGTCCTGAAGCAAGGCAGAAACATTAAGTCTAAAAGCCTGTTAAAGGAAGGAAAATTACCAAAAATATTTAAATGATATTATTCACCTGAGATGGACTAGGGACATCCAATCCAATTAGAAATTGTAAGATATTTCATTAGTCAGAAGCTTTGTTCTTAAAACCACTGAAATGAGCATTCTTTCACCTAGTATCCTTTGCCATTGCAAAATAATCTGTTACAAACAATCCATCAACCCTAGTTTTGAATACATTCTTCATGCAAATAGTTGTTGTGGTTTAACTTTCATAAAATAGTTCCTCCATCTATAAAATAAGCTCATTTTAACTAGAATAGTGATTTTCAACCTATATTGTTTAGAGATTTAATATTCTAGGATGTAATTGGACATGTATTGTTTGGTAGGGTGAGGTAGGACAGAGAGCAAAGAAAGCAAAGAAATAACTTGTTAGAACTCTGAGTTGCCCATCTCATAATTAACACATGAACAACTCTGTTAAAAATAGGGATATTAAGTATGTGGTTCACCCCCTCACCATCCCTTTTATCTTGACCATAGCATACATCACCATTTAATCACATTTTCTTTTTCCTGGAGCCTGGATAGAAAGAGCCTCAGAATCCTTCTTACTATGTTATAGTAATCAGGCCATAGTTACCCGAGATCTACATTACTCTTGAGATGATGAAGAGTGATTAAACAGAGGATGTTGGTTAAAATGCCTGGCATGCTTTAATATTTCCTGACCAACACAGGGGTGAAGACTGATAATCTATCATGGGCAACCCACAAG
Source organism: Dama dama (assembly GCF_033118175.1). Classification (NCBI taxonomy): domain Eukaryota; kingdom Metazoa; phylum Chordata; class Mammalia; order Artiodactyla; family Cervidae; genus Dama; species Dama dama. The sequence continues at coordinate 37,339,325 of NC_083684.1, forward strand.
GTCACAGTCAAAATACATACAGTCACTCTAAATATTTGAATGGTAAGCCTTTGACTGTGTGGATCACAAGAAACTGTGAAAAAATCTCTTAAAAATTCTTAAAGAGATGGGAATACCAGACCACCTCCCCTGGCTCCTGAGAAATCTGTATGCAGGTCAAGAAGCAACAGTTAGAACCAGACGTGGAACAATGGACTGGTTCCAAATTGGGAAAGGAGTACATCAAGGCTGTATATTGTCACCCTGCTTATTTAACTTACATGAAGATTGCATCCGGCAAATTGCTGGGCTGCACGAAGCACAAGCTGGAATCAAGATTGCTATGTGAAATATCAATAACCTCAAATATGCAGATGACACCACCCTTATGGCAGAAAGCGAAGAGAAACTAAAGAGAATCTTGAAGAAGATGAAAGAGGAGAGTGAAAAAGCTGGCTTCAAATTCAACATTCAGAAAACAAAGATCATGGCATTAAGCAATGAAAGCAGTGACAGACTTTGTTTTCTTGGGCTCCAAAATCACTGCAGATAGCACCTGCAGCCATGAAATTAAACGATTCTTGCTCCTTGGAAGAAGAATTATGACCAAACTAGACTGCATATTAAAAAGCAGACATTACTTTTCCAACAAAGGTCCGTCTAGTCAAAGCTATGGTTTTTCCAGTAGTCATTGTATGGATGTGAGAGTTAGACTATAAAAAAAGCTGAGCTCCAAAGAGTTGATGCTTTTGAACTGCAGTGTTGAAGAAGGTTCTTGAGAGTCCTTTGAAGGTCCTTTGGTTTGATTGGCAATCAAACCAATCATCCTAAAGGAAATCGGTCCTGAATATTCATTGGAAGGACTGATGCTGAAGCTGAAACTCCAATACGTTGGCCACCTGATGCATAGAACTGACTCATTTGAAAATACCCTGATGCTGGGAAAGATTGAAGGTGGGAGGAGAAGGGACAAGAGTGTATGAGATGGTTGGATGGCATCACCAACTCAATGGACATGAATTTGAGCAAGCTGTGTGGATTTGGTGATGGACAGAGAAGCCTGGCATGCTGCAGTCCATGGGATTGCAGAGTCCGACACAATTGCAAAGAGTCCGACACAACTTACTAACTGAACTGAAGTGGACTGAAGAACAAAGGAATGTGACTGTTCACATATTCCTTTATATACTTTCAAGACTAAAGCAAGTGAAGAATATGATATGAGTGCTGGCAGGTATGCACTTCAGATATAGTTGTCTCTGAAAAAGGAGCATTCAAGGTGTAATTGGAAGGAGTATGTAAGTATAAGAACAAATCCCTGTTTTAAAGAAAAGAAAGGAGGTATGAGGAGTGAGAGAAAGCACTTGCTGTGGAAAATATGTATCAGCAGTCACCCAGAGTGCCCTCTTTCATGATGCCTGCTTCTGGGCATTTTTACCACTTTTATCTCTAATTTTACCATTTGGATAGTTTTTGATACCTTGGTCTACTCTGGATTTATTCCTTTTGAAATGTGCAATATAGGATAATGTTCAGTGGTTTGTTTCCTAGAGACTCTGGTTTCTGTGTTTGAATTCCAGGTCTGCTGCTTATTATATGTGGCTTTAGGGAAGCTAATTTTCCTCTCTGAGCTTTGGTTATCAGTGATGAGATAATTCACAGTGTTGTTTGAAAATGCTAAATTATAAATACAGATGAAGCACATGTATTATGTAACCCAAAGCGGCTAATATGTCCACTTTCATTACTACCCAATCACTACAACTGCAACTGTAACTACTATTCCTGCTGCTACTTGAATAAACAGACATGCATTAAGCACCTACTGTACGCTCTGTGTCATAGTATTTCCTCAGTGACCTCATTGAGCCTTCCCCATCACTTTTTCCTTCCAGTGGTCTTACTGCAGTTTGTAATTCAGTTTCTTCATACACTTGTAAACTCCATGAGGGAAGTCACCAAAGACCTCTATCTACAACACATAAGATAATGTCTGGAACAGAGCAGACCTCAAAAAAAAAAAAAAAAACTTATGAATAAATGATTAGACTAATTGAAGTGCTAGAGAGAGTGAATATAAAACAGCCCCCCTCTCCTTGACAGTGATGCTCTATCCCACACCAGGGTTTGTTTTAGGTCCCAGCCCTAAAAGATAAATTTGACAGCTCCTGGCAGGACTTTCTACCTGTGCCTAGTAGCCCTCAGTTATTTATTACTATACTGCGTTAGTCACTAACCCCCATATCCTGATCAGATATCTTGTCAGCTCTAGGTTTACATCAATAAAATTTTCTAACATGTACTTGGAAGCTCAAAAAAAAAAAAAAAAAGTCCATTTTACTGCTGAAAAAATAAATTTCATAGTGAGGCAAAATTCTGATTTTGTAGATGATTCATTTATCCTCTGCTAAGGACAAAAAATATGATTTATTGATTTTGATTATCTAGTAAAAAAATCATGTCACCTTTTAATAAGCAACTTATTACCAGATTCCGGGGTCTTCAGTCTCATAAACAAGGATTATGGTTAAAACATATTGAAAGAAGAATTTAAATATAAAAATCAATAAAAATATGTAAAAAGTAATATGAATCAAGAGTAAAAGCAATTCATTCTGAGGCTTTATAATAACATTTATAAACTATCCTCGACCCGTTGCCTGTTTCTGAATAGGGAAGAGCAGTATTGAAAAAATTAACAAAGCAAGTGTGGTCATAAACAACTAAAAAGATAATCATAATAGCTACCATTTACTGAGTACTTATTGCATATTGAAAGCTCAGATTACTACAAAGAACAAGTTGTACTTAGCATTGAAAGCATTCCAGGCAAGAGACTTATTCTTTTACATAAATTATCATATTTAATACTCAGCAATCCTTGGAGCTTTGAGTTTTAATGCCCACAATTTAGAATGAGGAAGTGGAGACTCAGAGAGGTTAACTCATTGTGCCAAATCACAATTAATAAATGATTGAGTTTAGATCATATTTGAATTCTAAATTTGGTGATCTTTCCACTAAACTGTGCTGCCTCTTCCAAACACAGAAAAATATTAAAATAAATTCTCTCAACCATCTTGTCCACTGGTTGAGCATTAATTATTTTTTGATGAGAATTGTAGGTCTTTCTTTTTCAATGGATCATCCCCAAGGTGGTTCTCAGCTATTGCTCAGGGTAGAGTTAATAAGTGCTGGCATTTAAATTCTTGCATATTATAGCAGAGACTGTATGACTGAAAGCCAGGGCCTATTTTCTGTGAGCAATGTTTAATCAAAAGTGACCCATAATTTCAAGCTCCAGTGCCTACCCCCACTTTATTAACCAGACACTTGTTCGTTTTGGAGCCTCTTCACTCAGGTTTAAAATGCGGTGGGTGATCCTTAGAGAGGCTCTTTCTTTATCCCCTATCCTCTGGCTGCCCTTTCTAAAAGCTCAGGAAAGAAACTTGCATCCTTCAGTTTCTTAATCTTCCATACTTACGACAGATGAGTCGAAAAATATTAGGCTTGCTAGTGAGGGTTTGCTTAGAGGAAGTAAAGAGTTTGTGGTATATTTATGCACATACATGTGTGTCTGTATGTTCTGAGAAGGAGCAAGAGAGCTTTCAGTTCCATTATTATCAAAATGCAGCCTTCTTTCCCAGCTTATATCAAAGCCGCCTTCCTGTTCATCCCAGTATTCCAACAGAATTCTCTAGCATCTCAGCAAAGGGGGATACTGTAACTGACTACAATTCAACAGGGAGTATTGTCCATTAAATCACATGTGAGACAAAATGTACAGATTCTGTCCACCTCCCCTGTGACTATATATACATCAACATTTATATTTTATAAATATATATATATGTATATATAAACTAACCCTAAATCAATAAAGTGGTTCAGTTGCTCACAATATTTTCAAATTATGTGCATACCTCTAGGCATCTTCCCTCTTCTCTTCCCTTTATTCTTCCTTGTTCCCTTCCTTTCCATTTATTTGTATATGTTACTTTTTTAATGTTACAGATCTGCTTTTATTAAAGGCTTGAGAGAGTGATTTTCACCATAGAACAGGATATAAAACAACCAGAGGACTGTCTCACAATTAGAGGGAAATTGACATCCAGAATAACATGTGGAGAGACGGTTAGCTATATTTTATGGAGGAAGAATTGACAAGAGCTAAGAAGCCAGAGAAAAAGAGAAGTGCAGATAGGGAAAGAGTCAAGGAAACAGTCCAAACTGATGTAAGCTTTTTTTTTTCCCCCAATTGGGCCACTGTATGTTAAACTTTTGGGTGGATTTCTTCAATTTATGCAATCAGGAGCGAGGCCGCTTTGGCTTGCTGTAACGGAAGATACTGGCAGGAATTTGTACCTTGTGCTTCTTCTGAAAACAGCGTTTGAATTTAGAAGGCCAAAAAGTTTGAATCCTGTTATTACATAACTCTGTCACCTGTGAACCATCTTGCGAAAGAAATAAATCCCCATTGGTAAAAATGATTAGTGATGTAAATACAACGGGTTCAAAAGAGAAAAAAAAATAGGGACGATCAACCTTGTAGATTTATCAGGACCTTTGAGAGTCACCTGTGTCAAGGAAAGTGCCTTTGTTTTCCCTATACATCACTCAGCTGGGGATTTAGAAATACTGAATTAATTTGGACCCCTGTATTTGTGGAGAAGGCAATGGCACCCCACTCCAGTATTCTTGCCTGGAAAATCCCATGGATGGGGGAGCCTGGTAGGCTACAGTCCATGGGGTGGCTAAGAGTCGGACACGACTGAGTGACTTCACTTTCACTTTTCACTTTAACGCATTGGAGAAGGAAATGGCAACCTACTCCAGTGTTCTTGCCTGGAGAATCCCAGGGACGGGGGAGCCTGGTGGGCTGCCGTCTATGGGGCCGCACAGAGCTGGACACGACTGAAGCGACTTAGCAGCAGCAGCAGCAGCAGCAGCAGCATTGGGATTTGTCAGCTCAGTGCATCCATGTAGAGAAAGCTAGAAAGCCCCACTTGGGTTCATTCCATTTGTCAGTGACTCACAGCTTCCTTCAAACTCTTTAGGCATCCAGGTGTGCTGTGCTGTGCTTAGTCACTCAGTCGTGTCTGACTCTTGGGGGGTTACAAACTCCATGGTTGTAACCTGCCAGGCTCCCCTGTCCATGCAATTTTCCAAGCAAGAATACCGGAGTGGATTGCCATGCCCTCCTCCAGAGGATCAAACCCAGGTCTGCTGCATTGCAGATGGATTATATACTATCTGAGCCAATAGTAAGATGTTATTGTGATAGTGTTTAAAAGTAATCAAATATTCTTTAGATTGTTAGCCTAGGATCAATACCAGACTTAAGATATTGAATTAAATTACTCTTCTGAGGTGACCTTCCTTTAGGATTGACTCAGAAGGACTTGTGCCAGTAAATAAGATTTGGAAGTTAAAAAGTTTTTGCCTGTTTCATCCTGGTTTGATCCCAGAACTATTATTTTATTGGTTGCAGCTACAGTCCTCTTCACATTTCTTTATGTCCACAGATGCAGTCAGCCTTAATGTCTAACTCCTTCTCCAGTCTGTCCTTCTTACTCACTGTTGAGCAAGCAAATGTTTATACACACCTGTATATAATAGTGCTGATTGACAATATTAATGATAAAATACTTAATATTAAAAGATAAATAAAAGGGGAAGAAAATGTCAAAATTCAACAATAGCAGCTATTCTTAGATACATTTTGCAGTAAACTGTCCCTTTTGTTACTTTCTCAGTTCCCTTATACCACTGTTACCTTCCACAGACCTTTCATAAAAATCTCATTCTACTGAGAAGTAACATTGAAAGAACTTGGGCTCTTCCAAGTTCAATGCTGAACTCATGGTACTCATGGTGGGTTAAAGTCTTAGATTATGCAGGATATTCTAGGGATTTAGGGGCTGGTCAAGTAAAATGATAGGACTGCAAGAGATAGTAAAATGTAGCAAGCTTTATTGAGTGTTGCTTGGATACAAAAGAATGAGAAAGAAAGTCCCTTAGAGCATAAGACTATCAAGAAGCCTATGATGAGGACGCCAGGATGGGGAACCAATAATGGAACTCCTGGAGGAGAGAGAAACAGGAGATAGGATTTATATGTCAAGATGATATTGCTCAGCTGCAAGGCAAGGCATCTGTGCCAGACAGCTCTAAGGGTAGGAATGATTTGGTGTCCTCTAATTACAAGACTATCTTATTGGTGGCTAACAATTGGTGGCTGAGTGAGGGATGCAAAACAAGCAAACTCTAAATAGTTTAAAATTTGCTTATTTGGGTTGGTTTTTAAATATTTGATGTGTAAAAATTTGAGTTTTTTACCTGCAGGCTTTTGAACTAACGGATCTCAATCTGCAGTGAAGAAATAAAACAAGTAGGCTGGGACCAACACACAGAGGCCACCATTGACTTATTTACATAGCAGATTCACAAAGAATTCAGACAATCAGAGGCTGACACCTGGTTCCTAGATAAGGACAGTTGAAAATATATTCTGTTCCTTTTGTTCTTTAAACTTTAAGGGAAAGAAAGGGGTGCATAATTTGAAGAAGGCTGGGGCGAATATATCACTATTTATCAAATCTTGGTGAAATGATCCTTAACTGAATAATATTTGGGCATGATAACATATGACCCTCATGCCATTATCCATATTGAGCAATTAATAGCATATCTTACGACTGATCCCCTGAACAGGGGAATGGCAACCTATTCCAGTGTTCTTCTGTGGAACATACCATGGACAGAGGAGCCTGGAGGGCTACGGTCCATGGGGTCTCAAAGAGTCGGACACGACTGAACAACTTCCACAGTTTTCCTTGTGGAAGGTAAATTGGAATGCCATATTTCCCTAGGTTCCAAAGGACTATAGCTACTAAAAGTGTCTGGGGAGCACTAACTTGCAGTAAATACTAAACCAACTTTAACAATTTGGCCTCATTTGCTCTTTCATTCAAGTTTCTTATCACTATACATCAAACAACTTGTCTAGCAGTCTCACAAAACAACCCATGTGGATTTATTCATCGTTGTTGTGTTTTGATTTTAAACAATCTTAGAGCTAGCAATCTATCAGTGCTGTCTTGGGATGCCCTTATGTGTCTTTCTTAGTAAACTCTTACTAATTTATCAGAGTAAACTCATTTGTTACCTCCTCCCTCATAAAGTTTTCACTGACTGTCCCAGGCAAAATGAATAAATGTTCTCTCTATATTTCCATAAAACTTTACCCATGGTATTTTTATAAGAATGTTCCTGCTTCATGTTATAATCAATTTGTTACGCTTTTGATACTGTAGACTCCCCTCTTTCTATTTCTTCAAGGGCATGCCTCTCATAAAATTGAATCTCTATCATCTAGCATAGAGTCTGACACACAGAGACACTTAAGATTTGCTATATTAATGAAGTGTGTTGATTTTAGTAACACTCTAAAATGTTTATCCTAATAAAATATGACTAGTACGTTGCACTAAAGCAAAAATAATAATTATTTTTTATTTTATAAAAGGAATGCATTTAGATTAGCAAAACAGTTTAAAGCAAATCCTTGTGTCATGAATGAATTCCATAATATATAAAAAATGTGATAATATTTCAAAATGTTCTGTGGCTCACCTTTCATTCTTTGGGAAAAGTAGAACTAATTGCCTCGAAAGTTCTGTCCCACAATTCAATACAGGAGTTCCTTTTTGGATGGCAGCAATAATTCTCCATGTCATGAAAAACCAGTGTCATTGGAATTTGCCCTTGAGAGGAATCTGACAATTGTCAGAGTAATGGAAAAAGTCACTCAGGGGCATATCTGCGATCGCCTGTTACAGATGTGAGTACACCAGCTTCACCTGCACATGCTACTTCTAGAATTTCTTATAATTTACACCATCTGTTGGTCTGGATCCTTTGTTGATTTGTGCATCCTTTGGAAAGCAGAAACAGAACACCTGCCTTCACAGATGTTTCAAGATTTAACCTTTTGCCCAGATGTAAACTGATTTAAAAGAAAAATAATTGGCTAAATTCCAGGTGAATAAAAAAATGCAATCTTAAAATTTCCATCCACATAGAAGATAATCAGGGAATGGTTTATTAAAGATCTGCAGACCTAATTTCATTTTTAGGTTAGTTCTTATTACCTCGGTTCTTTTTTTGTTACATAGAATAAATTTCCAGATCAGACTTCCCCTCTCGTAATATCAAACACAGAGCCTCAGTCTTGGAGTAAAACCTTACTTGATGATGTATACACATACATGAAAAACCAAATGTTTTCATATTACCTATGAATGCAAATTATGAAGATACTGGCACTCTCCCATTCTTCTCATCTCCATTCAAATGTCACCTATTCATACAGATTGCTTTGGTGAAACGATAAAATAATCATAATCTCCAGGTAGTAAGTATCTCATGTATATCATCCATTCACACTTTGCCATGTATCACACTTTGAAATTGTGTTTGTTTTCTTGTTTTATTTTCCCTATATTCCATGAAAGTTAAGCTCTAAGAGAGGCAGACCTTTTCAATCTTGATCACATCAGTATTTTCAGTTTTGAGAAACATGCCTGACAACTGGTAGGCACTTAACAGATATTTATTCCATACGTAGAGAAACTATATAAGACTCAAAGTAGTAACAAAAATGACATATCTGATTTACATTCATTCTTCTCTGAAGAATCTCTGTCCAAATTAAATGGAATATGACCTGCATAAGCAATTTTAGATTTCCAGTAGCCCCATCAAAAAATGAAAAACAGGTGAAATTAATGTTAATGATATTTTTTTCTAGCCCAATAGATTAAAAATATTAACACTTTAACATGTAATCAGTGTAAAATGATGTAGACATATTAAATATTTTTGTACCAAGTTACAAAAAATGGTGTGTATACTTTGTAATCATACCACATCTCAACTCAGATGAGACATGTGCAAAATGCTTTATAACCACGTATGTGGCTAATGGCCACTGTATTGGACAAAATGGATCTAGATTAGAGTCTGTATTGGAGTTCAGTGAAAAAATAAGATGAGATAGTAGAGCTGTTGGTTACAATTTGTGAAGTCTAGAATGGCAAAGTGAATATTTGAACAGTAGACAAGTTATATTTTCAACACAAAGACTGAATTGATTGGCACTATGCTTAAGGAAAAGTAACGTCATGCATGGTGAAAAAAGGAGATGATGAGAAGAATTGAGGGTTAGTTGCCATTCAGTAAGTGAGAAATAATAAGCATTTGAATTAAGACAGTGACATAGAATGAGAAAGATGGGACAGATAAATCATACTAGGTAAATATTCTCAAGTTGGCATCTATTCAGTATAACATCACAAAATCTTTATGATTATATCTATTTTGTATCAATAAATATTTCCAGGTTTCATTTAGAATGATTTGCTGTGATAATAGCAGTTAAGAATTATGAATCTTTTCACTCATAAAAGAAGTCTTCTTGTACCTTTAAATTACAATAAACTGACAGCAAACTTGCTGAAACACAAATTGTTGAATGAAATATGAACATAATATTTAAAAAAATCACACCTCATTATATCAAACTTAGTTGGAGGCTTAAAGTGGAAGTGCTTTTTGAGACTAAATCTTTATGTTCAACAGAATATAGGAGAGACTCCATAAAAACAGTGATTTGCCACCCAAATGCTACACCTCTCATCTCTGCTCATACAGAGTCAACAAGTCCAGAAAGAGTGCCTTAGACCTTATTTCTTGTGTAAATGTATAACATTTCTGTGGGCCTATAATGTACCAGACATTGTTACCTCACATGTTACCTCACAGAGAACCTAGCTACCTACCTTCCATCTCATTCCATTTCAGTGTCAAGGGATTTAAAGTTCTTTTTTTTCAATCTATCCCTTTTTACTAAAAAAATAAAAATAAAAATTGTTACTATATGCAAAAGACAATAAGCCAGTCTATGTATAGAACATTTAATATTTGGTATTTTGTTTATTCTTTGCAACAACCTTATAATCAAAGCACCACTTTTGTTCACATTTTCCAAAGAGAAAACCATCCTGAAAGATGTTAATTAGCTTTTCTAAGTCAGAACAAATGAAGTAGAGAAGGGACAAGAACACCATTGATATGGCATTTTTAAAACAATCATATCAGATATCCTTTACATTATAAATAATCCAATTTAAGGTGACCATCTTCAGGGCAATGCCTATGAGAGTTTCAAAGAAGAGGGTGTCAGTAATGTTAAATTCTACGGAGAAGTTAAAGAAAGTCAGAACGGAGGACATCTGTTTAATTGCATTTCACAAAGAGGTCAACTTCGTAACTTCTGAAGCAGTATACTTTTTTATTGACGCATAGTTGATGTACAAAGTTAGGTTAGTTTTATGTGTACAGCAGAGTGATTCAGTTATACATATATACATATCAATTATTCTCCAGATTTTTCCCTTATAGGTTATTATGAAATATTGAGTATACATGTTTGTGCTATGCAGTAAGTCCTTCTTGGTTATCTATTTTCCATATAGCAGTTACTTCCAAACTCCTGATTTATTAAATGCTTCTTTATATGTTACTTTATATGTTGCTCTCAAGCTTCTGATTTATTCCTCCTCCACTTTCATCTTTGGTAATCATAAGTTTGTTTTCTGTGTTTGTGGGTCTATTTCTGTTTTATATATAATTTCATTTGTATCTTTTTTTTAAGTTTCCACTTTTAAGCAATATCATTTAATATTTGTCTTTCTCTGTCTGACTTACTACATTTAGTATGAAAATATCTGTGTCCATCTATGTTGCTGCAAATGGCATTATTTCATTCATTTTTATGGCTGAGCAATATTCCATTGTATGAATATACCACATCTTGGAATATGAAAGAAGGAAGATAGCCAGTCATTGCAAAGTAGATGCTGATTGAATAAAAGTTAATGTAGATGAGGCTTGCTCGATGGGAATGTCTAAAACTCCTCCATCTTTATGCAACTACTGTGATTAGACTTCTCAAGAAATTCATTGAAAATATTGGTGATAATATAAATTGTTTTAATTATTATCCAATTAAAGCCTGATCTACTGGATAGCTGTAGATAGTCAGAGTCAGTGGTGACTTAAGAAGCATTTAATATAGCACTTCTATTGAAAACCTTGCATTTTCTGTGGTATCTAGGAAGAGCATGGAATTTGGTATCCTGGGTTTAAATGATCATCCACTATCTTTTTATTTATTTTAATTGTTAAATGGATGAAAAATATTTTAATTGTTAAAATTAATATAATGCAACTTTTGGTGCTGCTCTGAGGTTGGAAAAGAAGCACGACATATATATGTGTATATATAAATAATAAGATATATTTTATATAATATATAGTGATTCGTTGATATAGTATCTACTTTCCCTTTCCTTTTCCATTAAAAAAAATCTAATAATAGCCCATCCACTTATAAAACAACTCTATGGAAGGCAGCTGCTCATCACTATACCACCAGCTCTTTGTTTTTCAGACATCATAGTTGTTCATGCCTAACTCAGATTTCCTAAAAATACTTTTGGAAAAAAATTCTTATACGAGAGAAACAGTTATTCAATAACTTATATCCATTGAAATATGTCATTTTGCAAAAGCAAGGAGTCTCAGTAGCACCAAAGAAATTTTTTAAAGTTGAATATTTTATGGCTCCCATTAACCCCCAAATCAAAGTCTTTTCTATCCCGAACTATTCAGAGTAATTTATATTGTTTATTCAGCAGATGCTTTTAATTTCAGAATCAGTTTTCTACTAATTATTTCTTACTGACTATTTTTAGTGTTTTGGGATTATCATCTCCTTCACTGGAAATACTAGGCTAATTAAAGCAAAAAAAAATTTATTGTGTACATACATGTTGAGTAAAATATAGTCCTCTGAATAATACTAGACATTAATATTTACTTCATATTGATATAAACTGATGAATTTATGTAAATTAGAAAATATCATTTATATAATAAGAATATAATCAAACATCTACTCACATATTGAGGTTTTATTTATTAGTTACTGTATTTTGCAGGTCCTTCATCATATCACCACCCAAACATGAGGGTTTTGTATCATTGTGCCATCATTTACTGGTTTACTAAACCTCCTTTAGCCCCAGTTACTTCATGTGCACAAAGTGTTAATTGTGATAGCCACCTCACAGCCTTATTGTGAGATTCAAAAGGGTCCACGCACAACTTCTTAGAATTTTAATTTACCACATAATCATAAACATTAGCTGCTATTATTTAATAGCTTTCAGAATTCTATAGCATAAATATATTTGATGCGTAGTTAGGAGATACAAAACAAAAATTAGGAGCTATGGAAAAAGAAAAGGCAGTTATTATGAATATAGCAGATCTTGTTGCCAGTTTTATGTGGCTGAAGTTATGCATTCTAATTTTTTTCTGCAAGTCTAAATAAAATTGACATTTAGAAAAGTCACAGTGACTTGACTCATTGATTTAGATCAACTCCAAATAAGTTTTTTTTATTGGCAGAGACATTTTAGCTATTAGTAAGTTTGACTCTTAAAAGGCCGTGTCTCCATGGGTGAAGATTTACTTATATAAGGAACTCATATAGGGATCAAATAGAAGCCATTATGTGCAACAAAGACAGAAAAATGAATAAATGTAGGTACTGCTGCTGCTGCTAAGTCGCTTCAGTCATGTCTGACTCTGTGCGACCCCATAGACAGCTGCCCACCAGGCTTCCCCGTCCCTGGGATTCTCCAGGCAAGAACACTGGAGTGATTCCTATTATAATTACATAGCCAAAGCTAATTTGTGTGTATTTATGCAAAATGATCAGAGATATTATCACATACTGAATGGATGAGCGTGTGGTTAGTGACACTTGTGAAATTCAGAACACTAATCATAAGTATTAGCAAGACAGTCATATGGAAATTAGTTAGCCTTTGCACTATAATACATTATGAATTAACACATTATTCTTGCCTTGCAGTCAACTTATTTCCCAAATCTATATAAAATTATTTCATTAAACAATTTAAGCAACCACAACCCTTAGATAAAGTTGTGGGGATTGTCTGGAAGTAAGCCAATGTCAAGATTACGAGGTAACAGTTTCATTATGCTCTTTATCATTATCTGTGTGTTTTCCTAACGAGTTTATACTGATTTATATTCACTTTCCTAGGTGGCACTTATATTACTCAGCCGTTAAAAAGAATTCATTTGAACCAGTCCTAATGAGATGGATGAAACTGGAGCCCCTTATACAGAGTGAAGTAAGCCAGAAAGGTAAAGGACATTACAGCATACTAACACATATATATGGAATTTAGAAAGATGGTAACGATAACCCTATATGCAAAACAGAAAAAGAGGCACAGAAATACAGAACAGACTTTTGAACTCTGTGGGAGAATGTGAGGGTGGGATATTTCAAAAGAACAGCATGTATACTATCTATGGTGAAACAGATCACCAGCCCAGGTGGGATGCATGAGACAAGTGCTCGGACCTGGTGCACTGGGAAGACCCAGAGGAATCGGGTGGAGAGGGAGGTGGGAGGGGGGATCGGGATGGGGAATACGTGTAAATCTATGGCTGATTCATATCAATGTATGACAAAAAAAAAATAATAATAAATAAAAAAAAAGAAAGAAAAAAAAATAAATAAAAATAAATGAACTTATGTAACAGAAAAAAAAAAAAAAAAAGAACCCGCATGCCTGCTGATGAAACGCATGTTTCATCTAAGAAATGCAGGTTCGATCCCTGGGTGGGGAAGATCCCCTGGAGGAGGGCATGGCAACCCACTCCACTCCACTTGCCTGGAAAATCCCATGGACAGAGGAACCTGGTAGGCTGCAGTCCAGGGGGTCACAAAGAGTCAGACATGACTGAAGTGACTTAGCATGCACGCATACTCAGTTTATGTACAAATAGAGAAAAAGACTAAAAAAACTGTGTATCCTGTGATTTATAAGGCTTTTAGTCTGCCCTGGCATGGATACATATCCTTAATTCTTTAAGAGTGGTGAAGAGTGCAAGAGAAATTTTAAAAGTTGTGTTTTAATTACTCTTCTCTAGCACAAAAGGAGTATTTTCTTAATCCAAGTCCTGAAAACTCATAAATATTATACATCTCTACATTTTTCCTTTTTTCCTTTTTTATTGAAGTACAGTTGACATACAATATTATATGTTTCAGCTGTATTACATGGTGATTCAACATTTATATACATTACAAATTTACCACCATGGTAATTCTAGTAACCATCTGTCATCATATAAAGTTGTGACAATATTATTTATTTTCTATGCTGTACATTATATCCCCAAGACTTATGTTATAACTTGAAACTTGTACCTTGATCTTAATCCCCTTCATCTATTTTACCCAACCTTATTGTATCTCTGTAACTATGAGTCTGTTTTTGTTTTGCTTTGTTTTTTTGTTTTTTAGACTTTGCATGTAAAGTGAAATCATGAAGCCTTTGTCTTTTTTGTCTAATTTCACCTAGCATAATACCAATCCCATAATACTAGGTCCATCCATCTTGTTACAGTTGGCAAGCTTTCACTCTTTTATATGGTTGAGTAACATGCCATTATAAATATACCACATCTTCTTTATCAATTCATCTATTGATGGACACTTAGGTTGTTTTATTATAATATCTTGGCTATTGTGAATGATGCTGTGATAACATAGGGCTGTATATATCTTTTCAGGTTATTGTTTTTGTTTTCTTTGGGAAAATATCCATAACTGAAATTTCTGGACCATATGATCGTACCATTATTAATTATTTGCACACCTCCCTACTCTTTTCCATAGCGGCTGCGCTGCTGTGTGCTGTGCCTCCTTCTTAGGGTTTGTCACACAGGGCGTGTGGGTCTGACTAGAGCACATCTCCACCTCTCCTATTCATCTCAATGTCGTTCTTATTCATATATCCTTCGTTCTAGGAAATGTGTTCTGCTAATCTTCAGGTCACTCTCAAGAGACAGCTGTTCTATATGGAGTTGTCATTTTGGTGTGTCCACTGAAGGAGATAAACTTGGTCTTTCTGCTCTACTATCTTGAGCTAGACTCCATATCTCTTCATTTTAAAGTTCTTTGAAAATGGCTTTATTCATTCTGCAATAAAAATGATAAGGTATAATGTCTCTTTCCCCTCTCTCTTTAGCTTTTTTAAAAAATTAACAATAGCTATTTCTCACTGGAATAATTTTTGTTTGGCAATAAATTTAAAGACATTTCCAAAGTCAGGAAAAAAATGTGGGGAGTGGGGGAATACAAAGTTATAAAATGCAAGTTGTCTTGTTAAAGCATAAAATGATTGCAGCAAATACCACTCCAGGGGAGTAGTGCCTTGCCACTGATTTTTGCTAATGGAAACACCTGACTGACTCCAAGGAGAATGTTGCTTCATGATTACTAGGGCAATACCATTATTCAAAACGTTAGTAAGATTTTAACACTAAGGAAATAGTTTTATGGCCAATGATGCTAAGTTCTCTTGGGCAATGAACAACTCTTATAAGATTCAAGAGTATCAGGTAGAAGAATCTTCAGCCTTAAATTCAGGTGATGAATCTTGATTTTTTTTTTTTTTTTTTTTAAGAGCTTAAACAAGCAACTAAACTTTTCTGAGTATTTTGGGGTTTTGGAATTCTTAGTTACTCACCTAGATAACCTAATAATTATACATTCATGAAACAATTATTTATTGTTTAATTTGTTAATTCATTCAGGAAATATCTGTGTAGTAGCTTCCTTTATATTAATAAATGTATGACAGCTCTATGAAAGTTTTACTACTGACTACAAACTTTAGTTTAGCTGATTGGTCATAACATTTGTTTCAACATATTGCCATATAACTCTGCATTTTCACGCTAGTTGGATTATATACTCTAGGGCTCCTGTATGAAGACATTTTGCCCTTTGCCAAGATTATAAATGTGTATTTCATTAGAATACTGAGAGTCTGTCTAACAGGTCATATTTTTTTTTCATAGCATATTTTCATGTTACTGATTCTGTGATATTTGTTAGCACTTTAGTAAAAATTGTGTCACAGTTTCTAATGAAAGCATCTTATGTTATCTCTCTGACATACTGATATCCATTAATTTCCCAACATTTTCTCTGATATACAAAGTGTAAAGTGCTGAGCAGAGTGCTGGGCGGGGCATCGTGGTGTATCTGACATTAGCTCTCATTCTTTCATTCACCAAATAAGTACTGAGTACTTGGGTATACTTTATTCTGGCCCTGGATATATAAAGAATAAATAAGTCAAGATCTATATATTTAGAATCTTGTACTTTAAAAAGATAAGATGAAATATTAAGGCAACTATGACTAATATGAGAGATAACATTGAGTTTCTATCAAAAGGGCAGCTCAAATAGTAACAGGAATTCTTTCAAAATAAAAATCAATTGCTTCTAAAATTGATATATTTATTTGGCATCCCTCACAGACATTAGTCAAATGTTTCCTACCTAAATAATTGAATGCTTTTATATTCAAAATAAAACACAGTATTAATTTGTCTATCTAAATAGGGAACTATCCTGGAATATATACTATTGTGCACTGTTGGTTTTGCTTTTGTTTTTTTGTTTTTCCTTTTAGTTTGGATACAACCTGATATGTGGGATCTTAGTTTCTGACCAGGAATGGAACCAGTGCCCTTTGAAGTGGTAGAACAAAGTCTTAACCACTAGACCACCAGGTAAGTCCCATATCCTGGAATATCTAATAATGATATATTCTAAACTAAACTACAAATATTAGGTATCAGTTTACAAACTCAGAGAAATAGGTGTAATCACTGTCAGTTTAGGACAAATATAGCTTCTTTGCTCATTTGCTACAGTATAACAACCTCAAAATTAATTTAGGTTTCATTTTATCAGGGTTAGCACGTACTATGTAAGGACTGAAATCAAAGGGAGATTGTTATAGAGGAGATTTATAATTATTATTATTACTGTGTGCTTGGCACTGAAGAAATTTGCAAACTTATCTCCGGTGCACTCCAAGTTTATCTGCAAATTCTAGACTCTTATTTATTTTAAATACTGTATTGAAAAATAATTGCTAACATTTGTTGAAGGTTCACATGAAGGGCTCTCTTCTAGGTTTTTCTGAGGTCTGTGTTATTTAATTCTGAGGATCATCACATGAGGCATTTTTCACAGATGAGAACTCTGAGTCATAAGAAGGTTAAGCAGCCTCTGTGAACCAGAGCGTGGCTAAATTTCACAATCTGAGATATTTCTTCCCTGGTGGATGAGCCACAAGATAAGTACTTGTGGGGGAGCTACAAGTCTAAATTCTTAACCAACAGTAAGCTGTTGTGCACGTGAAAATTGATCCAACTACTTTGCAGTCAAATCAGCATATTTCACAGTCACTTCTTTTTTGCTTTCTTTGCAGACTCCACACATGGGTCTGCTTAATGTTAAGCTACGCATGGAAACCTGGTTTAATTGTAACTGAAGTGGCACTTTTTCTCCTGCTCAGTGTTACTGCTGCTGCAGGAAGAAGTAAATATCTGTGGACTAGAATGCACAATTTTTAATACTGTGTTATACTTGTATGCTTCACAGTTCTTAAGAAACTGACAGTGTTCTGATCTTTGTCTTGGTACGAGGATAGTGTGTGCAGTAGACTCTCATACAACGCAACTAGTAACAAATGAAACTTGAAGTAAAATATGTCCAAACAACCATTCCTCCTTAATTGAGCTATTAATATATTGTATATTATACCAGTCTAGTTTAAATCAAAAGTGCAACTATCAAGTATGTTATTTTTAGAGCAATTTTAAGGTAAAGGTAGCATGTAACCATAATCAATATTTCTTAGAAATTTGATTGGTAGAAAAATGGCTTCATTTGTAGAAATTATTATGTTTTTATTTATTAAAATTTGATGCCCAGTAATTTCATATTAGTGCTCAATACTGTTCTGAAGTTGGAAAAAGTACCAAATCATTGTTTGGAATCTTAATTGAGGATCTGGATACTAGAAAATTTCAAATGTATGAAAGCACAATAACAGACATTCCTTTAAATCCATTTTTTGTTTTATTTTTTTGAGGAATAAATGGTCAGTTTTATTGGGCTCAGACTAGGAAACTGTGGGTCTTAAGGACCTCTGTGAATTTGTCAGTTTTCTTCTCTATATTCTTTTCGGCCTGCTTCCATAGCCTCATAAGCTGCTTTTTCTGATGATGGATCGTGGCCTTCTCCTTTCTCTTTTCCTCTAGGGTGATTGTTACCACCTGGCACTTCCAACCAACTTCATGAGCTGGGCGGCATAGGTAGGCACACTTCTGTGTAGGCTTCAGACACAAAACCTTGAGGGCAGCAGGAACCACCATTCGCTTTTTCTTGTCATAGGGTGGCGGGATCCCAGCAAACATCTTGAGGTGGTCCAGGGCATCCTGGCCTTGCTTGGTCTCATGGAGCAGCATGTCCCCCATGGCTGGGACTCAGAAGTGGTAGGGTCCACGAGAGGGGTTGGTGTTCATTATTTGTGGAGGAATGCCAGATACTTCAACTTATTTCTGTAGAAACTGACAAAATGTTGATGCCCTCATAGCACATAAACACAGCCTTCTCACTGACCTGGAAGAACCACGACGGCCGCCGGTGGCTCAGGAGATGATCTCAGCCATCTAGCACCAGGACCTGCCCTCCTGCCATCTTTAGCAGTTTCCTAGGCTGAAACCACTTTTTTTTAAGTGATTGAAAATATTCTAAAATTTTGGTATGATAAGTTTAAGAATGTGTTCTGCATGTGACTATCTCCAGCACTATAAATTGAAATTGTGTGGGTCCAAATAAATTAACTAATATTTAAACTTCATGTATTCCTTTCTGTTTGAAAATGCCACACCTAAACTATTATCCAAAGCCAAAAAATAGAGTAATCAAATGAACTGAGAGGAATTATCTGCTTATTTAACTGTATACACATATAATTTTAATGTGTGGAAAAGCTATTTCTGAAAATGTATAGCCATTTGTATCATTTTTTTTCATTCTATGGTTACTCATAACTAGCTGAGACATTCATGAGGATTTCACTTTAGCAATTATATATCTGAGGAAATATATTCACCAGGAAAAATGTTATGTTTTTAAAAAATTATTCATACAGTAGTGCATGCGTGTTAAGTCGCTTCAGTCATCTCTGACTCTTAGCAACCCTATGGACTGTTGTCCTCCAGGCTTCTCTGTCCATGGGATCTGCAGGCAGGAATACTGAAGTGGGTTGTTATGCCCACCTCCAGGGGATCTTCCCTACCCAGGGATTTAACCCATATCTCTTATGTCTCCTGCATGGGCAAGAGGGTTATTTACCTCTAGCACCACCTGGGAAAGCCCATCCATAGAGTAGATAGGAAGTCAAGAATGTTGTCAGGTACTGAACAAATTCCCACTCAAACCTGACAGACTCTAACTCCCTGAATTTGGGTAAAGAAGAAAGGGATTGTAAACCTTGAGTAGATGCTAAGTTCAAGCACACAGGAATATGCATTATATGATTGAATTGTAAATGCTCGACAGTCCCTGTCTCCTCTTAGAAACTCCCATGCAGAATAATATAGTCTATTGTGTCTCTCCTCTTATATCATTGCAGTCTCAGGTATTTGCCCAGCTTGTTAGCATGAAAACTGGGATTCAGTCACTTAATTTATCTTATTGCCTTTTCTGTTAAGTCTTGGCTCTGCATTAGCTCGGGCTACCATTAGTTTATTTAACAGGGGAACATGGACTAATGGTCAGCACAAGTGATTGCCGTACATAGCCAGGAGATAAAAAGATAAAAATCAATACTGATTATTGATTATTTGCAATTGTCATTTAGCCAGGGTAATTCATTGGGTTTTCAATCCCACTCTTCTAAATATGCATGTGTAAGTATAAGTACACATAGAAACACATACTAGAACTAACATTATCTATGATAAATATACCTTTCCAGTTTTCAAAAAATATTTTTGGAAAGGGAGCATTGATAAAAAAGGATGAGTTAATCATACTTGTTATTGATCTCTGCAAGCCCCCCATCTGGTTTGATCAGTTTCCTTTTCTTCTCTCTCCTCACATCTCTCTCTCCTTCTATTGACAGTGATTCTAAAATTTTTAATGTATATTTGTTAAATTGTGTGAATATATTTTAAATTTACATTAACAACATTTAAAAGAATATTTTTTGCTGATTAATATGGTTTCAAGATCTATTCTTGATGCCGATTTGTCAACCTCTAGTACACTTCTACCTGCAACATTTTTGTTTGAGAACAGCTGCTCAGTTCAGTTCAGTCGCTCAGTTGTATCTGACTGTTTGCGACCCCATGAACCGCAACATGCCAGGCCTCCCTGTCCATCACCAACTCCCGGAGTTTACTCAAACTCAGGTCCATTGTGTCAGTATGCCATCCAACCATCTCATCCTCTGTCGTCCCCTTCTCCTCCTGCCCCCAATCTTTCCCAGCTGTCTTTTCCCTGCCCTCCTCCTGCCTTCCCTCCTCCTGCCCTCAATCTTTCCCACTGTCTTTTCAGTGAGTCAGCTATTTGCATCAGGTGGCCAAAGTATTGGAGTTTCAGCTTCAACATCAGTTCCTCCAATGAACACCCAGGGCTGATCTCCTTTAGGATGGACTGGTTGGTTCTCCTTGCAGCTCAAGGGACTCTCAAGAGTCTTCTCCAACACCACAGTTCAAAAGGATCAATTCTTCAGTGCTCAGCTTTCTTTATAGTCCAACTCTCAGATCCCTATATTACCACTGGAAAAACCACAGCCTTGACTAAACAGACCTTTGTTGGCAAAGTTATATTTCTTCTTTTTAATATGCTGTCTAGGTTGGTCAAAACTTTCCTTCCAAGGAGTAAGTGTCTTTTAATTTCATGGCTGCAGTCACCATCTGCAGTGATTTTGGAGCCCAGAAAAATACTCAGCCACTGTTTCTACCATTTCCCCATCTATTTGCCATGAAGTGATGGGACCAGATGCCATGATCTTAGTTTTCTGAATGTTGAGATTTAAGCCAACTTTTTCACTCTCCTCTTTCACTTTCATCAAGAGGCTTTTTAGTTCTTCTTGGCTTTCTGCCATAAGGGTGGTGTCATCTGCATATCTGAGGTTATTGATATTTCTCCCGGCAATCTTGATTCTAGCTTGTGCTTCCTCCAGCCCAGTGTTTCTCATGATGTACTCTGCATATAAGTCAAATAAACAGGGTGACAATATACAGCCTTGACATACTCCTTTCCTTTTTGGAACCAGTTTGTTGTTCCATGTCCAGTTCTAACTGTTGCTTCCTGATCTGCATACCGATTTCTCAAGAGGCAGGACAGGTGGTCTGGTCTTCCCATCTCTTTCAGAATTTTCCACAGTTTATTGTGATTCACATAGTCAAAGGCTTTGGCATAGTCAATAAAGCAGAAATAGATGTTTTTCTGGAACTCTCTTGCTTTGCGATGATCCAGGGGATGTTGTCAGTTTGATCTCTGATTCCTCTGCGTTTTCTAAAACCATCTTGAACATCTGGAATTTCACGGTTCATGTATTGCTTAAGCCTGGCTTGGAGAATTTTAAGCATCATTTTAATAGCGTGTGAGATGAGTGTAATTGTGCAGTAGTTTGATTATTCTTTGGCATTGCCTTTTTTTGGGATTGGAATGAAAACTGACCTTTTCCAGTCCTGTGGCCACTGCTGAGTTTTCCAAATTTGCTGGCATATTAAGTGCAGCACTTTCACAGTGTCATATTTCAGGATTTGAAATAGCTCAACTGGAATTCCATCACCTCCACTAGCTTTATTCATAGTGATGCTTTCTAAGGCCCACTTGACTTCACATTCCAGGATGTCTGGCTCTAGGTGAGTGATCACACCATTGTGATTATCTGTGTCATGAAGATCTTTTTTGTACAGTTCTTCTGTGTGTTCTTGCCACCTCTTCTTAATATCTTCTGCTTCTGTTAGGTCTCTATCATTTCTTTCCTTTATTGAGCCCATCTTTGCATGAAATGTTCCCTTGGTAGCTCCGATTTTCTTGAAGAGATCTCTAGTCTTTCCCATTCTATTGTTTTCCTCTATTTCTTTGCATTGATCGATGAGGAAGGCTTTCTTATCTCTCCTTGCTATTCTTTGGAATTCTGCATTCAAATGGGAATATCTTTCCTTTTCTCCTTTGCTTTTCGCTTCTGTTCTTTTCACAGCTATTTGTAAGGTCTCTTCAGACAGCCATTTTGCTTTTTTGCATTTTTTTTTCTTGGGAATGGTCTTGATTCCCGTCTCCTGTACAGTGTCATGAACCTCCATCCATAGTTCATCAGGCACTCTGTCTATTAGACCTAGTCCATTAAATCTATTTCTCACTTTCACTGTATAGTCATAAGGCTCAAGTGGTTTTTAACTCTGTTACACCTGTTTTAACATCTATGTGCTAGATATCCAACTTTGGATAAATTCTTATTTTAAGTTTTGGGATACTGGAAACTTTTAAGCCTTTGTAATATTTTGATTCCCAGATCACTCAGTAATAAAGAATCCGCCTGCAATGCAAGAGACATGGGTTCAATCCCCGAGTCAGGAAAATCCCCTGGAGAAGGAAATGGCAACCCACTCCAGTGTTCTTGCCTGGGAATGTCATGGACAGAGGAGCCTGAGGGCTACAGTCCGTGGGGTGGCAAAAGTGTTGGACACAACTTAGTGACTAAACAACAACAATATTTTGATTCAGTCAAGATTGAGAACTACCAATAGACCAAAATTATACATAAATCCTTGTATCTTAATCCATACTTTTTTTTATGTTACGGTGCCTCAACAATCCAATTGAACCAGCTTTCTTTAATATTATTAGCATCTACCAAATGCTGATTATTTTCTAAACATTAGACTTAGCCATACTTTCTACCCAATCTTACATTACTTACTCTTTCTTCTCACCTTGAAACCTTACCTCAGTTGCTTCCTTCTTCCTCTTACCTCCTCAGTGCCTGAGACATAGACTTAGGTGCAAGCAATTTTTTTTTCCAGATGTTATCTCAGAAAGAAGAATGAGGGAATAGAGAGACAGAGACTGATCAATTGAAGGAAAAAGTCATTAAAGAATGCATCCTTGAACAGTTTATCATCATGAAAATGGGACATCCTATTAATTGACCCTGTATGAAACCATGTAGAATGCCCCACAGAAATGCTTCTTTAGATGATCAAAATATGAGGCAATTATCCAATAACTCCTGTAGCTTACTGGTTATGGGTTACCTCTAGAGATGTTGGGTAAGTTTCCCTTTTCACACACTGTCAGGCTGTGCCTGTGCCATTAGACAAGCAGTTGTCTAACATTGAAGAAAACATAAAAGTCTCCATTGAGTCTTTTGAGATGAGATACTGGGAGTTTTAAAATGCTGCCCCTCACAGCTGTGGTGGAGCTAGATAAGGTAAGCAATGTGTTGTGAAACTCAAGAAGTATCTGCCTTCAACAGGTTTCTCCTCTTCCTATCCTACTCTTTGCTTTTTCTTTTCTTCCTGCCTGAACATAAAAAATATGATCCAGGTACATGTATAGATCAAATAATGGGCAAGATCCAATTACCTACCACTAATAGGTTCATGATATAATAGGAAAGGCAGAGCAAACCATTTTAATCTGAACTGGTAGTCAAGAATATATGCAATAGGATGACTGAAAACATTGTACCTAGGTCATCTTGGGAGAATAACAGCTCCTTGAAAGGACTTATCTCTGAGATGTAACTTCAGTAGTGCTTATAAGTAAACCTGTGTCAAAAAACAAGTTGTTTCATCATGCATGCATGCATTCTTTTTATATGCCTGAAAAAAATTATTCCATTCTTGACCTTATTGCATATACGCGTCTGCATTGTCATTCTATAAAATCTACCTTTTTAAAATTTAAGTAATTATTTGATTAATGTTTGGCTCCCATAATAGACTAGGACCACTAGAAAAGAGATTGTCTCTGTTTTCACTTACCATTCTTGAATTTCAAGCCCTGATATAGTGCCTGACACAGATACATAAACAAAGAAAGCAAGGGTAAAATGAAAGAACCGAGAATTCTGTGCTTCAGTCTTCCTTTTACTGTAAATTTGCCGTATGATCTTGGGAAGGTCACTTGATATTATAGGTCTCAGTGTTCACATGTGGTCACTAGACTTACTGATCTAAAATGGATCCTCTAAATCAGTCTGTGACTCAAATAATGTGAAGGCAAATTCGGCATTTCAATAAACTGATGATAGCCATTCTTTACTGATGCATCTGTCTTAGAAAAGAAGTGACCATCTTATGTTTACATGACCATAGTAAACATAGTAAACGTATGTGACCATAAGTCTCCTCTACATAATTTCAAATCTCTTTCACTCCTACCCTCCACATATACTATACTTCTTTACAGTAAGTCCTCTACATACAAAGCTTCAAGTTGTGAACTTTCAAAGATGCATACATGGCTTCCATCAGCATTAGGTTACCCTCTGTCTCTTATTGCTAACAGTCCTCAGCTCTGCCATGTCCTACCTCCTCTCTTTCCTCCAGGCAGTAACTCTTTTTGCCTGTTCACTTGATGCCAGCACCTGTATGCCAGCTGTGTACTGTGCTACTGTACTTTTCAAGGTATTGTACAAGGTATTGTAAGATTAAAAATATTCTCTTTATTTTTGTGTTTGTTTATGTATTATTTGTGTGAAAATTATTTTCAACCTATTATTTACTACTTTAAATAGTACAGTATAGTACTATATAGCCAATTGTGTTAGCTGGGTACCTGGGCTAACTCTGTTGGACTTTCGAACAAATTATACTTACAAATGTGCTCTTAGAATGGAACTGATTTGTGTGGGGGACTTAATGTATATATGCGTGCTCATTGTCTCCAGTCATGTCCAACTCTTTGTGACCCTGTCGCCTTTAGCCTGCCAGGCTCCTCTGTCCATGAGATTCTCCAGGCAAGACTAATGAAGGGTTGCCATGCCCTTCTCCAGAGGATCTTCCTGACCCAGGGATCGAACATGTGTCTCCTGCAACTTCTGCATTGCTGGCAGATCCTTTAGCACTGAGAAGCTTTTTTTTTTTTTAATTTTGAAGGTCAGAACAGCATGAATATGAGCACACTTCCATTTAAAAAAAAAGTTATTAGTCTTAGAGTCCCAAGCCTCCATGAAGTGGACACTTAATCGGAATATATTTAGAGCCAGTGTATCTTTTGTTCTTTATATTTTAAAAAACTACATTAAAAGGAGGAAAAAAAGGTGTGGGATTGCCATGTTAAATATAAATCAGTAATGCCAGAGTTGAGATATAGTGTCTACTCAACGCCTCTTTGTTTGGCAGAGCCATGGAGCCCCAGATCCATGTCAGCATCCTCTAGGAAAGTTAGAGAAAACACAGACTTTCTGATAAATTCACTACCAAACATATACTGTCAATGGGATGCTTTTAAAAGCTAAATCCTCAGCAGTCGAAAGTGAGAAGATACTGATCAGAAGAGACTTCCTTCATGAATTCAGGCCTCTGGCTCCTCTGCTGTATATCCATTCACATAGGAAAAGAGGCCACGCATCCATAGTGAATGTGTATTAGCACATAAAGAAGGAAGGACATGACCATACAGGGTGTGAATTCACAGCTGAAGAAGAAAGAACACTCTGACAAAAAACATCTAGTGAGCTAAACATATGGCTTCAAACTTTCTGAGTTGTCAGCAGAATACACCGTCCTGTAGAGAAAATTATGTCAGCCTTTCCCCCTAGAAATCACTCCATAAAAATTTAACTCTGTACCATTTCAAATTCATCTGAGGAAAAGAGAGATAAAGTACCCTTAAATCAAAGAGATTTATGTATTCCAATAAAGCTGCAAGATTTTGTTTTGATAGGAATAATGCAAGAACCAACAAATTAAATGCTCTTGAGGAATGATTATGACTATAGGAGTTATTTTGTTTTTATCAGGATTGAATAGCTGTAACTTGTCTCTTACAGTTGTACAGATTGCTGTGGTATTGATAAGTGGCTTATGAGAAATGGTGTTGAATTGGGAGGAAAGTTTAATTTACTTTTAATTTGATTTCATAAACCTGACTTTACATCTTGAGTTGTAGTTATTCATTATTTACCAGCCATGATACAAAGTAACCTGCCACCAGGGACAGGGACATCAATAACGCCCCTTATGAAGATCACCGTCTTTGGAAGGGATGGCATACATTCCACTCGGATGTCAGTGATGAGTAAATTTGAAAACTGCCTCTGACCTCTCAGGGAGTTTCAGCTTTTACACACTTCTGCTTCCTGAGGGTCCTTCTCTGCACTTGGCATTCACTAAAGTGCCACAGAGGCAGAATGGACTGATCAAGTGATCTGGAGGCCAGTCAAGATAAATTAGATGCTTAATTTATATACCAGGCATTGCAGACAGACTAATTACAAAGAGACAGTTTGATAAAGTAATGTAAGGCTCTGCACATATTAGGCAGAGCTTGCTTCCATGAAATTATTGCTGATATATTTGCTCTGCGCTTTGAGATTTTGCATGCACAATTGTGCAATGAGCACTATGAAACACATTCTATAAAGAGATTAAAACTGTGCTATCTGCCAAACTTTTCTAATTTTATGCTGCCCACAAGAGAGGATTTTCCTTTGCTTTTAACTTTGTTTTAATATTCACTGAGATGGATGTGAAATAGTTAAACAAGATGTCTAAAGATATATTAGCTGAGAAAGATGATGAAAATAAAATCATAATAAGATAAAATCAGTCACTAAAAAATGGGGAAATAGGCCTCTTGAAAAATAATCCTAGAATTAGAGTTCTTGTCTCATGTCTTAAAAATTTAGAGACTATACTAGATTTTGGGCTCACCACAAGGCCCGCTGGTAAGGAATCGCCAGCCAGTGCATAAACACACATTTAATCCCTGGGTCACAAGAGATCTCCTGGGTAAGGAAATGGCAACCCACTCCAGTATTCTTGCATGGGAAATTCCATGACAAAGGAGCCTGGCGGGCTGCAGTCCATGGCTTTGCAAAGAGTCAGATATGACTTAGGGTCTAAACAACAAAAACACTAGTGTTTAGAGAAACAGAGTGCAAAACGAGAGGTAAAAGCACAGTTATAGAGAAGTTTTGGGAGGCTACAGGTGTTATATTGCAAAAACACAGGAATAATGAAGACTGTATTACAGACCTTTCTATTTGTGTACAGTGGCTAATAGGGGCAAGCAAAAGTTCGTGTTCTTGGAAAATCATTAAGCATTGTAATTGAATGTAAGCTTAAATTAGTTGCCTAAGGGGAAATGAGGAATTGAGGTCACTTAACTTAAATACTGGTCATAGCAAACACGTTCTTCCAACAACACAAGAGAAGACTCTACACATGGACATCACCAAATGGTCAACACCAAATCAGACTGATTATATTCCTTGCAGCCAAAGATGGAGAAGTTCTATATAGTCAGCAAAAACAAGACCAGGAGCTGACTGTGACTCAGATGATGAACTCCTTATTGGCAAATTCAAACTGAAATTGAAGAAAGTAGGGAAAACCACTAGAACATTCAGGTATGACCTAAATCAAATCCCTTATGATTATATAGTAGAAGTGAGAAATCTATTTAAGGGACTAGATCTGATAGACAGTGTGCCTGATGAACAATGGACAGAGGTTCATGACATCGTACAGGAGACAGGGATCAAGACCATCCCCAAGAAAAAGAAAGGCAAAAAAGCAAAATGGCTGTCTGAGGAGGCCTTATAAATAGCTGTGAATAGAACAGAAGCAAAAGGCAAAGGAGAAAAGGAAAGATATACCCATTTGAATGCAGAGTTCCAAAGAATAGCAAGAAGAGATAAGAAAGCCTTCCTCAGTGATCAGTGCAAAGAAAGAGGAAAACAATAGAATGGGAAAGACTAGACCATGGGATTTTCCAGGCAAGAATGCTGGAGTGGGTTGCCATTTCCTTCTCCAGGGGATCTTCCCAACCCAGGGATCGAACTCAGGTCTCCTGCATTGCAGACAGATGCTTTACCATCCAAGCCACCAGAGAAGCCCATAGAGCTCTTTTCAAGAAAATTAGAGACACCAAGGGAACATTTAATGCAAAGATGGGGTCAATAAAGAACAGAAAAGATACAGACCTAACAGAAGCAGAAGATATTAAGAAGAGGTAGCAAGAATACATAGAAGAACTGTTAAAAAAAAAAGATCTTCATGACACAGATAATCACAATGGTGTGATCACTCACCTAGAGCCATCAGGTGAGTGGAACATCCTGGAATGTGACGTCAAGTGGGCCTTAGGAAGCATCACTACGAACAAAGCTAGTGGAGGTGATGGAATTCCAGTTGAGCTATTTCAAATCCTGAAAGATGACGCTGTGAAAGTGCTGCACTCAATATGCCAGCAAGTTTGGAAAACTCAGCAGTGGCCACAGGACTGGAAAAGGTCAGTTTTCATTCCAATCCCAAAGAATGGCAATGCAAAAGAATACTCAAGCTACCACACAATTGCACTCATCTCACATGCTAGTAAGTTAATGCTTGAAATTCTCCAAGCCAGTCTTCAGCAATACGTGAACTGTGAAATTCCAGATGTTCAAGATGGTTTTAGAAAAGGCAGAGGAATCAGAGATCAAATTGACAACATCCCCTGGATCATCGAAAAAGCAAGAGAGTTCCAGAGAAACATCTATTTCTGCTTTATTGACTATGCCCAAGCCTTTGACTGTGTGGATCACAATAAATTGGAAAATTCTGAAAGAGATGGGCATACCAGACCACCTATCCTGCCTCTTGAGAAATCGGTATGCAGGTCAGGAAGCAATAGTTAGAACTGGACATGGAACAACAAACTGGTTTCAAATAGGAAAGGAGTATGTCAAGGCTGTATATTGTCACCCTGCTTATTTAATTTATATGCAAAGTACATCATGAGAAACACTGGGCTGGAGGAAGCACAAGCTAGAATCAAGATTGCCGGGAGAAATATC
Organism: Dama dama; assembly: GCF_033118175.1. Taxonomy (NCBI): domain Eukaryota; kingdom Metazoa; phylum Chordata; class Mammalia; order Artiodactyla; family Cervidae; genus Dama; species Dama dama. The sequence goes on from NC_083684.1 coordinate 37,368,378, forward strand.
AATAACCTCAGATATGCAGATGACACCACCCTTATGGGAGAAAACCAAGAAGAACTGAAGAGCCTCTTGATCAAAGTGAAAGAAGAGAGTGAAAAAGTTGGCTTAAATCTCAACATTCAGAAAACTAAGATCATGGCATCTGGTCTCAAATCTTCATGGCAAATAGATGGGGAAACAGTGGAAACAGTGTCAGACTTTTTTTTTTTTTTGCTCCAAAATCACTGCAGATGGTGATTGCAGCCATGAAATTAAAAGACGCTTACTCCTTGGAAGAAATGTTATGACCAACCTAGACAGCATACTAAAAAGCAGAGACATTACTTTGCCAACAAAGGTCCATCTAGTCAAGGCTGTGGTTTTTCCAGTAGTCTTGTATGGATGTGACAGTTGGACTATAAAGAATTCTGAGCACCAAAGCACTGATGCTTTTGAACTGTGGTGTTGGAGAAGACTCTTGAGAGTCCCTTGGACTGCAAGGAGAATCAACCACTCTATCCTAAAGGAAATCAGTCCTGAGTATTCATAGGAAGGACTGATGTTGAAGCTGAAATTCCAATACTTTGGCCACCTGATGTGAAAAGCTGACTCATTTGAAAAGACTCTGATGCTGGGAAAGATGGAAGCTTGGACGAGAAGGGGACAGCAGAGAATGAGATGGTTGGATGGCATCACTGACTCAAGGGGCATGAGTTTGAGTAAACTCTGGGAGCTGGTGATGGACAGGGAGGCCTGGCGTGCTGCAGTTCATGGGGTCCCAAAGAGTCAGACACGACTGAGCGACTAAACTGAACTGAACTGAACCTAAATATTGACTGAAAAAAATGTCACTCTAAAATCAAGGGTGTGAGACATGATATACTTGAGGGAGAGGAGCATATCAGCTTGTTAAAGAGAAGTTCAAAGGTCTACACAGAGACAGAACAGAAAGAGTTTTTGTAATTGCAGGTGGTTACATAATGTTTTTGAAAATTCCCTGATATGGAATGCTACCATCAGAATCACAGTGGGTATTAATGTTAACGTCATGCAATGAAAGAAATCTCTTAATTTATCTCTAGGGAAGAATATTTAAAATGAACCAACAAAACATGTCCAAAAGCTCATTGTAGTCAATGCACTAGAGACAGAATTTCTCAATTTCCACTGCCTATAGCCAATAGGAAAGTAAACCTAAATGAAGTTACTTAGATTGTCCCATAGGTTTTACTGCCCATGTTGTTGCTACTTCCAGGTGAATGGTACCTGACATCTAGTATCTAAGTCATTGTATACATTTATTCCTTAGGTTTTAAAAGATACTTTCATGCCTGCCTGAACCTCTTCTAGCAAGAACCTTATTCTTTTTTAATTTTGAGTTGAAGGCTGCCTTGGAGCTCCATAGAAGTTTTGAAGTTAAATGTCTCAAAGCAGTTTTCTTTAGAATTTCAGAAGAAAATTCAAATTAACAGTGTCTAATTTCTCAGGGTGGAGAATGCATTAAATCCCTGAACATTCAAATTAAGCTCTGAAAACTTCCTGTTCACTCCATGATTTGCCTTTATAAGATTCTGGAGTATCTGATATCTCCTCCTCACCATGTAAACTGATCAAGAAAATAATTATGTCCACAGACAAGTGATTTTATGTCCCTGGACTCTGTGACACTTGGCATATCAATGAAGTTTCCTTGACAATGTGTCATGTGTTCAAGTTTCTCCTTCCTCTATGACTTGTATTAGCATAAAGCTGCTTTAAAAACAACACAAAATCCTATATTTAAATTCCTTTCTGGGTCAGAGGCCACTGATTTCAAATACATGCTGGGAGGCATATAGCCTTTTCAATAAAAATAAAAGGTCTGTAGGGTTCAGAGTCAGACTTTCCTGGTTCGAATCCCAGTACTGTATTTTGAACAATATAATCTTAGACATATTATTTTTTAAATGTCAGATTTTCATTTTGTTAAATTATTTCCTTTTTTAGTAAAATGGCAATGATAATTCTTATATCATTGAACTATAAGGGAAACTAAATGACATAGTGTATGGAAATTATTTAAGAATATACTTGATGCATAATTAGAATTCAGCCAGTTTACAGATTCTATATACTTCTCACCAAAACTATTTTTTTTTCTAGGAGCATTTATGGTTTATATTTAAAGTAAAATAGAAAGTGGGTTCTCTACAATCTCAAATGCACAATGTTCTTGTTTACACAAGAGTTTTCCATTTCTGTTTATCAGAACAGCTAGAGATGATATTCCTGAGATATTTTACCTTGCATTTGACACAATCTTTAACTTAGTAATATCATCTTTGTCTTTATGTCCAAGACATTCTCTCCATCCATGTAAAACTCAGGTAGGACACCTAAACTTCCTTTCCCTTGCTTCTTTATCTATGTAAAGAAGGTGGTAGCAAGATTTGTCCCCCAGTACTACTGTTCTATGACCTTAGTTACCAAACCTAAAAATGCCTTAGTTTTTCAAATAAAAATTAATATGCTGTTTTATCTACTGAAGTATGTTTATCCTTAATGTGTTTCCAAGTTGAATCTCTAGCCTAATGACATAGAAATGACTAATTCCTCTGGAATAAGAAAGCAATCAGTAGATTAAATACTCCTCTGCCTGTATTCCAAACTCAAAACTGCTTGTTGGATGTAAGAATTGAATGATGGCATGATTACAATCTGCAGTACATTATTCATTCATTCAAAACTTATATGAGTGCCTATTATGTGCCAGATACTATGGTAATGCTAATAAATATGTATATATAATATATATGTACACACATATATATACTTGAGAGTATATTTAATATATACTCTCTTAGTATATTTAATATTTATAATAATTTAATGAGGAAGGGGAATGATCCCCAATTTTAAGATAAAGAAGCTGATTATAGGAGAGGTCAAGTAATTTTCCTAGCATTCTATAATTAAGTAATGGACAGAAATTGGATGTAATCTGTTAACACTTTATGTTGTTTCTGATTAAACTACACTTACTTTAGGATTTTCGTTTGTTTATGTGTTTGTCAAATAAACTACATAGTCAGAAAAACCTAGCTCAGTACATGTATATTTCCACAAGTAAACTTTAAGATAAATAATCTGCTATTTTCTGTGTTAGCCTTAGACACACTGTACTTCTGGCTGGTGAGCTAATGCATAGTAATCCGTGAGATACGCAGAGTCGGAGGTCCTGTGGAAATACTTGGTTTCTTTCTAGCTAATGTGTAATGATTTTAGGTTGTCTGACTAATGAAGCATAGAATGCACTATTTCTCTCTAAATGGTGCTATTTCAACACTCAGCCTGGAACTTTATCAGACATGCAAATTTAGACACAGAGCGGTCTACGCATCTGCTCGGTTGCATAGCCTCTGTGAATGTTTTTTCATTCTTTCTTTTGGCAAACCTGAAGATTTGAGAACCAAAAAAAAAAAAAATGGTCAGGATCACATATTACTAAATGATGGACTGGGACTCAAATTTATTTCTTCTTGCTTTGTTAATCATCACTCCTCTCCCATATAGTGACCTCATTGATTATCATCTCATTGCAGAGAAGAGGGAACTTTCCTCATCTCTGATGCCTCAGTGCCAGGGTACAGTCAGTGCCTAATAAATAGGTGTTGACTTACCTGTGTGGATGGACTTTTCTTTCTAGCATCATATACAGGTATACTACTACATTTCCTGGGGCCGAAGCTTTTGAACTGGATGAGTTTGTGATGGTTGTCTTGTCATGCTACACTGGATGGACTTTAAAAGCCTGTTTATAGCAGACTTAATCCATTGAGTGATCGTTCTATGCATAAAACTGTCTCACTGAACTACAGCATCTGATGTAGCGTATTCCATTTTCTGGTGTGCCTGTACCCACACGCACACACACATGCCTAAAGGGTGTTGTTTTTAATATTATGAATTGAAATCTGTCGCTTAAAATTTATCTTCTTCTTCCTGAATCTTATGTTGGAGGAAACATGCAGTTTAATCATTACAATATATTTATCTCTCCTATATTGAAGATTTTCAAGTTGTAATCATTTAAATACAGGGCCATAAAGGTACCTTTTTTTTTTTTCCTAAAAATATCTTCCTTTTACCCTCATGAACACAAGTAACA